>NW_006408522.1:35540517-35566935 GCF_000296735.1 Chrysochloris asiatica | reverse complement strand
ACTTAAACTTTTTTAAAGCAATGAACACAGCCCAAACCAAAATACTGAATCCACCACTGTGGAGTCGATTCTAATTCCTAACAACCCAATGTAGGGTTTCTGAAACTAACAATCAGTCTTTACAGACAGCTTCATCTTTTTCCCACAGAGTTGCTGTTGGATTTTACAGCATTAAGTCATCAACATAAAGACATAGTATGTCTGCATAAAGAGCCAAAAGATGGTTTAATTGTGAGCTCCAGCCTTTACCCCATGCAGAATCTAGATCTGGCCCACATTGATTCCCTGGCCCCCAGGAAGCACCAGGTCCATAGTGGAAGTCAACCTAATCTCCCTTCTTCCCAGGCCCCCGGGTCCTCAAGGGCTGGGCAGGCATGAACATAAAGGTACAACCCCAGGAACCCCTGGTGCTGAAGAGTGAGAAGAATACAGATTGGCACCTACTACAAGGTGCCACGTCCATCAAAGTAGAGGTAAGGTGCTGCACTCCAAAGGATAGATCAGCCAGTGGCCGGGACAGGGTGGGGGTGATAGACATTGAAGATGCATTGAATGTCCAGTCCCTCTACTCTCCCCAGAAGTGTAAGTGGCTGGGAGAGCCTGGGACAGCCCAGCCGTGCCAGGTGGTGTCCCACCTCATGGCCACTCCTGTATCTAGAAAAATGACCCAGACCATGTGACGCTATGGGGACTCAAGGAAGGCATCTACTTGTTCCAACTGAGAGTGACAAACTCCGGCCAGCCAGACAACACTGCCAATGTTACGGTCACTGTGCTGTCTGCCAAACAGACAGAAGGTGAGGGAGGGGAATGGGAGGCAGTCCCAGGAGCCACACTGTCTGGCCCAGAAACCCCTTCTCACACACTCCTTTCCCCCCAGAATATTGCCTGGCATCCTACAAGGTGGGCCGCTGCCGGAGCTCCTTTCCCCGCTGGTACTACGACCCTTCGGAACAGATCTGCAAGAGTTTTGTTTATGGAGGTTGCTTGGGCAACAAGAATAACTACCTTAGGGAGGAAGAGTGCAAGCTAGCCTGCCGGGATGTGCAAGGTGGGCCTTTGAAGGCAGCTTTGGGGCGAGCGTGTCTCTCCCCAGGGTAGGTGGTCTCCTCACTGCTTTCCAGGGAATGGGTAGTGGGAGTCTCATTTCCAGCCCATCCCCCTATCATCTTGTTCCTGCTGGGGCCTGGCCTATCTATCTCCTCTCATGTCTCTGTTCTCTTTCTCAGGCCCCCCTGTGGAAAGGCATCATCCAGGTGGGCTTTGCTCCTTTCCCTCTTTCCCATACCCTTGCCAAGTATCCAATCCATATATCCACACCCCTGAGCATTCCTGCCCTGTGTGGAGGGTCCACTAACACCTGCCCCCTCCATCCCAGCATATTCCTGCCAGGGTCCACCCAGCATGTGTGTAGGAGAGGTCCGGGTGGTGGTAGACTGGGAAGAGGGCCCAGGTCAGGATGCTGTATAAAGGCAGAGCCTGACAATACTGCCTGACGTCATCCACCATCACGTCCCCCACCCAGTATGCTCTGACACCTGTCAGACCACCCAGTTCCGCTGCAGCAATGGCTGCTGCATCGACAGTTTCCTGGAGTGTGACGCCAGCCCCGACTGTCCTGATTCCTCTGATGAGACTGCCTGTGAAAAATGTGAGGCCTGGGGAAGGGAGAGGGTTGGACAGCAGCGGGGGCAGTCCTGATAGCTCTGCTCTGCCCCCATGGGAAACCCTCATTGGGTCTGCGCCTCTGGCCTTTCATCTCTGCAGACACCAGTGGCTTCGATGAGCTCCAGAGCTTCCGTTTCCCCAGTGACAAAGGTAAGCACCCCCTACCCCCTGAGGGCCAGGGCAGATAGATGTTGGCACTGCCAGGCAGAAGGAGGCCAGGGTGAGCTCACTCTCCAGGTGAGCAACCTGTTCCCTGACTAGCTTCCCGGCTCCCTTCTCTGGCTCTCATTGCCCAAGCCTCAGCCATGGTCTTAACACTATGCCCACACAGCAGTCATCTGGTGTTTACTTAATATTTTTTTCTATAAAGTAACACAATGTATTTTTTAAAGGATGGAAAGCCACTATTACTTGCCACTAATGGAGAATAATGAGAAAAATGAGTATAATAAAGCAGTGTTCATCAATTTTAGCTAGACATGATTGCTTGCCAAAGCTCAGACCATGAGGCCCATCCTCTTGGTAAAAAAGGTAGATCAGTCTATGTTAGAAAGTTGAGACCTCTTCCCAAAAACTGAAGAGGAAATTGAAAAGGAAATAACTTTGTGAATCAGTTTCTTTACTTCTGTGTCCAGGATTAGTGTCCTTTACTTCTGGCAAAACTGCCCTGGGCTCCTGAGATCCCCATGAGCCACAGCCCCCTCTGAGCCCAGGGCAGAGTTGGAAGGTGGGAGGTAGCCTGGTTGGATGGTACAGGGAGACCTCTGGACTCACTCAGCCCTCTTTGCCTGCTGTTCCCCCAGGGCACTGTGTGGACCTGCCAGACACTGGACTCTGTCAGGAGAACATCCCCAGATGGTACTACAACCCCTTCATCGAACGCTGCGCCCGCTTTACCTATGGTGGTTGTCATGGCAACAAGAACAACTTTGAGGAAGAGCAACAGTGTCTTGAGTCCTGTCAAGGCATCTCCAGTGAGCTGGGTGGAGGGCGTGTGGGGTGGTGAAGATGAGAGAGGAAGGGCTTAGCTAAAGTCCTCTGCTCTGTCCCAAGGCCCAGGCTGGTCACCTCTGTCCCCAGAGTGCCTGGCATGGGAGTGGGGGAAGATGGGAATGGAGGGTATCTTCATTGCCTCATGTTGCTGTAACAGGAATACCACAGTGAGTGACTTTCAAGAACAGAAATTTGTTTTCTCACAGTTTAGGAGACTAAAAGTCTAAGTTCAAGGTACCAGCTATGGTGTTGTCAGCTCTGGGGGAAGAGCCTTGTTTCTTTCAGTCTTGGCATTTCTTCAGTTCCATGGTGATCTTCATATGATATCTGTCTTCCTCCATTTCTGTTCTTGCTCTTGTGTGATTTGCTCTTTTTATAGCTCAGATGTAATTAGACTTAGGACATGCTCCACACTGATATGGTCCCATAAGAACCCTCTATTTTCAAATGGAATCACATCCACAGATATAGGGGTTAGGATAAACACATATTTTGTGAGGGACACAGTTCAGTTCATTAAAGGGAGTCTGGGGCACTGGGGAGCAGCTGAATCCCAGAGCTCTTAGTGTTTCCTGATCTCTCTCCCCATCACTTTACAGAGAAGGATGTGTTTGGTCTGCGGCGAGAAAACCCCATCCCCAATGTAGGTAAGTTCTGTCCTTTCCTGTCCCTGAGGTTGACCAGCAGATACCAATTCAGGGATCAACTTAATAGGATTGTTTTTGTTGTTGTTAAGTGCCCTGGAGTTGATTCCGACCCTTAGCGACCCTGTGTTAGGATTTCCAAGGAGCAGTTGGTGAGCTTGAACCATTGACCTTGCAATTCAAAGGACTTTGCAGTCTGATGCATTAGCCCACAGCGCCACACCAGGTGGTAGCTAAACAACAGCTGTGTTGGAGAAGGATCCTAAGGTTTCTTATAGGGACAGAGTACCACAATAAAATAGAGATGCCTGTCATGGCCAAGGGAGGGAACTATAACAGAATGCATGTTGGGTGTTTGCCATTGAAAAATGAAAATTTCCAAGGCCTTCCCCCAAGCTACCTTCAAGTAGTTGTAGTAGTTGTTATTGTTATGTGCCCGTGTAGTCGGTTCCTACTTATAGCGACCCTGTGTAGGATTTCCAAGACTGTAAATCTTTACAGGAGTAGAAAGCCTCATCTTTCTCCCGCGGAACAGCTGGTAGTTTCAAACTGCTGACCGTGAGATTAGCAGCCAGATTCGTAACCACTACGCTACCAGAGCTCCTCTCCTTCAAGTAGCAGAGCCAGCTATCCAGAGCCTAGACCTGTTGTTGTGTACCTTCCAGTCAGTTCCAACTCATAGCAACCTGGTATAGGGTTTCTGAGGAGCGACTGGTGGGTTTGAACTGCAGACCTTGTAGTTAGCAGTCCAGTGCTGATCCTATGGCGCCACACCAAGAATCTACACCTAAGGCCCACTAATATCTCGCCTTCTGAGTTCCTGATGGAGTTGTCAGGCTGCTCCTTGGCTAGAGGTCTGAATTGAATGCCCATGGCCTTCTACAGTTGGCACCCATCCTGACTTGGTCCCTTGGATACAGTGTTGGGGTGGGTGTCAGGACTGGGAGGCCCTCATTCTGCCCCTTCTACTCCCAGGCTCTGTGGAGGTAGCCATTGCAGTTCTCCTGACCACCTGCATCGTGGTGATGGTAGCCATCCTGGGTTACTGCTTCTTCAAGAACCAGAGGAAGAGCTTCCGTAGCCACCACCACCGCCACCACCCCCCGCCCCCGACCCCTGCCAGCTCCACAGTCTCCACCACTGAGGACACGGAGCACCTGGTCTATAACCACACGACCCGACCCCTCTGAACCAAGACCTGCCTTGGCCCTTTGGCTGGGGCGCTCACCAGCTCTTCTAGCTGTGCTTCCTCCTTGCCAAGATGGAGGCATGCGCTGGGTAAAACTTTGGGACCAGATTCCTCATGCCTGTGCCCTGGGCCCACTCTGCTCAGAGCCAGGGCTCTGTCCCCTCGGGGAGGTGTCTCAGCTAAACTCAGCCTCAAGTGTTTCTGAGGAAGCTCAAAGATCTGTGATGAGAAAAGCCAAGCCGAGAAAAGCCTTGAACCAGATGGACCTGCCTAGGATTTCAGAGGAAGTCGAGATTTTCTTTGTTCAAACTGTCCTTATTCCAGGGCCAGCTCAGAGTGGGGAGGGACCTAGGGTAGTGTCAGAAGCTGGAGGCTCCCAAACCCTCTCCTCCAAAGTTGTCCCGTTTCCCCTTCCCAGTCAAGGGCTGTGGGGAAGGACGGCCTATGTATATTTTGTGCTGTAAAGAGTTGCTTTTTGTTTATTTAATGCCGAGGGGGTGGGTGAAGAGTGAAAGGTGGCTGTTGTCTGAACTTAGCTTCATCTCTTCCTCTTCCCTCCCACCTGGCTTCCCTGGCCTGGCTGGCAGAACCAGAAGAAGGGCCAGGGTAGGAGAGGATGAACCTTCACCTTCCCTGGGCTCTCCTACATCACATCTGCACCCCCTCTCCACTTTTCCATGGGCTCCAGTCCACCCACATTGTAATAAAATTATTTGGTCTGTGGGCTTCTGCCTCCATTCTGTGGGCCAGGAAAGGGACATAGTTGCTGGGGGGGATGGGGGGAAACTGCCCTGTCCAACCGGTTCAGGCTTTGACCACCCTGTGCAACAGGTTTTCCCACCTTTCCTGAAACTGCCCCAGCCCCTAAGGGTGGAGAGAAGTACCAAAGTTGACCACCAGAGGGGAGGGAGAAGGGGCAATGGGGCGGGAGACCTAGGAGGCCACCAAGTTACTGTGTAGCATTTCCTCCTGGTCTGAGCCTCACTAGCCTTTTCAGTAGCTTCATGTATGGATGGGGCTGGAGAGGAGTTACAGATTTGAATCTTGCCCCTACTCCCTTTGGTGTGTTCATGTTAAGTTCTGTCCCTCAGTTCTGACTCAGCAATCCTGTATAGGGTTTCTGAGTTACAGCTAGTGAGTTTGAACAGCTGACTTTGCAGTTAGCAGTCCAGTGTGTATCCTACAGTGCCACACCAGGACTCTCCCATCTGGCCCAGATCCCCAGCTCTCGTGTCCCACCCACAGAAACCTTGGCTTCTTTGCAGCTGTACACTCCCAGCAGCCTTTAGTTGAATTTTGTTCTTTGACCTTCCCCTCATTACCTCCTCTCCTACCTCATTCATTCGTTTATTCAATAATTTGTAGAGCTCCTACATGGTGTCAGGTACTGCTATTGTAATAAATAACACATTTAATTAGAAATTTGTCAAGACAAGCAATAGTTCTTAGCCCATAGAAAGCAGTATATGAGCTCAAGTTACTGATTGCATGCAGCCCTGTGATATGAGTAGTAGTACTATCCTCACTTTACTGGTGAGACTGACAGCCAGATTGAGTTCCATGGGCCCTAGAGCTAGAATGGGAGAATTGGGTACAAACGCTACAGTGTGTGTCTTTGAAGTACAGCCTACATGAACATTCGTACCAGAAGTAGTTAGTGGACAGTTCAATGAATTCTTGTCTTAACTGTACACTTCTCAAGGCGAGCACCAGATCAGATTGAGAAGCAGAGGATGGGCAGATTTTCATATCTCTGTTTGTATGTGTGTTGTCAGCCTAGACCACATCCCCATCTCTCATCCTTAGCCTGAACTCTTATTCATGAAACCCTCCTGCACTCAACCTGTTTTTCACATGCCTGTGTCTGCGAACAGAATCGGCACAGAGCACCCCCTTGCTTCATTTCCCTGGTTTCCCCTTGGATGTGAGTTAGAGACCTGTGTCCCATCTGAGTCTCCAGCACCCCATCCAGACTCTCCATCGAGTTGATTCCAACTCATAGTAACCCTGTATAGGGCTTCCAAGGAGCCACTGGTGAGTTTGAACCACCGACTTTGCTGTTCAAACTGACCTTGTGGTCCAGTATTTATCCTACAGTGCCATATCAGTAGCCATTCACTAAATGCTGAGTGGATACCAGGGGGTGGGGCTCATTACCTTGCTTTGGCACCTCAGGCACCATATTTTCCCTTCTAGCACCCTACTTTTGCTGACCACTCACCCATGCTTCACAGTCTTAACACCCATTATCAATTCTTTATAAGCACTTTCAGAGATGGGCGATTAATGACTCATTAGATTCTGTATCCCAGTGTCTTGAACAGTGGTCAAAACAGTAAGTGCATAATAGTGTCCACTATTGTGAACACTCAGGGTGGGCTAAAGAGCAAGGGAGATAATGCCAGGCACTGTTATTTATTACAGTGCCATCCCTAGTAATAGCTACAGGGATGTGCTGGGGCGGCTCTGACTCTGGAAGCTGTGATCCTGTAGGGGAGCCATTAGGGGGCGTTCTCACCACCAGACTCTGTTCTCTATGCACACGTTTAGGAGCAGGATGACAACAGACAGGTGTTTGGTATGGAGCAATGAAAGCTGACATTCAGCTCCTGCTCTGGAGTTTACACGCTGGAATGCTGGCAGCAGGGATAACACAGGAAGTAAATACTGTAACAAAACTTAGTCCTGAAACCACTCCTGATCTCTGACTTCCCCCACCAGCCACTGTACCATATCTTCCCCAATGACTCCACTTTCTCAGAACCTGCAAATTCTGTGCTTTTGCACAGATGGTTGCCTCTCCCTCAAGTGCCCTTTTGCCCATGGAAAGCTCCGACTTACCTCCAATCCAACTCAAAAAGCCTTTGTTAGCTCCAGCCAGAGGTCATTTCCCTCACCTGCTGCATACATGTGGGCCATGTCAGTACATATCTGGAGTCCCTGAGTGGTACAGTTAACATGCTCAGTTGCTAATCAAAAAATTGGAGGTTCAAGTCCACCTAGAGGCACCTCAGAAGAAAGGTCTGGTGATCTGCTTTTGGGAAATAGCTGTTAAAAACTACAGATCACAATTCTACTCTGACACATGTGGGTCACCATGTGTCAGATGAGTACTAAGACCACTGGTTTGGTTTGTGTGTGTGTGTGTGTCCCCTTCATCTGATGGGAGGCTCCTAGAGGCAGAGATTGGGCCTTATTTATATCAGTATTTTCCAGGCTGGGTCCTGCTTGTTAAATTACAGCAGAGGCTGATACAGCAATGAAGATGAAGGAAGAGGTTGAGAAATTATTTCATGGAGGAGGTATAAAGAGATGAGCAGGTGGGTGTGAGGGTGTTTCAGACATAAACTTGTACCCAAACTGATCAGTGGAGATCATGGGCTTATTTAATTTGGGTACCAGAGAGTTGTTCGGTTTGTCCCAACCAGTAAGAGGGAAAGCTGGGAGATCAGTGGCTAGAGGCCATAATGGTGGGCACTTAACGATATGAACTGGGAAAAGAGATCCAAACTCTGCTTTAAGGGAGGGGAGCTGGCAGGAGGTCCTGGGACAGGTTAGCAGGCCATATCGCTAAAACTCACCACAGGGTGAAGGACAAACATTTCAAATTCAAATGGCCAAATAACCTGTGTAAAAGGTAAATGGTCAGTATGCGTAAAAATTAATAAAGTTGCACACTAGCAGCCTAGAAACATGCACTTTTATTTTATTGTAATTAACCCCTTGTGTGCTGTTAAATCAATTCCAACTCATAGTAACCCTGTATAGGGTTTCCTAGGAGCAGCTGTTGAATTTGAACTGCCAACCTTGAGGTTAGCAGTCCAGTGATCATCCTATAGCACAATCCCAGGGCTCCGTTTTGACCCCTACAGTAGTTTAATTTCTTGAGTTAGTTGCCAAGATTGAAAGAATCAAGAGATTTCACGTAACAATTGGTGATTCTATCTTGTGAAAAGGGAAGGGACCTGGCGGTCCTGGGCCCACCTTCCAGCATAGCACCAATCTCAGTACTGAGTTTAGCTTCTTGTTCTTAAGTGTCCTGGCGTCTGTTCCGACTCATAGCAACCCCGTATAAGGTTTCAGAGGAGAAGCCAGTGAGTTTGAACTGCTGACCTTGTAGTTCGAAGTCCAGTGCTGATCCTGCAGTGCTGCATCAGAAGCTTAGCAGGTGCCAACCCATCCACAACGCCCATCCAGCCTGCCGCTTCCAGGGTTGCCTGGACATTCAGCTGTGGGACATCCATTCTTTTGTCCCCACCCTGGCTTCCCCATATTTGGGAGTTGTCTCCCAAACCATAATGGTCCCAACATTTCAAACAAACACTGACAAAAAACTGGGTTGTTTCTCCCAAGCCCCTCCCTGCCCACTTAAACAAATAGCCCTGAATGAGGAGTGGTTTGTCCTCTTGCACAAGACCACTCCCTTCCCCACCCAGCCGCAGTTAGACTCAAGTCTGGGAAGGTACCTATAAGCTCCCCTGGGGATAGGTTGTTGTCAGTAGCCCCACCTGGACTTCCTGACTAAACCTGGAAACCAAGTTTCAATCCTGGGGGTTGTCTAAGCCCTCCTACCCACCCACCTGTGTGTCATGTGTCATTTCTTTGTGGCTTCCCCTGAGAGCCAGCATCTCCTTCCTCTACCTACAGTGGCGCCTGGGGGGTTGTATCAGTAGAGCCCAGAACCAGGAAGATGAAGAAATCATACTGCTAAAGAAATAAGGAGGCTCCTTGTGTGTTTTTTTGTTTTGTTTTTTTTAAAGCTATATGTTTATTTGGATAAGCATTTGACTACTGAGGTCAATTTGAACCGTAAGGTTGGTGATTCAAACTTACCAGTTGCTCCTTGGGTTGCTATGAGCTGGAACCAACTCAGTGAAACTAACCAACAATAATAACAATATATACATATATTTAAAAAAGGCTGAAAAAGGATATTCACCAAATGTCAACGGTGTCATCTTTCATTGATAAGTTACAGATTTTTCCCCTACTTTTTGCCAATCTCTGCATTTTCTGAATTTCCTATACTGAATACTCATTGCTTTTGTAATTTAAAAGAAGGTTTTTTTTTTGTTTTTGTTTTTGTTTTTCTAAGTATGCAGGTCATATTTAAGAAAGAACAAATCATCCAATCATGAAACGCAGAGGTGGGAGAATGACAAGGAGGATGGAGGAGAGCTGGCAGGCTCCTAGAGATATGGAGGAGAAAAGTTCAGGACTTTCTGACCTGGAGCCTGCAGGGCTGGCAATGCCACTAACAGAAACAGAGCCAAGCAGAGATGGGGTGAAAGGTGAGGGGTCTCCAGATACCAGGTGGAGACAGGTTTTATTGCTTTTATGGTTGGTGACTTAATTTTTGTTTGCTTATGGCTTGTCTTACTAGGGGAGGGTTTAAGGCAACTTTAAAGGGTACATACATTATGAAATGAGCTGTTCCGTGGGAGAAAGATGAGGCGTTCTGCTCCCGTAAAGATTTACAGTCTCAGAAACCCTGTACAGGGACGCTGTGAGTCGGAACTGACTCCATGGCATATACCAACCAACGACATTATGAAATAATATGAGAATAAAGTGGGGAAAAATAAGAAGGAATTAAAGTGCGGCCAGGGGAAAGGACCAGATATTGAGCTTTGAGGTTTCCACCCTGTTGAGAAGTCTAGACTCCATGGAGAGGATGGATGGATTTCTGGATTTGAGGTGGTCAGATTACCATGGAAGAGCAATGAGAGGTGGGAGTAGGAAGAGCAGAAGAGGTGGAGAAAGAGGAAGCAGAGGAGAGGTCAGAAGGGCAGCAGTAAGCAGAGATGGAGCCCTCACCACAGAGACTGGAGGGCTGAGGAGAGGTCTGTGCTGAGGTTTGGGCTGAGGGGAAGGAACCAGCATGAGGGAGAGGCTGGATGTACAAGGCGAGAACCAACAATGATAATTACAGTGTTGACCCACCAACTTACTTGGGGTTGTCTTCCCAGTGGGTTTTTTCTGACCCCCTCAAACTCTCCTGGAAATCTCCTTTGCAACCACCTTATGACGCCATGTTAACCAGAATGACCATGGAGGTTGGTCCGTGGGCACCAACTAGGGGCCCCACAGTGATTTGTGAAAAATAATGGAGCTAAGCGAAATAAGATCCTTTCTCACCCCAAACCATGACTTTGGCCTAGCTCTCTGGTCCTTGGAGTATAGAACTAGGAGAGATTGTCAGAATTGAGGGGTTGAGGCTCAGAGAAGGCAATGGTTAGGGCCAGAGCAGCCTGGAAAGCCCAAACACTTTGCACCCTGCACCTTATCCAGACAACCAGACGCTTCCCTTTCTAGCTCCAAGTCCTGTTCTTTCTCTGGAAATAGCATAAAGGAGCCATGAGGTCCAGCTGGCCAAGAAACTGTCAGGGCTGGTCCCAGGCCCTAGGAGGCTGGGAACTTCAGGTCCACACCCATGTAAACACAGGCCAGCACTGATACCTCTTACTTGGCTCTTGATAGCTTCTTCAAATCTGTTCCCCACTATTATCTCTCTTATCCCTGCAGGTTTCCTGGGAGCCAGGGAGGGGCAGACAATATTAGCCCCACTTTACAACTGGGAGAAACTCAGACAAGAAGGAAGGCAGTAATTTGCTCAAAGTCACCCTGCAAGTCAGGGATGAGGCAGGAGCCAGAGCCCAGCCGAGGCCCCAGTGGGAGATGGGGTAGTCAGTAGACCACAGTGCCTGTTGGGCAGGGGAGGAGGTGGTAGGTAGGGAGAGAAATGCACACAGTCGCTGGTGGTGCCTTGTCTCATCAGGACAGTGATCTTGCAGTCCTCAGAGGGAGACCTTTCTTTGCAGGCTTTCTTTGCTCCCCAGCTGGTGTAGAGCAGTAGAACATGGCCTTAGAGAACACAGGTCTGAGGGAGGAAGTAGCCATGGGTCAGAGATCCCTAGGTGACACCAATACTGCCTGCTTTTCTGCCAGTTTTAAGAGGTGCCAGGGAACTCTCATGCGTACTGGACCCAAGGGCTTCCCTGCTCTCCCTTACTGCCAAAGGACCAAAGTATCATCTGGCTATCTGGGCAGAGAAGGGAATTGACACAGGTGAGGGTTAAGGAGGCCATGAAGCTGATGCCAATAACTGGCTGATGAATAGGGTGACCATAGCCTAGGTGTATGTCTATTGACCCATATCATTATTAATAGAGGGCATTCAATCTCAAAAGTGTTCCGTGTTTGAAAACAAATGATCATAAATGGTCATCCCAGGTATGGGGCAAGTCCTCTAACCTCTGATCAGTGGAGAAAGCTGGAGAGTGTTCCTCTAGGAAAGAGGCCTGTTTCAATACTGACCTCTGTCCGGTGTCTACCCCTCCCACATCCAGATCTACCTCCCTCTGCCTCATTTACTAGCTGAGCACAACCTTGTCTGCCACATACAACCTGCCTCTCTGTCCTGCCTTCTAAGAGAACGATTTCTAGGAAGCAAAACCCACTGCTCCCTGGAACACTGGGAAGAGGCCTGGGCCTGGCATCAGAATACCAGGTTCAAGGCCCAGTTTTGTCTTAGCCTTATTTATGTGACTCTGCGCTTTGGTCACCTCATCTGAAAGTTGGAGCTAATAAAAGTCATCTGGTCTACCTTGAAACTCATTTGAGAACCATAATGGGGGAGACAGGTTGCCTACGCATGGCTGCACACAAGAGCAAAAAACCCTGCTTCTCTGGGACAGCCAGCACTGCCCAGGTCCAGGAAATCACTTCCTGTGTTGCCACGGGGTGACTCATATGGCCCCTTGGCTGGGTTTTGCTCACTGGGGGATCTGGCTTAGGCCCAAGAAGGACGCTGACAGCGCAGTCCTGCCTGGGAGTCGGGTTTCCTGGCAGCAGAGGTGCAGTGGGCAGGTCTGACCTGTGAGAGCCACGGTTACTGCCTGGGGCCTGGGCTGGTTGCAAAAGGGGCTGGTGCTCCTGACGCAGTCTGCTCTCGGCTCACTCACTCTCACAGAGCTGGTTCCCAGGAGAATGGGGAGCTCAGGGAGGGTGCGTCATGTCACCTCTGCCCTGGGCACCACAGTGCTCTCAGGGAGAAAGCAAGCACACAGATCTTTCATGTTCTCACACCAGCTGGGTCCAGCATGCCTCCAATTAGACAATGGTGCAGGGAGAGAGACTGCTACACAGATGCACACAGAATTGAGCATAGGTATGCACAGACACAGAGACCCAGGTCCAACCCAGATGTACACACACAGGCACAGAGAACACATATACAACCAGATACATGTATATGGTTGTTTGTAATTCACTTCTAAGTATACACAGAAATATCCATGTGCAGAACTAAGGACATTTGTCATGAAGACAGACATCCGCATTTAGACATAGACACAGACATACACATATATGGAGTTATTCAGAGTTTCACACAAAGGCAACACCCACTTTAAATATATACAAGAGCAAAAACAAGGATGCAGAGAAATGTACAGGAACACAAATGTATACACACCTTGTCATCGCTTAGTATTTATTGAACACCCACAATCTGCTAGTAATGTTACAACAGAAAAGACCCCACACATAATTACACACACAGAAACTTAAGCGCCCTCACAAGATCCATTTGGGATTAGACTGGGGCCCAGCCTCCAAGTCAGACATGAACTTTTTTTTTCTGTAGATGGTCACGGACCCATAAGTGGAGAAAGAAATACTTGTCTGTGTAGTTGTCACTGATAGCAGGGAAAAAAAGTGAAAAGAAAACAACCTAAATGCCCCTAAATGGAGATCTAGTTGAAGAAATGATGTTCAAAGTAAAAATAACATGCAACATATATGCTATTCTGGTCAGAGTTTACAACATGAAATACATTATTATCATTTTAAATGCAAAAAAAAAAAAAAAATTGTATATATGAGCACAAAAAATGTTTCCAGAGTAATCCAACCATTTGAGATCAAAAGTAAAGCATTTACCCAAGGACAAAGCTCAGAAGAATTAGGAAAGAAGGAGGAATGAAAATAGAAAACATGAGAAGGAAGTGGGATCAGTGATGTTATACTGTGGGGACCGCAATCAATGGCATGAAACAAAATGTGTATGCATTGTTGAATGGAAAACTGATGTGCTCTGTAAAACTTCATCCAATTCACAATAAAAAAAATTTTTTCTTAAAACTTCCAAAACAAGAAATGTGTTTAGTAGAAAAGACCAAAAATGCTATTACTGATTGGTTTGGACAGTTAAGACTATTTGCTTTTTCAGAGGATCCCTGTGGGTAAGGCATTAAACTGTTAACTATAAAGACTATGTGTGATTTTTCAGTATCTTAATTCTTTGGATTTTTTGATTTTCCAATTTTCCTATGAGTATTTATTATGGAAAAAAACAAATGTCATTTTTAAGAACTCAATTGAGGATTGCTGTTGTTAAGTGCTAGCTATCAAGTCAGTTCGGACTTGTGGTTAGCAGTTCAGTAGGATTGTTGCTGTTGTTAACTGCTGCAAACTGACCTTGGGGTCTTGTGCTTATCCTACAGTGCCACCAGACATTAAAAAACATTTACATAAATGAGGACATATGTAAAGATTTCAATCCCTTGATTTAAATATTTAGAAATAAGAAATATATAATTTTATCCAATTAATTTACTAATAAACATTCCACTAAAGTTAGATTCAAGAGTGGAGAGAAGGCAGAGGAAAGAGGCAAAGGAAGGAGACAGAAGAAGATAAAAGCAGAAAACACATCCTAGGAGAGTAAAGAGACACACCATATCACAGAGAAGCAGAATGTGGAAGAGTCAGTAGAGTAAATCCCTCTTGTGGGGCACAGGCTTGGCTGCTGGCTTTACAGGATCTATCAACGGGCCATTTCTCTTAGGCCTCTCATGTTGCTTTTACTCTTAAGCACTTAGAGCTGATGGGACATTAGGAGTCTGAGACCTTGCAGGGGCATTGTTGTTGTTGAGTCTCCTGGAGTCAGTTCCCACTCATAGCGACCATATATAGGGATCCCGAGGAGCAGCTGGTAGGTTTGAACCACCATTAGCAGTCCAGTGCTTATCCTACAGTACCACACCAGGACTCCATTAGTATAAAACAAGTTGTCACTGAGTTCATTGCAACTCATGGTGACCCCGTGTGTGTCAGAGGAGAACTGTGCTCTCTAGAGTTTTCACAGGCTGATTTTTCAGAAGTAGATCATTAGGCTTTTGTTCCCAGGTGCCTCTGGATGGGCTGGAACCTCCATGCTTTTGGTTAGAAGCCCATGTGTTAATGATTTGCATCACCCAGGGGTGGAGGGAGGCTGACAAAGTGCTGCTGACCAGACACGGTGACTGAGTGAAGGAGGAGGCATGGTGACTACTTACCTCTACAGATGACATAGAAGTAGGGAAGAAGTTGCGGGGGGGACGGCGCGGGGAGCATCAGAGGTCATCTGACCAGACACCTATCCCCACTCTGTGGCACCTGTAAACAATTGGAAAACCTTTAATCCAATCAGTGTACAGTATTCTTCATTTTAGAAATGAGGACAATGAGACACAAGAAAAACAAAAAGGTCCGAAGTCATGGAGCAGGTTCATGTCAGACCCTGAACTTGAACCCAGGTCTCCGTTGTGGAGGGGAATATTAGGGTGGATGGAGGTAACTACAGACCCCGGGGATGGGGCACCTCAATCTGGTTGTAATGATGCTGCTTAGCACCTCCACCTGAGAGAGTGGGTAGGAAACAAAGGGAGGCGAATGGCGAGACCTCTAGAAGGGAGACCCTGGTGAGGCAGATGGAGATATAATTGGCTAAAACTGAACTTGGGGATTATCTGAAGTTTCACTTGACTTGGGTTCTTTTCAGCCATGCTCTTTTTCACATGCACATTAACTGTAACTTCCTGCAGAGGGAGCTGTCCAAAGGTGAGCTGGGACAGTTGACTTCTCACCTGGCAGCTGCCTAGCAACAGGTGTATCAGGTTGTGCCAGAGGTATCACCAGTTTGCCTTAAAAAAAAAAAAAAAAGTAACTTACCCAGGAAATCAACCCCAGAAATCACAAAGTGGCCTTACAGGCAAGCACTTTGTAATATCACTTTTTATATATGGCTTTCCCCCGCTTGTCTGGGTCTGTTTCCTATGGGTAAATAAACTAAGGTTCTGTTTTTCTAAGGTGGTCTTTGCTTAAAGTTCCTTCCAGCTTCAGTTCCAGTGAATGTTCTCTGGACATCTGCTCTTCTCCACAGTCTCTCCCAATGAACCTTACTTTTACAGGAATCCTAAGACCAAACTTAACCAAATTGAAAATGTTCACAACTGGTACCTGGTCTTTACTAGGTTCTTGAAGCGGGTTTGAGGACCATGGCCAAAGCCTTGGGTACATGGGGTTCCCTCCTTGCTCAGGCTCTGAACCTAGGGTGCCCCAGAACCTAGGCTCTGAACTCTAGGCCCTGTAGATTGTCTGACAAAACAAGCCTCATCCAGATCTGAGCATGAAAGTTAAAGGACTCAAGATTGCTCCAGAGTCCCAGCACTGAGCACTGCGTTCTAGAAAGGAGGGGGAGAGGGGAGGAGCCCCACCCGCCAGGTGAGGTCATGGGAAAGCAGGTCTGGCGTTGACACCTGGGGAAACCCGTTTCCAGGCTGCTTCCCACGCTAGCTCTCCTGGGAACCAGCTAAGCCCCAAGCAGGGAGCCCCACACCTGCTCCCCCCAGTCCAGTTCCCATCACTGTCCCATCAGCCACCTGACCCAGCCCTCACCCTCTAGTCCAGCCTTAGTCCTTGAACAGTCCTTTAGTGCCTGACCTGTCTCTCCCTAATGGGACTTAAGAAGGGCTATCAGCCACTCCTAGGAAACCTTGTATAGGGTGGTTATGAGTCAGAACCAACTTGATGGCACTTAACAACATCAACAACAATCAGAGTAACAGGCAGAGGAGTTTGCTGACCATTCCAGAAAATGACACAGAGACAGTAGCTTCAAAAACTTAAGGCTTTATTTGCAGACTGCATTGCCCTACGTCTTAGGCTGTGACCCTAGGGAGAAGGGTGACCTCCAGCCCCTTCCTCAGGCTAATTTGCAGCTCTTTCCCCCGCCCCCTGCTGGGTTTTGCCTCTCACTTCCTGCCCCACTCCTGGCCCAGCCAGTTTGGGCAGTGCCTAGGGAGCCCTGAGACCCAGCTCTTCCCAGGGACCAGCTGCCCCGCCCTCCCTGGCTTGAGGGCAACCCAGGTGTCAGTCTTATTCTCAGCTGCCCCACTTCCCTGCTCTCCTCCTCCTAGCTCTTTCTCTTTCCAGACCAAGCCCTCTGATCTGCCTCCTACCCCACAGCTCCAAGGCCTTGTTTCTGCTCCTTTCAATTTCTCAGATCTCTTACACGGTCCAGCCCAAACTTCTCTCCAAATCAGACTAAGCACCTTCCAGCCTTTCCAGATGCCCAAGCTCCTCCCTGCTCCTGTGCCAAGGAGGGATTGGGGGATCACTACAAGGGGTTCAGCCCTGCTGGCCCATGATGAGAAACCCAGAATTGGATCCCACACTCCTCAGAGGCAGTTGACACTGTTGGGATCATCCCATGAAAATAAAAGTGCTGGGTTTTCTCTGTGAGGTTTGACCCACACATCAGGGTCAGAGCCTTCCTTCCCACTTCCAGGCTCACCCTGGCATATCGGAATGGGCAATTCGACACCTTGTGTCCCCACAGTGTTCAGAAGGAAACTGAGTCCCATGGGGTGTCCTGGCCATGTCAGTAGCCCCTTTCAAAGGCCCTGTGCCCCAGGTTCCAGAAGTCTCTGACCATTGGTCCACTGCTGACACTCTGCCATAGCAGTTCAAACAAAGCAGAAGAACTTCTTCCAACGGCATCGGGAGAGGGTGCGCACACCCTTAGCGTTCAGTTTTTTCTCCAGCCGGGCCTTATGTTCGATGGCACTGAGGATGGCCGAGTCAAATACCTCCTTCAAATTCTTTTGTGTCAAGGCCGAACATTCTAAGTAACAGCAGGCCCGGATCTTTTCAGCCAGACCCTGCGCCTGGGGTTGGGGCACTGGGCCCTCCCGACCCCCCTGGTCCAGCTGTATCAGTACATTGACATCGTCCCTTAGGTCGGCCTGGGTGCCCACCAGCAGCACCGGCGCCTGCGGGTTGTGAGTGCGGATCTCGGGCAGCCATTTCTCTGTGATGTTTTGGAAGGAGCTGGGTTGCACCACGCTGAAGCAGGCCAGGAAGACATCGGTATCCGGGTAGCAGAGGGAGCGAAGCCGGTCAAAGTCATCCTGGGGTAGAAAGGCCAAGTAGTTAATGGAGTTACTCCCTGCTACATAGAACAGGGGTTGGAAAACCTGAGGCTTATAACCAAAGTCTTCCCCCTGGGATTCGATCTGGAGTCCTACCCGCCTTCAACCCACCTCGCCCCGACTAGTAAAGTCTGAGTCCTAGCTTCTCACCTGGCCTGCTGTGTCCCAGAGCTCAATGCGCACCGGGGCTCCGTCCACCAGAACTTGCACTGCAGGGGTCGAGGAGAGCGTGGGTTAGGAAGAGCGTCCACCCGACCCACCAGGCCCACCAGCGCCCCCTCGAGGCCTGCTGTCGCCTCCCTCCCCAGGGGCTTCGCGCCTTCAGCCCCAGTAACCGGGTGCACATTCCCACTTCCAACCACGTGGCCAGGGGGGCCGTTGAACGTACCAGAGAAGGTGTCCAGGGCCGTGGGCCGGTAGCGTGTGGGGTACCCATTGCAGGTGTAGCTGACGATGAGGCTGCTCTTGCCCACTGCGCCGTCGCCAACTAGCACGCACTTGATGCCCAGCTCTGCGGGTGCGCTGCTCCGCCGCGGAGGAGGGGTTGGGGCCCGGAGGGGCGGTGGGTCAGGCTCGCTTAGATCCCGCGGGGGCATGGCCCGCTCAGGAGGCAGCAGAGGGGCCAGCCCGGGACCAGGCTCGGCTGCGGAGAGGAAGGTGATTCCGCTGGCTGCCTCGGTCTCAGTCGGCTGAACCTGGGCGCGCCCGCCGGCCGCAAGCTGCGGGTATATGTGGGGCCCCGCCCACCTCATCTGCATAGCAGAGCAGGCCCCCGGACCCCGCCCACCTGTGTGTGGGCCGCCACAAAACCAGGCGATCTTTCCAAAACGGAAGAAAGGAGAAAGGAGGAAACCTGATGCTCAAAGAAGAACCGCACAGGTACAAGGACAAAGAATCGCTAAAATGAGACGGAGAAAGGCATCTTGGCAGAGAAAGCTATATATTGTCAAGAGGAACAAAGCAAGGTGCGAAATACAAAATCCATTATGAGTCCACCTTTGTTCAAATTGAAACAGAAAAATCTATAGAAATGCTTGTATGAGTATATATAAAAAAGTCTGGCTGGGTCTGCCAGGAGTTGGTAATAGTGTGTGGAGATTTCAATTTCAATCTATTTTGCAGTTATATATTTGAGTATTTTTAACTCCATGTGTTACTTTAAAAAACAATTTTATTAGTAAAGAATGAAAATATACAGAAAATGAGGAAGAGAAACACATAGGCACAGCATAGGCACAGCAGGCAGCCCTTTTTGGAAAAGCTTCTTCATAAGTCAACCTGAAGGTAGGCTTGGAGAACTTTCCATGCTTTCTGCTAAGAAGGAGTTTACAGACTGAGACAAGATCTCCCAGGTAACCCTAGGAAGGTCACCAAAAGAGCAAAGAGTAGCTTGATGCTAATTTTGTCTCTTTATTACAACCACACCAAGGGACACCATATCCAGAACCTTTTCTCTATGCCCAAGGCAGTCTTTCATCTTAGCCTATACAAAGATCACTGGAAACACAGGGAATAGCCATTCATGAGCTGTTGCAGGCAGTGAAAGTGTTATTTGAGTACATTGAGTGAATATTAAAAGAGATAAAAGTTATTTTATCTCTTTTAATATTGGTAGTTAGGTGCCATCGAGTGGCTTCCAACTCATAGTGACCTTGTTTGTGCATGACAGAAGGAAACATTGCACTGTCTTCACAATTGTTAGACTTGAGCCTATTGCTGCTCCTCTGTGCCAATGGCTTATGTGCTTATGTTGGTAGCATAAAAATCCATAATTCTAAGTCTCTTAGAAAACACCTCCTGATCTGGGATTTGTATTTTATTTTTGAGTAGGAAGGATAACCGAACAGCTAGAAGGTTGCTGACATAACTCTTAAAATCTTGACTACAAGGAAATGGTAGGGTCCCCAGTATCCACTTATACATTCCATTGTCTATGTTCTATATTCTCTTTGTCCGAATGTTTGGGGGATGCTAGCTAATACTAGCAAATCTGTCTTGGAAGACATGCAGTCAAAATGCTCCTTGGGAGCGAAGATGGAGAGACTTCCTCTGACACGCTGTGTGTGTGACTAGTCCCTGGGGAAAGAAAACATCGTGCTTGACAAAGAAGAAGACCCCAATGAGATGGACACAGTGGTGGTTCAAACAATTATGAGGATGGCAAAGGACTCGGCAGAGTTTCATTCTGTGGTGCATAGGGTTGCTATGAGTTGGAACTGGCTTGACGGCACCTAACAACAACAGTAATCCCTAATTGTAGCTCCATAATTTCAAAGACATCTCAGACATACCCACATAAGTTTATTTATCTGGCAAATAAAAGGTGTAAAAAATATTGCCCTGTTATTGTATCCCATTCCCACCTTTGAGTCAATTCCAACTCACAGTGACCTTTATAGGACAGAGACTAAATCTTGATAGGAGCCCACTGCCTCATCAGGAATGCCTGGTGGTTAGCAGTGCAGTGCTTATCCTAAGTGCCACCAGACCTCCTTCTGTATCCCCACTAGAAGGTCCAGAGCTGTTCTTTTTGCTCCCCTGAAAAGGGAATCATGAATGGGATTTTGAAAAGAGCTGGACATCAGAAGACCTGTCTCATTATTCCCAGTTCTTCAGCTCACTAGTTATGTGCTCTTCTTGTCCTCCTCTCCCTGAAAACCACTAGATCAGTTTCGGCTCTATAAAATGTCAGGTGAAGCTTGCTCATCTCTGAAAATCCTGGTGCTAGTAATCTGTGATTCAGGCATCCTAGGATTCCTAGGAGACTGCCCAGCCAGGTATCTGGGATGAAGTTATTACACACACAGGCATGCACTTGTGCTTTTTTAAAAAACATTGCTCTTGTCCTTTTACTTAGGTTTTCATAATAGTTTTATTGTAGTTGTAAATAGAGTAATCTTGTCTAATCCTTTCTGTGGGTAGGAAGGGTATAAGTACACACAAATGGATGAAATGTGTGGGTGGGAGGGGGATGATAGTGTCTGCTGGCATGGGCAAAAACCCCGACTTTGCCTAAAATGGGTCATTCCTCTCTGGCCCCATGGGTGGGGACACTTTCTGACCAGGTCCCTCTCTGTGTCTGAGCTGGTTTAGGGACAGTCTTGTCAGCAAGAGGGGGAGGGAGGAGACAACTTGGGGAGCTGGTGAGTCACCAATTTCTCGATAATGACTTGCAAATCTGGCTGCTATTTCTGGGAAAGTCCCATCCTAAGGGTAGGTTGGGCCTTTATACTTTCCCACCTACCAGATCTTATGCCCCAACTTCTAGACACATATTCTCTAGGGTTAGAACTTGGCTCTCACTTTCTCCTTGGAGAAATGACTGGTTCTAGGACTAGAGCAGGAAATATACAAGACAAACCTAGAATCTCTTATAGTGCAGAAAGCAAAAAAAAGCAGAAAAACCCAAAACAAAACAGCCCCCAAAATAAGAATGTGTTAAAGAGATGCATGAGCCAAATGAAAGAGTTTCCAATGGCCAAAGCTGGAAGAATTTGAGTAAAAAACAAATAAAGTAGGTTTGGATTGTAATCTAATATATACAATAAATATTCATGAGTCCATACTGATGTAAATAAATGACTGAATACATAGACATGGGAGAATCAACACCTGTCCTGTACAGAAAAATTCCAAATAATTTATATAGACATTCAACACTCAAGGAACTGAGCATACTAATCACAATTTAAGTGGAGGCTGCATATGGTGACTTGCAAAGAATGCAGTATAAAAAGACTGGGGGCTGGGGAGGCAACAACTTTACAGTGGAGAAACCTGACAAACATTACCTCAGCAAGGTGATCAAGGTTAACATCAATGGTAATAAGTCAAGTTGACAGTCTACTCCTGATATGATACGATGAGAATGGCTTTTTACCTCTGTGGTTTTCCTCCCTAAAACACATGGCTTTAGACTCGTAAAGATGGTTTTAGCTTAGGGAATGGGGTTGGGGGCAAGAGATAGTGTGTGTGCTTTGAGGGGTATTTTCATCTTGTCAGTGAATATAATGAGGTTCAGAGATGTCAGTAGACTTGCCCCAAGATCAAAGAAGCTGGTTAAATAGAGTCAATCCCAGCAGCAACAATCCAAGTATGAACTCCACAGGTCCACTTTCAGGTGTGGTCAAGTTCTTACTAGGCATTCCAGCTCATCCATTATCTTATTTAAATCTACAACACACATGGAAGATCTAAAGCAAAACTTCAACTCAACAAGAATAAACCAAAAGAAAAGAAACCCACTCCACCCCACCATGATTTTCGTGCTGCAGTAAAAGAACTCCAGTTGTGAGGATGGTTTATTCAAACACTTCAGTGTACTTTCCTCCAGTCTTTCCAGAATTAGTCCAGAAATTGAGATGGCAAGTCAGAGATCTTTGAAATAAGTAAAGGATGAAAGAAACATAATTTCATACTTGACACTTATTTACCAACATAGTTATGGTGATAATAAAAAAAATTGCCTACCTAGGAGACAATTCTGACTCTTAGAGACACCATCTGGGTCAGAGTAGAACTGTAGTCCACAGGGTTTTCAGTGATCTCTCAAAGGAGCCCTAATGGTGCAGTAGATTAAGCATTAGGCTGCTAACTGCAAGATAGCTGTTCAAACCCATCTGTCTCTCTGAGGGAGAAAGATGAGGCTGTGTGCTCTAGTAAAGATTTACAGTCTTGGAAGCCCTACGGAGCAGTTCTGCTCTGCCCTAAAGGTCACTGTGAGTTGGAATTGACTCATCAACATGAGTTTTGATTTCAGATGAGGCTCACCAGACTAGGCACCTCTGGGTAGATTCAAACCTACAGCCTTTCTGCTAGTAGCTGAGAGCTTAACCATTTGCCCACCCTGGGAATCCTAATAATGATAATGTTGTTGTTGTTAAGTGCTGTCCAGTCGATTCCAACTCTGTATAGGATTTCCAAGGAGCAGCTGGTGAGTTTGAACCGTCAACCTTGTGGTTCAAACCGACCTTGTGGTCCAGTGCTTTATCCCACAGCACCACACCAGGACTCCAATAATGATAATAACTCTGTAATAATTGTTGTTAAGTACTGTCGAGTTGATTTTGAGTCATAGCCACCCTGTATAGGGTTTCCAAGGAGTGGCTGGTGAGTTTGAACAACTGACCTTATAGTTCAAACTGACCTTGAGGTCCAGTGCTTTATCCCACAGTGCCACACCAGGATACCAGGACTCCCTGTAATAATTAGAACACACATTTTCCCAAAAAAAGCACATTTTCTGAGTCATTGGAGGTTTTTCCCTGCTCAAGGTGCTTGTGTCTTGGGATAGAGTTTGTGGCAACTTTAGGATACCACCTCAGCTTCCTACCTCCCCTACCCACTTCAGTAACCCCAGCCCTCCAGCACCCAAAATTTCCACTTTTTCCATGTTGCTACTGGGCTCTTGTGGCGTTGCGGGTTAATGCGCCAGACTTCAAAGCTGTTTGAACTGTAAGGTTGGTGGTTCAAGCTCACCAGCTGCTCCTTGGAAACCCTACACAGGGTCACTATGGGTCAGAACTGACTCCATGGCACTGATCCAAGGCTCTGGGCTAGCTCCTCCTCATCTGCTTTTCCCCACCCCCACCCAGATTTGGCCTTCCTTTCTTGCCCCAGTATTTATTTCTGCATCTAACTGATCTAACTGTATTTGTTTCCGTCAAACCTCTTTCCTGTCCATATCTTTCACTCAAGCCCTGGCCAATATTTTTTAAAAGCCTACAAGGGTTTCAACTAAAACGTGGACTCACATCCCCTTTATCTGAGTGCTTTTTCCCAACTCCATCCTGGTGTGGTACTTTAGGATAAGTTTCTTCAAAACCCTGTGACTCCATGGCATTTAACAAAAAAAAACAATGATTTGGAGGAGTACTGGTGTGGCACTATAGGGTTAGCGCTGGACTGCTAACCACAAGGTCTGTGATTCAGACCCACTCGCTGCTCTTCTGAAACCCTATGAGTTGGAACCAACTTGATGGCAACAACAATAAAAACTTGGAAGGAGCAGAAACTGAATGGGCTCCAAGCTTCACTTGTACTCCTTGCTCCTCAGTCCACAGTTCTTGCTCTGATGTACTTGTCTCTCTTTTTATCCACATTTGCTTCTTTGTCTTGCTCATGTCTAGTGCACCTAGCTTCCTAAGACAACAAATTTATTCCATCAGTCTCCCACTCCAAAACCTCTCATGAGTCCCTGTTAGCCACAGGATACTGTAAGAGACTTTACACATCCCCAGGCTGAAATAATAAGCAGCCACCAAAAATATATATTTATATTTTTTAAAAGAACTTTTTATTTTTAATTGAGTGGAGGCTTATGGAGCAGATCATTGATTTTACATTTAACAAATCATATGCTTCGTTTCATTACGATGACTGTAATTTCCTACATGTAGCATCAATATTAACAGTATCTCTATTCACTTAACTTTGGCACTCCTCCCTGTGTCTTCCTCTACCTTCATCTTTCCTCTTTTAACTTCTCTTTTGTTGTATGTTGCCTTCCCCATCACGCAAGTTAACCCTCTTTGTTGTTGTTAAGTGCCATCAAGTTGGTTCCAACTCATAGTGACCCTTTATAGGGTTTCCAAGGAGTGTGGTTCAAATCAACCTTACAGTCCAGTGCATTAACCCACAGCACCACATAGTGACTTCAAGTTAATCCTCTAGAATGTTTCTTTTATCAAGAAAACCTTTTCTTAGCTTTTTATACCAGTGCTCTCATACAATATTTGTTCATTTGTGATTAATTAAGTTCACTCAGCATTATGTCCTCCAGGTTCATCCATGTTATGAGGTATTTTGCACATTCATTGTTATTTTTCAATGTTGCATAATATTCCATGGTGTATATATACCACAGTTTTTTTCACCATTCTTCTGTTGACAAGCATTTAGGCTGTCTCCATCTTTTAGCTATTGTGAACAGTGCTGCAGTGAACATGGGTGTGCATGGATCTATTTGTGTCACAGCTCATTTCTTGAAGATATAATCCAAGTAGAGAGATTTCAGAGTCATACAGTATTTCTATTTCCAACTTTCTGAGAAAGTGCCATACCATTTTCCAGAGTGGATGCACTGTTTAACAGTCCCACAAGCAGTGTAGGAAGGTCCCATTCTTTCCACATCCTCATCAGCATTTGTTGTTTCTAAAAATAATTTTCAAGGACATGGGAAAATGTCACAAGACAATATTAAATGTGACTTCCAGCATAATGGTGAACTAGGCAGATACTACATAGTCCCTCTACAACAAGGATATGAGAGAAAAAATATTAACAGACACAGATGAAAATTCTGGCACCCTAAACTTTAGAAGAAAGGTTAGAGAGGTGGATGAAGTGTTTGTTGGGAGAAGTCAGCAGAGATGGCAAGAAATGAGACGGACTGGTGAGCTGCAGGCCAGACACAGCTCCACCATCTTGTGAGCAGCTTTGGCAATGGAGGGAGGCCTGGAAGAGTACATTCGTGCAGCTGATGGAAAAATTGCCATCTCTTCCTTTTTCCCCATGCTCCCCTAGTGACCAGAAGTTTGGCCAGCTACCACCCTCATGCACCTCCAGAGTAGACCATGCTCTCCAGGAGTTTGGAGTCACGAGGTTGGGAGCCATTCCAGTGTGAGGTGGGGGCTGACTGCACTGCTTTGGTGTAGCACTTTGGTTCCTGGATTCAGGTGGGCCCAGCTTCAGACCTACAAAACCCACAGAGCCACCAGACCAGCATTTAACCAGTCACGCTGCTCCCAGCTTTCCTGTGGTCCTAACAGACACTGAAATCAGCTCCATAAAAGGCCCCCACAAACCATTTCTAGATTGAGTGCCCTGAACACAGATAACACCAAGGCCAAGCGGAACTCTTTCTAGGGCCAGGAACTCTGCTGTCACATCCTTTCCACAGCCACCTTGTGAGCTCTTTGAATTGCAGGATCCCATCAGAGATTTGTCTCCTCCAGGTCCAAAAACTTCACTGTTTGTTGTTACAAATACAACCCCACAATACCCTGGAGACAACAGACAATTTTAGCTCACTCGAGAAACAAGATAGAATGGCTTAAACAAATGACCAAGATGCAGAGCTAGAAAATCATTCTGAGGAAGAAAAGGTAGTAGTTGAAAAAGAATTCAAAAGAATGATAATTAGGTACCTTCAAAGGGTCAAAAAATGGAGGAAAGCAAGGAGAACACAGTAAAAACTTTAGAGGAATTCAGGAAAACCCTACAAGAACAAGCAGAGAAAATAAATGCAAATTTTGAAAAAATGCAAATCCTGCTATTTGAAATCCAGAAGATGAATATTAATATTGCAGAAATGGACAATACATTGAAAGGGCAAAGGAGTAGATATGAAGCAATGGAAGCCTGAATTAGTGAGCTTATAGATAAATCTCTCAATACTAGTATGTAAGCAGAACAATCAGAAAAAAGAATAAAACAATATGAAAAAAGCCTGAGTTTTGTGGGACACCATGAAGAGGTGATTGGAATTCCAGAACAGGAAGAGACAATTAAAAAGCACAGACAAAATTGTCAGAGTTGTTGGAAGAAACCTGCCCTAACATCATGAAAGATGAGAAGTTAAGTATACAAGAAACTGAATGCACTCCAAACAAGAGAAAAGCACCAAGACATATCATAATCAAACTTTCCAAAATCAAAGACAAGGAAA
>NW_006408522.1:35531479-35535099 GCF_000296735.1 Chrysochloris asiatica | reverse complement strand
GAAGTAGTTTGTCACTCTTTCTTCCTAGTCTGTCTTTGTTTTGGATTGATAGGGAAGGGCAATCTAGACCTTGGGGTGGGGGTGGTAATAAAGGCACAAAGTGGCTGGCTTACAAGCTTTCATGAGTGTGCTTAGTTTCAGAATGAGGGGGTAAGGTAGAATCTCCACTGAATAGTTTTCCTCTTCTCCAGATGGATGTGGTGAAAGGGGATGCTGAGAGGATTTTATGATTCAATTGTGCGTAATTAATTGTTAACAGATTTAATTTTAATTATCACAACTGTAATTGTAGAAGATGTATAACTAAAAGGTGGTGTTGGTGTGCCATGGAGTTGATTCCGACTCATAGCGACCCAGTATTGCGTTTTTGAGGCTGTAAATTTTTATGGGAGCAGAAAGCCTAATTTTTCGAATGCTGACCTTGAGGAGGGGGAGTAGTTAATCTTTCATTTCAGGAACAGACAGTCTCAGGACCATCAAGAAGGAAGAACATGAATGGAGCATGAGATCCTACCTAGGAAAGCAGAGATGGTGGCAGAGGCAATGGTATGGAGATACAGAGCAGTTGTGGGCTCTAGGCCCATGGACTGAGTAAGGCTGTGTGCCTGCAGGCAGGAGGTTGGGTTGCAGAATATGCCCTTCGGGCACTTAAATGAATATATATTTTTGGTTTTTATGTGTACATCAAATATTTTTGCTTTGTTCATTTGTGAAATATAAGATGTAAAAGGGTAGCCACAGGAAGGAAGCAGGATAACTGTTGTTACAGGGAGGGGATTACATTCATTGAGATGAAATAAACGGTATACTTTGTTGAATGTAAAGCTGATGATCTTGTCTGTTAACCTTCAATCAATTCACAATTAAAAAGTTAAAATAAAAACAAAGGACACAGAAAAAAAAAGAGTTAAAGGTTTTTTTGATAAACGAAACAATCTATAATGGTTAGCGGAGGATGGAGGGGAAATTATTCATTGGTTAGAAGATAGACACATGTTAACATGGTGACAGGGTAGGCAATATAGAAGAGGAAGTTAGTTGAAGACACAGTGAGGAATGCAATATTTAAAACGAATAGAAATAAATGTTGTTAACAGTTGGTACATGGAGGGGATTACAACCATGTAATGAAGCAAAGCATGTGATTTGTTGACTGTAAAACCTTCACTCAATTCACAATAAAAACTTAAAAAAAAAATTAAATGTACTTAATTGTACATGTTAAAAAATGCTGAATTGGCAAATATTCTGTTATATATAATTTTATTACAATAAACAGAATCATATAAACAGTTTGAGCCCAAGGATTTTTTCTAAGTATACAATTAGAATAAAATAGAGACCAATAGGAGAAAAATGTTTCAAAATATAGAGCTAAAATTTTTTTTCTTTACTTTTGTTGTTGAAAATGCATGCAGCAAAGCATATACCAGTTCAACAATTTCTATATGTACAACTAAGTGACATTGAATATACTCTTTAAGCTGTGCCACCATTCTTACCCTCCTTTTCCAAATTATTCATTCACCATTAACATGAACTCTGTCTCCTAAATTTCTTCTCTAACTTTTTGATTTGCTGTTGTCAGTTTGATCCTATATATATCTTTAAAGGAGCACATGCTCAGTACACACATTCTTTACTAATAAAACCAAACTATTTTTTCATTTAAAGAAGACTCCAGGGGCTATTTTTTATTTAAGACTTAAGGTATAGAGCATGTGCTCTCATTTGATGGCAATGATGAGGATGGTCATGATCATGATGAACATCCGCAATTTTATAAAAAAGAGAATCCAATAGACATGCATTTGATTCAAAACAAATTCTCTTCTTGATATTGGTTACATTGTTGTTGTTAAGTGCTGTCGACCCTGTATAGGATTTCCAAGGAGTGGCTGGTGAGTTTGAACTACCAACCTTTCAGTTCAAACTGACCTTGTGGTTGAGTGCTCACCCTACAGTGTCATGCTATATAAATGCTTCTTTTACATAGTTGTAATCAGAAATGATATTTAAATTATTTATCAACTAGAATGGCCTCAGAAAGGACGCCAGACCTTGTGCCAGAACAGTTTTCCAAAAGATCTCTGTGTTGCCAAATATTAACCCTTTAGTGATTTGATCCTGGCGAATGGTATTTGGGAGGGATACTGGATACAGGGGCATACTCAAGAAAGTGGATGTTTACCAACTAATATGGAACTATTTCAATATTTTAAAACTGCTGTGACTATACTGATGTGTACCCATCAAACTTCATCAGTCTTATTGGATTGGAAATGTCTGGACCAAGCAAAAAAGGGCTTGGAGACAGCCAAAAGGAGTAGCAGCAATTGTGCCCAGAAAGGAAAGAGAGAGTCTTATCTATTTAGTAACTACAATAGTTCAACCTGGCCAAGGCAGAGAGAGGTGAGAAATGAACTGGAGAGGGAGGCACACACTAGAGCTGGAAAGTCACACCACAGCTGCTCTTTTCCTTTGGGGTTATTTCATTGGAGCACATCCAGGTCTAGCCTGACCTAAAGGGTGTCCTGGGACACAGTACTTTCAGTGCTAAAACCTTAACAGTCCCAATTGTTACAATGTTACAATACAACACCTTCAGATTCTTCCCTCTCCCCTCCCTCCAACTCCATTTTGTCTGTTTCCCGCCCTAAGCTACAAGGCGGGTAGTTTAAAGGGCAACATGCCTTTTGATAGGCCAGAGCTAAATCACTCCAGCAATGACCACTCCCTTCCTGTTGAACCTATATAAATTCCCTCCCTTCCCGCTGACTTCCTCTTCTAATCCTCTCTTCCCTTCTGCCTCCTGCCTTCTCTCTTCTGCAGAGGTTACCTTCCTCACCTGAATAAAAGTCTCTATATGGGCCGTTTGGTGTGAGGTGTGGTTGATGAACGGTGCCCGGTTGTTTTTTCCCTTTCACCAGTCACCCTAGCAAGCTCCCTCTTGGCTCCTTTTAGAATTTCCAGCCTATTCTCCAGAAAGATTGCAGTAATTGAGACTAGGAACAGAATTAAGTTTTCCAAATCAACGTGCAATCCTGTCACTACTGTTTGTGAAAGTATGGCATGAAGGTGTACTGGTTTTTGTTCACATTTAACTTTTCAAGAAGCTAGTATTTCTAAGTCAAGTTCCTTTCCCCTCCTTTATCTCAAATCATCGTTTTATCAACTAGAGACAAGATACCTTTATGGTCAACACCATGGACTGTGGGGCCAAGCGAGCTGTATTGGTTTCCAGATTGTGTCACTTACTAGCTGTTGATTTTTCAGGGCCTCAGCTTCCTTCTGAATGAAATGAGTTACAGCCAATTCTACTACTGTGAAAGTTCAGTAGTACCAGAATTATCTTCCCTGCATCATGGGAAATTTTCTCAGATAAAGCCTGAAATTGAACAAGAAGAGGAAGCTTCAAAAAGCTTGTAGAAAATTCCATTATCTTTTAACTTCACTTTTCCATGAACTTTTAAAAAAATTTTTTTATTGTGAATTGAGTGATAGATTACATGAGATAACATCGGTTTTACACTCATCCTATCATATTTAGTTTTATTGCAATGATTATAATCCTCTCCATGCATCATCATTCAACAGTATTTGCTTCTATTCCCTCTGGG
>NW_006408522.1:35528702-35530259 GCF_000296735.1 Chrysochloris asiatica | reverse complement strand
TCACTATTGAATTCCATTATCTTTTCATTTCACTTTTCCATGAACCTTTTGAAGCCTCCTCTTGCACATTTTGTCAGGTATTAATTCAGTAATTTTGTGTTCTATGACCCAGATAGGAATACAAAAAGAAATGTGCTCTTCTTCCTCCCAATTGTTATTATCTTTATTTTCTACAGATAAGGAAACTGCTGAGTTACTGTAGAGATTAAGTGACTTGCTCAAGGCTATGAGAGAGACAGAGAGAGAGACAGAGAGAGAGAGAACCACCTCTGAGCCCACGTCTGTTGCACTCCACCACCACCCTTGTTTCAGTTCTCTGCTTAAAAATGAAAGGCTTCAAAACAAAGCTATATGTTGCTTTATTGCCTTTTGCATCATATACATTAGTTAACAGGAGTACGGTAGCTCTGTAGGGTAAGCACTGGACTGCTGGTGTTTCAGTCCACCAACTGCTCAGTGGGAGAATGATGAAGCTTTCTGCTCCCACAAAGATTTATAGCCTTGGAAACTTACAGGGTCACTGTGAGTAAGAGCTGACTTAATGGCACTTAACAACAACACTAATTGACATTTTAACATTTGACCAGAGATCTTTAAAAAAATTTTTGTTTTGTAATCAACTTTCTTGGGGTATCATTTACATACGTACAATAAAATGTACCCATTTAAAGTGTTTAGTTCAATGGGTTTTGAAAAATGTACACACAGAAATCATTACCACCATAAACAAAATATAGAACATTTCCATCTCCTCTAAAAAAATCCCTTCTTGCTCATTTCTTGTCAATCCTTTACCCTGATGCCAGGCTCCAGGCAACCACTGGTCTGCTTTCTGCCACCACAGCTTCCTTGTTAATGACTCTGAAATTGTAAATAAGTGGAATTAAACTCTCCTGTGTCTGATTTCTTTCACGCAGCATATTTTTGAGTTTTATTCATGCTGTTGTACATAAGTTTGTTCTTCTTTAAAATTGCTGAATAGTATTCTCCTGTACAGATGTATCACATTTTATTTATCCATTTTCCTGCTGATAAACATTTGAGTTTTTTCCAGATCAGGGCTGTTATGCCTAAAACTGATATAATGTACAAATATTTGTGGGAACATATGCTTTCACTGCTCTTGGGTACATACCCATGGGATTGCTGAGCCATGAGATAGCATATTAGTTTCCTAGGAGTCTGAATAAAGTACTGCAAACCAGGTAACTTATAGGGACACAATTATGGAGGCTGTTGCTGCCATCCAGTCCATCCCAGCTCACAACCACCTTTTATACAACAAATGAAACATTTCTGGGTCCTACATCATTCTCACAATCATTGCTAAGCTTGAGCCCATTGCTGCTGCTGCTGTCACAATCCATCTTGTTGAGGGTCTTCCTCTTTTTCACTGACCCTCCACTTTACCTAGCATGATGTCCTTCTCCAGAAACTGAACCCTCCTGATAATATGTCTGAAGTATGAGAGACAAAGTCTGGCCATCCTGGCTTCTAAGGAGAATTCTGTCTCTACTTCTTCCAACACAGATTTGTTTGTTCTTCTAGCAGTCCATA
>NW_006408522.1:35525692-35528057 GCF_000296735.1 Chrysochloris asiatica | reverse complement strand
GTCTCACCTGAAATTAGAAATCATCTCAAGAATAGACCTCATACATTAGATACTAATTAAGAAATGAGGAAGTAAAAGAGCTGAACAGAAAATTTCAAAGAGCACTTTGAAGAGACAAAATCAACTATTACAATGAAATGTGCAAAGACCGGGAGTTAGAACACCAAAAGGGAAGAACATGCTCAGCATTTCTCAACAGGAAAGAACTGAAGAAAAATTCTGGAGGCTAGAAGACCATATTCATGGTGTTAGTAGGGCCTTGCTCTCTCCAAGGCTCTAGGAGATCCTTTCTTATCTCTCCCAGCTTCTGGTAGCCCCCAGGCATTCCTTGGCTTGGAGCATCAGCGTTATTTCATCTCTGTCTCACACAGCCATCTTCCCTGTGCCTCTTCTCTTTTATTTAGTATTATTTTTTCTTTTTCTATTTTATAAGAAAATACTAATTTTAGATTAGGACTTACCCTTCTCCAGTATGACGTCATTTTAATTTAACTGACAAGTTAAAGATGCTATTTCCAAACAAGGCCACCTTCACATCCTGGTATGGCACTATAGGATAAGCACTGGACTTGGAACCACAAGGTCGGCAGTTCAAAGCCACCAGCTGCTCCTTGGAAACCCTATACAGGGTCACTGTGAGCCAACTTAATGACACTTAACAACAACAGGGTTGAGATTTCAACATATCCTTTGGGGGGACATAACTCAATCCCTAACATAATATAAGGTGTATATTTTTAAGTGGTTGTACCATTTATATTCCCAGCAACAGTATAGGAGAGTTCCATTTACTCCCCATCTTCACAATATTTGGTATTGTCTCTTTTCAAACATTTTAGAGGTAATTGGAATTGTGTTGTTAGTATTTTTTTTTTTTTTAGTACAAAATTTTATCATTTTAAAAACATCTGAAGACAGTTTTCTGCAAAAGGTCATGCAGGTGAATAGATGTTGTTAGTGCCATCGAGTCAGTTCCGATTCATGAATCTGAGACTGTTGCTATTGTTAAATGCTGTAGTCATTTTCAACTTTTAGTGACTTTGTATAGGGTTTGAGCTGCTGACTTTGCAGTTAACAGTCCAGTACTTATCCTATAGCTCCATACTGGGAGACATAATAAAAAACATGGGACTGACCCTGAGGCAGTGCCCTGAAAACAGTTTTTCCTTGGGCACAGTCCAAATATCTCTATATGGATGTGACAAAGATTTGACCTTCAGAGAACCACAGAATGTTAGAGCTGGAAGGAATCTTAGAGATGGTCTAGTTCTACATCACAGTTTTTAGAGTTGAGAAAAGGAGTGTGATTAGGTGACTTGTCCAACAGCATCAATCTGAATTAGATTTCATATCCTGAAAAAAAGAGGGACCCTGAGGGTTTGATTCAGGATGTCATTGGAGAAACAGTAGTTGTTGTTAAGTGTCAGCAAGTCAGTTCTGACCCATAGTGACCCTGTATAGAGTTTTTGAGTAGCAGCTGGTAAGCTTGAACCATTGATCTTGCAGTTCAAGTGGCTTTGCAGTCTGGCGCATTAACCCACAGCACCACAGAGAGACAGTAGGGAGGGCAAAAGTCAGCCTATAAAGGGTTCTTACCAGAGATGGTGGGAGTCCTGGTGTGGCACTATGGGTTAACGCGTCAGACTACAAAGCTGTTTGAACTGCAAGATTGGCAGTTCAAGCTCACCAGTTGCTCCTCGGAAACCCTTACAGGGTTGCTATGGGTTGGAATCGACTCAATGGCACTTTACAACAACAACCAGAGATAGTGTGGGCCCAAATCACAGACCCATCAAGGCTCCCATCCTCCCTAACAAGTGTTTATAAAATGATATTGACTGCTAAAATTAATAGTTGCAACAGTCTCCGTGACCCTAAAATCAGAAGAACGGATGGTGTCCACTGCCACTCCCAACTGCTCTAAAAGGGATCATCACCTTAGAAGGTCCTGGATAGAATGGGAAAAAGGTGGAACAAAATTCAAATTCATGAAAAAAGAGCAGGCTTCCTGGCCAGGTAGAGACTGATGAAACCTCTGAGCCTATAGCCCTTAGTCAGGACTCACCCCACAGCTCTACTGTCAGCCAAATAACAGAAAGATCTATAAATGGAACAGTACTACGAGTGAGGTATGCACACCTTAAAATAACCAACCATTTGAGAATTTTTAAAAAGGGCAGCACTTACCCAAGGATAAATTTAGAGGATTAGGAAAGAAGGAGGAATGGAAACAGGAAACACAGAGAGGACGTGGGATGAGTGATGTTACACTGAGGAGAATGCAATCAATGAGACAAAATGTCTGAATTGTTGAATGTAAAACTGATGATCTGCTCTGTAAACTTTCACCCAATTAACAATAAAA
>NW_006408522.1:35522974-35525272 GCF_000296735.1 Chrysochloris asiatica | reverse complement strand
TATATGGAGGGGATTATAGTCAATGTAATGAAACAAGTTATATGAATTGTTGAATGTGAAACTGATGATGTGCCCTGTAAACTTCCACTCAATCCACAATAAAAACCTTAAATTAAAAAAAAATATATATGTATTAGTTCATTTATTTCCAGGGGAAATGCTGGAGTGAGACAAAGTTTAGCATCAAGTTTATTTCCAGTATTTTGTGTTGACGGTAATGCCAAGAAAACTTGTTTACAGGAATCATTAACTGGGAATGGAGGTAGTTTTGGCTTAGCACTGCTACAAATTATTTGTTCCCCTTCCATGTCAAATGCTGATAGTTTTTTTATTCAGTCAACTGATACTTGATTAGGCTTTTTAATGTTTTCAAATGAATAGTTTGGGGAGTTATGCTCCATCTCCTTGTGGATGGAGTATCTATAATGATTTATAATTCTTGTGAATTTTTATGCAAGGAAGATTTAGTAAATTGTTTTTAAGTTTAGTTTTTTTTTATTTTAAAATTAAAATAAACGTCCTGGTGTGGCGCTGTGGCTTAATGCGCTGGACTGCAAAATCAGTTTAAACTGCAAGGTCAGCGGTTGAAGCTCCTCGCAAACTATACAGGGTTGCTATGAGTCGGAACTGACTCAATAGCACTTAACAACAGCTACAATAAGTGCACAGGTGCCCTGGTTGCGTAGTGTTTCAGTGCTTAGCTGTTTAACTCATCAGCTACTCTTCAGGAGAAAGATGTGGCAGGCAGCTTCTATAAAGATTTACAGCCTGGGAACCCCAAGGGGGTAGTTCTGCCCTGTCCTATTGAGTCCTTATGACTCAGACTTGACTCGATGGTAACCAGCTTGGTTTTGGTTTTTATAGGTATACACAGTTAAAAAAATAGAGCTATAAGACTTATTCAGAGCACCCAGCAGTCCTTTGTCCATCCCCAAGTAAACTCCATCTCCTCTGTACTCATTGCTCAGTGCCCCAGACATGCTGATCTAAGAATGTTCTCAGAATGCACCATAACCCTCCAGACATTTGAGTTTTTGGTCTTGGGGGGTTTACTTGGGAGTTGATTCCTCTGGAATGACTTTGTTTAAGCAGGAGCTATGTGTGCGTAGTGACTTCCTTTCAAAAGGTACAAAATGGAAAGGGGTGGTGGCGGTGGCGGGGAGAGTAACTTTATAGTGGAAAAAGCTGGCAAACACTACCTCAAATCAGGTGATTACAGTCAAAATCAACAGTGATAAGTCACATTGATAATATGGACTTTTGATATGATTAATGATAATAGCACTTTATCTCCCCCCAACCCGAAACCCCATCATGGGTTTTGGGGAGATAAAGTATCATTATCATTACATATCATGAGAAAAACATCAGACAAATTCCAATAGAGGGTATCCTACAAGATGCCTGACCAGAACTTCTCAAAACTATCAAGGTCATTGAAAACAAGGCAACTCTGAGAAACTCTAACAACTTAGAAGAACCTAAGGAAATGTGGTATCCTCAATGAGATACCGGAACAGAGAAAAGACATTAGGTGAAAACTAAGGACAACTGAATAGAGTCTGGACACTTGTTAAATGCAAACATATCAATATTGATTGATTCATTAATTGTAACAAATGTACCACACTAATATAAAACGCTAATTGTGAGGTTTATGGAAAGTCTCTTTCCAATATTTTTGTAAATCTATTGTTGTTAAGTGCTATTGAGTCATTTCTGACTAATGTGGTGTTGTCAAGTGCCATCAAGTCAGTTTCGACTCATAGTGATCCTGTAAAGGAGCAGCTGGTAAATTTGAACCACTGACCTTGTGGTTCAAACTGACCTTGTGGTCCAGTGCTTTATCCCGTAATGCCACACCAGGGCTCCTTTTGACTAATAGCAAGCCTGAGGAGTGGCTGGTGGGTTTGAACCTCTGACTTTGTGGTTAGCAGTCCAGTCTTATCCTACCTCGCCACACCAGGATTCAGTAGTAGCTGATCTAAAAAATGTTAAGTGCCATCAAGTCATTTTTGACTCATAGCGACCTTGTATAGGGTTTCCAAGGAGTGACTGGTGAGTTTGAACAACGGACCCTTGGTTAACAGTCCCTTGCTTATCCTACAGTGTCAGACCAGGACTCTGTTCTAAAAACTAGTCTCTTAAAAAAAAAAAAGAAAAAGGAACTAATTACTTTAGAACTATTGTTGTTGTTAGGTGCCATCGAATCAGTACGGACTCATAGCGACCTTATGCACAGCAGAAAAAAACACTGCCTGATCCTGGGCAAACCTCACTACTGTTGCCACGCTTGAG
>NW_006408522.1:35516928-35522593 GCF_000296735.1 Chrysochloris asiatica | reverse complement strand
TTTAAAAAGGTCTTGTGCAGCAGATTTGCCTAATGCATATGTCCTTTGATTTCTTGACTGCTGCTTCCATGAGTGTTGATAGTTGATCCCAGAAGAATGAAGTCCTTGACAACTTACATCTTTTCTCTATTGATAAGAATGTTGTTTATTGATCCAGTGGTGAGGAATTTTGTTTTCTTTACATGGAGATGCAATCCATACCAAAGGTTGTAGTCTTTGATCTTCATCATAAATGTTTTAGGTCCTCTTCACTTTCAGTAAGCAAGGTTGTATCATCTGCATATCGCAGGTTGTTAATGAGTCTTCCTCCAATCCTGATACCACGTTTTTCTTCATAGAACCCAGCTTCTCAGATTATTTGCTCAGCATACAGGTTGAATAAGTATAGTGAAAGAACACAACTTTAGAATTGCTTTGTTTCTTTTATTCTGGGTTTTCATCCAGCCAGTAACTATTACTAATAGTAACTTGTATTGCATATTTTGGAGTCCTGGTGTGGTGCTGCAGGATAATGCACTGGACCAGAAGGTCAGTTTGAACCTCAAGGTTGGTGGTTCAAGCTTACCAGAGGCTCCTCAGAAATCCTATACAGGGTCTCTTTGAGTTGGAACCGACTCGATGGCACTTAACCACCACATTGTATATATTTTGGAGTCCTGGTGGTATAGTGAGTTAAGCATTGGGCTGCTAACTGAAAGGTTAGTGGTTCAAATACACTGACTGCTCCATGGAAGACTGGCAAGGCTGTCTGCTCCTGTAGAGATTTACAGGCTCAGAATTGCTAAGGAGCAGTTCTATTCTGTCCTCCTGTAAGTCAGAATCGATGACAGTGGCTTTTATTGAACATTTTCTAGATGCAGGCACAGTGTTGAGTAGTTTGTGTAATATTTATTATAGTTACAATGCTGTAAAGTAGATTTTCTTCCCTAATTTTACAAATAAACTGAGGCTTCAAAGAACTCATTGCAATTGTTTAATAAGTATTGATTAGTACAATTTGATGAACGTGACACACACCTATGGATGCAACAGCGCAAAAGAGTGAATAAATCTTCACAGCGAGGATCATTCCCATCTCCACCGCACAGAGAAGACAGGGATGGGCAACTTGGACATTGGCTACCCAGAATGGGGGGGCTATAGAGGCAAGAAGTGACTGGCTTACAAGCTTTAAAGAGGAAACCTAGATTCAGAGGGTGTGGAGGATGGTAGAATCTCCACTGAGTAGTATCCAATCTGTCTAGGCAGGGCTGATGAAAGGAGATGCAGATAGGTCCCTTACAAGCAAATAATTGGTATCAGGACTGATTGTAAGGGCTGGAAATGTAAAGGTGTAAGTTTTGGGGCAAAGGGAGGGGCGTGATTAACCTTACAGTCTAGGAACAGAGGTCCCTGGGACCATCGAAGAAGAAGAGCAGAGAATAGAACCCTACCCGGAGAAGCAGTGATGCCAGGGATGTAGGCAGAAACAATGACATGGGGAGATGGAGCGGCTGGAGACTTTGGACCTGGAGAGGCAGAGGGGTGGTGTATGGCCGACAGGGGGGGACACTTGCGGGGTGTACCCTTTGGTTGGTTGATGATGCATGGAGGGGATTGTGACCATGGCAAGGAAACGATGTGCACGGGATCAATGTGAAGCTGATGTCCTCCTCCAATGTAAACTATCACATAATTCACAATAAAGCATTAAAAAAAAAAATATATATATATAGATAGATATAGATATAGATATAGATATATATAGATATATATATAGATTAGTTTAGTGACTTCCCGGCGAGAGTTTACATAGGGTGATGGGTCTGTCTCTCCATTAAGTATCCTGCAAGTGCCTCATGTGCAACTGTCCAGACTGAGCTCAATCATTGTGACCTTAACTCCACCTCCAACCAGTTCTCCCTCAACAATGCCACCAATTGCCAGGTCTCTCCAGGAGTTACCCTTCCCTTTTTTTTCACCTCCCACATCTGATTGGGCACTAAGTCCAGTGGGCTCTTCCTCAGAAAAATCTTCTAGTCTACTCTCTCCTCTGGTTGGAACCTCATGGGCTTCTCTGATTCAGCCTTGGGTCTCACCCTCTCCCATACTGGTCTCCACCCAGTTGCCGCCCAGTCTATCTTGTCTGGAATCCACATAGGATGATCTCATCCCCAACCTAAAACCTTCTGGGCCCATTCAAGTAGCTTTCACAATGTGGTCATAGTCAGTTCCATTTCCTCCACTCCCCTCCTCTCTAGGGCTCCAACTTTACTTCCCTAAACATCATGCTGTTTGAGTTATTTGCTCTTGGTTTTCCTGAGGCCTAAATAATACCTTCCTTTTTTAGCTCTTGGAGATGTGCATGCAGTTCAAGTCTTAGCTCCAGGTCATCTACCTTCTTACACAGATGTCTCCTGGGCCCAGCAGTCAGGCCTTGTTTCTTTCATGACAGTTACTGTACTGATGATTCTGAGGGGTGGAAACTGGTAGATCTGTTTCTCCAGTTGTGAGTTCCCTTAATTCCCTAGGTGAGTTCCTGAGTTACCTGTATCCTGGCGCTCAGGATTGTCTGGAGTATTCCTCACATTAACATTCTCTCTCTCTTTTTTTTGTTTAGGAAAGAAAACAGAAGAAAGTGGGAACTGCAACTGATGACATGAAACAAAATATGTAAGAATTACAGAATTGAAAAGTGATCTGCTCTGTAAACCATCATCCAATTCACAACAAAAAGATTTAGTTCCATTTTGTTCCCCTACTCAGTTGCATTTGGGACAAAGCACTGGACCTCAAGGTCAGTGGCTCAAACTCACCAGCCATTCCTTGGAAACCCTGTACAGGGTTGCTATGCATTCAAAACAACTCGATGGCACTTAACAACAACTTTTCTCCCCAGAGATAACCCCTGGTAGTATCCTTTCAGCACAATACAATAATTGATTCTTCCTCACATTAACTTTTGTTGTATCAAAACAATATGTCTGTACTTCATCGTTAGATGCCAGTAAGGGGTCAGTGCGAGAAAGATGAGGTTTTCTGCTCCTTTGAATATTTAAAGCCCTGGAAACCCTATACAGGGTCACTAACAACAACAAAGTGGCCAGGACAAAAAGATCTCTGAGGGGGAAGCTGTAGTCCAGGAGGAAGGCTACATGGAGGAGGTGGACTTGAGAGGGGCTTTCAGATTGAAAGTTACATTTAGAGTTTATTGTGCACATACTCTATTTTGGATCTGATGCTATAGCAGTGAGCTGTCACCTACAGTGCTTTGTGTACTCCTCAACACAGACCTAGTAGGTTGTTGTTAAATGTCATCGAGTTGATTCCGACTCATAGTGACCCTGTTTCCAAGGAACAGTTGGTGAGTTTGAACTGCCGACCTTGTAGTTCAAACTGACCTTGCGGTCCAGTGCTTTATCCCACAGTGCCACATTAGGACCTTTTTTTTGGTAGATAAAATAGCTGAAGTTAAGATCAAATATGCATTTAATATCATAGCTAGTGAGTAGTTTGACAAGAATAAGAAGGTTGGTCTCTGGCTCATTCCTACATGCAGTCCAAGAACTGAAGAATAAGTTTGTAGACATATACTGCTGTAATCAACTCATCAGAAAGTATGTACTGAGTCTGTAATAAGCAGGACCCACACATCTCAACATAGTGGTTACGAATCGGGCTGCGAACTGCAAGGTCAGCAGTTCGAAACTACCAGCTGTTCCACCCACGGAGAAAGATGAGGCTTTCTACTCCCATAAAGATTTACAGCCTGGGAAACCCCATACAGGGTTGCTATGATTCGGTTCTGACTCCACAGCACATAACCACCACACATCTCAGAGACTCCTGATGAGGTGCTGTAAGATAAGCACTGGACTGCTAACAACAAGGCCAATGGTTCAAACCCACCAGCCACTCCTCAGAAACCCTATATAGGGTCGCTATGAGTTGGAACCGACTCAACAGCATACAACAATTACAACAGCAACACATCTCAGAGAGCAGTGGAACCTAAGATTGGGGCTTTAGGGACAGTGAGTAGGTGACTGAAAGGACTCCATACCTTGTAAATAATCCTTTCATGTCAGTGGGTTTCATGCAGTGGGGAACCCCTCTGTGCATTTCAGACTGGAGAGAATTAGCTGTACCCGGTTCCTTCAGCTTTCACAGGGGCTGGACCATTTGGTGGTGGAACTCTTGTGCACTGGCTTGGATTTCAATATGCCTCCGAGCTTCCTCACTGGTCTCATGACTTTGGGCAAATTGCTTAATCATTCTGAACTTCAGTGAGTCCCTGTGTGGTGCAAAATATTAACAAATCTAAAGATTGGAGATTTGAGTCCATTCAGAGTTCTTCAGAGTCCTGGTGTGGTGCTATAGGATAAGCCCTGGATTGATCACCACAAAATAAGCGGTTCAAACCCACCAGCAACCCCGAAGAACTCCTATAAGGGTCACTGTGAGTTGGAAACAAGTCCACAGCACTTAACAACTTCTTCAGAAGGTCTGGTAATCTACTTTTAAAAAGTCAGCCATTGAAAACCCTATGGAGCAGAAAGGGGTGGAAAGCAGGACAAATGGAAACAGGGAATCCAGGGAAGAAGTAGGAAGAGTGCTTTTGCATTGAGAGGTTGCAACCAATGCAATCATGAAATAAAATGTGTAGAAATTATTGAATAGAAAAATGATTTTGTTCTGTAAACTTTCACCTAAACAACAATAAAAAGTAAATATACATTATAAAGAGATTTGCAAATATATTTTTAGAAAAGAAAAACAAATAAAAGAGTTAAAACCTCCCTGGCTTATAAAAGAGAGTTGCATGCTTGTTCTGTGTTGGACACTTTCTGAAAAATTCTTCTCTGCCTGGAACCTCAGAATATGACCTTATTTGGAAATAGGGCCTTTGTAAATGTAATCAGTCAGATTAAGATGATGTCATACTGGAATAGGATGGGTGTTAAATCCAAAGATGGTGTCCTTATAAAAAAGCCATTTGAAGATACACAGGGAAGAAAGTCATGTGACAATGGAGACAGTGATTGCCATGATATGTCTACAAGCCAAGGAACAGCAAGAATTGCCAGCAGCCAGTAGAGGGGCACCAAATAGATTCTCCCAGAGAAGCCAACCTTGTTGACACCTTGATTTTGGACTTCAGAACTGTCTTTCTTTTTTCAAGTTACTCAGATTGATTTGTTATGGCAGCCTATCATAGTGCTCTATTTCTGCTCCTCCAGGTGGGGTTTCCTCTATTGGATAGCAAGGGTTGGAGTCCGAATAGTATGTCTACCTGTAATTTCTCATTTATTTATCTCCTTTTAGATTTTTATTGAAACATAGTTGGAATACAGGGAGTGTGGTGGCTCCATATGATAGGCACTGGACTGCAAAACACAAGGTCGTGGCTGCCTGCCATTCCAAGGTAGAAAGAAGAGGATTTCTACTCCCACAAAGATTTTAAAGTCTCTAAAATCCTACATTGTTGTTGTTGTTAGGTGCCATCGAGTCGGTACCGACCCATAGCAACCTTATGCACAGCAGAACAAAACACTGCCTGATCCTGGCCAACCTCACTACTGTTGCCACACTTGAGTCCATCAATGCTGCCACTTGGCCATTCAATCTTGTTGGGGGTCTTCTTCTTTTTCTCTGACCCTCCACCTTACCAAACATGATATCCTTC
>NW_006408522.1:35514436-35515329 GCF_000296735.1 Chrysochloris asiatica | reverse complement strand
TATTTGGCTTTATCTTCTCGAGTTGATCTTTGAAATCTTCTGTTCAGCTCTTGTACCTCCTCATTTCTTCCATTTGTTTTAGCATCTCTATGCTGGAGAGCAAGTTTCAGTGTCTTCTGACATCCATTTTGACCTTTTCCTTCTTTCTTGTCTTCTCAATGACTTTTTGCTCTCTCCATGTAAGCTGTTCTTGATGTCATCCCACAACTCTTCTGGTCTCTCAGCCTTTAGTGTTTAATGTATCAAATCTGTTCTTCAGATGATCTTTAAATTCAGGTGGGATATATGCAAGGTCCTATTTTGGCTCTCACGGACTTGTTTTCATTTTCTTCAGCTTCAGTTTGAATTTGCATATGAGTAATTGATGGTCTGCACCTGGCCTTGTTTTCACTGATGATATAGAACTTTTCCATCGTCTCTTTCTGCAGATGTAGTCAATTTGATTTCTATGTATTCTATCTGGTGAGGTCCATGTGTCTAGTTGTCTCTTATGCTGTCTAAAGAAGCTATTTGAAATGAACAAATCATTGGTTTTGCAGAATTCTATCATGTGTTCTTCAGCATCATTTCTATCACCAAGGTCATAATTTCCAACTACTGATCCTTCCTCTTTGCTCCCAACCTTTGCATTACAATCACCAGTAATGAGCAATACATCTTGATTGCATGTTTGATCAACTTCAGATTGAAGAAGTTGGTAGAATTCTTTACTCCATTCTCATCATCACGGTCAACTCTACTTTGAGGAGGCAGCTCTTCCCCAGTCACATTTTGAGTGCCTTCCAACCTGAGGGGTTCATTTTCCAGAACTATATCTTACAGTGTTTCTCTGCTATTTGTAAGGTTTTCAGTGACTAAATATTCGAAGTAGTTCGTCACTCTTTCTTCCTAGT
>NW_006408522.1:35467225-35509132 GCF_000296735.1 Chrysochloris asiatica | reverse complement strand
CAGAGAGCGGGACCCTACCCAGAGAAGCAGTGATGCCTGAAATGGAGCCAGAGATGATGACGTGGAGCGATGGAGCAGCTGGAGACTTTAGATCTAGAGAAGGAGAGCGACTGTGTGCTGAAGACCTGGGGGTACGGGGAAGCATTGCATGGAGGGGATTGTAACCATGGCAATGAGAGGATATAAGATAGAATGAATGTAAGCCTGATGTTCTCCCACGTAAACTATCACATAATTCACAATAAAACATTTAAGAAAAAAAAAAAAAAGAGTGGCAAAGATTAGCAAGAACTATGCCACTTTTTGTAGAGAAAGGTGGTAAAACTGAAGCATTGCAGCTTTTTTGAAAAGCAACCTGAAAATGTAAACAAAACACAATCCTCAGGAGCACAGTTCTATTGTGACATGCATGGGGTTGCCATGAGTTGAGTTTCACTCTTCCAGTTTTTGAAGTCAATATAAGAGCAGCGCATTACAGTGAGGATTAAATGAGATAATAAATGAATCTTAGGACGTTAACATGGTACCTGGCATATTGTAGATACTATGTAAACATATCAGTATCTTTTATGAGTGAGTGTTCAGTTCTTTGTTAAGGAGTACTGATGGTTCTTGCTAACCGCAAGGTCCTGCGGGAGAAAAGATGAGACTGCTCTAGGAACGATCTACACTCTAAGAAACCTTATATAGGGTGGGGTGGCTATGAGCCAGAATCAGTTCAATGACAGTGGGTTTGGGTTTTTTAAGTTGATTCTTTGTTGGGCCTATTTGTATTCCGACCCATAGCGATCCTGTGTAGAGTTTCCAAGGAGCGGTTAGTGAACTTGAACCACCATCCTTGTGGTTCAAACTGACTTTGCAGTCCAGCACAAGTGGAGCCTTATTCACTGAGCACCCTTGGCTCTGCATCTGCTGCTGCCCTGCTCAGAAACCTGCCTTCGTCAGGACTGGATGGCCCAGGAGGGCCCCAGGTAGTAAGGAAAGCCGGTTGTCACTACTGGTTCGAGCAGGAGAAGCCGCACAGTTAGAAAGGCGCGCGCGGATTGAGGAGGGACGCTGGCAAGTTACTCAAGACAACTATCCCTATCACCCCGTCACCGCTTCCGGTGGCGGCAGAGGAAGTGGGAGCACTCGATGGAGGCTGATGAGTGTCAGAATCTTGCGCGCCGGGCAGGGAAGTTAGGCAAGAGTTGCATGACTCCACAATAAACTATAAAAACCCAAGTGAAGGAGGCCCTCTTATTCATTGTGCGCGGGGCAACCAGCCAAACCAGGATGGCTGTGAATCTGGCCAAGAACCTTCCACTATAAGGTAGAGTTTGTGGGCTCAGAAGAGAACAGATTCATCAGGATCGCCTAGATGAGTGGGAGAAGGAAACCTGAGCCCTCGCAAATCCCTGCGTGGGCCTCCCTACCTGCCTTTAAGTTGGATGGTTCCAACCTTCACCAATCACCTCCAACATCACCTTGTCACATTCTTTCCTGCTAGGTTTTGCCGGTATTTGTCTTTACTCCAATTGTTGCTGTGGTTAAGTGCCATCGTGTCGGTTCCGACCCATAGTGACCTGGCTGCACAATGTTTCCAAGAAGTGGCTGGTGAGTTTGAACCACTGACCTTGTGGTTCAAACCAACTTTAGGGTCAAGGACTTATCCTACAGAGCAACACCAGGATTCCTACTCCAACATACTTTTATACTCTTGTGACCACTAGGTACCCTTTATTAGAGCAGAGACTTTTGTTTGTATTGTTCTCTGCTGGGACAGCTGTGGAATAAGGCAAGCATTCATTTAAGAATGATTCAATCAATCGCTTTCGTAATAGTAATTATCTATAATTAGGGGCCTTTGGCCCCTGCTGAATTGTGAGCTTTGAAACTGGCTGATTATGACTCTGAAATTTGCTCTTGAACATAGAATAGAAAGGAAGAAATGAGGGGGACTCAAGAAGACAAAAGTAAAGTAATATAATGCAATGTGCAAAAACCTTGAGTTAGAAAACCAAAAGGCAAGAACACCATACTTATTTCTCAAGCTGAAAAAAGTGAAGAAAAAATTCAAGCCTTGATTGCAATATTGAAGGAGTTCTGTTGGCAAAATATTGAACAATGCAGGAAACATTAAAAGAAGATGGAAGGAATACACAGAATCACTGTATCAGAAAGAACTGGTCAATGTTCAGCCATTTCAGGAGGACGTATATGATCAAGAACCAATGGTATTGTAGGAAGAAGTACCAGTCGCACTGAGGGTATTAGTGAAAAACAAGACTCAAAGAATTTATAGAATACCAACTGAAATGTTTCAGCAAACTGATGCAGTACTAGAAACCCTTACTAGTCTAGATGAAGAAATATGGTATAAATATGGTATAGACTAGATATGATATAAACTGGTCAACCGACTGTAAGAGATCCATATTTGTGCCTATTCCAAAGAGAGGTGACCCCACAGAGTGTCGAAATTATCAAATGATATCACATACAAGTAAAATTTTGATAATTTAAAAATGATTGCAGCATTACATTGACAGGGAGCTGGCAAATATTCAAACCAGATTCAGAAGAGGGCATGGAACAAGGGGTATCATTGCTGGTGTAAGCTGAATCTTGGCTAAAAGCCAAAAATATCAGAGAGACGTTTATTTGTGTGTTACTGACTATGCAAGGGCATTGAACTGTGTGGATCAAAACAAACTATGAATTATGTCTCAAATAGTGAGAATTTCAGTACTCTTTAATTGTGCTCATGTGGAATGTGTACATAAATCAAAAAGCAGTCATTTGAACGAATAAGGAAACACTGCATGGTTGACAACCAGGAAAGGTGTGTGCCAGGGTTGCATCATTTCACCATACTTGTTCAAACTGTATGCTGAGCAAATAATCTGAGAGGATTATATGAAGAAGAACATGGCATCAGGATTAGAGGAAGGCTCATTAACAACCTACGATATGCAGGTGACACAACCTCACTTGCTGAAAATGAAGAGGACTTGAAGCACTTACGGATGATCAAAGAATACAGCCTTGTGTATGGATTATAACTCAATGTAAAGAAAACAAAAATCCTCACAACTGGACCAATAAACAGAAGTTGTCAAAGATCTCATTTTACTTGGATCCATAATCAATGCTCATGGAAGCAGCAGTCAAGAAATCAAAGGACATATTGCATTGGGAAAATCTGTTGCAAAGACTTCTTTAAAATGTTAAAAAGCAAAGATGTCACCTTGAGGAGTAAGGTACACCAGACAATGGTACTTTCAATCACCTCATATGCATACAGAAGCTAGACAGTGAATAAGGAAGACTGTAGGAGAATTGATACTTTTGAATTATGACAAAGAATATTAGATATACCATCAACTGACAGAAGAACTAACAAATATGTCTTGGAAGAAATATAACCAGAATGCTCCTTAGGAGCAAGGATGGCCAGACTTTGTCTGATATACTTTAGACATATTAATAAGGAGGGCTCAGTCCCTGGAGGAAGGCCTTCAATGTGATGGGTAAACATAGTGGCTGTAACAATGGGCTCAAACACAGGAATGATTGTGGGGATGGTGCAGGACTGAACCATGTTTACTTTTGTTGTTATGAGTGGGAACTGACTCAACAGCACCTAACAACAAGGACCAGAGGTTCTTAATCATATGTTACCTCTTGAACTAGAGGCGTATCTATGGAAAATAGCTCCTCTGGTAGGCACTGAAATTGCACCCCTGTCCAAACATCTGACACCCATCTTTTAGATAACTTTCTTATATCAGCTTAAAAATACAAGTTGAGCAAGTTAATTTTTTACTTAGCACATTGTGACTCTATGTGAAAATTACAACTGTACCTTCCTTACTTTCACTGATGAAAATTGGTCTACGATGTGCTCAAACAGTGGCATCACAAGGGGTGTGGGGAATGCAGCTCGCACCAGATGACATCATCAGGGGGTGATAGCAAACTGACTGCCTTTAAATTTTTTGTGCAGTGTTTCAGCAGAAATTTATTATTATTTGTAAAAATAAAGGGCCCTGCAAAGGAGGTAATAAATCTTTATAGTAAGGATCATTCCCACCCCCTTGGTATACAGGGTCAACAAGGATGGGCAACTTAGACACTGGCTACCCAAAATGGGGAAGCTACAAAGGCAAGAAGTGACTGGCTTACAAACTTTCAGTAGGGAGCCTAGCTCCAGAGGGTATGGAGAAAGGCAGAATCTCCACTGAGTGGTTTCCAACGTGTCTGGACGGGGCTGATGAAAGGTGATGGGGATAAGACTCTTGTGGTTCAATAGGGAATGGTTGCTATCAGGACTGACTGTGAGTGTTGGAAAGGTAAAGGTAGACATTTTGTAACAAAAGGAGGTTAGTGGTTGATTTTGCAGTCCAGGAGCATAGGTCCCTGGAACCATAAAGGGAAAAAAGCAAAGTGCGGGACCCTATCCAGAGAAGCAGTGATACCAGAGATGGAGGCAGAGATGATGATGTGGTGAGAAGGAGCGGCTGAGGACTCTAGACTCAGGGAGAGAGAGGGGCTGTGTGCTGACAGCAGGATGGGACAGGCTTTTGGAGTATACCCTTTGGTTGTTTGATGATGCATGCAGGGAATTGTAATCATTGCAATGAAATGAAATACAATAGTATGAATGTAAAGATAACGTTCTCCCTGTAAACTATCACAGAATTCACAATAAAAACTTTTAAAAAGAAACAACAAAAAATAAATAAATAAAATTTAAAAATAAATAAAGTGCCCTGATACCTTGTAAGTGAAAGGTTGACAGTTCAAACCCACCAGCTGCTCCACAAGAGAAAGATGTAGCAGTTTGTTTCTTTAAAGATGTACAGTCTTAAACATTCTCTGAGACTATTCTACTCTGTCTATAGCAGCAGTAAGGAATGGCCGGGCCACGGGCTGTTTTGTTGTTGTTGTTAGAACTATCAAATTGGTGACAACCCACAGCAACCCTGTATAGGGAGGATTTCTGAGGAGCTGTTGGTGCGCTTGAACCACCAAATTTGCAGTTCAAACTGACTTTGCAGTCCAGTGCTTTAGCCCAGGCCCTCGAAATCATTTGGTCTGGCCCTGTCAAGGCAACCACAGTTCCAGCCGTCACATTAAAGGTGAGTTAATTAAATGTTTGACCAAGTATAGTAGGATAATTAAAATTTTTATAATAATTTTGTATGGCCCGCAAATGATGTTATAAATTTTGGCAGAAAAAGATCTCCCCCCTCACCCCCATCTATAGGGTCAGAATCAACTCCATGGCAGTAAATTTGGTTTTTGTAAAAATATCTCATGTATCCATGCATTTATAAAGCTAAAACTCTAAATACGCTACTTTACTTTTGGAACCTTCTAATGAACTCCGGTAGCGCAGTGGTTACGAATCCAGCTGCAAACCACAAGGTAAGCAGTTCGAAACTATCAGCTGTTCCACGGGAGAAAGATGAGGCTGTCTGCTCCTGTAAAGATTTACAGCCTTGGAAACCCTGTACAGGGTCCTATGAGTTGGAACCAACTCCACTGCACATAACCACCACTAATGTACTGGTGCAAGGAGCTCTGGTAGCATAGTGGTTACGAATTGGGCTGCTAACCTCAGGGACAGCAGTTCGAAACTACCAGCTGCTCCATGGGAGAAAGATGAGGCTTTCTGCTCACATAGATTTATAGCCTCGGAAACCCTGTACAAGGTCGCTATGAGTCCGAACTGACTCCACGGGACATAACAACGATGTACTGGTGTGACGCTGTGGGTTAATGCGTTAGACTGCAAAGATGTTTGAACTGCAAGATTGGCGGTTCAAGCTCACCAGCTGCTCCTAGGAAACCCTATATAGAGTGAGGCCTTCTGCTCCTGTAGATTTATAGCCTTGGAAACCTGTACAGGGTTGCTATTAGTCGGAACCTACTCCACGGCACATAACCAACCAACTAATATACTGTAGGAGTCCTGGTGTGGCTCTGTGGGTTAATGCACTGGACTTAAAGGTCAGTTTGAGCCGAAAAGTTGGTGGTTCAGCTTACCACCCACTCCTTGGAAACCCTATACAGGGTTGCCATCAGTCAGAACTGACTCCATGGCACTTTAACAACAACAACAAATGTACTGTAGGAGTCCTGGCGTGGTGCTGTAGGTTAATGCACAGTCGGCAGCTCAAGCTCACCAGCTGCTCCTCAGAAATCCTATACTTAAAACTGACTCAATGATACTTAACAATAACAACGTATGGGGACTTCCACTGTGGCGCTGTAGGATCTGCACTGGATTGCAAACCACATGGTCAGCAATTCAAACCCATCAGCTGCTCCTTGGACACCCTATACAAAGTCTCTATGAGTTGGAACCGACTCAACAGCACTTAACAACAACAATGTATCCTAAGGAGCCCTGGTGATGCAGTGGACTAGCATTGGACTGCTAACCGAAGGGCTGGTAGTTCAAATCCATCATCTGTGGGAGAAAGATGAAGGCATCCTGTTTCCATAAAGATTTATAGCCTCAAAAGCACTAGGAGCAGATCTATTTTGCTATAAGTCAGAATTGGTGTGGGTTTGGTGTTTTTGGGGTATTTTTTAGAATGTTTTCTGGTCAGAGCTGTCCTTATTATCTGTATGTGCTAAAAGCCACACTCTTGTTTTCTAGTGTTTTTTATAGTTGTTGACTTTGTCAAATTATCTGGTGTTTTTGCTAGAGTATTCGTATTTCGTATTTGTGAACCTATATCAATAACTTTTTTTGAGGATGAAGTAGTAGTCAAAGGGAAAGAAGAATAAAAAAAGGCTCCTCAGTTATAATAATGTTGTAAGCCAATGTCGAAAGATTTTACAAAACAATTTTGTTGTTAGTATTCATCTAAGAAATATTACATTTAAGCAAATTACAACCATATTACATATTATGCATGATTAAGTCGTCCCTACCTGCCCCTTTGTCAATGTATGATTGTAGCCGTTTCTGTATTACCTTTAGCAAAACTTTACTATCATGGGATATCTTCCAGAGGTTCAAGCTGGATTCTGAAGAGGCCGTGGAACGAGGGATATCATTGCTGATGTCCGATGGATCTTGGCTGAAAGCAGAGAATATCACAAAGATGTTTACCTGTGCTTTATTGACTACGCAAAGGCTTTCGATTTGTGTGGATCATGACAAGCTATGGACAACATTGCAAAGTATGAGTATTCCAGAACACTTAATTTGCTCATGAGGAATCTGTACCTGGATCAAAAAGCAGTTGTTCCAACAGAACATGGGAACACTGAATGGTTTAAAATTTAAAAAGATGTGCAACAAGGTTGTATTCTTTCACCATACTTACTCAACCTGTATGCTAAGCAAATAATCCGAGAAGCTGGGTCCTATGAAGAAAAACGTGGCATCAGGATTGGAGGAAGACTCATTAACAACCTGCGATATGCAGATGGTACAACCTTGCTTGCTGAAAGTGAAGAGGACTTAAAACATTTACTGATGAAGATCAAAGACTTCAGCCTTCAGTATGGATTACATCTCAATGTCAAGAAAACAAAAATCCTCACCACTGGACCAATAAACAACATTCTGATCAATGGAGAAAAGACTAAAGTTGTCAAGGACGTCATTCTTCTTGGATCAACTATCAACACTCAAGGAAGCAGCAGTCAAGAGATCAAAGGACGTATTGCATTAGGCAAATCTGCTGCACAAGTGTTGAAGAGCAAAGATGTCAGCTTGAAAACTAAGGTGTGCCTGACCAAAGCCTTGGTTATTTTCAACAACCTCATATGCATGCGAAAGCTGGACAGTGAATAAGGAAGACCATCGAAGAATTGATGCCTTTGAGTTATGGTGTTGGAGGAGAATATTGAAAGTGCCATGGGCTGCCAAAAGAACAAACAGATCTGTGTTGTAAGAAGTGCAGCCAGAGTGCTCCTTGGAGACCACGATGGCCAAACTTCGTTTCTCATACTTGGGACATATCGTCAGGAAGGACCAGTAGCTGGAGAAGGATATCATGTTTGGTAAGGTGGAGGGAGGGTCAGAGAAAAAGAGGAAGACCCCCAATGAAATGGATTGGCCAAGTGGCAGCATCGATTGACTCAAGCGTGGCAACAGTAAGGTTGGCCCAGGATCGGGCAGTGTTTCTGTCTCCACCACATCAAGGAGCCACTAAGGAGCGGTACCTAGCACATGGTCTCCCGCTAGTTCTGGCTACTGTTGTTGTTAAGTGCCGGCGAGTCAGTTCCGACTCACAGACCTTGCTGTTCAAACCGACCTTTCGGTCAAGTGCTTATTCCTACAGTGTCACACCAGTACTGGCTACTAGCTCGACATTTTTTGGAAGCTGGTGGGAGAACGGAGGTCAGAACTGCTCTATCTGAACTTTGTGAAGGTGGGACCAAGATAGTAATTACATTGAGGAACTGGGAACCGAGGACGACAGGCTATTTAGAAAGGTGGGAGTGGAGCTGGACAGTTGAGGCTGAGTGGTTTGAGAGGGGGAAATCTTGTCTTGAAAAGTGCTGGGGAGGGGCTCTCAGGTCCAGAAGTGGACAAAGAAAGCCGGGATTGCCTCCTAGTGTCGCAGCCGGGAACCGCAGCAGAATCGGCTCACCACTCAGCTCCACCCCCGTCAGGGCTGCCCCTAGGCGGCGAGCCGCCACTCCACTTCTGGCTCCTGTCCATCCAGAGCACCCTCTGTAGGGATCGGTACCCACAGCTCCCGCGGCATTTCGCAGCGCCGGGCGGGGTCGCCTCTGTGCGCAAGCGTACTTGCACGCTGAAAAACCCGGAAGTTGCGTTATAGGCACGCGCCGCGGGGGCGGGAGTCAGCTGAGCTGCCAGAGCAAGATTTGTATCAGCTGCGATCGGCTGAAGGAAGCCTGCGACCCTTTTGGGGTTGGGAGTTGGGTGCAGAATTGCACCGGTTTCAAGGGCGAGGGTTTCCCGGTCTTCTCCCTTAAGCGAGAGCGAGAAGATCTTTAGGATTGTGCAGAGACCGTCGTCGGTGGCAGATCTGTCAGCTCCTGAGGAAACTCGGGAGTCGCGGCTTCTACTCCGGGGCAACGGGGTCCCTGGGAGTGGGGAGCCCTATTGTAATTCTTGGACCCCGGACTAAAGGCTCAGAGGCCAGGCACCATGGCGACCATCCTGGATGAGTATGAGGACTCGTTGTCGCGCTCTACGACCTTGCAGCCCGGTTGCCCCAGCGTGGGCATCCCTCACTCGGGTAAGGGAGGGGAGGACGGCACTCTTGTTTCTTGGCCTTCTAAGCACCCGCAGGGAAGGAGCGGGGAGAGGAGCGCCGAGAGCTCGGTTCACCTCCGGAGGCGTGCCGTCCGGGGCCCTGATTTCTTCTCAGGCTGTTTTAGTCTCCAGCTGGTGGATTGTGGAGGTTTAAGAGCAACAGAAGCAGCCACGTGATCTAGGCCCTACCATGCCACTAACGTCGTTTTAAGAGGGAACTGAGGCAAAAGAAAGGAAGTGACTTGCCTGTCCCGCTGCAGTTAGGCAAGTGAGAAATCTGAAAATAGACACCAGACTTCGGATACTTGATTCTGTGCTTTTCCCACCAGACCCTTTCCGGAGGTGGAAGGGAACGAGCTGGTAATGAAATTAATAAAAGGAGAATGTCATAGGGGAACGAGGAAACTGTCACTGAACAGGAAAAAAAAAAAAAAGAGATGATTTTAGGCCTTGACTAGACCTGGGTGCAGCCTGGAGGTAAGGGAAATTTTTGTAGAAAATAGTACAGAGTTAGCAGAGAGGTCTGAATTGCTGGCATATTTTGAGCAGTGGTAAAAGAATGACGGTAAAGACTAGAGGTTTCAGCAGTTAACACCACTAACTGGGCCATTTCTCAGAAGTTTGATTCTTCTCACTTAGACTTACTAAGAGCATTACTACCTGGGCAGGGAGACAGGAGAGAGGAGCTAGACTTCTTTAGTTGAGTTGGTATTTGCTGGTCAAAATCTTATAAGAGAAGACCCCAAGACCCCAACATCCCACTACCATTGTGAGCAGGTGCATCATGGTGTAACAGCATCTTCAGAGTTCAAAGACTCAACCCCTAACTTCTTTAAGAAATGTAGGAAGAACCCAAGATCCGTATGTACAGGTGATTAGCCAGCTACTTAAAATCAAACTATCTGCTAACCAAGGTCCTGTTTTTTGATGTCACTCCTTGCCTTTCCTCCATCTCTTTCCTAGCTAATGTTTTCTTCTCTGGGTGGGTTTTTCACTCTTGTAGGTTATGTAAATGCTCAGTTGGAGAAGGAGGTGCCCATCTTCACAAAGCAGCGCATTGACTTTAACCCTTCTGAACGCATCACCAGTCTTGTTGTTTCCTGTAATCAGCTCTGCATGAGTCTGGGCAAAGATACACTGCTCCGGTAACCAAGGGTTGGGGGGAAAAGGGTAAACTGGTGGTTACCCTTGGAGAGTAATAACTGACCAGGATCTTTCTTCCATGCTAAGCAGGTAAAGCAGTGGATTTGGAATTTTCAAGAAACAGCTCATCTCTTTCCAAAGAAAACCAGTACAGAATAGTGGTTAAGAGACAGACCTAGATTCCAAATCTAATTCTACCACTTACTAGCTGTGGAATCTTGAGCAAGTCATCCAATCTCTGTAAACTTGTCTTTTTGTCTGTTAAAGGTAGTACCTACCATAAGTCAGGACTTTAGAACAATCTTGAGGCAATTCCAACTTAATGGCAACTCTGTATAGGGTTTCCAAAGCTGTCAAACTCTTTGTAGGAGCCTAAAGCCTCATCTTTCTTCTGTGGAGTGGCTGGTGGGTTTGAACTGCCAACCTTGTGGTTTGCAGTCCAGTGCTTATCCTACAGAGCAGTTGGGCTTTCCTTGGAACAGTCTAAAGTCCTGAAATAGAGCCACAGAAATAGAAATAATATCTGACAAAAAAAACGAACAATCCAGTGCCATTGAGTTGATTCTGACTCATAGTGACCCTATTGTTGCTGTTAAGGGCCATCAGGTCAGTTCCAATGCATAGTCAGACCCTGTCTATAGTTTCCTAGGAGCGGCTGGTGGGTGTGAACCGTCAACCTTACGGAAATCAACTTTGCGGTCTGGTGCATTGTCCCACAGTGCCACACCAGGACTCCAAAAATAAAAACGTTGTTGTTGTTAAGTACCGTGGAGTCAGTTCCGACTCATAGTGACCATGTACAGGGTTTCCAAGGCTGCAAATCTTTACCGGAACAGAAAGCCTCATCTCTCTCCCATGGAACAGTTGGTAGTTTCGAACTGCTGACTGTGAGATTAGCAGCCCGATTCGTAACCACTATGCTACCAGAGCTCCTAAAAATAAAAATACTCACCACTAAACAAACAAACAAAAATATTAAAAGAACACTTAATACATTTCTATATTCTTGGGCTGAAGGGTGATCTTATATAAACTAGGAACTCCTGAAGCCATAAGGAAAAAGGTAGATATATTTTACTCTGTAAAACTTATTTCTGTGGCAAAATGAAATTAAAAAAAAAACAAACGCATTATGAATTGGGTCAAGACAAAGGATAGATGGGACAATAATGTTTGTTTCACATAACTAAGGATTTATATTCCTCTTCCTTAAAAAGCCCTCACAAAACAAAAAGCCCCTACAAATTAATGAGAAAAAGACAATTCAGTAGAAAAGGAGGATAAAAAATACAAACAAGCAGTTCATAGACGAGGCACTCGAAATTTCAAACGTTGTTGCTACTAGTTGATTATGACCCCACATGTGTACAGTAGAACTACTCCATAGGGGTTTCAAGGCTGTGTGGCCTTTTAAAATCAGATAACCATGCTTATCTTCGAAGCTTCTTCTAGGTGGGTTCAAACCATAAACCCTTTGGTTAGCAAACACATAAATACTTGCACCACCCAGGGGTTTCTCAAATTCTCAAAAAACACATGAAAATATTTTTAGTCTAATACATTTTTTAATGTCTTGCTGTTAGTGCTATCGAATCAGTTCCAACTTACAGCAATCCTATGTAGGGTTCCTAAGGAGCGGCTGGTGAATTTGAACTGCTGACCTAGTGGTTCAAACTGTCCCTGAGGTCCAGTGCATTGTCCCACAGCACCACACCAGGACCCTTAATGCATCAGACTGGCAAAAATTAAAAACAGTAGTTAAAAATATATATATATAGGCAGTAACTTTCAGGGCTGGAAAGACACAGGGAAGTGGACTTGCATACATTGCTAGTGAGAGTGCAAATTGCCACCATCTTTTGGAAAAGTATCTGACCTTAAAACTTAATATAACTGTGACCCAGTAATTTCACTTTGGGAAGTACATTCATATAAGGAAAAAAACACCAGTTTGCAAGAACATAAATATAAGGATATTGTTTGGGGTTGGAAAAACTAGACCTAAACGGAATGCTGATTATCATGATTAAATTATAGACCAGCCATCAAATGGAATATTATTAAAATCGTTAACAACTGTGTTTGTTGACCCAGTGGAATGTTAACAAAATATCATTGAAAACAAGTTGCAAAATAATGCATACATTCATAGACACTTTATGAAAACATTTTTTGTAAAAATAGCCACCAAACAACCCCATTTATGTTATGAGCATGAAGAAAGATGTTAGTATTCATTTGCTTATAGAGTTAGGAGTGGATGGGGTTTGAGAAGAAAACCATTAACTTTTTCTTTATACATCTTTGTGTTGAGTCTTCAGTTAGAATAAGCATATAATTTAAAAAAAGAAAAAATATAATTTAAACAGTATTCAAAATTCTTGTGCAGATTAAAAAAGAAAAAATATAATTTAAACAGTATTCAAAATTCTTGTGCAGATTAATTGAGATAAAACTAGTTAACCTCTTGGTATATAGAAAGTACTCAACCATTAACTGCTGTTTGTGGTTATTCTATGCTTAATTTAGCAATCTGGAAGACCTTTGCCTGTCATCCCAGATGCACTAAACTCCAGTGAAAGACCTGCTTAGTGATTTACCAGAATCAGATGATGGAGTTCCCAGAGCTGGAGTGTTCTTAAGTAGGAGGCCCTGGATGTGCTTCATGGTCCCCTTGGGATTAGATTGAGAATTTTATGTATAAATGTATATTTAGGGGAAGAAAGACTGTCTCATTACACCTTAAAAAGGGATTTGTGATCCAAAAATGATTAACTGCTGCCCTTCTCTAGCATGATGCTGTGACTCCTGTTTCCACAGCATTGACTTGGGCAAGGCAAATGAGCCCAATCATGTGGAGCTGGGGCGTAAGGATGACACCAAAGTTCACAAGATGTTCCTGGACCATACTGGTAAGAGGTAGTGGAGGTCTGAGGAGGGGACCAATGATTAAGTCACTGTCTCAGAAAGGGTGGGTGGGACAGCTAAAGTCTTGGTATTGATTAGCCTAAAGGAGAAAAAAATCAGATGCAAACTAAGAATAAGAAGGGGGTGTGTGAGATATTTCTAGGGATTTCATTTTATGCACCTTAATTTTAAGAACACCATGGCTTTAAGAATAAGTGAAGCTAAAGTTTTCCCTGGATCCCAGAACTCTAACCATATGATTCAGCTATTCCTTGGTTTAACTGGGCTTGAGCTAATCTGGAAAATGTTAAATCATTTTTTACTATTTTCTACGGAGTAAATATTTTCTAATTTGTGTATCAAATGATCCAATTTTTTTTTTTTAAGTTTTTATTGTGAATTATGTGATACTTTACATGGGAGAACATTAGCTTTTACATTCTTCCTATCGTATATCGTTTCATTGCCATTACAATCCCCTCAATAAATCATCAAACAACCAGAGGGTATAACCCACAAGCCTGCCCTCAGTCATCAGCACACAGCTCCTCTCCCTCTCTGGGTCTAGAGTCCCCAACTGTTCCATCTCTCTATGTCATCTTCTCTGCCTCCATCTCTGGCGTCACTGTTTCTCTAGGTAGGGTCCCTCACTCCGCTCTTCTCCTTTAATGGTCCCAGGGACTCCGCTCCTGGACTGCAAAGTCAACCAGCCCCCTCCTTTTGCTACAAAATATCTACCTTTATATTTCCAACCCTCACAGTCAGTCCTGATAGCAGTATTCACTATTGTACCACAAGAGTCCTATCCCCATCTCCTTTCATCAGCCCCGTCCAGACCAATTGGATACTACTCAGTAGAGATTCTACCTTCCTCCGCACCCTCTGGATCTAGGCTCTGTCTTGAAAACTTGTAAGCCAGTCACTTCTTGCCTTTGTAGCCCCCCCATTTTGGGTAGCCAATGTCCAAGTTGCCCATCCCTGTCTACCCTGTGTACCGAGAGGGTGGGAATGATCCTCACTGTAAAGATTTGTTCCCTCTTTTGAGCCACTGCATCTGTAGGTATAGGTCAAGTTCATCAAATTGTATCAGATTACTCTTTTTTTCTTCTTCTTTCTTTTAGTCGAGTTCTGATCATCCAGTCATTGAGGCCAGGTCAAGTGGGTATTATCTGCAAGTGTGGGTGTTCTTATGCATATGCCCTCTCATCAGCTGGACACTTCACTCTCCACTCTAGTCCTCTGTGGCTATGTCACTGTCTCTGGGTCCAGGAGTCCCCAAGTCTTTCCAAACTGCTGGCCAACCAGGCCTCCACCCAGGTTCACAGGAGTCTGTTGTACATGGTAGGACTTAGCTCGCAGCTTCATGCTGTTTTTCCCTCACTTCCCCTTATCAGTGACCAACGTGGTTACCAGTCAGAGCGCATGTCTGCTCGTGTATTCCCCTTGAGTCTTAGTCTTGGAAGGGGAATCCAATGAACTTTTATAACACAATCCATGTACGTTCTCTACAGTTGTACATAAAATGCAGTGTCTTTACTGTAAATTGAGTTAACATAAAATACAAGTTTGTGTCATAATAAAAACATTTGTGCTTACTATTTTAAAAAAAGAAAGGGTGGGTGAGATATGAGAGTGGTGGGGGCAAGGAGGAGGGTGAGGGTGGGAGAAGCAGCCCTCATTAGGTTGCCATGTTCTCCCCCACTCTAGGTTCTCACCTGTTGATTGCTCTGAGCAGCACCGAGGTCCTGTATGTGAACCGTAATGGACAGAAGGTACGGCCACTAGCTCGCTGGAAGGGACAGCTGGTGGAGAGTGTGGGCTGGAACAAGGCACTGGGGACAGAGAGCAGCACAGGCCCCATCCTGGTTGGCACTACCCAAGGTCAGATCTTCGAAGCAGAGCTTTCAGCCAGTGAAGGTGGGCTCTTTGGCCCTGCCCCAGATCTCTACTTCCGTCCACTGTATATGCTGAATGAAGAAGGCGGTCCAGCACCTGTGTGCTCATTGGAGGCGGAGCGGGGTCCTGATGGGCGTGGCTTTGTTATTGCCACTACTCGGCAGCGCCTCTTCCAGTTCATAGGCCGAGCCACAGAGGGGACTGAGGCCCAGGGCTTCTCAGGATTCTTTGCTGCCTATACTGACCACCCACCCTCATTCCGTGAGTTCCCTAGCAATCTGGGCTACAGCGAGTTGGCCTTCTATACCCCTAAGCTGCGCTCTGCACCCCAGGCCTTCGCCTGGATGATGGGGGATGGCGTGTTATACGGAGCACTGGACTGTGGGCGTCCTGACTCCCTGCTGAGTGAGGAGCGAGTCTGGGAGTACCCAGAGGGTGTGGGTCCTGGAGCCAGCCTTCCCCTGGCCATCGTCCTGACCCAGTTCCACTTCCTGCTGCTATTGGCAGACCGGGTGGAGGCAGTATGCACACTGACGGGGCAGGTGGTACTGCGTGATCACTTCCTGGAGAAATTTGGGCCACTGAAACACATGGTGAAGGACTCGTCCACAGGCCAGCTATGGGCCTACACCGAGCGGGCTGTCTTCCGCTACTCTGTGCAGCGGGAGTCCCGGGATGTCTGGCGCACCTACCTGGACATGAACCGCTTTGACCTGGCCAAAGAGTATTGTCGAGAGCGGCCTGACTGTCTGGACACAGTCCTAGCCCGGGAGGCTGATTTCTGCTTTCGCCAGCGGCGATACCTGGAGAGTGCCTGCTGCTATGCCCTGACCCAGAGCTACTTTGAGGAGATTGCTCTCAAGTTCTTGGAAGTTCGACAGGAGGAGGCTCTAGCTGAGTTCCTACAGCGAAAACTGACTAGTTTGAAGCCAACTGAGCGTACCCAGGCCACACTGCTCACTACCTGGCTGACAGAACTCTACCTTAGCCGGCTCGGGGCTCTGCAGGGTGACCCAGAGGCCTTGACCCTTTACCGGGAAACTCGGGAGCGTTTCCGTGCCTTCCTCAGCAGCCCCCGCCACAAGGAGTGGCTCTTTGCCAGCCGGGCCTCCATCCACGAGCTACTTGCCAGCCACGGGGACTCAGAGCACATGGTGTACTTTGCAGTGATCATGCAGGATTACGAGCGGGTGGTGGCATACCACTGCCAACACGAGGCCTATGAGGAGGCCCTGGCTGTGCTCACTCGCCACCGTGACCCCCAGCTCTTTTACAGATTCTCACCCATCCTCATCCGTCACATACCCCGCCAGCTAGTGGACGCCTGGATTGAGATGGGCAGCCGGCTCGATGCCCGACAGCTCATCCCTGCCCTGGTGAATTATAGCCAGGGTGGCGAGGCCCAGCAGGTGAGCCAGGCCATCCGCTACATGGAGTTCTGTGTTAACGTGCTGGGTGAGACTGAGCAGGCCATCCACAACTACCTGCTGTCCCTGTATGCTCGCGGCCAGCCTGTCTCACTGCTGGCCTACTTGGAGCAGGCAGGGGCCAGCCCGCACCGTGTGCATTATGACCTCAAGTATGCACTGCGGCTCTGTGCTGAGCATGGCCACCACCGCGCCTGCGTTCATGTCTACAAGGTCCTGGAGCTGTATGAGGAGGCTGTGGACCTGGCACTGCAGGTAAGCCAGCAAGTCTTGACCCCAGCCAGGTGAAGGGCCTGGAGAGCGGTAGCTTCAGATTCTGAAAGGTGGGAAAATGGACAGTGGCTGGCTGGGAAAAGAGTTTTGGCTCTGCTACTTAGTAAATTGTGTGACTTTAGCTAGTTTCTGAACTTTAGATAATTCGGCCACAAAGTGGGGGGTCATATCATAGTGAACTCCAACTCATGGTATCCTATGTGTGTCAGCATAGATATGTGCTCCTTAGCGTTTTCCCTGGCTGAGATTTTGGAAATAAATCACTGGGTTTTTCTCTTTAGGTGCCTCGGGGTGGTTGTCCCAACCTTTCAGTTACTAGCCAAGCACATTAACTGTGTGTACCACCCAGAGATTTTATGTACCTCCTGTTGTTGCTGTGAAGTGCCATCAAATCTGTTCTGACTCAGCAACCCTCTCTGGGGTTTTCAAGGTGGTGGATTTGAAGTGCCAACCTTCATTGCATTATCCTGCAGTGCCATACCGGGACTCCATAGATTTGATTAAAACACTTAGAACATTGGCTGGTACATAAGTAAGTTCTGCATATGAGGAGATGTCAAAACGTTAGTGGGAACAAGAAGAAAAAAAAAAAAAATTAGTGGAAAATGGAATTAAAAGACAATGGAATATGTTAGCTATTGCATTATGGACACTAAGAGGGTAAAGGTGCTAACCTGTGCATGAATTCAACATCTCTCAGAGCATGAATCATCTGCTTGCCTTAGGGCTACTTGAAGTGCTATTTAGAATGCATTCCTGGGCCAGAATCCAGGACTTACTGAATCAGAATGTCTGAGAGCACAGCCCAAAAAGTCTGTATTTTGAATATGTTCCTGCCAAAATATGGCACCAAATCATCCTTTCTACACAATACTGTTCAGCTGGGTTCAGTAATTTATTGCAGTATCCACACAGAACGCAGACAGCAGACCACAGTTATGGGGTTTCTTAGGAAAGTTAACAGGTTCCACTGCAGCATCAGAAAATGCTCAGAGCAGTGTCTCCTCACCCATGCTTATTGGCAGGCCTCTCTCTGTCCAGGCCGTATTACACAGCTCTTCTAGATCTGCTGATAAATGCTCACAGGGAACACCACTCCACCATAAGTCTCAGCCTTAAGACATTAGGCTCTAGCTCTGACTGTCAGCAAGCCTTGCTCCCCCATTAACTATCTGAAGGCACCCCACTCTGCAAGCTAGTGTCCTGCCCAAAGTCTCTCAGCTGTACTTGCTCCATGGGCTGGGAAGCTCCTCCTCTGTCTCATGCTCTGGCTCTTGGTTCTGCTGCCGCTGTTCCTCTAGTAACACAACTTTCTGTCCCTGGGTTGAGGATGTTCAATGCACAGGGATCTCAGGGTCCAAAGGATGCATTCCACCCCTGGCTCTTCTGTATTGATAATGAAATTCCCACTCTTACTTCTGAAATGGCTCATTTAAAATACATGTTAGAGTTGTGAGTTTTCACAATAATATCCACAGCTGAATCATGTCATCTTTTCACTTTCTTCTCCCACCTATTCTTCCCCAGACCCATCAGGAAAAGAGTTGTTTGGTGGGAATTAAAGACTAAGGCTAGAAGAGAAGTATTAAGTAATTCACTACACCACAGCTGTCCGGGTGATTCTTAAGTGCACTGAAATTGGAGACCCACCACCATAAGTAGCTTTGAAATAGTTGTGACAGGGACTTCAGATTCCTATCCCTGTCCTGGGAGTGGGAGCTTAGTGTTGGGGGCCTCATTTCAGACACAGGTTCTTCCTGGGAATCTGTCTTTCTCAGTCTTTATCCTGGACTTGAGGAGGGGCTGGCATAAACACTCCTGGTCTCCCCCACAGGTGGATGTGGACCTGGCCAAGCAGTGCGCAGACTTGCCAGAGGAAGATGAGGAGCTGCGCAAGAAGCTGTGGCTAAAGATTGCTCGGCACGTGGTACAGGAAGAAGAAGACGTGCAGACGGCCATGGCCTGCCTGGCCAGCTGCCCCCTGCTCAAGATTGAGGACGTGCTGCCCTTCTTTCCTGACTTTGTCACCATTGACCACTTCAAGGAGGCCATCTGCAGCTCACTTAAAGCCTACAACCACCACATCCAGGAGTTACAGCGGGAGATGGAAGAGGCCACAGCCAGCGCCCAGCGCATCCGACGAGACCTACAGGAACTGCGAGGCCGCTATGGCACTGTGGAGCCCCAGGACAAATGTGCCGCCTGTGACTTCCCCCTCCTCAACCGCCCTTTTTACCTCTTTCTCTGTGGCCACATGTTCCATGCTGACTGTCTGCTGCAGGCTGTGCGGCCTGGCCTGCCTGCCTACAAGCAGGCCCGGCTCGAGGAGCTGCAGCGAAAGCTGGGGGCTGCTCCACCCCCAGCCAAGGGCTCTGTCCGGGCCAAAGAGGTGGAGAGTGGGGCTGCAGCTGGAGGCCCCAGCCGGGAGCAGTTGAAGGCTGACCTAGATGAGCTGGTGGCTGCTGAATGCGTATACTGTGGGGAGTTGATGATTCGATCCATTGACCGACCCTTTATTGACCCCCAGCACTATGAGGAGGAGCACCTCAGTTGGCTGTAGGAGGATGCTTACCTTTCCTAACCTATTCTCTGCTCAGTCATCTTGAGATTGATGAACTCTTACTATGCTGGGGTGAGTGGGACTCTAGGTGCTGCCTGTGGAAGGTCAGCTGAGTGCACTGGCCAGAGTTTCCTACTGGTCTTCTGTAGACCAGGCCGTCCGCCTTTCTTCTAACAGATGGCATTAACTTGGGAATGCTGACCCCCATTACTGTTCCCTTGCATCTAACAGCTCATTTTCCCTCTTTACTCCTACACATTCTGATCACCAGAGCAAAACCGTGTTCTTCCTTGTCTTCACTTTTTGGCCTCTGGATCGCCAGCTCTTCTCCCATAGAGGAAGCCCTATTTTCTACCTGTCACTTGGTACCCACAAAGGGAAAGAGAGTCCCTCTATGTCCTGGCATTCAGGTCGGGTAGTAGTGCTGATGGTGGGAATGCTCTGGGACTCCCGTGTGAGAGGTACCCTCTGCAGAGAGCCTCATGGAGGACGGTGGGGCATGATGGGCTGAGAGCATTAAAATTGTCTGCACTGCACTGCTGGCTCTGGAGTCATGGCTCTGTGTTGCTGCTGGGCTGAGCAACGTGTGTGAATGATCTCAGGAGGAAAGCTGTCAGGTCCCTGACTGCCTTCATACCATGGCCTCTGGTCCTCCACCCAGGGGTGAGACAGAACGTGTTGCCATAACCTGCTCACTTCCTAATCTGACTCTAACCCCTGGGTTTTCTACCCAGAATTACAGAGCAGGAACTGTTCTTCCCTTTGGCCAGCAGGTGGTGCTGCTCCCCAGAGAATCTCGCATTCAGGCACCTGGAACACTGATTTCTCAAGCCATTTTTCCACTGGCGCTTCTGCAGACTATTCCCTCCATAGTTCCATAACTGTCCTGAGAATTTTCTGGGAGTTTCCATTGTGTATAATTCTAAGCCACTCATAATTTCTCCTTCCACTAGTCTTTGAGCATGCTAGACGTTGCTTATCCTTTGCCAGCCTTGGTCCCTTCCTTCCAGTCCCTGCCCAGTTTTGATACCCTCTCACTGTCTGGCCTCTCACCTTAATGCTGAGACTCAACAGAGAGGGAAAGTAATCATTACCCCCACCCAAGACATTTGGCAGGTAGGTTTTCTCCCCATCTAATCTGTGCTGTACTGTGGTGGTTTGTGTATTGCTATAATGCTGAAAGCTATGCCACTGCTGTTTCAAATACCAAAAGAATTGCCCATCATGGATAGGTTTCATTGGAGCTTCCAGACAGAGACTAGGCCATGAAGAAGAAACAGATGGTCCACTTTTGAGGGGTGAGCCCCCAAAACCTGTTGAATAGCAATGATACATTGATATACTGCCTGAAGATGCGCCCCCTCAGAAGGCACTCAAAATATGACTGAGGAAGAGCTACCTCCTGAAAGTAGAATCAACATTAATGATGGGGATAAAGCAAATCTTGCTGGACTTTGATTTGCTTAAGAGACAACTCAAAATGAAAAGAAACAGCTGCAGACATTAATAATTGGAACGTAGAATGTATGAAATACAAATCTAGGAAATTTGAAAGTAATCAAAAATGAAATGGAATGCATAAAGATTGACACCTAGGCATTAATGTTACGTTCTGTCAAGTTAGTTCTGACTCATAGCAATCCTGTATAGGGTTTCCAAGGAGCAGCTGGCAATTTGAATGGCCGACTTTGTGGTTTGCAGTCCAGTGCTTATCCTACATCCACACATTAATGAGCTGAAATGGACTGGTATTGGCCATTTTGAATCAAGCATTCATATAGTTTCTCATGCTGGGATTGACAGACTGAAGAGGAATGAAGTCTTATTTACCTTCAAAAAGAACATAAGTTGTATCTTGAAATGCAATAATGTCTGTGATAGGGTAATTACACAGGTAGGGTAATATCATAGGGTAAAAAGACGACCTGTTAATACAACTATTACTCAAGATTTACCCACCAACCACCAAAACCAGTGATTAAGAAATTGAAGAATTCTATGGACTCCTGGTGTGACCCTGCAGGGTAGCACTGGACTGCAAACCACAAAGTTGGCCATTCAAATCACCAGCTGCTCCTTGAAAACCCTATACAGGGTCGCTATGAGTCAGAATTGGCTGTACAGCACTTGACAACAACAACTTCTTCAGCCTGAAATTGATCAAACGTTAATCAAGGTGTACTAATAATTACTGATGATTGGAATGTAAAATATGGAAATAGAGTAGGGAATTGGTAGTTGGAAAATATGAGCTTGGTGATAGAAATGACACTGGAGATTACATGATAGAATTTTTTAAAAGCCAACAACTTATTCATTGCAAATATTTTCAACAACATAAATGAAGACGATACATGTGGACCTCACCATATGGAATACACGGGAATCAAACTTATTACATCTTTGTGAAGAGATAATGAACAAGCTCAATATCATCAGCCAAAATAAGGCTGGGGCAGACTGGAACAATCGACCAATTGCTTACATGTAACTTCAGGCTAAAGCTGAAGAAAATTAAAACAAGCCACAATATGACCTTGAGTATATCCCATCTAAATTAGAGACCATCTCAAGAACAGAAAAGATGTATTGAGTGCTAATGATTGAAGAGAGGAGTTGTGGGATGACAGCAAGAGCATCATACATGAAGAAAGCAAAAGTTCATTAAGGAAAGAAGAAAAAGACCAAAGTGGATGTCAGAAGGGACTCTGAAAATTGCGCTTAAACAGTGTAGCTAAAATGGATAAAAAGAAATAAGTAAATGAGCTCAACAGAAAGTTTCACAGGGCAGCTCAAGAAGACAGTAAAGACCAGGAATTAGAAAACCAAATGGGAAGAACATGCTTAGCATTTTGCAAGTTAAAAGAATGGAAAAAAAAATCCAATTTTCTATTTGCGTGATTGAGGATTTCATGAGCAAAATATTAAATGATGTAAGAAGCATCAAAAGAGGATGGCAAGAATAGACTCACTGTACCAACAAGAATTGGTTGATGTTTAACTATTTGGTAGCAGGTGCTCAAAAACTGATGATATTGAAGGAAAAAATCCAAGTCTTACTGAAGACGTTTGTGAAACACAAGGCTCCAGAAACTGATGGAATACCAATGGAAATGTTTCAACAAACTGATGCAGCATTATGCCAAGAAATTTGGAGACAGCTACCTTGCCAACCAACTGGAAAAGATTCTGTTTGTGCCCATTCCAAAAAAGGGTTACCCAACAATGCAGAAATGATCAATATTATTAATATCACACACAATTAAAATGTTATGAAAGACAATGTAAAAATGGTTCTAACAGCTTATCAACAGGGAACTACCTGAATTTCAAGCCAGATTCAGAAGCGGATGTGGAAGGAGAGAGATCATTGCTGACTTCAGATGAATCTTGGCTGAAAGCTGAAAATATCAGAGAGATACTTACTTGTGTTTTATTTCCTATGTAAAGACACTCAACTGTGTGGATCATAACAACCTATGGATAACAGTGCAAAAAGGGGACTTCCAGAACACTTAATTGTGTTCACTGTGGAACCCATGCATAGACCAAGAGACAGTCATTAGAACACTGTTTTAAAATTAGTAAAGGTATGCCGAGAGAGAGTTACATTGTTTTACCATACTTATTCAATGTGTATGCTGAGCAAATAATCCAAAAAGCTGAACTATAAGGCATCCAGATTGAAGGAAGGCTCATTAACAACTTGTGGCATGCAAATGACACAACCTTGTTTGCTGAATGTGAAGAGCACTTGAAGCACCTGCTGATAAAGATCTAAGGCTCTAGCCTTCATTAAGGAGTACAACTCAAGTGTAAAGAAAACAAAAATCCTCACAAGTGGACCCATAAAAAACATCATGATAAAGAGAGAAAAGATGGAAGTTGTCAAAGACTTCATTTTGCTAGGATCCACAATCAATACTCATGCAAGCAGCAGCCAAGAAATCAAATGACTTATTGCATTGGTCAAATCTGCTGTAAAAGACCTCTTTAATTTTTTAAAGAGCAAGGATGTCACTTTGAGACCTGACTCAAGCCATATCTTCAATAGCCTCATATGCAGGTGAAAGCTGAGCAATGAAACTAAGGACAACAGCATTTGAATCATGGTGTTGGTGAAAAATATTGAAAGTACCATAGACTGCCAGAAGAGCAAACAAATCTGTCTTGAGGAACTACAGCCAGGATGTTCCTTAGAAGCAAGGCCTGCAAGACTTCATCACATGTACTTTGGACATGTTATCAAGAAGGATCAGCCACTGGAGAAGGGCATCGTGCTTGGTAAAGTAGAGAGAGGGTCAGTGAAATATAGGAAGACAGATCCCCAGCAGTAAACTGCAACCTGTCACAGGACCCAGCAGTGTTCCTGTTGTGCATTGGGTCACTATGCACTATGAGTCTAAGTCAGAACTGACTTGAGAGTACCTAATAGCAGTCTCCTGTGATCCCTCCCCAATTAGGTTTCTTTAGTAGTGGCTGGAGACTAGGTGCCAGGGAGGCCTGGAGTGGGGCCACCCCATGACATCAGCTGAGCACCCTTTGCCCCTTGGGCTGGTGTCCACAGTGCACTGCCCAGCTCCACGGGTGTGGTCTATCAGCTGGCCCAGATTGAAACAAAATAATACCACAGTGTTCCTGGAATCGGAGTCCGACTGGGGGCACACCCACCAGCCTGGTGACTACAGGTTTCTCTTTTCCCCCAGCCTAATCTTCCAAGAAGGACCTGTTGGTATTTTCAAGTCAGCTCCTACTCAAGATGACCCTATCCACAACAGAAATACTACCGGGTCCTGCTGATGTACTGGGTTAAGCATTGGGCTGCTAACCATAAAATCAGTTGTTCAAACTCACCAATCAGAAGAAAGATGAGGTTGTCTATTCCTGTAAAGATTTAGTCTTGGAAACCCTAAGGAGCAACTGGACTCTTGGACAGGATCGCTATGAGTCAGAACCAACTTGGTGGTATAGTAAGTTTAATCTTCCAAGACTCCTATAGTTCTGGTGGAATCTTGTCCTGCTGAATTCCCCTGACCTCTGTAACAAACAGGGTTTGTTACATGGCTTCTGGCAAACAAGAGGACCTAGAAGCCGCCCATTTTTAATGAGCGTCGGAGTCCCCATTTTCCTCCAGAAACAAGAGTGGGAGCAAATGTAGGGTCACAAGATGGAGGGTACCCTAATACTTTGCCCCTTTCCAGGAACTATTTCCAGGAAGGTATAGAAGGCTACTGCTTCCTTCACACTTCCCTTGTGACCTACAGCTCTCCCAGACTGGCCCAGAGGAAGGCTGAGGGCCTCTGTTCCCCATTGTCGGTGAGCATTGCCTGCCAAAGGGGGCCTGCACTGGGGTAGTGGCTTACTTGGATAAAACAGCTTGGGGCTTCTGTCTTTGCACAGAATGGGTGCTTACTACATGTTAGTTCAACAAATACTGCCCTAATGCTCCCTCCTCCCAAAGGGCTTGGCTGAGGCAGCCTGGGACGCCCCTGCCCCTTCTGTCCTTCCTAAGCCAGCCCATCTGGTCCTAAGCTGCTTCCTCTTTCCTGGAAAAAGGCCCCAGGCTTCCCTGGCACTGACAGAATGGCGTTCCGGTGAGTCAGGGCAATGGGAAGCCACAGCTCTTAGATCCCTGGAAACCAAGCGCAGCCTGCAGTGGAGAGGGGGGAGGGAGAAGGCCCTCAGGGCTTTGGCCCTGAGCCTGGGGGAAGGGCCATAAGGGGGTAGCGTGGGGGGCAGCTGCACCGGCAGGGGCTAAGATGAATGAGCTGCTCCTGGAGCGGTCACTGGAAATAGAAGGAGTGGCCACAGGCAGTGACGCTGGGGCCAGGGCAGGAGGCCTGTAAACAAGGAAGCCACCTGGGGGAGACGCGGGGCGGCCGCTGGTCCTGGGGAGCAGGTGCTTCCTGAGGCCCGCCCTTGAGAGGTCCCTGGGGGGCCGCCTTGCTGAGTCGGCAGTGGTCGCCAGGGGGTGCTGTCTACTGGTATCCTGTACCAACCCGCTCCCGTCCAGAGCTCGGGGGTGTGGCCACCCGAGGGTGGGCCTGCCTGAGTCCCAGGTCCCACTTGACCGCCCTCGTCTTCTGTCCGCAGGGCAGACTGGCCAAGAACACCAGACCTAGCAGAGAAGGCGCGGAGCTCATTGCCTGACCAGCTTGGGTGTGAGCTCATTCCCCACGACCACCAATTGTCGCAGTTCCTGTCCTCTGCCCCCAAGGCCCCAGTCGCAAGCCGGTGACTGGCACCAACCCATTGATTAGGAGGGGGCTCCGAGGCCACCAGGCTCCAGGCTGCCCTCGGCGCTGCCCCCTGGCGCCAGGGAAACAAAAGGCTAGAGGCCCAGAGAGAGTTATCTGGCCCCACCACCTCCATCACCAGCGAGGAGGGGTGGGGGGAGGGGAGAGGAGGGGGCCAAGTGGGGCACACCTCTTTTCCACTCCCCCAGCTTCGCAGATTCTTCGAGACACTTTCTCAGGCGGAAATTCCCAGAGGTCAGAGGAGGGAAATGGTTAATTCCTTTTATTCAATGGGTCCCCCCTGAACGCCTCCCCCCAACTTCCTCCCTCCACTTCCCGCCCCCCCCGTGTGAACAGGAAGTGGAGAGGAAAAGGCTCTGAGTAGAGCAGCTGGGAGCTGGAGGCAGGGAGTGGGCGGCAGGCTTAGTGCCAGCCCTACCCCTCATGGCTACTTGCTGGAGGGCCAGACCGCCTGTGGCCTGAGAAAGAACCTGCGGCCCCCGCTGGGAAACAGCCCAACGTTCAAGCCCCTACTCCCCAACCTTCTTCCAGGTCAGAGGCAACTGAGTGCATCCTCTGCCCAATACCCAGCTGCCCTGGCCATCACAGCCCCACCCGCATCGCCAGGCTGGGCATCCCGGGGCTGGCAGGCATTGCTTCAGGCAGCCGTCAGTCCTGGCACTGGCTCCAGCCACTCAGCCCCTTGGCCCTGCCAGTTCTTTGAAGCTCATGCAGAGCTTCCTGTTTGGGGCGGGCAGTGCCAGGGCCCCTCCCCCACCATTGTTCTGCAGAGACCATAGGTCCATCTGTTGCCCCACGGTGGAGCCCCTGGGCAATGCCACACGGAAGCACCACCACAAAAGACCCTGCTGGCAGCTTTGCTTCGGTGGGGTGAAGCTGGGCCCTGCAGCAGGTTGAGGGGGGATGGTGGTCAGAGGCAGGCCTGAGGTGGGCAGAGATAGAAGGGGGATGCATCATAGTTCAATTCTGGTTCTTGGGAAGCTGTCCCTTCCACCTGGAGAGTCAAGATGATGACATTCTTCTGGGAGCTGTGAAGTTAGTAGAAGAGGGACACCATGCCCAGATTCCAAAAGGGAAAACTGAAACAGGCAAACTTAGGTTCTTGTTGGTGGTAAGCCATGGATGGAGTCACTGCTGACTCATAGTGACCCTGTATAGGTCTTTGTGGAAGCAGAAAGCCTCATCTTTCTCCCGTGGAACCGCTGGTAGTTTCAAACTGCTGACTGTGAGATTAGCAGCCCGACTGATAACCACTACACTATCAGAGCTCCTAAACTTAGGTTATTGTTGTTAAGTGCTGTCAAGTCGATTCCGACCCATAGTGACCCTGAATAGGGTTTCCAAGGAGCAGCTGGTGAATTTGAACCACCAACCTTGCTATTCAAACAACCTTGCAGTCTGACACATAGCCCACAGCGCCACACTAGGACTCCAAACTTAGGTTGTTGTTGTTGTTGTGTGCCGTGGAGTCGGTTCCGACTCATAGCAACCCTGTACAGGGTTTCCGAGGCTGTAAATCTTTACTGGAGCAGAAAGCCTCATCTTTCTCCCGCGGAACAGCTGGTAGTTTCGAACTGCTGACCTTGTGGTTTGCAGCCCGATTCGTAACTGCTAGGCTACCGGAGCTCCTTAGGGTGGCATATGTTGTGTCCATTCTGACTTATAGCATGACTCTATGTGGTGTTTCTGAGAAGTGGATGGTGGGTTTGAACTGCCAACCTTGCAGTTAGCAGCCCATTGCTTATCCTAGAGCGCCACACCAGGACTCCGGATGGCTAATAAAAGGGTAAAAAGCAGCGTTTCCCTTTCAAGAAGCTTAGCCCCTGCTCTCAAACATCACACAATTGGACAATTTCCTCTCCCTGAGCAGCTTTACTTTTTTCCCAGCTTTCACCTTGAAGTTGTTGTTAAGTGCAGTCGAGTCAGTTCTGATATGTAGCGATCCTGTATAGAGTTTCCTAGGAGCAGCTGATGAGTTTGAACCGCTCACCTTGCAATTCAAACTGACCCTTTGGTTCAATGCTTATCCTACAGTGTCACACCAGGACTCCTTACCTTGAAGTAGCCCTCTTGAACTTAACAGAACGGACTTTACCCTGAAGTCCTGGGAAATTAGGGTGGCCCTGGGTGGGCAGTCAGCAACTGGTGCCAACTGAGCAAGCAGGGGCAAGACTGACAGAAAAAGGGAAAGGGGCACTGGTCCATCCTCCAGGCAGGTGAGCGCTCCTCCCAAGCTGCTGTGGCCAAAGGTCTGCTTGTGTTTCCCAGGTGTGGAGGCAGGTGCCACACATCTCTCTGCACTCACTTCCCTCGCGCTCCCTTTCTAGCTCTGACCTGTGACCTCCTTCCTCCCTGGATTCCCCACAGGCCTGGAATCCCAGAAGCAGTCTACCCTGCTTCCCTCCCCAGATCCCCCACTTCTCTCAGCCCAGGACCTGAACGCCTAGATCTCCCAGACAGGTTATGACCTTGTTCAAATGCAAATGTTCATGGTTGTCCAATGCCTAAAACAGAGCATGCTGAGCTGCTGTGGTGGATACTGGCTCAGACCTCTTTCCCAATCTCTATGGATGACCAGGAACCCAGTTTGAAAAACACTGAGCTATCAATCCTACCCCCTGATTTTACAGATTCAGTCTGTAAAAGAGGAAAAGTGACCAGCCCTTGGTGCTGAGGTGAACCTCCATCAAAATCCTATTCCTTTCCCATGGGATTCATTGTCAATGATCTGTGATCACTTACTTGCCCATAGGAGCTAAACATTGTCCTTCATTATGCATCTTCAGAGGAAGTGGATTGAGCTGATGAACAGGGAGGAGACCAGAGAAGAGCAAGTGCAAATCTCTGCTCTGCCATCTATCAGATGTCAGTTGAAGTCACATCCTCAGAACTGCAACTTCTCCACCTATAACATGTGACAAAATATAACAGACCTGGAGAGGTGGTCACAATACTTCCAGGAGAAGCTTTAACATACCTGTAAAGTTAGCCCAGTGTCTGGTATGAGTCATATCTGCTGGTTTGCTTTCTTTCCCCTTTATTCTGTGAGCCCCATTTTACCTCTTCCCATGTAGCTCCTCTTCAGGTATTAGCGGAATTGGAAGAAAGGAGATTGCTTGAGAAGGTTTTTCTGTTTTCTCAAAAAGCAGTGATTCTGGGGAAGAGAGGCTCAGGGTGAGAGTAACAGAGGAAGCCCTTGGGCAAGTAAATGTGGTCACTGAAATGAAACAGGAGTGCTGCCTTAGAGAGTGGAGGCATTGGTTTCCTGGAGGAGAAAAGGCATTACTCCAGCTCCAGGGAACTGGCTACTGACAGGTGTGGCTCCTTTGCCAGCTTGCCCCTCTTGGTCCAGACCAGAGCTTGCACAACAGCCTAACTGACTGGCTGACAGTCTCCTGGGAGCCTCAGGAAGTCCCCCTATCCCCTCCTTGGCCCTGAGCCTGCTGCAAGTCAGAATTCCAAGCAGTTGCCTCTCTTCTATCTTCAGTTCCTGGCCATTTCCCTTTAAGGCTGGGTCTCAGAAACACTTCAGGTCCCCATCTCACAACTCATTCTTTCACATCTCCGAGGGTGCTAAGCCAGAAGGCATCCTTGGCCACAGCCACCTTGGGGGTCCTGGAGTGGGGGTTATTGCCCTATAAAAGAGTCCCCACTGTGCTCTTGAACTCCAAACATCCTTCAGGTGCCTGTTGGACTCCATCCCTGTACCAAACCTCAGCTGGTGAAGCCAGGAATAATGGACAGAGCTTCTGACCCTCCAGTCATCCTCTGAGCGGTCAACATTGAAGAACCATTGAGACTGTTCCAAATCAGACCATGTTGTTCCGCACAATGCTTAGTTTCACAATCAAATCTTTCCCTTTGGTTTTCTAGTGGAATTTTTGCTATTATTTTTTAGGATTTCTTGACTTTTTTTTAAAGCAGTCTAAATTTGTCATCGCACATCCCCATTTCCGCCCCTCAGGGCCTCCTCTTTATCCCCTGGAATCTGGAAACCATATGTGTGGCAGAAACCCCCCAGCATCCCCCACCACACCCAGGCCCAGCCAGGCCTCCTCTGGGGCAGCCTTGTTAGCAGGGGAAGAGTCTACACTTCAGGCTGGGGCTGGAAAGGGAGTTTCTCTTTGGACCTTCCCAGCTCAAGCCATGGAGAGGCCGTGTGGTCTAGTGGTTTGGGCTGAACCGTAAGGGTTTTGTCCCCAGCAATCTCTTTGAGTAACTCCAGAAGCCTGGGAAAGTCCCCTTGGCACCCATGGGACTCAGTTTCCCCTGGCTGAGGGGCCCAGCTATCTCATCTCAGAGCCACCTTGGTTGAGAGTTTTTGATCTAAGAATTCCCGCTGCCACTGGTAAGTTTTGTGATCTTGGCGAGCTGCTTCATCTTTCTGAAACTCAATTTCTTCATCTATAAATGGGAAACTATTGTTGTACTTCCCTGCTGGTGGTTGTTAGGGTTAAATAAGAAAGTCTGTTCTCAAGGGCTTGAGTCCTGGTGTGTTGGACCGACCGCTAACCACAAGGTTGGCAAGGTCGGCAGTTCAAATCCACCAGTCACCCCTCGGAAACCCTGTACAAGGACGCTATGAGTTGAACTCTCAAAGACACTTTATCAACAACAACATTCTCAAGGGTTTAGGGCCAGACATGCTGTAAAAGCTTCATCAACAGTTAATAATAAGCTGTTCTCAGTGGACACTGCCCTGAAGTCTGGCCTGTCTGGTCTGCCCCTCCTGCTCAGGCCGTCCTCCAGACCTACCCAGGGCCTCCTCCAGGCCCCCTCAGTCACTAGAAGGGACAAGGATGTGTTACTATAGTTGTGGATCTGGGCTGAGGCCCCGTGGCTCGTCCCAGTCTCCATGACGACCCCAGCCCCTCCCCCCCTTCCTTCCGCAGGAGCTTTCTGTTTACAGTAAACAGCTGCCCTGTTCAGCTAGAGCTGACTGGGCCCAGGGCCAGCCAGACCTCTGAACCCAGGACTGACTTGGTGTGTGAAGGTCTGGGCACAGCATCCTGGGTACCACACAGCTTTAAACAGACTCTGCTTTACCACCCTGATGGGAGGAGAAGTAGGGGTTCTGTCATGTCAGAAGAGAAAGCAGCTAGGACCTCATGGACAAATAGATGGAGCAGAAGTGAGAATCCTAGTACAGAGAGCTCTGGCTTGGCCTCAATCAGGCCAGGATTCAAATCCTGGCTTGGATTTGCTCACTTTGCGACCTTAAGGTGGTCACTTAACTTTTCTAAGCCTCACTCAGCTTATCGATGTGTACCTTTGTTGTTGTTAAGTGCTGTTGAATCGGTTCAGACTCATAGAAACCCTGTATAGGGTTTCCGAGGAGCAGCTGGCGACTTTGAACTGCCAGCCTTGTGGTTCACAGTCCAGTACTGTGGCAATCAATAATAACAATTTCCTCAGAGAGCTGGTTGCTGTACAGATCAGTAATAACGGCATATAACCTCCCAGCAATCTGTAATGATGGTGGCTGATGTGATTTCACCTTTCAGATCCTCTTCTGCTCAGGAACGTTGAATGCCAATTTCTCAACCTTGCATGAATCACACAAGAATACACATACATGCAAAGCACACAGATACATGTACATAGCATGCACAGAGAATCTGAATAATAAAATAAAACTCACGAGTGTCTGAGGCACAAGGAGAATCTTTATGAAGGTGAAAGTCTAGCTGTTTCCTAAGCCCACTCTTCAGAAATCCTATACAGGGTCACAATGAGTTAAAATCAACTCAATGCATTAAGCCATCAGGAGCTGAGTGAAAAAACATTGAAACGGGTGTCTGTGTGTGTGTGTGTGTACATCATCAGACTGCCACAACTGCCTTCATCTCCTCCAAGATTACACCTTCCTCCCTGTCCAGCTGGCCACAGTGTGGAGGAATATGGGGAACACTGTAAGGTATAGTGACTCTTTCCTGAGGTTTACACTTTCAGGACAATATGGTGCAGAGGCATTGTCTGGGTTGTAGGACTCCTGGCTCCTGGTTTCCATGGGGCCCATGTTGGCACCCTTGATTCTTCATCATCCCTGGAAATGCTGGCCAGTTACGGGAGCCTTGCAGGTTGGGATTTAGACTCAGCATTCCTCTACCAGGTCCATCCAGCAGTCTTGGGGCAGAACCAGGGTGCCTGGGGTTAGGTAGGGGCATTCATTGATTTGAGTCATTTCCCACAAGCCCATGAGTAAGTGTGGCTCTGGATTTCCAGGCCACAGCTCTCTGAAGAAGCCCTTCGGGGTCTTCCAGGGTTGGGTCCCTATTGGTCCTAGGTACAGCTAAATTCCCTCCAAAGCAACAAATAGTGGCTAGAGGCCTAGTTGGCTCTGCTGCCCCATGGTACCTTGTCAACAACTGGGCTTAATTCTTCTCCCCTCTGGAGTTTCTGTCCTCACCTTAGCCTGGGCTACATGAGAAAGGAGAGGAGCCCCCAGTATGGAGGTCAGCCCCACAGACTGGGTTGGAAATCCCCCACTTCTTACCTTGGCCGCTTGAGGAAACAGCCTCCCGGCAGAGGACCGCCTCCTAGCCAGGGACTTTTCTCCTGGGGGTGACATGGCATGCAGGGCAGCTATAGGGACCAAGGTCCTAGAACCTCTCAGGGCCTTATGCAGGCCTGAGAGGGTAAATAAGGAAAGGGGTACCCTCAAGGGCCAGAAAAGTCCAGATATCTGGGTGGGGTTTTTGAGTCTGACCTGGCCAGAGAGCTTACAGCTCCCAGAGCTCACCAGCCTCTCCCCCATCTCAATGGGTTTATGGGAAGACACAAAGCCCTCACTAACCTCTCAGAGAGGTGGTCTCCAAACCATTATGAATATTTCTGTGCAGATTATATGTGATAGTTGAAACACTTATTAGCTATTATTAAAGTTCGATTGCTCATTTTTAGGTAAAAAGTGTAAATAGAAATCCTCACATTTCCCCTCTCAGATGGCTTTCTTCACCTCTACACACAGCTATGGGGGGGGGGGAGGTGTGGCGTGCAACACAGTGACAAATGAAGGCAACAAATGTTTCTTGGAGACCAGTCACACGGCAAAAGGATGCAGAGCATAGCAGAGGTGGGGACCGATTTTCTTAATATATTGAGAAACCACAAACAATTGAGTAACCCACATCTGAAGTCCTTTTATTTAGTATTGTTAACTTGAAAAGAAACTGGGTAATCTTTGGCAAGGTCTTATTTGCTGCAGCGGTGGTAATTCTGTGGTTCAGGCAGACTTTGCCTAGAACCACAGCTCCTTGATGTAGAAAGTGAGAGTTTATCAAGGAAGAATGCATAGCTCTGTGAGTGTGCGTGAGTGTGTGTGTGAGCACGTGTCGGAATTTGTGAGCTACACCCAGGTGTATCATTCAGACAGCCTCCTGAGTGACTGTCTTTCTTTTCTGGTCTGCTGGTTGTGTAGGGCTACTTCATCCATATACTGAGATACTTGTCACCAACCCTTCTGACCTGTCGTCATAGGAACCCCTGGCATTGAGGTGATGAGAAAGGTTTGGGAATAGACAGCAGTGATGTTTGCTCAACATGGTAAATGTCATTAATGTCATTAGACTGTACACTTAAAATTGTTAAAATAGCTAATTTTATGATACACCTTACCCCCCAAAGTCACTGCCATTGAGTTGATACTGATTCATAGTCATCTTGTATAGGGTTTCTAAGGCTATACATTTTCACGGGAGCTGACAGTCTCATCCTTCTCCCACAGAGCAGCTGGTGGGTTTGAACTGAAAACCCTTGCAGTTAGCAATCCATTGCTTATCCTACAGCACCACTAGGGCTCCTTTCATATTACACACACATTACCACACCAACAAACAAAAAGAGTGAAAGAAAAGAGTCTCTGACATTGTATCAGATATTTTTTCCCTCTGTATCCTCATAGCATCATTTTTTAGGATGCTGTTGTTGTTGTTAAGTACCATCGAGTTGGTTCTGACCCATAGCAACCCTCTGAGGAGCGACTGGCAAGCTTGCATTGCCGACTTTGTGGTTCAGATTGAATTTGCAGTCCAGTGCATTAACCAGGACTAAAATCAAATCCACTCCACCAAGTCAATTCTGTATCATAGTGTTTCTGAGTCTCTCTGTGAGCAAGACAGTCTCATCTTTCTCCCATGGAGTAGCTAGGTGGGTTCGAACTGCCAACCTTGTGGTTAGCAGTCCAACACCTTTAGGTAACTGAGGCAGGTGTCATTATGCCACGTGAGTCAGTGGTGGGGAGTCCAGGTCTCAGGGAGGTGTGTAAGGAATTGCCCAAGGTGCAGTTTGCCTGGTAGAGCTGGACTCCTGTTCTGCCACTCTGGTTTCATAGTGCTGCCTAGTGGTTCAGAATTCTTGTCTGTGAAGAAACCCCCCACTGCCCCCCCAGTGTCATGGAATCTCCATCCACAACTATACCTGCTCCTTCTGCTGCACTGGAAAGAAAGAAAGCCCAGGACCCTCTCCTTGTCCCTGCAATATAACCTAGGTCAGGCGCCTGGCTTTTGAGCCCAGGCCAGAGTCGCTCCTTTGACTCCAGCTCACCTCCTCCTCCATTGAAAAACTCTATCCTGTGAGAGTGGCCTGAGGGGAGGGTGAAGGGCGGGTTTGGCCTCCAGCCCCCTCCCCCACACTGACAGCTGTAATCTGCTTGGGAAAATCTCTTTTTTTTCCGCACAGGAAAAAATATTAGTTGTCCCGATAACAAGGAAAACAAAATCCAGCGCAGGGCATCAGAGACTTCCTGAGGCGGGAAACAATGTCCAGGGCGCTCTGCGGAGAAGGTCTGAGCTGGGAGGCTGAGGGGAGCTGAGAGAGGACACTGGTCCAGTCTTATCCGGCCTGAGGGGGAGGGGGATGACAGGTCGAGGAACTCAGAAATAAGAGTCCCCCTTTACAGCCCCACCCCAAATAAAAAAACCTTGATGTCTGAGCTGTTATGCCCTATCCGGGAAATGATTCAGGACAGAACGCGTCACTGTGTGGGGCCAGGTCCCATCATCTCAGGTGCTCTCCAGTCTACCTCTCTTCCTTCTCAGTGCCCAGCCTGTCCTCCCAGTGCTATCCCAGGCCTGGAGGACAAGGGTGTGTGTGAGAGAGTCCGGAGGGTCCTTTCTAGGGGCCTGGCTGCAGGGAATGGCACCCCATGGGTACCCCTCCCCCAGCCTTCTCACCCAGTGTCTGGCAACAGCTGCTGCTTCCCTGAGTAACTTTCCACTGGAGGCTGGGGGTCAAGGAGAGAGGACCTCTTTACAGGTTTCATCCTTGGGATTAGCAGGGATTCTGTTGCCCATCGCCCATTGCTTATGTTGATTCCCTCATACCCTCAGCAGGATCCAGGGCATCCACACTATCTGGCCAGTGGGTGTGGCCTCTGAGCAAGATAGACCTTAGAGGGACAGGTGAGGGCCTCGGATTTATAGTGGGTTCCTGTGTTTACTGGCAGCAATAGTTCTCAACCCCAACTGCACACTGGGGAGCTTTTAGAGAATGTCAGTGCCCAGGCTTCATCCCAGACCAATTATATCAGACTCTCCAAAGAGCTGAGAAGCCCTTTAACTCTTCAGTCACTTCACAGCTTGTCTACTTCCCCTCAAGCCTCAGGCTAGCCCCTTCAGCTTCAAAATGAAGCCCCTCAGAAACTGCCACCCAGCCAGTGGCCTCAGGAGGTGCCTGCAGAGTCCCCTACCCAGCTGGAGGCCAGCTGCCCAGTCCAATAGTAGGTTCTGGCTTACCCCCACCCCCTCCCTCTGCTCCTTCTCCTTCCCCCTGGGCAGTGACGCCTGGGGCCTTTGTTCTTAGTCAACAGGAGTGTGACCAGAAACCTACCCACAGCCTAATTACAACCCCATTCACTGGCCCTATGCTGGCCACAGTCCTTACTCAACCAGCCCTTCTCTACCTCTCAGCATCTGCCCCCCACAGCCTGCAGCCTAAGCAATCCTAGTGCAGCTCCTCCTCACACCCAGGCTCATCACTAGCTTTGTTCTCAGGAGATCTGGGATCCTTCCCTCACAATGCCCCTAGTTCTTGCTCTGCACAACTCCAGGCTCTGAGCACAGGTCTTCACAGGGCACTGCTCTGTCATACCAAATCTTGGACTTCACATGGTAACGGCCTTGAGCTCAGAGTCCATTCCTGGCTCATTTTTTATTATTCACAACCATGTACCGTCACTCACCTATGAAGTGCTAAGTCTGTGGGAGTGGGTAGGGGCAATACACATATGGAAAAGGCCACAGTCCCTGCTCTCAAAGCCTTCTCAAGACTCAGGAAAGGCACTCTCCAGAAGCATGGTGGTGGTGGTAGTTATGTGCTGTGGAGTCGGTTCCAACTCATAGTGACCCTGTTTGGGAAGCTATAAATCTTTATGGGAGCAGAAAGCCTTATATTTCTCACATGGAGCAGCTGGTAAATTCAAACTTGTGACTTTTCGGTTAGTAGGGGTGAGAGGATAGATGAGCCAGGACCTGTAGCTTGCTGAAGAGAGGCATTTGTCAGGGTCCCTTTTGACTTTTATCAGCTGAGGGGGCTTGCAAGTCCCCAGAGTCTGACCACTCCCTCTGCCCAGGGAGTCACCACCACAAAGAAGGCTTTTCCCTTTTCCTAAGGGGGTCTTCTTGGCCTTGGACTCCCAGGGGTCTCCGTTTTCCCTCTGGAGGAACCAGCCCAGCCTCCAACCCTGCATCACAGTATTTTTCAAACAGGTGGAGGATGCTGTGGACAAGTGGCCACCTGGCACTGGGAGAGGGGCAGCCCCAGAGCAAGTCCCTGGGCTATCTCCTTAGGGAGGAATAGAGACAGAGAGGCCATGGCCTGCTCCCCGTGAGCCTAGGTTCTGACCCTTGACCTGGGCAGTGGGCAGCAGACTTGAGGAGCTTGAGGTGAGGGTGCTTAGAAGGGAGGGGGCCCAATCCCAGCTGCCTAGCTGTGGGTACTAACAGGCCATGCTAGGGGCAGCAGAGAATGAGGGAGGGGGGCACACCACCTGCTTTTCCTTGTTTTGTTTTCACAGCACTAATTACTGTGCTGAGCTCTGAGCTGCCTAATGAGGCCGTTTGGATTTCCTGTTGTTCTGGCTTCCCAAGACCCTTAAAGGGCCAGCATCATTCATTCTAAGAGCAAGCCCTGGGTGGGACACCAATCCCTCTGGTGGGGGTGAACTTTGAGGTGCTATCCCTTGGGTTTGACCTGAATGCCAGTGGCAGTGAGTGGGCAAGGAGCTGGTCCAGGACTTCCCAACTGCTCCTACGCCCTCCATGAGTGCCCACTTCGAAGTGCATACACCGGAAACTGGAGCTTCAGAACTATACAGTGTGGCCAGGGCATGGGGTGAAGAGGGGGAAACAAGGAGGCCAGGGCTGCAAAGGAAAGGCTGGTGATGTCACCAGTGCCCAGACTGTGAGAACCACTGTAGCACCAAGCAGAAGGGAAATGCTGTGAAGTCCTAGTCCCCACCCCCTCCTCCCCTGGAAAATAAACACTTGTTGTCTGAGCAGCCAGCACCACTTCCGAAGGGGCAGGATGACTGGGCTAGAGGCCCAGAAACAGGCCTGAGCCCAGCTTTGAGCAAAGGCCTTTGCCCAAGCTGGATCAAGAAAGAGCTTCAGTCGGGCCAGCCCTAACTCAGCCTACTGCACACCATCAATCAGAGCTCACAGGATGCATTCATCCCTTCTGCACTATAGGGCTCCTGTTTACACACAGAGGATCCTAATAAGAGCAAGGCTCAGATATCAGGGAGGCCCACTCAAATGCTTGCCACAGGCCTGCAGACGGACTGGCAAAGCAGTTGGGGGTACTCATCTGTCTGACTGAAGTGCCCTCAGGTTTGACTCATAGCCTTGGTCTCTGAACTTATCACTAAGAGCCCTTAGACTGCCCTAGGCAGTTGATCCCCTGGGTCCTCAGGAGGCTGGGCTTGTAGCACCTTCCCCCACAGACAGAGTGACGACATTGTTGTTCTTATACAGGGTCTTCCGCCTAGAGTTCCGGCTCTGCTAAATGGTGGGAATGAAGGTCCGAGGGACAAAGCTAGCCTGGTTCCCGCAGCCACCTTAGAATGGACGGAATCCCCATTGTGTGAGGGCGCCCTGTGCCCTCCCTCCTCTTGCCTACCCCTGACTTGCCAACAAACAGCTCATTGAGTCTGGGGGAGGGACCGGGGAGACAACAATGTCCCCCAGCAGGCCAGGGCAGTGAGCTCAGCTGGGGGTGCGGGCTGCCATGGGAGCCGGAAGTCGATGATCTCAGGCTTGGAGGGGGTGGTGCTGGCCATACAACTGACTGGCTGACCCAAGCCTGGCCTCCCCAGTAAGGCTGAAAAGGTTGATCCTCCATGCTCCACCCTCAGGGCTGAATAGGGAATGGGCCAGTGCTTCAAATGCCTAAACTCAATTTTTTTTTAATGTTCAAATATTTGACACAGATACTTCACCTAAGTATTTGAAAGGCCAATAAGTGTATGTAAAGGCACTGTACATCATGTGGTGCTGGACATAAGCACTGGACTGCTAACATAAAGGTCAATGGTTCAAATCCACCAGCCGCTCTTCAGAAATCCTATGAGTCAGAACCAACTTAGCCACACTTAGCTATAATAACAATATCACAGAAGTGTAAATTATCATCATCACCAGTGGGATAACTTCATACCTATTATGTTGTCGTTAGGTACCATCGAGTCCACTCCAATTTACAGGGTCCCTGTGCACAACAGAGGATGTTGTATGGTATGGTGCTGTGGGTTAATGCGCCAGACTGCAAAGCCATATGTGCTGCAAGTTCAAGCTCACCAGCCACTCCTTGGAAACTCTATGCAGGATCACTATGGGTCAGAACCAATTCGATGACACTTAACAGCAACAACAACATGCACAACAGAATGAAACGCTACCTGATCCTGTACCATCCTCACAATTGGTGTTACCTTTGAGTCCATTGTTGCTGCCACTGTGTCAATGCATCTCATTGGAGGTCTTCCTTTTTTTTTTTTTTTTTGGTGACTGTCCACTTTTCAGTTATGCTGTCCTTCTCCAGGAACTGATCCCTCCTGATAACATGTCCAAAGAACTAGAGACAAAGTGTCACCATCCTCACTTCTAAGGAGCATTCTGGCTGTACTTCTTCTAATACAGATTTGTTTGCTCTTTCAGTAAACATGGTACTTTCAGTATCCTTTGCCAACACAATTCAAATGCTTTGATGCTTTTTTTTTTCCTTTTCAATGTTTTATTGTGAATTATGGGATTGTTTACATGGGAGAACATTAGTTTTACATTCATCCTATTGTATATCGCTTCATTGCCATGGTTACAATCCCCTCCATGCATCATCAACCAACCAAAGGGTAGACCTCACAAGCCTGCCGGCCACCCCCCACTCCCCTCAGTAGTCAACACACAGCCCCTCTCTCTCTCTGGGTCTAAAGTTCCCAGCTGCTCCATTTCTCCATGTTGTGGTCTCTGCCTCCATTTCTGGCATCACTGCTTCTCTGGGTAGGATCCTGCTCTCCGCTCTTCTACCTTGATGGTCTCAGGAACCTCTGCTCCTAGACTGCAAAGTCAAGCACTTCCCTCCTTTCTACAAAATGTCTACCTTTACATTTCCAACCCTCACAATCAGTCCTGATAACAATTATTCACTATTGTATCACAAGAGACCTAGCCACATCTCCTTTCATCAGCCCCACATCGACAGATTGGATACTACTCAGTGGAGATTCTACCTTCCTCCACGCCCTCTGGATCTAGGTTACCTCTTGAAAGCTTGTAAGCCAGTCACTTCTTGCCTTTGTAGCCCCTCCCACTTTGGGTAGCCAATGTCCAAGTTGCCCATCCCTGTCTACTCTGTGTATGGAGGGGTTGGGAATGATCCTCACTGTAAAGATTTGTTTCCTCTTTTGAGCTACTGCATCTCTACGTGTAGGTCAAGTTCATCAAATTGTATCAGATTACTCTTTTTTTACTCTTCTTTATTCTTCTAATTGAGCTCTGATCATCCAGTCATTGAAGCCAGGTCAAGTGGGTATTACCTGCAAATGTGGGTGTTCTTGTGCATATGCCCTCTCTTCTTATCAGCTGGATGCTTTACTCTCCACTCTGTGGCTATGTCACTGACTCTGGGCCCAAGAGTCCCCAGGTCTTGCCACACTGCTGGCCAACCAGGTCTCCACCCGGGTTCACAGGAATCTATTGAACGTTGTAGGGCTTAGCTTGCAGCTTCATTGCTGTTTTTCCCTCACTTCCCCTTATCAGTGACAAACATGGTCACCAGTCAAGTGCTTTGGTTCTTATATTGTCTTCCTTATTCATTGTCCAATTTTACATACATATGTTGTTATTGTGTTGTTAAGTGCCATCAAGCAGAAAACTTCATCATTCTCCTGCAGAGTGGCTGTTGGGTTCAAACTGCAGATCTGTGGTTCCCAGTACAGTGCTTATCGAATAGAACAGGGGTGAGGAATCCTTTCTCTGCCAAAGTTTGTAACATCATTCTCAGGCCATACAAAATTATCAACTTTAAAATTAGCCTGCTATATTTGGTCAAACAGTTAATTAACTCACCCCTAATGTGATGGATGGAGTCCTGGTGTGGCGCTGTGGGTTGATGCGTCAGACTGCAAAGCCGTTTGAGCTGTAAGGTTGGTGGGTCAATCTCACCAGCTGCTCCTCAGAAACCCTATACAGGGTCGCTATGGGTCGGAACTGACTCGATGGCACTTAACAACAACAGCAATGTGATGGCTAAGGAGCTCTGGTAGTGTAGTGGTTACGAATCGGGCTGTGAACCGCAAGGTCAGCAGTTTGAAACTACCAGCTGTTCCATGGGAGAAAGATGAGGCATTCTGCTCCCGTGAAGATTTACAGCCTCAGAAACCCTGTACAGGGTCGCTATGCGTCAGAACCGACTCCATGGCACAGAATCACCACCAATGTGATGGCTGGAGTCTTGGTATGACACTGTAGGTTAATGTGCTGGACTGCAAAGTCTGTTTGAACCACAAGGTCGATGGTTCAAGTTCACCAGCTGCTCCTATACAGGGTCACTATGGATCGGAACTGACTCGACAGCACTTAACGATAACTATGTGATGGCTGGAACTGCTGTTGCCTTGGCAGGGCCAGACCAAATGATTTTGTGGGCCTTACACCACCTGCAACCTGATGTTCACCACCCCGGTATAGAGCCACTATGATCCCCATGCATATGAGGCTATTGAAAATACCATGGCTTGGGTTAGGTGCACCTTAGTCCTCAAACTGATATCTTTTCTCTTAAAAACTTTAAAGAGCTCTTTTGCAGAAGATTTACTTAATTTAATACATTGTTTGATTTCTTGACTGCTTCCAGGAGTATTCATTGTGGATCCAAACAAAATGAAGTCTTTGACAACTTCAATCTTTTCTCCATTGATATGGGTGTTGTTTATGATCCAGTGGTGAGGATTTGTGTTTTCTTTACAATGAGGTGCAATTTATACTGAGGCTGTAGTATTTTTTTATTTTCATCAATAAGTATTTGAAGTCCTCTTCTTCACTTCTAGCAAGTAAGTTTGTGTCATTTGCATACCACAGGCTACTGATGAGTCTTCCTCTCATCTTGATGCCAAATTCTTCTTAACATAATCCAGCTTCTCAGATTATTTCCTCAACATACAGATTGAGTAATTTTGGTGAAAGGATACAACCTTGACACACACTTTTCATGATTTTAAACCATAGAATATTCCCTTGTTTTGCTCTGATGAATAATATCTCTTGGTCTACATACAGATTCCTCATAAGCACAATGACGTCTTTTGGAATATCCATTCTGTGTAATGTCCATAGTTGAATGCCTTTGTATAGTCAATAAAGCACAAGTAAACATCCTTCTGGTTTTCTCTGTTCCAGTCAAGATTCATCTGACATCGATAATGATATCCCTCATTCCACATCCTCTTCTGAATCTAGCTTGAATTTCTGGCAGTTCTGTCAATGTATTATTATAATTGTTTTTAAAGTATTTTCAGCAAAATTTTACTTGCATGTGATATTAATTTCAGCATTCCATTGGGTTACCTTTGTTTGTAATGGGCATAATATGAATCTCTTCCAATCGGTTGGCCAGGTCTTCCAAATTTCTTGGCATAGACAAGTGAGCACCTCCAACACTGCATCAGTTTGTTGAATCATTTCAATTTGTATTCCATCAATTCCTGAAGCTTTT
>NW_006408522.1:35433883-35465795 GCF_000296735.1 Chrysochloris asiatica | reverse complement strand
CTCCTGACCGGGTCTGCACGGTCTGCATCAGATTCCCCCTTATTTATTATTTGTTAAAGGGACGCTGCCTGTCTTAGGCGGTCAGTGCGAATTCCTCAGTCTTACCCGTCATCAAAACTCATTGCAGCATGGCAATGGCTCTGTCTTAGGTTGCCGAGGAGGATGGATAGATTTTAAAGTAGTCTACATGGTTATGGCATTGTGGGTTGATGCACTGGACTGCAAAGTCAGTTTGAACCGCAAGGTCAGCAGTTCAAGCTCACCAGCTGCTCTTCAGAAACTCTATGCAGGGTCACTATGAGTTGGAACTGACTCTGCAGCACTTAACAACAACGAGACCAATTCAGCAGTTCACACCCATTGGCTGCTCCTTGGAAACCCCATACAAGATTACTATGACTCAGAACCAACTCAATGGCACTTAACAACAACAAAGGAGACTTAGCCCTGGTGATGTAGTGGGTTATGTATTGGGCTGCTAACCACAAAGTCAGAAGTTCAAATCCACCAGTCACTCCACTGGAGAAATACAAGGCTTTCTGCTCTGGCAAAAATATACAGTCTCAGAAACCCAACAGAGGGTCACCATGAGTTCGAGTCTACTCAACAACAGCAATAATGGGCAAAACACTGAACAATGCAGGAAGTATCCAAAGAAGATTGAAAGAATGTATAGAATCACTGTACCAAAAATTCGCTGACATTCAACCATTTCAAGAGGTAGTATATGATCAAGAACCAATGGTATTGAAAGAAGAAGTCCAAGCTGCACTTTAGGTATTAGTGAAAAACAAAACCCCAAGAATTGATGGGATACCATTTGGATGCTGCTGCTGCTGCTGCTGCTGAAGCTATTCTTGCTGCACACTTTGAAACAGGTCACTTTTTACATAAGCCAATAATACCAGGATCAGTGCTATGCTTTACTGGAGAAACTATTGAAGGAGAAGATGATGATGATGATGAAGTGGATGAGGAAGGGAAAGAAGAAGGAGATGAGGGAAATGACCAGACTATGATGTGAAGAAGGATCCAAACCCAAGTGCAACCAACTCAACAGAAGGATGGTCTGCCTTCTGCTTCCCTGCAAGGGATGAATTTAAATCATTTGACAAGCCTATTTGGAATTTCTTTTGTTATTTATTTGTTTGTTTTTGTTTTTGCAACCTAAAATAAAAATGTCAAATATAATTTTAGTTATCATAAAATTAAAAAAAAAAGAATCAATGGAATACCAATGGAAATACTTCAACAAACTGAAACAGTATTGGAAGCGCTGACTAGTTAATGCCAAGAAATATGGAAGACCTGGCTAATCAACTGGAAGAGACCCATATTTGTGGAAAGAGTCATCAAAGAAAGGTGACTGTATAGACTATGGAAACTATAAAATAATAACATTACTATCACACACAAGTTAAAAGTTTGCTAAAGATAATTTTTAAATGGTTGCAGTAGTACATTGATAGGGTACTGCCAGAAATTCAAGCCAGATTCAGAAGAGAACTTACAATGAGGGATATTATTGCTAACATCAGATAATTCTTGTCTGAAAGCAAAAAAAAAGCAAAAGCTTGTTTACTTGTGTTTTATTGACTGTGCAAAGGCATTAGACTGTGTGGATCATAACAAACTGTGGAGAGCATTGCAAAGATTGGGATTTCCAGAATGCTTAATTGTGCTCATGTGGAACCTGTACATATACTAAGAGGCAGTAGTCAGTACAGAACAAGGGGATACTGAATGGTTTTCAATCAAGAAAGGTGTGCATCGATATTGTATCTTTTCACCATGCTTATTCAACTTGTATGACGAGCAAAATAATCCAAGAAAATGGATTACATGAAGAACGTGGCATCAGGATTGGAGGTAGGCTCATTATCAACGTGTAATATGCATATGATAAACCTTTCTTGCTGAAAGCAAAGAGAAGTTGAAGTACTTGCTGATGGTGATCAAAAATACAACCTTTAGTATGGATTATAACTTAATATAAAAAAAACAAAAATCCTCACAACTGCACTAATAAGCATCCTGATAAATGGAGAAAGGATTAACATTATCAAGGATTTCATTTCACTTGGATCCACAATCAATACTCACGGAAGGATGGATGGATTATAAATGGGTCTAAGGAGACAAGGTCAGCAGTTCACACATCAGGTGCTCCTCGGAAAGCCTAAACTAGGTCACTATCAGTCAGAACTGACTTTACGGCACTTAACAACAACAATGAAGAAGACTTAGTCCTCGTGGTTTAGTGGGTTAAGTATTGGGTTGCTAACTACAAAGTCAGCAGTTCAAATCCACCGTCACTCCACTGGAAAAACATGAGGATTTCTATTTAGCAGTCTAGAAATCAAACAATGAATTGCATTGGGCAATTGCTAAAGAGCAAATATGTCGCACTAAGGACTAAATTGTGGTATTTTCAATGCCCTCATATGCATGTGAAAGCTGGACAATGACTAAAAAAGACAAGAAATGATGCATTTGCATTATGGTGTTGATGGGCGATATTGAAAGTACCATGGACTGCCAGAAGAATAAACAAATCTGTCTTGGAAGAGGTATAGTCAAATGCACAACCTTTGGACAGGTTATCAGGAGCGATCAGTCACTTCTGGTCATGCTTGGTAAAGTAGAGGGTCAGGAGGACTTCCAGTAAGATGGCAGAATAGGCAGGAACACTACACGGACCCTCTAAAACAAAAGTACGAAAGACCAAATACAACAAACACAGATGAAAATCCTGGAACCCTGAACTTCAGAAGAAAGGTTAGAGAAGGGCATTGAGTGCTTTCTGGGAGGAAAAACTGAGCAGGGACAATGTGAGAGGGAGATTGAGACTGGCAAATGGCCAGCCAGACGGGATGTGACCATATTGACCCATAGTGAGCAAGAGCCTGGCAGAGCAGAATCACACAGGTGACTGGAAAGGTGTGATACCTTCTTTTTCCCCATATTCTCTTAGTGACCAGAGGTGTGGCCTGTTCCTGCTCTTCAGGTATTTGGAGCCTCATGGTTGGGAGCCACGCAAGTGTGAGGCAGGGGACAACTGTGCTGCTTTGGTGCACCATTTTGGTGTCTGGATTCAGGTGGATTCTGCTTAGGACCTACAAAACCCCTATATGCACCAGACCAGCATTTAACCAATCACCCTGGCCCCAGCTGCCCCATGGTCTTAACAGGCACTGAAACCAGCTCTGTCAAGGGACTCCATGAACTACTTCTGGATTGAGTGCCCTGAACAAACCAAGGCTGATAGGAACTCCATTTACGGCTAGGAACTCCGCTATCACCTCCCTACCATATCCATCTCATGAGCAACTTGGCTTGCAGAAGCACCCCAGAGTTTTCACCTCTCTGGATCCAACAGCTGTGCTGTTTGTCTTTTTGTTGTTTTTTTTTGGGGGGTGGGGGTGGGGGGAGATTGGATTTTTCATTTTATTTTGTTGTTTTTGTTTTTTCTTTCTTCTCCTCCTTTTCTTTCCATTCCCTTGAATTTTATCCTTTATAGTTCCAATTTTGTTTTCCCTTCTTTTCTTCTGACTCTTATTTCTCCTCTTTTTTTCTTCTTCTTCTTTTTGACCTTTCTTCACTACTCTCTACTGTCTTTCTCTTTTCATCTCACCTCTCCCTGGTTTTTCTAAGGATTTTATTTTAGTTTCTCTTCTACAGCTCCATTTTCCTGTCCCTCTTTACTCTTTTTAGTTATTATTTTCTTTTTTTCTGATCCCTGCCTGTCTTTCATTCTTTTTTTTCCTTTATTATTTTCTCTTTTCATTGTTGGTTGTTTGCTTATTTATTCTGTTTTGCTTCCCGGTGTGTATGTGGTGGTGGTGGGCTCATCTCTTCTTTCCCACCCAACAGAAGACAGCAATGGTGTCTATACAGTGCAGCTACAACCGTACCCTCTGCAGCTCCACCCACTGGACAAGAACCAATACCAGCTCCTGTAGAACCTAATTAACAATAGACAGCAGCCAACACCAGCCAAACTCACACTAAACTAAGGTGCACCAATGGCAAATGGAGAATGGTGCACACCCTTCCATTCTCTAATTACACCCACAGAAGGCAGTTGGTGAGAGCCTAAGAACACATCATCATATAATCATCAATTAAATTCAAATATGAAAACACCACAATGTCCCAGAGACAACAGACAATTTTAACTCACACAAAGAAACAAGAGAGAATGCATCTCACAACATGGATAAACCTAGAGGACATTATGCTGAGTGGAATTAGTCAATCATCAAAGGACAAATGTTGCATAAGACCTCTGTTGTAAAAAGTTAAGAAAAGATTTTCTTGCTAAATGAAACATTCTATGATGGTTACAGGGTGGGTAGGAAGTTAGGAGAAGGGAAAAAAATAAAAGTGACTAGAGGTAAATACTGTTAACTGGAGTAGATTGTAATCACTGTAATGACATGAAATATATAATTTGTTGAATGTAGGACTGATGATCTGTTCTGTAAACCTTCACTCAATTCACAATAAAGTCCCCCACCCAAAAAAAAAAAAGAAAAAGGTAGAGGAACAGGGAAAAAGAGGAAGGTCCCAAACAAGACAGATTGACCCAGTGGCTGCAACAATGAGCTCAGATAAACAATTGTGAGGATGGCACAGGATGGGGCAATGTTTCATTCTCTTGTGCATAGAGTCACTATGAGTTGAAGCAGACTGGATGGCACTAACAACAACAGCACCTGGAAAGCAAAGCGAGGAGCCCCCCGTGACACAGTGGTTAAGTGCTTAATGTGCAGTTTGAACCCACCAGTCATTTCATGGGAGAAAGTTGTGGCAGTCTGCTTCTGTTAAGATTTACAGCATTGAAAACCCTATGAATCAGTTCTACCCTGTCCTTTAAAGCCACTATGAGTCAGAATCAATTTGATGGCAACGGGCTTTTTGTTTGTATCTGGGCAGTAAAGCAAGGAGCCATGGTGGTGCAATAGGTAAGCACTCGGCTGCTAATGGGAAAGTCAGTGGTTTCAACCTACTCACTACTCCACAGGAGAAAAGACCTGGTGATTTGTTCCCGGAAAGATTACAACCTAGAAAACCCTATAGAGCACTTCTACTCTGTCCTATATGGATGGTGGCTATGGATTGGATTTGACCGGATGGCACATAACAATGTCTGGAAAGCAGGGAGTGAGAGGATAGAGCAGTCACCAAGAAGGAGAAAGGTGGGGCCAGTTCCAGCTAGTCATTGGGATCTGACATTATCAGGTTCCCAGAGTCACTTGGCATAGATGCTACAAACTCAGGGACAGTGCATGCTGGGCCTGCTAACTGCCTCTGACCTAATCTAACCTCTGCACCTCCCTACTCCAGACCACCCTGCACAAGACTACCAGATGATGGCTGAGCACTTTCCTCTGCTCAAGAAGACATAGAATTTCCTAATGTCTGTCAACCAAGTCCAAATCCAGATGCCTGTTGGCTCACCATACCCTAACGATTGAACCTCATGTTCACATACACACAGCCTCTGCTCCAGCCATACCTACTTCATTTCTACCCTTTTCCTTTTACTCTCTCCACTCACTCTGCCAGGAATGTCCGCTCCTCTTTATCTGAGTTCTGCTCTTTCTTCCAGGTTACGTGCAATCCTTCCTCCCTCAGAAAGCCTCCTTTGGCCCCTGAACATCCAGTTCCTCTTAGAATTCTGGTTCTGCAGGCCATTATGCTTCTTTTCATGCCCACCTGCCACAGGCAACAGAGGTTAGTCTTATGTTCCTTTGTAACCTCACTGACCTTAGCCCAGTGCAGGCACATAGTAAACCCAATCGACAACTTGTTGACTGATTAGCCCAAACCCCACATATGTTTGCATGCATACACAGAGACCCCAGACAAACTAACCATGTGATACCCAGAGCCATTCCCCAGATGGAATACATCTTTCCTGCATTCCCTTCTCTTGGTGGTAATTTTGATGGGCTCATTTTGGGTCTCCCCTGTTTCCTCCACAGCTGGAAAAAGACTTTGGTAATAGGGAAGAGAATCAGGCCACTTAGGAGAGGAGGGGAAACAAACTGAGGAGTGAGCCACAGGGCAACATAGAATGGCTCCAACAATGAGAATGTTCACACCATCCAAGCAGGACTCATGGAGTAGGTTTAGTTGACACAACAGGGGATTAAAAATTGTTTATTTGTAGAAGGTGCTCTGGTAGCGTAGTGGTTACGAATCGGGCTGCGAACCAGAAGGTCAGCAGTTCGAAACTACCAGCTGCTCCATGGGAGAAAGACGAGGTGATCTGCTCCCGTAAAGATTTACAGCCTCGGAAACCCTATTCAGGGTGGCTATGGGTCGAAACCGACTCGACGGCACTTAACAACAACAACAACAACAGAGTTAGCTGAGGCTGTTACTGAACCTCATGGTGTTAGAGTTCCTGAGAATTCACTGTTGCTGTGTGCCGTTAAGTGCCTTTCCAAGGAGAACCTGGTGGGTGTGAACCACTGACCTTGCAGCTAGCAGTCTAGGGCTTACCCTACAGTGCCACATTGATACTCCAGAATTCACTACCACTCTGGAAATTCTCTATGAGCTCCCAGATCTTAAATCAAGCCTGCCTCTTTGCTGCAAAGTTCACGTGTCTGGACAGCTCCATAGGGCTTGTATCCCTGAGTATCAGAGATGGGCTGGGGAAGGAGTGGTAAAGTGACATTAGCTCACAGTAACCTAAAGACTGTCCAAAATACACTCCCTGGGGCTGAGTGGGGATCCAGGTTCTGGTACCTCACAGGCCTCTGTGGATGTCTTCCCTGGGATGGTCTAAACACAAGGAGAATTCTCTGGGCTAGAGGTCCTTTGCTAATCAAGGGAAAGCAAGTTACTCATTAGCAAGCGTCAACTCCAGAGGAGAGTTCAACAACCTTGATTAACAACTGGGCTACATAGTGTAGACACTCTGTCACAGGAAGTCCTCTCATATGTCTAACCTAAATCCTTCCTGCCACAATGAAACCTGTTTCCTTTCATTCTGAACATAGTGGGAGAAGGAGACAGCCAGTCACCATCCTCTGCTTAAGACCCATTACCTACTTGACCATGGCAGTCATAGTACTCCGCCTTCTCCAGAGAACAGTGCCCTGCTCACTCAGGCAGCTGTTCACAGAGTTGGCAACTGTCCCTGATTTCTTCCTCAGTGTGTAAGAGTATTTGAAATACACATTTCCTGGTTTAGGCCTGACCTTTTCTTCTAGGGAGGCTGCAGGTGGTCAGGTCTGGTCTGAGTAATCCCCCAGACTTGCCTTGCTTCAAGTCCTGGGTGGCAGCAGGGATCAGAGATAGAGGCCTAGGGTGGGGAAATGATGTCAGAGTTTCTTCTGTTAGGTGTATTAGTACTCAGTGGGGAAGGTGGAGGACTCTCAAGGACCAGAGAGTACTTGGAATCAGGGACAATGCTGGGCCTGGATGCTGATGGAAGGTCAGAGCCAGAGATGGGGAATAAGGACTGAGAAGCAAGGTGGGACTAGTGAAAGTTTCCCACCTGTTGACCATTTCAGGGATGACCTCTATGCTAGGGAGTGGACAAGAGGAGAAGACCATCAAGGTTAGCACAGCCAGGGCAGAGGGTAAGGAATCTTCTATGGAGGAAGAAAAACATTGGGATAGTAAAGCCTGTTAAAGGGTCCAGAGGCAGAGGGAGTGACTTTAAGCTCAGACTCAACCCTCACTCCCCTAGCCCTTCACACTTTAGCATAAGTCAACAGAGGATTCTCTTTTGACCCAGTGACTCCCAGCAATGCCTTTGTCCTAGTCCCGCTACTAGGCTGGCCTCATAAGACCCTCTTGGAGTCCTCTAGGATGCAAGGGAGGCAACTCAGGAGGCAGGGCATATGGTGGGTGGGTGGGTAGGAGGCCTGGAGCTTGGGGTTCTCTATGTAGAGGTTGTCCTGTGCCTGCTCTCCCCTTCCGAAGTCTCTCACTCTCTTTTTAGGGTGGGGACAGGAAGGAGTTAGGGAAGGGGAAGCCAGGGGCTCTGGGAAAGTTGCTGTGGAGGCTGCCCTAAACCCTGGCCTCCTCTGTGGCTGGAAATACCCGCTGCATGGCTCCCAGCAGCTTAGCTTTCCAGGCATCCCCTAGTTTTGGCAAATGAATGTGGTGCAGCTGCTAGGGTCACCATGAATGTGAGTCCTTGAAGCCAGGACTATCTCAGCTTTGCCAGCAAGTCTTCACCCTGCTTCTCCTTTCTTCTCTGCTCCTGACCAATACCCAGAAGGCCGGTATAGAGCTTCCTATCCAACACAAGTCACAGTTAGAAGAAACTGCAGGTCAGGGACTCACACTTTATTCTCTTTTAAGCCCATCTTCTCTGCAGGAGAGGGCCGGGTCACCCCAGTTACCTGGCTCTAGGCACCACCACCTGTTCTGGGTTTTCTGAAAAGGCAAAGGAGACTGACTATGGGGCTGCAAGTAAGGAGAAGTGGGAAGCCCTCCTGGTCTTTTGAAGAATCAGAGCAGGTACTCTGACCCATACCCAGTATTTCTGCCCACTCAGATACTCTTTCCCTGGGACATCAGTCATGAGCCATCATCTGCCAGCCCAGTTGATGTCCCTTCTTGGTGACATGGGAAGGATTGAGCCCCTGTGAGCTTTCAGGAACATCAACCACCAGATAAGTTCAGAAGTTACCTCCTCCTACTTTCTCATAGGTCTCTGCTCTGAAATACCACCATAAGAAAGAGGGGTGCATTTGTGATCTACATGTGACCCTGGCTGGAAGGTCATCTCTGGAAGGTCAAGACCATGTCCAATTGGTTCCTCCAAGCCTTCACCTCTTCTGCAAATCCATTCTCACATCTCCAGGCTTCTCCCTCCAGCCAAGGACCTTGTTATGCTCTCCCCATAGAAGGCACTCACAGTTTAGTTTTTCACAAGATCTATCTCCTTCCATAACCCACCCAACTTTCTTCTTTTTTTTAATACTGCTGCTCCTCATGCTTCACTCCTTATTTAACTGTCTGTCTTTGGCTCTTCTGTTTCCTTCTTTTTTCTCCTGCCCCATGGAGCAGTGTCCCATAAGGTCTATAAAAGTTGAAATTGACTTGTTGGCAATGGGTTCATCTTAAACTATCAGGCATCTCCCCTGCACCTTAAATCTGTCTCTTGTTGTCATCTGAGGTAAAGGAAATTTATGCTGGCTAAGTGGAGAGGTCCCATCCCACCCCAATCTTCTCTGCTCAGTCTCACAATCAGGGCAATCTTCAGACCTCAGTGTTCCTCGTGCCCATGGCCTACCCCTTCCTCCTTCTTAGAGGGGCCCTCACATCTTATCATCAGTCACTGCATCCTGTTACTCCCTTGAAGTCTCTAAGTGAGTCCTCAAAGCTACCACCAGCCATCATCTTCCTCCCTCCACTAATCTCAGTCTTGTTCTATGGAGAACCCACTCGGCCCCGCAGTAAAAACCGGAGTAGGCAGTTCCTTGTAGGTAGGTGTTCCAGAGAGAGGTGAACTAGGCCCAAGGGGCGCCGCCTGCTGAGCGGGAATCCCAGCCCTAACCGCTGGCGCCTTTTGAAGGGAGGGGCTTGGGCGGTGGTGGTTCTGCAGTGGCATCTGTCCTAGGGAGGCGGGAAGCTGCTGTATTAAATTGTAAAAATCGATTTATTGACCGGCAGGTGCGAGCAGCTGCAGATAGAGTAGCGCTGCTGGGGCGGGGGTGGGAGGGGTGGAGGAGGGAGTCATTGGCAGCGGGCGGCGGCATCGACCCCAGCTTCCCTATGAAACCCGTCGGTTCTGGTCATTTCTCGCCAGTTTGTCCCCGATTGAAGGGTCAAGGTCCCAGAAGCTGACTCCCCTCGCCTTCCACGCCCCCGTCTCTGGTCACAGGCTCTGGGCTGGGCCCCCACGGCTGACTGCCAGCCCCACTGCCCCAGTTGGCGCGCGGCGGACCCGGCGGACGCGTGGCAGCGCCCTGCGGCAGATGAGGCACGCGCCGACCTCATTTCAATGTGAATGGATCGAATGAAGCAGCCATGTGGCAGCAACAGTTTGCAAATCTCTCGGCCTTCTGTGCAGCTCCGGGGCCGGCGCTCGCTGCACGTGGCCCCTTCTCCGCAGCGACCGCAGTGGCGCCCCTTAAGGCTTTAGCGCCCCGCCCAAACCAGGCCTGCTTCTCAGCCCCCAGCCTGCCAGGCCCGAGCTGTGGCCAGGCCCCCACCGCGCTCCAAACCTGCTGCAGGAAGGCGCGATCTCCAAAAGCGGTTTGCCTGGCGGACAGCGCTGCCCAGGGGTGGGGGCTGGAGGGAGTACAACCGTGCGGGAGGCCTGGAAGCTGTCCAGAGGGGGGAAGAGTTCCGAGGGTCTACGAGATTCTTGTCGCACCTCAATAACTTGGGGCCAGCTTGAAGACACAGCTGGAAGGCAGCCTTGGCTTTTCCGGAGTCCCAAGTGAGGGTCTACCTGTTGGGGGATAGGCGCAGCGGCCGAGGGGCAGCAGAAGGCTTCAGAGACGTTAAACCAGGCCTTGACCCAGTTGCTCTGGACGCTCGCAGGGTTGCAAATGCTCTTTGGTGAGGAACCATGTCCCTGCCGAGAAACCCACATTTCTGCGAGGAGCCTTGGGATATGTGCTCGTTTAATGCTTCAGGGTAGCAATCAGGATCTTCCATACAGGGTTGCAGTGGTCTACGCGGGTCCAGCCCACCGGACAAGCTAGCCTCTCACCCTCTTGTTCTTGAGAACTCCTACGGCTTGTGTGGGGCTCTTCACTTCCCAAGTCAAGAATGGGAAGGGGCGAGAGCCTAGTTGTGGGTTGGTGATAAACACCTATTGGGGCCTTTGCACTCCGATTCCCTGTTCGACCTCCCTCCAGCTCAGCAAGTGTAGACGAAACCGGACTCCAGGAGAAGGGAGCTAGTGGGTACTCAGGGCCTAGGGCTGCGACCTACAGGGTAGTTTCCGGCAACGTCCTGGGCTACTAGGGGCCTTTTGAGGATGCTGAGTTTAACCCTTTCCTTTCCAGGTCAGATACTATATAGGTCTTCAGGACCATTTTGATTTTGAGGTTAATGATGACTGCTTTTTTTTTTTTTTTTTTTTTTTAAAAGCCCTTTGCCACTCACAACGTGCTTTGGGGCACATTAGTTCTGGTATGTACAAGGATGAGGGGTAGAGAGTGTTCCAGATATGCCAGTATTGCGCGAGATACCTAGTGTTGGACGGGATGCCTCCACTGAAACCAGGCCAGAGTCAGAGACAGAAAAGGAGCGAGTTTTTAAGATCTTCGAAGATCTTTGGGAAGAGAAGTCGACAAAGCTAGGTAAAACTGGATTTCAGCTCAGAGGGAAGTAAGGGGCACCCTCTGGCATCCTAAGAAGCAGGGAGTATGGGCCAAGAGTGGATCTGGCAGTCCACTTGCCAAGATCGCTGGGAGGCAAGCCCCAGGCTCCCCCTCCCTTGGGCCTGGCGACTCGGCCTGTCCATAACCTACATAAACTCACAATCGCAGCCTGGGCCCATCTGCCGGCCCCCGCCCCACCTCTGTTCCCCACGCCAACCCGCTCGCGCCAGATGGTGGCTGGGAGGGGTGGCCGTGCGTGGGGGACCCCCGAGCCCATCTCCTCATCTCATCCCTCCCCCAATCCACGCTCCCAACCTCTTGTTTCTCATCTTTTCTCCCCATCCTAAACCAACCCCCCCTTGGAAAAAAAAAAAAAAATCAGACCGTGTTCAGCATAGGCAGCTGTCGGGCTCAGCACAGGGATCCCTCATCCCGACCTAAGGCCTCCCCAGGGCCCGCGCCGCGTCCCTGCTTCCCCCCCCGCCCCACCCGCGCCGATCTTATCACTCGAAGACAGCCATCACCACGCGGGCGGGCTGGCAGCTGATGCCATAGCGCCCCCGCCGCCCTCAGCGTCGCAGAGAGAGCTCGGAGACAGGGAGAAAGCTGCCCTTCCCAGTCTACGTCCTTCGGGATCAAGACGAGTTCCGAGAAAGCAGCTGCACTGCAGCGGCTGGAAAGAGAGGGGCCACATGGGGGACCAGCGCGGGTGACACGAACGAAGCTGCTTGAAACTCAAAAAAGTTCTCACACTATCAGTTCCATTCCACATCTCTCCCTTTGGGGAGAGAACCCCGGCCTTCCCGGCCACATCCTCTCACCTTGACCCTCCAGTGGCCTGAGCCAACTCTTGGAGCCAAGAGAGCTCCTCCAGCCCCAGCAGAGCTGCAAGACGCCGGAAAGGGGGAGTGCTTAGGGCTGGTGGGGTGGGGGGAGATGATGGGTACTGGAACTGTAGTGCGACCCAGGTGAGGGGAGGCGCTGGAGGCGGGGGTCAGCATTTCATTACCATACAGCTGAGAACGCGCGCCCCTCCCCCATTTCAGGGGGCCACTCGCCAGGGGGCTGGCACGCGCCTAACCTAGACTGGGGCAGAAGGGAGCAGGCACGCGTTGGGCACGCCCCCTGCAGCTAGGGAGGGAGACGTCTAGCCCACTAAGTGGAGGAAGGCAGCCCCGAGTCTAGAAGCTTGGCCCCTTGCCTTGACGGGAGTGGTCACGGAGAGGTTAACGCGTCCGCAGGCTTCCCAGCTGCACTGAGGATGTGTGGCGGGTTGGCGCTCACAGGTTGCGAGCCTCTGAGGCGTGAACTCCCGAAGCTCCGGGAAGGAGACGAAGGAAATCGGAGTCCTTTGGCGCTGGTTTCGCTTTCTGGGCTTAAGTACTTTTTACCTGAGCGAAGGCTGCAGGTAACTAGCGCTCACTGCGGACGCTCAGCCTATGGGGACTCCCCAATGTCTCCACCCCCAATGACCATCCGGGAACCCCCGCTCACCTCCCTCCCCGTCTCACGGTTCTCACTTTATCCCCGCAGGTCAAGGTCTTGTCCAGCAATCCGACGATCGCGGAGGACTGGTAGCCTGGACCCGAGCAGAGCTGGGGGCCCAGGAGTGGGAGCGGCACGGAGGGGCGGAGACCTGCGCGCAACAAGCTGACGGGGAGGGGGGACGGTGGGGGCCGAGGCCCCCTCCGGGTGGCGCTGGGCTATAACAGCTAGAGGCCTGTTGGGGAGGGGAGGGGAGGGGAGAGTGACCAAGAGTCTGAGTGACAGGCGGCCAGGAGTGGAGCCAATATATATAAGGAAGGCTCCCGAGCACGCAGGTTTCAGTAGCGGCGCTAAGCGCAGGCGGGGAACAAGAAACCAAGAGCCGAAGCCCAAGCTACCTCAGTGCAGTGTAGCCGGGGCACTAGCCCGCTTGCAGCTTCAGGATTAGCCGGAGGACACGTCCCTAGAGCAGCTGCTGCCCAGCCACCCTCACCTGGATTACTTATCGCGGTAGCTGGAGTGGAGCTAGCTAGACAGCTCGGGGTAGAGCAGCGTCCAAGCGGAGCTCGGCTTTTCAGGGCCCCCTCCCGCGGGCGGACGCGCGGGAAAGCCGCGTCCCTAGCAGAGCCGATTTCAAGGCCCGCGGGTGGAAAGAGCGACGCCCCTGAGGATGGCAGCCGGGATCCGGAGCGCCTCTAGCTGGGCTCTACTGCTGCTGGTGGCACTTTGGCAGCAGGTAATGTCCCGCGCCCCCTCCCACCATGCCCGAGCCTAAGCCCCCGGCGTTCGCCAAACTGACCCTTCCCTCTCTCCTACCCCACCCCCACCCCGTTCCCTGTGCAACAGAGCGCTGCCGGCTCCGGGGTCTTCCAGCTGCAGCTGCAGGAATTCTTCAATGAGCGCGGCGTCCTAGCCAATGGACGGTCGTGCCAGCCCCGATGCCGAACTTTCTTCCGCGTCTGCCTTAAGCACTTCCAGACTGTCGTCTCGTCCGGGCCCTGCACCTTCGGCAGTGTCTCAACACCGGTGTTGGGCACCAACTCCTTCGTCGTCGAGGAGGACAGTAGCGGCGGGGGCCGCAATCCTCTCCAACTGCCCTTCAATTTCACCTGGCCGGTGAGCACAAGTCTGGGCGCACTGGGAAGTCACGGAAATCGTGAGGAGGAGGAACCCTGGGACAAAAACCCCCCACCTAAGATGTTCTCAATTTCCCCCCAAACCCCAGGAACGCACTGTCTCCTGTTTTGTTTTTTTTCTTTCCAACTCCCTTGGACCCTATCCCCGGGAAGGCTCTCACTGTAGTCCACCTCATCCACCTCGTCCCAGTTTTACGCCCTCCCTTTTCCCAGTTGTTGAAACACTATTTTCATCACCCACCACCCATTCCTTCCTCTCACAGAATGCTTCTCACGTATACTCCCTTCAATCCTCGCCTGCCTCATGGGTTCTCCTCTTGCCTTCGCTGCTATGGCGCAACACTGCGTATAGACCCGTTATGTTGACCCAGGCGCTGTAACTGTATCCAGCAATTAGGTTAATTAAACCGGCTGCCGCAGGGCAGCCCCCATCCCTCCCCGCCCTGCTCACCTCGCTCTCTCTCCTCCCCTACCCCCATCCCCTTCGCTTCCCAGGGTACCTTTTCACTTATCATCGAGGCTTGGCACGCGCCGGGAGACGACCTGCGGCCAGGTGAGTAGCTCGCTCCGCCGCCACAGGGGGGCGACACGGCCCAGCGCCGAAAGAGTTAAACCTGTTGGAGGCGGGGGAAGCTCTGGCCTGGGGGTGGGGGCTAGGACGCTTAGCTCCGCGGGGAGCTGCGCCCCGCGCTGGACGCTCAGAGTCCGTTCGCTGCCTGGACTCTAGCACAATTGCGTTTCCTGCGGGTTATTTTTGGCGTGGGAACGCGGGTAGCGCGGCGGTGAGAAAGGTCGGAGCTGCCAGCGTCGCTGACGGGCCCCTTCCTGTATTTTACACCTTTCGCGAATTCCGCTCCTTTGGATAGGGAATAATGGCTTTGGGATGTTGTTCTGACACAGAGGAAAAGGATATTTGAGCAACACAACAATTCTCACTTTGAAAAGGAAAAAGAATACCATTACCCACTTCTGGAGGCAGAACCCTTGAAAGAGCACCAAAAGACCCTCAGCTTTCAGAGATAGCCTTCTCTCTCTCTCATTCCTCCTTCCTTTCCCATTTTGATTTTTCTCTTTCCCTTTCCTGTCGTCCTCAAAAAAATTGAGATATCTTGATATCCTTTTATTGTCCCTTTTTGAATGGTATTAGGTTCCTAGGTTTGCGCATATACACACACACACATAGGGCAGATAAGCAGTAGGACCCTTGGGTTCCTCTGGCCTGGCCCTTGCCAGCAGGTGGGGATCATCTGGCCAACTGGTCACTGGCACCTTTGGGAACTTGCTACACCTCCCTGACCTGGCCCTCTGCCCCCTCAGAGGCCTTGCCAGCAGATGCGCTCATCAGCAAGATCACCATCCAGGGGTCCCTAACTGTGGGCCACAACTGGTTACCGGATAAGCAGACCAGCTCACTCAGCAGCTCACTCACCAGCCCACTCACAAGGCTGCGCTATTCTTACCGGGTCATCTGCAGTGACAACTACTATGGGGACAGCTGCTCAATCCTGTGCAAGAAGCGCAATGACCACTTCGGCCACTATGTGTGCCAGCCAGATGGCAGCCTGTCCTGCCTGGCCGGCTGGACTGGGAATTATTGCGAACAGCGTAAGTGGCCAACTCCCATCTGCATGGAGTGTGGGGGTGGTTTACCTGAGCCAGTAGTGGCATCTTTAGGGCTACAACCTACTCCCTCATAAGAGTAGGTCTGGGCTGTCCACTAGGTGGGCCTCAGGGACACCTATGGATAATTAGAATGGACTTGAACTCAGACCTCCTCTCTTTTCCCAGTGCTCTTCCCTATCATGCCAAAGTCCACAAAGTCCCTTGTCCCCACTACTGTATTTCATCCAGCCTCGATTCTCCTCCCCTGTGCCACTGTTTCCCTTTTAGTCACCCATGACTTCTCTGGTAGACTAGGAGTAGGAAGGGAGCCCAGGAGAGGGAAAGCAGGGTTTCTGAGTCCTTGCATCTCACTTCACCCACCTCTGTTTTCTTTCTTTAGCGATCTGTCTTTCTGGCTGTCATGAACAGAACGGCTACTGCAGCAAGCCAGCCGAGTGCCTGTGAGTAAGCCATCAGAGGTGGTCTGGGGAAGTCCTCCTCTGGCCAGGCCTCTCACCTCACTCTTAGACGTTTTTTATTTGTTTGTCAGCTGCCGCCCAGGCTGGCAGGGCCGCCTATGTGATGAATGTATTCCCCACAATGGCTGTCGCCATGGCACCTGCAACACTCCCTGGCAATGTACCTGCGATGAGGGCTGGGGAGGCCTGTTCTGTGACCAAGGTGAGTCGGAGCAGAAAGGACCACAAAAGGGTCAGGGGAGATGTGGCCTCTGGACACTTCATATTTAGTGACTGCTGACTTGGCTCCCCTGTGTTCCTTCAGGGATTTTGGGGTTTTAAAGTCTTACAACCGGCGTAGGATGAGACTGTGTGTCCTTCTCCAGGAGCCAGGGAGTGAGGGTGGCTGGAGAAGACAGGAGGGTGACAGTGTGGCAGCCTGCAGTTACACTCATAAATTCCATCAAGGCCAAAGAAAGGGATGCCAGACTCAGTTCCTTTTTCTACCTCATACTACCTTGTAGTTACCTATTAACCCCCTAAGTGTTTGCTTACCTGCTTGGGCTGTTTGAGCAGCTCTCCCCTAAACAGCTGTCTGATGGGGTGTGCCCACTGGCTGCCCTGAGGCTGTGAGTGAGCTGGGCCCCTGGGCAGAGTGATATCTAACCGCCTACTCGCTGTGGGCACATATAGCCTCCCCTGTGACTGGCCAGGTGGCTGCCTGAACCCAGACTCTTCCTGGTGGTGCTGGTGGGGGTGGGGGGCACCTGGCCACTCACTGGCTGTGCACAGTGGAAAGCCATGACTATGGGGAAGGAAGCCTTTTCTCTGGATAGGTGCCTGAGCAGGGTGGGAAGGGGATTGCCAGGGTAGAAAGAATTTACCTAGGGTTTGCTCCCTGTTAACAGAGGGCTTGGAGTTTGGCCTCTGCATCTTTGTGTGTATATTTGTGTATGTACATGTGTGTCCCTTTAGCTTCTCTGCCACACATGTACCTGGCTCCCGCCCATTCTTCCCCATTTACTCCCAGGTGACATAGTCATACTCATCATATGCAAACAGTCCCTATATTTGCTCTGTCTGGTTCTTCCTCCCTGTCCATCCCAAATAGAAAACAAGTATATTTCAAAATACCTTCCTTTAAAAAGTGCCTGGTCTGGGTTTTCCTCAGAATGCCTTCTCTAATATTTCCACTTGTTGAAACTGGTATCTCTCCTCATAGGCTTATCTCCCCTGCCCCTCCTCCAAGCTTTGGGCTTGGGGGCTTCTCCTTCATCTACACAACTGGCAGCATTTGTGAGTTTACAGGGCAGACAGTTGTTGAATTGTGTGGGGTATTTTCAACTTTAATTGATTGCCTACTGGCCAAGTGTGATTCATGGTGCTTCCACATACATTTCACTGTGGGATTCGGGGCCTGGGAGACTTGAAACTAAAACGTCTTTGGGCCAAACTTGAGGTGGGCTTGCACTATGGGGAGAATTCTCTGCCCTGTTCATGTGAATGGCTCATGTCTCTACAGATCTCAACTATTGCACCCACCATTCTCCGTGCAAGAATGGGGCAACGTGCTCCAACAGTGGGCAGCGGAGTTACACCTGCACCTGCCGCCCGGGCTACACGGGCGTGGACTGTGAGCTGGAGCTAAGCGAGTGTGACAGCAACCCCTGTCGTAATGGAGGCAGCTGTAAGGTGAGGCAACCATCTGGCCAGTAGTGCCCAAACACTCCCAGTTGAGGTACCAACAACATACAGCCATGGACAGGCATCATGGATGGCTACCCACCCCTGCCCTTCAATGTCTGACTTAGACTCCCACTATGGTCTTTCTTCAGGACCAAGAAGACAGCTACCTTTGCCTGTGTCCCCCGGGCTACTATGGTCAGCACTGTGAACACAACACCTTGAGCTGCGCAGACTCTCCCTGCTTCAACGGGGGATCCTGCCACGAGCGCAACCAGGGGGCTAGTTATGCATGTGAATGCCTCCCGAACTTCACTGGCTCCAACTGCGAGAAGAAAGTGGATAGGTGCACCAGCAACCCGTGTGCCAATGGTACATCCTAGTCCCTTGCTAAACTGCTGTACCAGCCCTGGGATCAAGACAGGCTTCTCGTGATGGAGTCGCAGTGGGGGTGGACGGGTGGGTGGGCATCATGAGAAGAAGTAAAGGCCTGTCTCTCACTCTGGCAGGCTGAGATAGGTCCCTCCCCATCTGCTCAGGAGAAGGATGAGCTTGCTTGGTCAATGGGAGGGCTTTGGAAGAGGAACAGGTTGGCAGTGGTGTTAAGAGAGTGGTTGGTGTTCACCCTGCTTGACTTCCATTCCTGTCCCAATGTCACATGACCTGGTTGGAGTGGTTTCCTGACCCTCCTCAGGAAACCTTGGCTACAGAGGGGATGTTTGGAGGTGCTTTGTCCCTCCTAGAGGAAAGCTGTCACTCAGAGCCCTGCTTCTGAAGGCCTCAGCCTGTCCTGCAGCTGTAGTGTGGCACAAAGCATGTAGCATATACAGCACATTTTGGAGCACAAAGGATGTTGGTATTGTTTGTCTGGTCCCCTGTGAGACAGACCTGACATCTCCAGGTAGAAGAGAAGCCTCAGGAGCTAAAGAGAGCTGGGAAGGACTGGGAGAAGAAAGCAGACAAGAAGTCTGTTCTCTAACTAGTTACTTAGCTTCTTGGAGCCACACTTTCTTCATCTCTAAATGGGAAACTACAATACCTGCCCGTGGTATTTCATGTGGTTGTGACAATTAAATGAAGCAATAATCATTACATATATTTGGGCATTTATTATATACCAAGCATGTGCTTCTGCTTCCATGCCTTATCCCAATTAATCCTCAAAGCAGTCCTGTGAAGAGATAGCACTGTACTCCAATTTAACAACAGAGGAAAGTGAGCCTTAAAGATCAAAGAAAGCCAGAGGTGCCAGATGCCCAACTAGAGAGAGAAAGAGCAGAAATTCAAACTTAAGCCCATCTTTTGGGTTCCACTTTAAAGCTCTGTAAGATACTAGTCATGCTTATACCTGAGTCCAATAAGGTATACCTGTGTGTACTGGGCTCCGGGAATGCAAGCTGTCTACGTGGAGGCAGAAGGACCAGGACTTGCTCCTGGGATGGGGCCCTCCTTGCCCTCCTGCACCGGGTCCTAGCCTGACTTTAGCTTTCATGTCCCACAGGAGGCCAGTGTCTGAACCGAGGTCCAAACCGCCTATGCCGCTGCCGTCCCGGATTCACAGGTGCCCACTGTGAACTTCCCACCAGCAGCTGTGCCCGCAGCCCTTGTGCCCATGGTGGCACTTGCCACGACCTGGAGAATGGGCTCTTGTGCACTTGCCCTCCTGGCTTCTCAGGTCGACACTGTGAGGTTCGGATACCCAGCGACGCCTGTGCCTCGGGGCCCTGCTTCAATGGGGCCACCTGCTATACTGGCCTCTCCCCAAACAACTTCATCTGCAACTGCCCCTACGGCTTTTTGGGCAGTCGCTGCGAGATCCCTGTGGACATGCCGCCCAGCTTCCCCTGGGTGGCTGTCTCCCTGGGTGTGGGACTGGTTGTGCTGCTGGTGTTGCTGGGCATGGTGGCTGTGGCTGTGCGGCAGCTGCGACTTCGGCGGACAGACGACGGCAGCAGAGAGACCATGAACAACTTGTCGGACTTCCAGAAAGACAACCTGATCCCCGCTGCTCAGCTCAAGAACACAAACCAGAAGAAGGAGCTGGAAGTTGACTGTGGTCTGGACAAGTCTAACTGTGGGAAGCAGCAGAATCATACATTGGACTACAATCTGGCCCCAGGGCTCCTGGGGCGGGGCACCCTGCCAGGGAAGTTTCCCCACAATGACAAGAGCTTAGGGGAGAAGGCACCATTGCGGTTATACAGGTGAGCGCAACCGTGAGGCCCAGGACCTGGCCATGGACCCCTATTTGTGTGTTTCTGGGTTCTTCCAAGGACAGATGAGAGTCTGACACCTAAATGCTTTTAAGCAAAGAACGGGTTTTGTTAGTACTAGAGGTTCTTTGTCCATCCCCTATTCATCCATCCATTCATTCACAAATGTCACATGTCCACAGTGTGACTCTCATGACTTTCACTTTTCATCACTCAAGGTGTGACATGTCTCTAGTGGTAATACTAGCTTGATCCAGGCCCAAGACCCTTTTAGTAAAGTTGGGGTCCTATGGATACCTTAGATGCCTGTTCCTAACTGCACTTCTCCAGCTCCTCTGCCTTCCCCCAGAGCCTCTTCTATAAGACTCTAGGGGTCTGAGTTCCTGCCCCCTCCCCCCTGATCTTTTCTCTATCCTTCTCTCACCCACCTGTCTTGTATTCCCTCAGTGAAAAGCCAGAGTGTCGGATATCAGCGATATGCTCCCCCAGGGACTCCATGTATCAGTCCGTGTGTTTGATATCAGAGGAGAGGAACGAATGTGTCATTGCCACGGAGGTGAGTATTGGTCTACCCTTCTCTTGCAGCTTGTTCCCTCTGGCTTTGAGGGGATGGAAAATTGGCCTAGTTACTCCCAACTTGATGACAGGGTCTTAAGGGGTTACTCCGGAAGGGGAGGGCCAGAACCTCTCCTTGGCAGTCTCTCAGGTCCCTGCTGGCCTCAGTTGCCACAGAGGGTGTGAAACAGGAGCCTTGGTGGTGAGCCTGGCCTGGCCTCTTCCTGCTGGGTTAGTGCTGGGCGGGCTGTGGCAACTTGCCAGCTCCCAAGCATTGCTTCCCAGCTGCTGGTGGGTGATGGTGGTTGCTGTGTGTCTCTACTGCCCCTTCCGACTGCCTTCCTCCATTGGTCCACCTCACTGAGCACAGGTTCCCAAGCATGTGCTTCTGTTGCAACAGGAGACTAGCAAGGATTTTCCATCTTCCCTCCACCCTGCTTGCTCCATTGACTTCTCCCAGAGAGGCCTTCAGGACAGTCACAGAGGGAGTGCTTGCACCCAGGGTAACCCACTTCTCCACACACTCCCCAGGTATAAGGCAGAAGCCTAATCAGGACATCCAGCTTCAGCCCAGCCGCTGGACCTTCCTTCTGCATTGTTTACATTGCAACCTGGATGGGACGTTTTTAATATGCAACGTGCTGCTCTCAGGAGGAGGAGGAGGGAACGGCATGAACTGGGCAGACTGTGAACTTGCCAAGAGATGCAGTACCCTTCCACACCTTTGGGTGTCTGTCTGGTATCAGCTTGGCAACCGCAACAGCCAAGAGAACAAAGGAGAGGAGAGGTGCCACTTGGGCCTGCGCTGGCAGCAGTGGCCTTCAGAGTGCTCCTTCGGGGCCTTTGACCTCTTTTCCAGAGGGGGTGGCAGTGGGCTCTTGGGGCCTGGAGCTGCTGGCGTCTGTTTCTGAAGATGCCTTTGGACCAGGCTCCCTGGTAACACCTGGGTTCAAATAGAGAAGAGAGAGGGGACCAACAAGGGCAGGACCCCATATGGGCCAGAACACCTTGGGTGCAGCTCTTGGCGGGGTTGCACTGCAGGTGAGGTGAGTGCCCAAAGGGAGAGGAGCACTTTTTGCCCCATGCCTCCAACTACTGCATGTGGGCCTTGCTCATAACACCACCCTGGTCTCTCTCCCTGGCCCAGGCTGTCTGGGCAAAAGGGTTGGTAAGCCTTACTAGGCATTTCCCAGTCTATGGCACCATAGGCTCTGGGCTCCCTGAGCAGACAGGAGGACCAGCCCGAGGCGCACAGCCTGAGGAGTTGAGGAGGATTCTGTTGGAAATTCTAATGAGGGAGAAATGGGTGCTGCTGCCACTTGGGCCCTTTCTTCCCTCAAATCCATCTCTATGGCCTCGAGTCTGGGTTCTGCCCATACCCGCTACTGCCCCCCAGACTATCTCTGAAGCTGACCTTCAGAAATCAATAATATGAGTTTTTATTTTGTTTGTTTTTTGTAGTTTATTTTGGAGCCTAGTATTTCAATAATTTAAGAATCAAAAGCACTGACCTTTCTACATTTTATAACATTATTTTGTATATAATGTGTATTTATAATATGGAACAGATGTGTACAGGAGTTTATTACTTCTTGGGTCCTGTCTTTGTGATGGCAGAGAGGGAATCCTCTCCCCACCTCTAACACCACCCCCACCACACACTTCTCATATTATTTTTGGGAATATTGTCTGCCCTACTCCGAATCCCTGGGCTCAGTGCACGCACTGGGGTTTAGCATATTGTGCCCCATATCTCAGTCACCTTGGGATCTTTGGGGAGTCCAGCTTCCTCTACCTGAATCCCAAGCCTACCTTGCCTGATGGTTTTGAGGCTGCCTGAATCTAATTCTCCCTGTAGTATGCTACCACCATACCTTTGGAGATCGTTCCCCTGACCTGGCATTACTTCTTCTTTCTCTCTTCAAGTCTGAAAAGACTTGTGGAGCTCCCAGTGGTCTTGGGAGATGCAGGCATTAGGGGCGAAAAGACAATACTGCCAATTTTCCTATTACTGATTAGGACACTTGTGGGAGAATGGGATCACTGAACCATGACAATAGCCGGGTCCTTCCTTCATCTTTTCCGGGTCTTAGATAGGCTGATGGCCTGTTCTTACCTCAGTTCCAGCAGGGTACTATCCTCCAGTGGGTCCCGGATTTGTCCTCCCTCTAGCTGGGTATAAGAGCTGAGGGTCAAGAGACCTTGTATGCTCAGAACTCTGAAGTTTATTAAGACTTGGAGGGGAAGGAGGAGGAGAAGGTGGCCTTTCCTAAGTCCAGGGAACTCTGGCTGAGGCACTACTGAAGTGATTTCCAGTCTCTCCCTCAGATTTAACTCCTGGTGTGGCACTGTGGTCAATGTGCTGAACTGCAAAATCGTTTGAACTGAAATGTCGGCAGTTTAAGTTCAACAACCGCTCCTCAGAAACTCTATACAGGGTCACTGTGGGTCGGAACTGACTCGACGGCACTTAACAACAACAACAAGAGCTAGGATGAAGTCCTGGTATGGCACTGAGGGTTAATGCACTTGACTGCAAGGTTGGTTTGAGTGCAAGGTCGGTGGTTCAAGCTCACTCGCAGCTCCTCAGAAATCCTAAACAGGGTCACTATGAGTCAGAACAGACTGGATAGCACTTAGCAACAACAAGAGATAGGATAGAGTCCTGGTGTGGCACTGTGGGTTAATGTACTGGACTGTAAGGTCAGATTGAACCACAAGGTCGGCAGTTCAAACTCACCAACCACTTCTCGGAAACCCTATACTGGATTCCTATAACAAGGGCACTTAACAACAACAAGAGATAGGATGGCCCCTGAGGTACCACATTCTTCTCTCTACAGCTACAGAGCAAATGCTGAGGGGGGGGTGGGGAGGTAGGGTGGAAATGAACCACTGACAGAAAGCTCAGTAGATGCCCACAGCTCAGAGCCTTTCCACTGGCAAAGCAAAATCATTTTAGGACTCCCTCCTAATTGAGTCCAAGGACGTGTACTGCTACTTGCTCTGCCTTCTCTCAGTCACCTTGACACACACACTGCATGCCTGCCCCTGACCTGGGTGCCTGTGCCAGAGAACATGGGTGCAAGTGACACATGTTTATCTCTACTCAGCGGCATGCACACACTCCACGCCGCCCTCACCGCTCCCTGTTCCCCTTGCTGCACACACAGGGTATCAAACAGGAAAGCATTCAGGGAAGCGTTCCCACAGCCTGAGCCGGCAGCAGGGGGAAGAACAACACGACCTCACTCTTCCTGCCCAAAATGAAACAGGAAAGCAGCTCCCGGGCCCTGGGGGGCGGGGGAAACTGGGCCCGGACACGAAGGCAAGATGACGAGGCTCCCATGTGGGGGACAGGTAGGACACCCGCGGGCCTGCACGTCCACACCACCAGGCTGTGCAGGACAGCACGGGCTGCCAGTCTGTGGGAGAAAAGCCTGGGGGGGGGGGGGCCCTGGCTGGCTGGAGCCATTCATACACTCTGATGCTGGGGGAGGCCATGAATGGATTGATCTGGGCAGCTCCAACCTGCAGTTCATGCCAGGTTCCACCACTAGCAACACAGAAGTTCTTGGGCCAGGCTTCCACTTGGGGTGTGAGCAGGCCATAGTGGAAGGCTTCCTTTCCCTAGGATTTCCTGAAGGTTCCTCCCTTTCTCATAGATAAAGGCACCCAAGACTTTTCCTGAGTGGCCAGGTGTACAGATGTTCCAGGCTTCAACAGAAGCAACAACCGACAGCACTAGACTAACTGAAGTGCTTTCCTTGATATAGCAAACGCTGTTTAATCTGCATGAGTATTTCACAACAGAAGTCAGCAGTTAGCAGTTCCTTAACAGCCTGGAACTGTGCCCTACCTAGATGATAAATCTAGCCCCCTGGTGACCTCCAGTTCTGAGGACATCTCAAGAACCCCCATGACTTATAACCACCAGATCTCTGTGTGGAGATGAATTGATAAGGGTGCAGTGGAGAAAGGAGAGGTGCCTTTATTCTGCTCACACAGGATTCCCTCACCTGCCTCTGGGTCATGATCCAAAAATTGGGGGTGGGGGTAGGGCGCGAAAGAAGTGTCTGTTACTACTCCCAAGCCAGGCCAGGAGATCCGCCACCTCTGAAGGGGACCCCACACAATTCCCGGTTAGTTCCTTCTCTGCAGCTCTCTCAGCCTCTCCCACGATCCAGCCACCACCCCACGTGGCCTGCTGCATTCCGGGAAGAGGATGGAAGTGATTCACTAAAGGGAACTGTGACTGTCCCTTCCCCAGGAGGGGATGCGCTTGGGAGGTTCCTGCGGTCTTCCCGGTGACTGTGCCTGCCCTTGAGCCCAGGACGCCTGGTCCAGCCAGAAGCCCCGCCGGATCCCTAAGTGCCTGGATTCCGTAGTGGCTGCGGAAGAGGCAGGTGTGGCCCACTTGCTCCAAATCAGCCCTTCACCTGCCACGGCCGAGCGCCCCGGAGGTCCCGAGCTCCCCACACCCCCGTGCTTATTGTTACAGCCGGACTTCCTGTTTGCGGCCTCCCGACCCCGGCTCACTTCCCGGGCCGGGAAGCTGCCGAAGGCCGTGAGTTTCTCTGAGACTCCTGGCCTGCCCGGCTCCGCCTCCTGCATTCCCGAAGCCTGACCCACGCCTGGCAGCCCTCGCCAGGAGGCGGCCGCGGGAAGCCGGCTTCGCGCGCGGGCCGCCAGGCGGGACGGCCTGGGCGTTCATGGCCCGCCACCAGAGGGCGCCGCGCAGCCGTTGGGCTGTTCCCGAGGAAGGCAGCCGATCCCACCGAGGCTCCTTGGATTCTGACCTGAGCAAAGCAGAGCGGCGTCGGGGCAGCCAGATGCCAAAGTTGAAGCAGAGCTCCCTCTAGCCTCATAGCTTCTAATCCGAGAGGGCAAACTGCAGGGAGCTCAGTGTTCTTTCCCCCAAGTATACTGGAGGGAAACAGAAGCAGGGCCCTTCGCAGCAGCCAAATGCAGACGCAGCCAGGCTGGTGGGCTCAGTCACCTAGCTCCCCATCTTACCCAGCAGTCCAATGGGAGTCCTGAGGAGGGAAAGGAATGTGAGGAGGCTGGAAAGGGACTGAAGCTTCCTTCCAGCACCACCAAGTTATCTGAAGCAAATCCATCCATTTTCCTAGACATTCAATACTGAGAATGTGCCAGACATATCCGGTCGTACTTAGTGTGTTATACAATGGACTGCTAACTATAAGCTCAGCGGTTCAAACCCACTTGCTGCTCCATGGGAGAAAGGGGAGACTTTCTGTTTCCCTAAGATTTACAGCCTCGGGACCCTACATAGGGCCACTGTGTCGGCATCAATTCGATGGCAGTGGTTTTGGTGTTGTTTTGGGTTTATATGCCAGACATAAACATTCGTTTCTGTACAGAAAGCTAACCTTAAATTCTCCTTAACCTCTGTGGGTGATGATACCTCTTCTTGCACATTATCATGAAGAAGAAATGAATGAATGTATGAAAACATTTTTGGGCAAGAGTTTCCCCTTTGGTTGATTAATCCTCCTAGAGCCTATCCCAGTGAATCAGGAACCATTTTCTGACTTCTATTCCCTAATCCTCAGCAGTGAGAGTGTGCAAGGGGGTTTGGTCTGGCTGAATGGTCTCAAACAGGAGCCTTAGGACTATGTGAGATTGCCCGGCTCCCAGGTTCTCTCCACTGTCACTTTCCTTTATGTTTTTGCGTCACACCAGTAATCCGAATCAGCCTCCTCTGATTTGGAGAGATATCTGTCAAAAAACTCTTGCCCATAGACTCCTGCCGACCTTTAGATAGGAGAGAGAAGAGGAAAGACTGGTTGGTCCAAAGTTTGGGGAGACTTGGGAATCGCTGAGCCCATGGACACTGATCTAGCCACTACGGGCTAGAGCTGAGAGTAAACTGTCCAGCTGATATGAAGTGGGGGGAAGAGCACAAGAACACCCAAACTTGCAGATAGTACTCATTTGACCTAGCTTGAACGGCTTTATGATCAAAACTAATTAGAGGAAGATAAAGAAATTTGATACAGGAAGCAAGTATAAATTGTTACAATTTGATGAACTTGACCTACATCTTACAGATGTAGTATAACAAAATACCAACCAAGAGGGAAGGAGTCTTCAAATTAAGGATCAAGCATATCCCCTCAGTACACAGGGTTATTAGGGACAGGCTACTCAGACATTGGCTACCTAAAATGGGGGAGAGGGCCTATAAAGTAGCTGGCTTACAAGTTTTCATGAGGGAATTTAATTTCCGAGCAAGTGGGGTAAGGTAGAATCCCCACTGAATAATTTCCATCTTGTCTAGATAGGTCAGGTGAAAGGAGATGGGGATAGGATTCTTTCTGATTTAATAGTAACTGTTACTGTTGGTCAGCCGTTCAAAACCACCAGCTGTTCCATGGGAGAAAGATGAGGCTTTCTGCTCTCGTAAAGATTTACAGCCTCAGAAACCTTATATGGGGTCGCTGAGTTGAAAACCAACTCCACAGCACATAATCACATAACCACCACCACCACCAATTGTTATTGTGACTAATTGTGATTATTCTGATTGTAAAGGTACAAGATGTGTAACAAATGGGGGACTAGTTAATCTTACATTCCAGGAACTGAGTACCCTAGGACCAGCTAGAGAGAAGAGCATGAGCAGAACATGTAATCTTAACCCGAGAAGTAGTGACACCAGAGATGGAGGCAGAGATGGTATGGAGAGATAGAGCAGCTGAGGACTCCAGACTCTTAGAAAGAGAAAGGTTGTGTGCTGATGGGCAGGGGGCTGATTTGCAAAATGTTTCCTTTGCTTTTTTAAATGATTATATATATTTCTGCGTGTTTGTGTACATCAAAAACTGGGATTGTAATCATTATAGTGAAACGAGATGCAATTGGTTGAATGCAAAACTGATGTTCTGCCATGTAGACTATCACTCAATTCACAATAAAAGCTTTTTTTTTTTTAAAAAAAAAGAGTAACTCTTGCCACCTTTCCCTCTGGCCTTTGAGGCATTGTCTCCTTTAATGCTCAGGTCAAGAATGGGCTCAATCTTTTTCCCTTGTGCCCTGTGTCATGATACCCCCTGCAGGGTAGAGCTAAAGTCCTGCCAGTGAGCCCTCCTCCTGGCTGGAGGCAAAAGCAAGCCCTGGGGATTTGTGGACTAGCGCTGTAGCCTTTTAGAATCATCCAGGGATTGCAGTCTTCTCTTACAGTGGCAGGTATCTGGACTAGGAGCTTCCTACATGGCCTGACTGGTTTTGTTCCATGCCTCCCTCAGTACCTCCCTTCTATCCTGTTCTAGGTCTCTGGTAAAAACAGTCTAAAAGGTTCTGGGATTATCTCTTTCCCCTCACCAGGACCCTTGGAGAATAGTGTTCCTTTAAAAGAACCAAAACCCCATACCTATGCTGAGGAGTTGATTCTGACTCATATCAACCCTACAGGAAAGAGTAGAACTGCTTTGTGGGTTTTTGAGACTGTAAATTTGTGTGTGTGTGTGTGTGTGTGTGTGTGTGTGTGTTTAACTTATTATTGTGAACTGCATGAAGGTTTACAGAGCAGATCATAAGTTTTGCATTCAACAAATCATATAATGCATTTCATTATAATGATTACAATGCACTACCAGTTAACAATATTTACGTCCATTCATTTTAACTCCTCCCTGTACCTGCCACTACTTTCATCTTTCCTTTGCAACCTCCCTCTTGTTGCATATTGCCTTCCCTGTCACCCAAGTTAATATTTGTCTACCCTCTATCCAATGAATAGTTTCCCTTTCCCTCCCACCCCTGGCATCCATCACAGACTGTTTCTTTTATCAAGAAAACCTTTTCTTAACTTTTTACAACAGTGGTCTGATACAATATTTGTCCTTTTGAGATTAACTAATTTCACTCAGTATAAAGTCCTCCAGGTTCATTCATGTTAAGTGTTTTACAGATTCATAGTTATTTTTTTAACATTGCATAGTATGCTCTGGTAGCGTAGTGGTTACAAATCGGGCTGCGAACCTTAAGGCCAGCAGTTCGAAACTACCAGCTACTCCGCGGGAGAAAGATGAGGCGTTCTGCTCCCGTAAAGATTTACAGCCTCGGAAACCCTGTACAGGGTCGCTATGGGTCGGAACCGACTCGACGGCACTTAACAACAACAGTATTCCACTGAGACTCTAAATCTTCATGGGAACAGCCTCATCTGTCTCTTCAGGAGTTGCAGTTTGAACCTCGACCTTGTGGTTAGCAGCCCAACTCAACCTACAGCACCACCAAGGATCCTAGTGTCTCCTTGGTGGTGGTGATTTTATGCCAGCAAGTTATGTCAAACTCATAGAGACCCCATATAGGGTTTCTGAGGCTGTAAATCTTTATGAGAGAAGAAAGCTTTATCTTTCTCCCAAGGAATGGATGGTGAAATCGAACTGCCCAATTCATAATCCACTATGCTACCAGGGTTCTATGAATTGAAATCAATTGCAATGGTGTGGTGCTACAGAATAAGCACTGGACTTCTAAAGCAGTTCAAATCTACCAGGGCTCATTATGCATTGCAGTTGATCCCACTTCCTAGCTGCTCTATAGGAATTCCAAGGTGATACATTTTGACAGAAGCAAACTGCCACACCTTTCTACCTTGGAGTGGATGGGTTATAAATGTAGAACTTTTAGTTAGCTGCTGGAAGTTTGACCACTGGGGCACCAGGGATCCTTGTTTAGGAAGCTTTTTTGTTGTTGTTTTTTGTTGTTGTTAGGTGCCTTGGAGCCAGTTCCAACTCATAGCGACCCTCCGCACAACAGAACAAAACACCACCTGATCCTGTGCCATCCTCACAACTGCTGCTATGCTTGAGCCCATTGCTGCTGCCACTGTGCCAATCCATCTTATTGGGGGGTCTCCCTCTTTTTCGCTGACCCTCCATTTTAACAAACATGATCTCCTCCAGGAACTGGTCCTTGGTGATAATATATCTGAAGTATGAGATACAAAGTCTAGCCAAAATGACTTCTAAGGAGCACTCTGATTGTATTTCTTCCAACACAGATTTGTTTGTTCTTCTGGTACCTTTAATATTCTTCTCCAATGTTGTTGTTGTTGTTAAGTGCCTTTGAGTCGGTTCCAACCCATAGTGACCCTGTACAGGGTTTCCGAGGGTGTAAATCCTTATGGGAGTAGAAAGCCTCATCTTTCTCCCGCAGAGCGACTGGTAGTTTCGAACCGCTGACCTTAGAGTTCGCAGCCTGATTCGTAACCACTACGCTACCAGAGCTCCTTACCATAACCCAGATGCATCCATTCTTCTATGGTCTTCCTTATTCATTATCCAACTTTCAAATGCATTGAGGCTATTGAAAATACCATGGCTTGGATCAGGTGCACTTTAGTCCTCAAAATGACATCTTTGCTCTTGAAAGAGATCTTGTGCAGCAATATGTTGTTTGATTTCTTGACTGATGCTTCCATGAGTGTTGATTGTGGATCCAAGCTAAATGAAGTCTTTGACAACTTCAATCTTTTCTCTGTTTACTAGGTTACTTATTGCTCTAGTGGTTAGGATTTTTGTTTTCTTTACATTCCGTGTTCCCTTGTTTTGTTTGAACAAATGCCTTTGGTCAATGTACAGGTTCCTCATGAGCACAATTAAGTTCCGAAATACTTATTCTCCACAATGTTACCCATAGCTTGTCATGATCCACACAATTAAAAGCCTTTGCATAGTCAATAAAACACAGGCAAACATCTTTCTGGTATTTTGTGCATTCAGTCAAGACCCATCTGATGTCAACAGTGATATCCCTCATTTCACCTCTTCATGTGAATTCAGCCATTTCTGTCAATGGCAGTTCCCTGTCAATGCACTATTGCTGCTGTTTTAAAATTATCTTGAGCAAAATTTTACTTGCATGTAATATTGTCTAATGATTTCTGCATTACATTAGGTCACCTCTCTTTGGAATGGACACAAATATGGATCTCTTCCAATCAGTTGGCATAGATGAGTGAGTGCCTCCAGTTAGTTAAAAGATTTTAATTTGTATTCCCAGTTCCCAGAGCCTTATTATTTACCAATGCCTTCAGTGCACCTTGGACTTCTTTCTTCAGTACTATTGGCTATTGGCTATTGATCATATGCTACATCTTGAAATGGTTGAACATTGACCATTTCTTTTTGTGTATTCCTTCCATATTCTTTTGCTGTTTTCTGAATCATTCAATATTTTGTCTAAAGAATCCTGAAAGTCAAGGCTTAAATTTTTTCCTCAGTTCTTTCAGCTTGAGAAATGCTGAGCGTGTTCTTCCCTTTTGGTTTTCTAATTACAAAATTCTTTACAAATTTCATTTTAACATTTGGCTTTGTCTTCTCAAACTGCCCTTTAGAATTTTTTGTTTAGCTCTTTTACTTCCTCGTTTCTTCTATTTGCTTTAGCATCTCTACACTGGAGAGCAAGTTTCAAACGGTCTTCTGACAAATATTTTGGTGTTTTCTTTCCTTCTTAATGACCTTTTGCTTTCTTCCTGTATTAAGTTCTTGATGTCATACCAAAACTCTTGTGGTTTCTGGTCAGTAGTGTCTAATGCATCACAGCAGTTCTTGAGATGATCTCTAAATTCAGGTGGGATTTCTGTGTATTCCATCTGGTGAGGTCCATGTGTATGGTCATCATTTGTGTTATTTAAAAAAGGTGTTTGCAATGAGGAAGTCATTGGTCTTGCAAAATTCATTCATGCTATCTCCAGCATCATTTCTATAACCAAGACCATATTTTCCAACTACAGATCCTTCCTCTTAGTTTCCAACTTTTGTATACCAATCACCGGTACTTATTAATCCATCTTGATTGCATGCTTGATCAATTTCAGACTTAAGAAGTTGGTAGAATTCTTCAATTTCATCATCACTGGCTTTAGTGGCATAAATTTGAATAATAGTCATATTAACTGGTCTAGGAGGCTAGAAGTCTGAATTCAGGGTTCTTGCTTTAAGAGAAGGCTGTCTCTTTCCACACTGGGGGAAGGCCCTGGTCTCTTTTCAGCTTTTATTCCTAGGATCCTTGGTGATCATATGGTATGTGCTAAGAATATTTTAAAAGTTCATGGGAAAATTCCATTACCTTAATTCCATTATTCAATGAACTTTTTGAAGGCCCCTCTTATTTTCAATGCCAGCACCCTGAATTGGATGCTTGTGCCCTAGTGATTAAACTCTCAGCACTAACTAAAAATCCTCAAAAGTTGTCTTTGTTTGTTTTTTAAGGGTTTTATTGTGGATTGAGTGGAAGTTTATAGGGCATATCATCAGTTTTACATTCAACAGATCATATACCTTGTTTCATTACAATGATTATAATCCCCTCCATGTACAATCAGTTAACAGTATTTCTATCTACTTTAGCTTTTTAAAAAACAAACAAAAACCACTCAGGCATATATAATAATTTACATCTCCAAAGGGCACATTCTGCAAGTCTGCTCCTGG
>NW_006408522.1:35386248-35398969 GCF_000296735.1 Chrysochloris asiatica | reverse complement strand
TGTTTTGGGGGGCATCTTCAGGGGTTATCTGTGGCCTTAATACTTAGATGGGTATGTCTTTTGGTATTATTTATGCTTTCTGATTACCTCCAGGTAGATTTGATCAGGAAATGGGCTTCCGTTTTCACTCTTCTTCTTGAGAAATTTCAAGATGCCCCTGTTGGTCGTTTTGACATAACTTAGGGTTTAATTTTCAGTGTATTTCCTTGTCTGCCTGTCCTGTTCCACAATCCCCGTTCAGGCCTTTTTTTTCCCCGTTATAAACAGTTCAGGGCCAGCTGTGGCTGTGTGGTTTGAATTGGAAACTGTTTCTTTAAATTTTGAGGAGATCTATGCGCATGTGTAGTAGAACCCTCCGAGGGTGGAGCTGGGGTGTCCACTAGCTCAGGCACCCCTATAGTCACCCGAATGGAGATGCGCAGCCAGCAAGGGACCCGTGAACAGATATCAAAAGTAAAGAATGTCCACACCTTTATCTCCACGGTTCTGTCACGTGTCCATGGCTGCTCTGATCCTTCCCGGGCTTGGTCTCACCCAAGATGGCGGCTCCTGGAGCAGCTGAGCGTCTTGAATTAGAAAACAATGGATTCCTTGCTTCTGTTACAAATTCCCCTATCTGTAAGTCTTTCAACCTTCTAAATATTCCTTTATATGTGGTTCAGAGTTCTGGGACCATCCCCTGAGCCTGCTTGGTCCTATATTCTGTGTTGTTGCTAATGGAGCTTTCCACCATCTTGTTTGTTTGCCCTGTTTTGTCTTATTTTAAGACACTGAAGTGTTTAGACTTACGTTTAAATTAGGAGGTTTGCATTTCTGGCAGGGGGAAGAATGGTTTGAAGATGGTGAGACAGGGAAGAAAACTTGTTCCCTACAAGAGTTGTTGTTTTGTTGTTGTTGTCAAGTGTCCTTGAGTCAGTTTTGACTCACAGTGACCGAGGAGCAGCTGATGGGTTTGAACTGCTGACCTTGTGGTCTGCAGTACAGTGCTGATCCTACCGCACCACACCAGGAGTCCACAAGTATTGGTGAGAGTGAGCTAAAGCCAGGAACAAGGAAGGTAGTAGAAACGCCTCTTGACAATCAGCGAGATTAAGGGACCGACAGATAGGAGGACACTGGGGATACCACAGTTCTGCTCAGAGGGTCAGGGGCACAAAGCAGGAGGCCACTAGTGGGTATGGGTGAACACCAGGGCACCCACAGAAAGAATAACATCCTGTGGGGTGGTCATTCCCATGAAGAGAATGGCATTCCCTTGCCTGTCAGCAGGGAAGTAGTGGGTATGGGAAGGTGTGTCTACAATGAGGTAACCCTGCATTTCCCTGGACTGATTCTGAGGGTAGTCTGGGTAGTCAAGGGCAAGAGTGTGACTTCAGTGTCCAAGGCCAGGGGGAAGTCAGTAGCTGAAGGGAGAACATCCCTGAGGACCACAGTGGACGCATGGCTGTCGTGACCACATATGCCATTGTGCCCAGGAGTCTTATTTACTCCTGTTGTCCGGGAGTAATTATTACCTTGTCTCTCAAACGTGGCCCAATTTGGACAGTAAATTGCATGGTGGCTGTGGAGAACTTGGGTAGGATAGGGTTCTTATTAGTAAGCCAAAGCCCATGGTCTGGGCTCTGTCCTTCCAGCCTAGCAGCCACTGTCAGACTGAACACAAAGTCGGGGGTTGACCACCCAGGGGAGGACCTCTCTTTCTTTACCTCTCTCTTGCCAAGAGATTCCACCTAGCCCACCCTCCCTCAACTCAAACTACACTTGCCCTTGCCCCTGGTCCTTCCCCAGGCATTTCCTTGGCCATTTCCTAGGGCTTCTGACACACCCTAAAGGCTCAGCCACAGCACTGCTGTCTGCCAGGTGGTACTTTCTCTACTCCCCTGGGCGCCCTCCCTCTACTGCAGCCACTGGGCTGGTCTCACTGGCATCTTTGGGATGACACTCTCTTCTTGGGCTCCAGGACACTGGGTTCTCTCATCCCTTTATACCTCTGCTCTTGCACCTGGGCCATCACCCACTATCAGATTTAAGCCAAGAGTAGGCACTCCCATTGGGTTGGCTCCAGGCCTGATCTTGGCGCCCACCACTCACCTATCCCCACAGCCAGAAACCTGGGGGCTTTCTTCTACCTCAGCCCTCATATGTCCTGCTGATCTGACATGACCAGAATATTTCTTTTATCCTGCTATGACTGACCTATATTTCCTGGATTATACTCACAATTTCCCATCCATCTACAGTCCCAGTTTTGCCCCCTGTAAATTCATTTTCCTCACAATTTAAAAAATAAACCTGGCCCTGACCCTTTCCTACTGATGACCTTTAATAGCTCCTTGTGGCCCTTCAGATCAATGCCTCATCCCCTTCCCACACCTGGCCTTGCTCTCATCCTCCATACCCAGCCCTCCAGTAACCCAAATCAGCTACACATCTCCTCCTACTTCTTGCTATTTCTGGTCACTAAGTCTGGGCTCCCACTGTTACTCTTGCCCAGGGGGCCTATCCTTTTGCTCAACCCTTTTATATCCTCCAGCGGACAGCCTCCATTGGGCCTCCAGAGCTGCTGCTGACCCCAAAAGACTGGTTTTTCCTCAGTGCCCCCTGCTGCCTCTGCCCACTCCTGATGTGTGCCCAGGAGCACAACTGTTGTGCATGGATTTACTTGCAGTGGCATCTCTAGAGGGGCATGGGGGTGCAGACTGCACTTCCTGACACTGCTTCTTGTGGTGCTGCAAGGGGAGAGGCTGCCAAGGAAGTGGTATCACCCACCACCCACTATAGTAACTCTTCAACCCCCTACAACCTGCCAGTCAGAGTGTTGGCTAGTGCACCCCAGTGCCCACCGTGGCCAATGGGAGAGGGGAGGAGCTTCAAAGAGTCACATTAGGGGGTGGGGCAGGAGGGGCAGAGACACTGCCTGGGGCGATGCCAGATGCTGGCAGGGCTAGACCACTCTGCCCAGGGGTGGCAGGTGGGGAGAGTTCTGCCTGCTGGCCCATGGAGTAGAGGTGGGGGCCTGAGTTATTTACCACTGGGCGATACTAACCTTGGTGGTAGTGCTTGTGTGCCATGGAGTCGGAACTGACTCATAGCAACCCTGTACAGGGTTTCTGAGGCTGTAAATCTTTACAGGAACAGAAAGCCTCATCTTTCTCCCACAGAACAGCTGGTAGTTTCGATCCACTGACCTTGCGGTTCACAGCCTGATTTGTAACCACTACGCTTGCTACCAGAGCTCCTTTGATACTAACCTTAGTAACCCCTTTGATCTGGAGATGTAATGAAAAACTTGTGAAACTGTTCACTATAGACTAGTAAGTAAGCCTGTGCTTACCTTGCTTACTGTCTAAGAGATTGTAAATTTGAAAAGAGGCTTTGCTTCTATAAGAATGTGATGTGGGACTGGGAGAAAGACAGCTATCAGCCAGACCCAGAAACAGATTCTTTGATGTGAAAAACTGTGAAACTGATAAAGAAGCACATGTAAACCGTGCTTACCTTGCGTATTGAGTGATTGGAGTTTGTAGCCAGCACACTGAATTGCTCTCCCATCTCTCCGTCTCTCCCCACTACATTGAACACCCCTGAGGGCAGGAACTGTGTGTTCCCAGCACATAACACAGGGCTGGGGCCCCCAGGGGACCTATGGGAAATGAAGCTTAATGGGACACCCTTCTGAACATACAGTCACACATAACCTTGGAGAATAAGACTCCATTAAAACCTGGATCATGGTCAAGGCTAAGTGCCAAGCTGCCTCTGGGGCTAATATTGAAGCTGAATGTGTGCAAAGCTCAGGAATGTGGGCCTGGGGAGCCACAAGGCCAAGGGCAGATCAGCCAGGCTTGGTGGTGCTTACTCTGTTGGTCTGCCATCTTGTGCTGGATGTTTCCTCTCCCTGGGTCTATCTGTGTGAGTCCAGGGCCCCCCAAAGGAGAGGCTGCCCTGTGCCAGACATTTCAAGGAAGGCAGGACCAGTGTCCTTGCTGGTCTTCCTGACTCTGGACACTCCGCTGGAGGGGTGTTTGTTTTCTCAAGTGGTGCTTCTACTCCCTTGTCCCTGAGTCTTCCAGGGCACAGTTTGATGATGTGGTGACTGAGGGAGGAATGGGTCCACCTGTGGTTGCCCCTTACCATAAAACCTCCCCCAGACACAACCCCTCATGGGGCTCAGACAGAGCCTGTGTGTGGCCAGGAGGGTGACAGGAGGAAATGTCAGACATCCTGAGGGCTCTGGCTGGCAGCAAAGATGAGTCCATGAGGTTAGAGCTGATGGTGAGAGGCTGCAGCATCAGTCCACAGGAGAAGGCCCTCACCAGTGGGGGTTTCCACAGGAAGGGAGACCCTGTTCCTACTCACAGGCCACACTAGCAGCCCTGAGAGGCATGAGGCACACAGAGCAGATGGAAGCCGATCTGACAGAGACTTGAAAAGGTCCTCTCACGTATCTGTGACATGCAGGATGCTCTCTTACCTTGGGTCTAGTGTTCTCTGTTTTATCATCCTGAAAGTCTCTTCCTACCGTTCCAACCTGGCTAATTCAGCATTTAGGGCTCATCATAGATATCACCACCTACAGGAAGCCTTCCCTGAACCTCCTCTACTCCCTACCACTACCATCTGGGCAGACATCTCTGACATCTGCACTTTTTCTTTTGTAGCCCAGATCCCACTATCTCCCTTGTTGATTCCTCCCTCTTCCTTGTTGACCTCCCAACCCTACTGTAAGCCCTTGAATGCAGGGAGTAAGTCTGTCTTGATCTATCCCAGCATCTGGTAATACAGTGGGCACTTACCCAGCAGGAAGCAACTACTGGTAAGGAAGGTGGGAGCTAGGGAGGGGCACTGTAGGTTGTATCACCAGAAGGAATATGTGGTAGATGGGGGTAGGCTAGGTGAGGGTGCAAGGCAAGGGTGGAGGAGAGATGGGGATAGCCTCACTATGACCATCTCTGTCCCAGGGACTTGTTCCTGGGTCAAGATTTTGAACTGCTGTAGAGAGGCCTCTGCATTTTGCTGTCTTTGGACCTCAGGCTCCTCCAACGAAGAGTTGGATCAGAATCTAGTTTCCATCAAGTTCCAGTTATTCCTCCTTTTCAATGAGGGACATGGGCTTGTTGTCAGTGGAACTGGATTCAAGAACCAGTGCCCCACTTATAAGCTGTAGGTTGTTAGCCAAGTGATTTACTTCTGAGCTACACCTATCCTCTGAGTCTTGGGGTCAAAGTGCTATCAGATGAAAAACATTCCATATACTTTAAAGCTCTATGTGATTATTAGATATTATTGCTATTAATACTACGAACACCTAAATAATTATTGGATTATCTTTGATCTCTCTAGAGTATAAGCACCAGGAAGACAGGGGCTGCCCTTCCCTGTTGATGGGTTTATTCTCACAGCCAGCAAACAGCCCTCAGAAAATAGCTGCAGAATGAATGAATGTATACCACTCAGTTGCACAGTGAGGGAAGTAGGCTAAGAACCAGTAAGATTGACTAAGGGTGGAGGGAAAAAGGGAGAAGTGGGAGGAGGCAGAGAAAAAGGAAATGGAGTCCTTCCTGGGCTGTCCCTGCAGGCAAAAAAAGAGTCAGCAGAGGAAACAACAGAAAGGAAAACAACAATCCGGGCAGTGAGACCTGGTGCCTTGAGGTGGCCCCTCTCCCTGTCAGTGCCTGCCTCAACTTTCACACCCCCTCCATGACACCAGCTGCAGGAGAGAGGAGGAGGGGTGGCCTCCCCTAGACCATCCCAGCTTGTTTACCAACTCCTCAGTCCTCCTGGGTCATGAGGCAGTGGCAACATTTGACCAAGTTAAATATATCTCTTCTGTCAGCCCCTTGAGGCCACAAGAACCAAGGACCACCCAGCTCATCCCTAGAGGTTGGGCCCTGGACCTCCTTCTGACCCCAGAGTCTTGCATCCTCAGGGAACAAACCAGTGCAGTAGCTGCCTGAATCTATGTGGGTGATTTTATTCCAAATTCTAACAGAATCAGAGCACTTAAGGGTCAGGTGCCTAGTCCAGCATCAGGACAACAAAATGGCTCACCTCCCTTTGATGGGATGTTTGCAGTCATTACAAATGTTTATGAAAAGTCTTTACTAATGTTAGGAAAACATTTAGTCTTTGTATAATGCTCAATTTTATGTATATTTGAAAAGCATACAAAGTTATACAAGGGGCCTTCAAAAAAGTTTGGAAAAATTGAATGAAAAGATAATGGACATTTTCCATGAACCTTTTGAAGTCTCTTATATATATAGTGCGAATACAATCCTGTCTTTTCAATCACAGAAATATGTCTGGAAGGAATCATAAGAAACTATCAATACAGTTTTTGCCTTCCATGAAGGGGAACTGGGATTCCTGGTGTGGCACTGTAGGATAAGCACAGGACTGCAAACTACAAAGTTGGCTGTTCAAACCCAACAGCTGCTCCTAGGAAACCCTGTACAATGTTGCTATGAGTAGGAACTGACTCCATGACAACAAAAACAGGAGAGGTGCTAGGGGCCAGGGGGTGGGTAGGAGAGAAAGTTTTTCTTCTTTTGCCTTTTTATATGTTTTTAATTTTGAATTGGATAAGTTTATTACTTATTCATAAGTAAGGAAAATACATAATAAAATACAGATCTGAAACAGAAAAGGCCAGTGCACCAAGAGAAGGAAAATACCCTGATGTTTGGGTGGTGGACAGTGCTGGGAGGGGCTCCCTTTTCCATAAGAGGAAAAGCTGGCCCTATGCCTAAGTAAACTGAAAAATCAGCCTTGCAAACCAAGAGCAGGTGACAACCAATGCCAAGAGTCCAATTTTAGGCACGGAAAAGACGTTGCTGTTGTTAGGTGCCTATTAGTCATTTCAACTTATGGTGACCCATGTTACAGATGAAAACAACACCACAGGGTTTGCTAGACTGTAATCTCTACAGGGGAGTCCTGGTGTAACACTGCAGGTTAACGTGCTAGACTGCAAGGTTGGTGTGACACCACAAGGTCGGCAGTTCAAGCTCACCAGTTGCTCCTGGGAAATCCTATACCTACAGTGTCACTATGATTCAATGGCACTTAGCAACAACAACAATCTTTACAAGAGTACGTTGCCTGGGTGAAAAAAAATATGTATCTGCTTTAAAATATCTCCCTGTAGTCTCTGAAATCCCCGCCAGCAAAGTGATCTTTTGGGTTTCTTTCAAGTCCCTTTGAAAATGTTGGGGGTAGGAGGTCACCACATTATTCTTTATCTCATGAATTGAAATTGTTTGAGAGAGACACACTAGAGAACATTTTGATTATACAGAATGTCTGTCTTCTTCCTTTTGATTTTTCCTGACCTGAATTTCCCTTAAAAACATTTTGTTTTTTATTAATAACATTTATAAAATAACACATGGTTGCTATAAAAATTAGGAAAAGATAAGAAATTTAAACCTTTATAGAACTTAAAAATCTACTGTAATTCCACCTACTAGGAAAATTTACTTCCTTCTAGTACCTTCTTTAGTATTAAAAAAAAAACAAAAACCCTACATACACCCAAGGCGCTCTGGTAGCATGGTGGTTACAAGTTGGGCTGCTAATCTTAAGGTCAGCAGTTCGAAACTATCAGCTGTTCCACAGGAGAAAGATGAGGCTTTCTGGTCCCATAAAGATTTACAGCCTCAGAAACCCTACACAGGCTCACTATGAGCCAGAACCTACTCTACCACACATACCCATATGTAACTGAAAACATAAAATTAGTTATACTTTAATATCTTGTATCCTACTTTTCACCTAAGATTATGAAATATTTTCCAATGTTATCAACTATTCTAGAAATACAATTTTTAATGGTTACTTAATGTTCTATCATATGTATGTACAAAGTGTATTTGTTGTTGAGTGCTGTCGAGTTGGTTCTGACCTATAGCAACCCTGTATAGGGTTTTCCTTGAACAGCTGGTGACCTTGAACCACTGACCTGGCAGCTCAAACTGACTTTGCAGTCCAGTGCATTAAACCACAGCACCACACCAGGGTTCCACAACCAATACCATACTGTAAGACGTTTAGATTATTTCCAATGACAAAATCATTCTGATTCTCTTGGAATCCAGATTTCTTAGAATTGGGGTGACCCACACAGGATCACTAAGACCATCTGTCTTAGGTGTCCTTTTGAACCTTGAGGAAACTGTTCCCTAGGGTCACCTTCAGGTCAAACAATAACTTAGAGAGCAGTTTAGCAGAGAGAGATTCTTTGGAAATTATGTGCAGCTAGACCTGGAGAGGACCTCATGCTCGATAAAGGAGGGGGCAGCAAAAAATGAGAACAATTGTTATGTTTGAGCCCATTGTTGCTGCCACTGAGGATTGACACAGTGGCAGCAACAATGGGCTCAAACATAACAATATTTGTGAAGATGGAGTAGGGTGTTTCGTTCTGTTGTGGATAGGGTCGCTATGAGTTGGAAGTGACTTGATGGTACCTAACAAGCTTTCAGAACACAATCTCCAAGCTCTAACTAGAGGCAGTTTTAGGATGTAAGGCACATCCTTGGTGACTTCCTGTAACCTGCCCTGTACTTTAATGTTATCCTCTGAGAAATTAATGTAAAACTGATCTATATAAGCAGCTTTCAATCTCCGTTCTTCAGAGCATCTTCCCCATGCGATGTGACATATTGAGGGGATGCTGCCAATTCCCATCTACTCACAGTAAATACATTGTTACACTCATTTTTGTTGTTTCTCTAAGCAATTTAGGTTTTTGACACTAATGAATTGCTAGTCTCAACTATGCTGTCATGAACATTCATCTTCTACAGGATGGCCAAACTTTGTCTCTCGTACTTCGGATATATTGTCAGGACCAGTCGCTGGAGAAGGATATCATGTTTGGTAGGGTGGAGGGTCAGAGAAAAAGGAAGACCCCAGCGAGATGGATTGGCCAAGTGGCAGCATCGATGGGCTCAAGCGTGGCAACAGTAGTGAGGTTGGTCCAGGATCAGGCAGTGTTTCGTTCTGCTGTGCATAGGGTCACTATCAGTTGGTACTGACACTATGGAATCCTCAGGCTGGCTTTCTTACAGCCCCTGAGGCCAGAAGCTTTGACTGTCACAACCACAGTTATGTTTCCCAAACATCACTAAAAGCATTTTAAAGAATCAATAGGTTGAAAGGATAAACTTGGCCTGGGTTCTTTAACCATTCATGAATAGCTGATGTGGCAAGGAGTGTTTGTTGTTGTTTGTCATTGAGTTGGCACTGACTCATAGAGACCCTATGCACAACAGAAGGAAACACTGCTGGGTCCTGGGCTAACTTTAATTGTTGCCAGGCTTGAGCCCATTGATGCTGCCACTTGGCCAATCCATCTCATTGGGGGTCTTCCTCTTTTTCTCTGACCCTTCACCTTACTAAACATGATATCTTCTTCAGAGACTGGTCCCTCCTGACTATATGTCCGAAGTACGAGAGATGAAGTCTAGCCTCCAAGGAGCATTCTGGCTGCACTTCTTCCAACATAGATCTGTTGGTTCTTTTGGCAGGCCATGACACTTTCAATATTCTCCTCCAGTACCATAACTCAAAAGCATCAATTCTTCTACGGTCTTCCTTATCCACTGTCCAGCTTTCGCATGCATATGAGGTTATTGAAAATACCATGGCTTGGGTCAGGTGCACTTTAGTCCTCAAACTGACATCTTTGCTCTTCAACACTTTAAAAAGGTCTTGTGCAGCAGATTTGCCTAATGAAATACGTCTTTTGATTTCTTGACTGCTACTTCCATGAGTGTTGATGGTTCATCCAAGAAGAATGAAATCCTTGACAACTTCAATCTTTTCTCTGTTGATAAGAATGTTGTTTATTGGTACAGTGTTGAGGATTTTTGTTTTCTTTACATTGAGATGCAATCCATACCCATACCAAAGGCTGTGCTCTTTGATCTTCATCAGTAAGTATTTTAAGTCCTCTTCACTTTCAGCAAGCAAGGTTGTATCATCTGCATATTGCAGGTTGTTAATGAGTCTTCCTTTAATCCTGATGTCATGTTTTTCTTCATATAACCCAGCTTTTCAGATTATTTGCTCAGCATACAAGGTGAATAAGTGTGGTGAAAGAATACAACCCTGTCGCACACCTTTCCTAATTTTAAACCATTCAGTATTCCCATGTTCTGTTCAAACAACTGTCTCTTGGTCCATGTACAGATTTCTCATGAGCACAATTAAGTGTTCCAGAATATTCATATTTCTCAGTGTTGTCCATAGTTTGTCATGATCCACACAATCGAAAGCCTCTGCATTATCAATAAAGCACAACTGGTATTCTCTGCTTTCAGCCAAGATCCATCAGACATCAGCAATGATATCCCTAGTTCCACGTCCTTTTCTGAATCCAGCTTGAACCTCTGGAAGTTCTCTGTCAATGTATGCTTGCATGGGATATCAAAGATATTGTCCGATGATTTCCGCATTCCGTTGGGTCACTTCTCTTTGGAATGGGCACAAATACGGATCTCTTCCAATCGGTTGGCCAGATAGTTGTCTTCCTAATTTTTTGACATAGATGAGTGAGTGTCTCCGCTGCCGCCTCACTTTCTTGAAAATTTTCAATTTTTATTCCATCAATTCCTGGTACCTTGTTCTTTGCCAATTCTTTCAATGCACCTTGGACTTCTTCTTTCAGTATCATTGGCTCTTGATCATATGCTACCTCTTGAAACACTTGAACATCAACCATTGCCTTTTGATAGTGACTCTGTGTATTCCTTTCATCTTCTTTTGATGCTTTCTGCATCATTCAATAATTTGCCCAGAGAATCCTTCAATAATGAAGTTGAGGCTTGAAGTTTTTCTTCAGTTCTCCCAGCTTGAGAAATGCTGAGCATGTTCTTCTCTTTTTGTTTTCTGATTCCAGATATTTGCACATTTCATTGTAATATTTGACTTTGTCTTCTTGAGCTGATCTTTGAAATTTTCTGTTCAGCTTTTGGACCTCCTAATTTCTTCCATTTGCTTTAGAATCTCTACACTGGAGAGCGTAGTTTCAGTGTCTCTTCTGACATCTATTTTGACCTTTTCCTTCTTTGTCTTCTTAATGACTTTTTGCTTTTTTCCTATGTGATGTTCTTGATGTCATCCCACAACTCTTCTGGTTTTCGGTCTTTAGTGTTTAATGTATCAAATGTGTTCTTCAGATGATCTCTATATTCAGGTGGGATATCTCCAAGGTCATATTTTGGCTCTCGTGGTATTGTTTTCATTTTCTTCAGCTTCAGTTTGAATTTGCATATGAGCAATTGAAGGTCTGTTCCACAATCTGTCCCTGGCCTTGTTTTGGCTGATGATATGGAGTTTTCCCATCTTCTGTTTCCACTGATGTAGTCAATTTGATTTCTTTGTATTTCATCTGGTGAGGTCCATGTGTATAACCATCTCTTTTGCTGTCTAAAGAAGGTATTTGAAATGAACAAACTATTGGTTTAGCAGAATTCTATTGTGCAATCTCCAGCATCATTTCTATCATCACGGCCATATTTTCCAACATTTGTTTCCAACCTTTGCATTCCAATCACCAGTAATGATTAATACATCTTGATTGCATGTTTGATTAATTTCAGATTGAAGGAAGCTGGTAGAATTCTTCTATTTCATCCTCACTGGCTTTAGTGGTTGGTGCATAAATTTGAATAATAGTGGTATTATCGGGTCTTCCCTGTAGGTGCATCGATATTATCCTATCACAGACAGCATTGTACCTCATGACTAATCTTGATATTGTTTTTTGACAATGAATGCAACACCATGCCTCTTCAATTTGTCATTCCCGGCATAGCAAACCATGTGGTTGTCAGATTCAAAATGGCCAACACCAGTCCATTTCAGCTCACTAATGCCTAAAATATCGATGTTTATGCGTCCCATTTCATTTTTGACAATTTCCAATTTTCCTAGATTCATACATCGTACATTCTATGTTCCGATTATTAATGGATGTTTATAGCTGTTTCTCTTCATTTTGAGTTGTGCCCCATCAGCAAATGAAGGTCAAGTGTCCCTGGAGGTTGACACATTAAAGTTGCCCTACAGCTCAGCAATGGGCTTCAGTTTAGCACCATTGTAAGGATGACTCAGGGTAGTTCTTTCTGCAGTGCATGGGTCTCTATGAGTTGGAATCAACTCAATGGCACCTAATAACACCAACATGGTAATCTTGATTATTCTCTGAAAACAGATCCCTAAAAGTAGAAGGGTTAGATCAAGGGGCATGGATATTTTTAAAATTCTTGGCATATATTGTCTAATTGCTAATTGAAAGATTATAGAATTTTATATTCCCAGCCAGGTCTAAGCTATATCCAATTGTGTGTGCATGTTTGGGGTTGGATCTTAAAAAAAAAAAAGTATAAAAATGAATATTCAGAATGAGGGGAAAAAAGAATAAGCAGACAAATAACTCAAATATTATGAAATCATAAAAAACATTTAAAAATTTCTATAGGTTGAAAACAAAATTGCCATTTTTGTATATCAAAAACAGTCATATATGGTAAAAAATCAGTTCATGTTGCTATTCTACATTTTCCCCTGCATTTAAAATTTTTTTTAATTTAAGGTTTTTGTTGTGGATTGAGTGAAAGCTTACAGGGCACATCATCAGTTTCACATTCAACCATTCATATAACTTGTTTCATTACATTGACTATAATCCCCTCCATATACCATCAGTTAA
>NW_006408522.1:35376944-35382932 GCF_000296735.1 Chrysochloris asiatica | reverse complement strand
TTTTGCTGCATATTTTTTAACAGCTTTATTGAGATATATTTCATATATCATACAATTTGCCATTAAAGTCTATACAATTCAATTTTTTGTATGTGTATGTGTTTATCTACAGTTATGTATTCATTATCACAATTTTAGAACAAAGAAGACAAATTTGGGGGGTCAGTTGCTAGTCTTGGTCTCATTGGCCATGGGGCCCTGGGTCCTGGTGGAACAGCATCTTGTTCTTATTCTTCTCTTTGGAGTCAATGATGGAATCTGGATGCTGAATAGGACCACCAAGGTCAGGTTGTCACTGGAGGCTGAGGTACAGGATTTCCAAGGCCTGGAGGGGGTTCTCCAGGCTGGAGAGATACTGAAGCTTAAGCCGCATTAGTTTAAATCTCCAATTCCACCCAGAGTTTGTGATACTCTGGGTCCTGTTTCTTGTAGATTTTCCAATCCTGCCTGCCTGCCCCATAATCTTAGCCAATCTGATAGGAAAAACGTAATCTTGTTTTATTTTGCATCTCTGATTTTTAACGAGGCTGAACTTTCTCCCATATAATTGTTATCCATTTGCATTTGTTTGTGGATGCATTTTTGCGTGTGTATGCAGTTTTTATTTCTACACAGTGCCTGGTACATACCAGGGGGCTTCAAAAAGTCTATGGAAAAATGGAATTAAAAGTTTTTTTTTAAAAAGCAAAAAAATTTTATTTCTCAACATAAGCTCCGTCAAATTCAAGACATTATTGTAAATGTTGATACCAGACATTTAGTACATCCCTAAAGAATTGAGAGTTGTGGAAATTTAACTATGTCAATACAGTGGTTTTACATTATTAAGTGAAGAAAAATGGGTGGCCATTAAATATTTTTTTAAGATTAGAAAATAAAAAGAAGCCAGAAGGACCCAAATTGGGACTTTGAGGTGGGTGTCTGATTTGCCATCAAAACTCTGACAAAATTGCTTGTTTGCTGAGAGGAATGAGCAGGAGTATTGCTTGTCTTCGTAGAGAAGGAATCTATGGTGAAGCTTTACAGGGCATTTTTCTGCTAAAGTTTCGGCTAATGCTATTGTTCTTTGATCTTCTAGAAAATCAACAAGCAAAATGGCTTGAGCATCCCAAAACATTGTTGCCATCACTTTATTCTTTACTGGTCCACTTTTGCTTTGACTGGACGACTCCCACTTCTTGATAGCCATTGTTTTGATTGTGCTTTGTCTTCAGGTAAAATCATGTTTCATCCCTCTTACGATTCTTTGAAGAAATACTTCAGGATTTGATCCTACTTATTTGAAAATTTCATTGAAAGCTAGCTTTTTTCTGCAGCTGATCTGGGTGCACCAGTTTTGGCATCAATGAAGTATAAAGTTTACTCATTTTTTTCTGTCAGAATTGTGAAAGTTGAACCAGTTGAGATATCTAGGGTGCTAGCTATTGCTTCTGTGGTTAATTGTCCATTTTTTACAGTTGGACCACTAATAAGACTTTTTTTTCCTTTCAAATTGTTGTGGATGGTCTACTGCCATGGAGTCCATCTTCAACATTATTTCCTTCCTTCTTTAAATGAGTTATCCATTTGTAAACTGTTGGCTTCTTTACAGCACTGTCCCCATAAACGTTTTGTAAAGCATCAATGATACCACCATTCTTCTGTCCAAACTTCATCATAAATTTGATGTTTGTTCTTGCTTCAATGTTAGCAGAATTCATATTGCTCTGATAGGGTGTTTTTTTTTTTTAACTGAGGCCTTTTTTTGTTTCTTTAATGTTTTATTGTGAATTAAGGTTTTCAGAGCAGATCAACAGTTTCACATACAACAAATCATATACTTCGTCTAAATATTGTAGTCACAGCAATGTTATATCACATATCCTTCTCCCTCTGTTTCTTGTTTTCATTCCTCCTTCTTTCCCCACTCTTCTGAATGTTGTCATCAGTCAATGTTGCCCTTTTGATTTCAAATGGTTGACCATTCTGTGTGCATACCTCACTATTGTCCACAGTTGAGCCATGGGGGTGAGTTTGGTTTCAGACCTAAAGGATAACTAGGGATCATAGTCATTGGGTTCCACCAGTCTCTGACCAGTAAGCCTGGTCTTTTTTATGATTTTGAGTTTTGGTCTACTTTCTCTCCCACTCTATCCAGGACCTTCTAATGTGATCCCTCCCTTTCAAAGTAGTTGGACATGGTAGCCCACCATCTAGTTCTCCTGGTCTCAGGATCATGGAGACTGATGTTCATGTGGTCCATTGAACAAATTGTTTCCAAGTGTCTTCAACTTTCATCACTCTGCTTTCCTTCAGACACTGGCCAATAGTTGCACCTTAGATGGCTGCTCATGAACTTATAAAATTCCATTTGCTACTCACCAAAGTAGGATGTTATGCCAATTGTCCATTGTCTTAATTATCTAGGCCCAACATTTCTTGGAGATTTCCAAGTGCATCAATCTTCATCTGAACCTAGGAGTTTCACAGAGCAGGGAGCTCAGTTCCAAAGGAGGCACTCCGCTCCTGGCTTTTCTTTTCCTTCTTTTAAAAACTTTTTATTGTGAATTGAGTGAGGGTTTACAGAGTAGATCATCAGTTATACAGTCAACAAATCATATACTTAATTTCATTTCAATGATTGCAATCCCCTCCATGTAATATCAATTATCCCATTTCCTTCCAGCTTATTTTCGTTCCACCCTCCTTCCCAACCCTGTGGAACCCTTTTGATTTTGATGGTTGACTATTCCATAATGAACATACCTTACTAGTTTTGTTGTCTCTTTTACATACTTATATACTGGTTGGAAAACTGAGCCATCAGGGTGAGTTTAGCTCCAGATCTGAAGGGTGACCGAGGGCCATATAGTCTTGGGATCCTCTAGAATCTTTCTTTCTTTTTTTTTTTTTTTTTAGATTACAGCTTATTTTTCATTTAAAAATTTTCCTAAAATAAGCAGGTATTGTATCTGTAATTTAAACAAAATTATGATTTTTTTATTTTTACAATTTTGTCTCCTGCATTATTTTCCATTGTCTCAAACTGTAATACAATGTTTTTTCCCCATAGTGTTCACTAAGGTATGTTTTCATTTTACCGCTTTATAGCTTACCATGATTAACTGCCAAAACTTTTTGACTATTCATCTTCACAAAATTTCCAAGGGGGAGCTGTGCATGTTCAGTTCCATAATCTGATGCTTGTTTATACATGAGTCCCTTGTGATGATTGTGATCTACTAATCCTCCAAACACATAGGCCTTTGATTCATCTAATTCCTTTAGTACATTGGGAGAATCTGATGTAAGATAAATCAGGTCTTTTTTATGAGTTCACTATAGTGCTTAGGCTTGATGTGGAAATCCTTCCAATTCACCCATCCTTTGTCATTTTCATCCATGTTTTTTTTTCAGCTGGCCTCCATGGCTGGTCAAGTAAAACTGCACAGGATGCAAGGCTCCTCGGTTTTCTGCATAACATCGCTGAATCTGCTTATGAAGTTTCTTAACGTCCTTTAATACCATCAAGTCATCAAAATTAGTCAATAAGGTGGAGTGTGCTATGAACAACATCTCTTCTAATATATTTTCTGTCATTTCCATCAGAGTTTGATTCCAGTTGACACTGTCGCTCTAACTTCTCTTGCATTTTTCGTTTCGCTTTTGTTTGCGGAGCTCTCATTCTTCCCATTGTTTTTGTTTTATTAGCTTCTTAATCTGTCATTTAGACATGGGTTCATAACTTTCACTGGACCTTGACTTCTGACACTTCTCTGTATCTTCATTTAAGTTTTGCTTTCTTTCAACATTAGAAGTCTCAATAAAAGCTGGCAACATTTCAGATGACATAATTTGGTGCTTCTAGCTGAACAGTTGGTGGGGAATGTGAGAATATGCATGCACAGGAAGCCGTTTGGGGAGGTGTTTGTACGGTTCACAAGTTCTTCTTTGAAAACTTCAACTCCCAGAGTCAGAGGCTGTAGCTGTACATTGGAGGTTGCGGGGGATACTCCAGTATCTTTCCGACCAGTAAATTTAAAAACTTTATAGAGCTTTGTTCCACATTTCCCCCCATTCTACCTAGGACCTTCTAATATGGTTCCTTTTAGAACAGTTGCTAGTGGTATCTGGGTGCCATCTAGTTTTTCTTTCTTGGTGGTAGTAGATCCCTCTAAGCTCAATTTGCTAGTTTAATCTCTTTTATATCTCAAAAGTGATGGATTCAAGATACAACCTAATCCCATAGATTACATGTGGCCTCATTAACATTGTTGTAGTTGTTCTTAAGAGCTGTTGAATTGGTCCCGATTCATAGTGACCCTGTAGGGGTTTTTTGAGGCTGTAAATGTTTTTGGGAGAAGAAAGCCTCCTCTTTTTATAGTGGAGCAACTGATGAGCTTGAATCACTGACCTTGTGGTTTACAACCCAGTACTTATTTTACAGAGCCACCATGCTCCCCACTAACAAAATAGGAGTGAGAATTTATATCACCTAGGATAATCAGTTCAAAACTCCCAGCTGTTCTGCAGAAGGAAGATGAGGTTTCTGCTCCCGTAAAGATTTACAGCCTCGGAAACCCTGTACAGGGTCGCTATGAGTCGGAATCGACTCCATGGCACATAATAACAAGGATAATTTACCCACCACTTGTCTATCAGTTTGTCGTACTGCCGTGGCATGTAAGTTCTTCTGATTCTGAAAGCTATGCCATGGGTATTTTAAATACCAGCAGGGTCATCCCACAGTGGACAGGTTTCAGATGAGCTTCCCGCTGAAGACAGACTAGGATGAAGGACAGACGAACTACTTCTGAATATTTAGTCACTGAAAACCTTATGAATAGCAGAGAAACATTGTCAGATATAGTGCCAGAAAATGAGCCCCTCAGGAACTCAAAATGCGACTGGGGAAGAGCTGCTTTCTCAAAGTAGAGTTAACTGTGATGACATGAATGGAGTAAAGCCCTTGGAACCTTCATTTGCTGTTGGGGCACATCTCAAAATGAAGAGAAACAGCTGTAAACATCCATTAATAATTGGAACATTAACAACAATGTATAAGTATGAATCTAGGAAAATTGGAAATTGTCAAAAATGAAATGGATCAAACATCGACACCAATGGAAGCAGTAGCCAGGGAATCAAATGATATATTGTATTAGGCAAATCTGCTGCACCAGACCTTTTTAGTGTTGAAAAGCAAAGATGTCAGCTTGAGGACTAAGGTGCGCCTGACCCAAGCCATGGTATTTTCAATAATCTCATATGCACGCTAAAGTTGGACAGTGAATAAGGATCGTAGAAGAATTGATGAATTTTGAGTTAGTGTTGGAGAATACTGAAAATGCCTTGGGCTGCCAAAAGAACCAACAGATTTGTGTTGGAAGAAGTGCAGCCAGAGTGCTTCTTGGAGGCCAGGATGGCCAAACTTCGTCTCTCATACTTCGGACATATTGTCAGGAGGGACCACTCAGTCACTGGAGAGGGCTATCATGTTTGGTAGGGTGGAGGGTCAGAGAAAAAGAGGAAGACCCCCAGTGAGATGGATTGGCAAAGTGGCAGCACCAATGGGCTCAAGTGTGACAACAATTGTGAGGTTGGCCCAGGACTGGGCAGTGTTTTGTTCTGTTGTGCGTAGGGTTGCTATGAGTTGGTACCGATTTGATGGCACCTAACAACAACAGGATAATTACATGAGATCAAGGCTAATCACACCAGATTACATCATGGGGGTGATTACAACATATTAAATCCCATCATGGAGGTGATTACTACATCTTAACTGCTAACCACTAAGAATCCTTGCCCAACCAAGTTGACACAAAATTGTTACTATTACAACCATGGTGTCCCTGGGACTAGGGTCCTGAGTCTCCAGGCCCAGCAAATAATTCCCTCAAGGTATTTGATAGTATCTAATAAAATTTCATCATTATGTCCCCTGAATGCTCCACCATGGATTTCTGGTGTGGTGCTGTAGGATGAGCTCTGGACTGCCAACCACAA
>NW_006408522.1:35346864-35376844 GCF_000296735.1 Chrysochloris asiatica | reverse complement strand
CGAACATTGTTTCGTTCTGCTGTGCATGGAGTCGCTATGAGTCGGTTCCGACTCGATGGCACCTGACAACAACAACATGAGTTGGAACTGACTTAACAACAACTTAACAACAACATGCTCCACTACATTCATGGATATGTCAAACTGACGTCTTATCCTTCTTAGTGCCTCAAATTAGATCCTGTTCAGACACGTTGTAACTAGTACAAGTTTAATTTGGTACAAAAAAAGTAACTCATGTATAGTTTTTTTTTTTTTTATAATATGCATATTCCATGAACTTTTTGAAAATTCCTCATAGAAGTTGTTAAATAAATGTTTTTGCCCATTTTCCTTGGGGGTGTTGGGCACAAGATTAACAGTGATTTACTCATATCTGCTCTTTTCTGTAATAATTGTATACCAGCCTCCTTTGCAAGCTGGTGGGCCCTAGGGTCTAAAGTTGTCTCTGATGGAATATAAATCACGTAAGAGTCTGTCTTAATACAGCAACAGAATTCCTCCCATTTTCCCTCTTTTTCAAAGATGTTTCTGCAACATTTCGACCATGCTGAGGAAGACAAAAAACGAAGATGGAGCAACAAGATGGAAGGACCTTAGAACCTTGAGCGATTGTGTACAGCAGGTATGAATCCAAACTCCTCATATCTTCAAAGAGAGAAAATTTATATCTGACGAGCATTTCATTTGGGAGTCTTTGTTTCAGTAGCATGTTTAACTTTAACGAAAATGAAGAAGTTTCAAAAAGTTTGTGAAAAATGGAATGAAAAGATAATGGAAAGTTTCCATGAACTTTTTGAAGCCCCCTCATATAAGCAAAAGGAGCTCTGGTAGCGTAGTGGTTACGAATCGGGCTGTGAACCTTAAGGTCGGCAGTTTGAAACTAACAGCTGTTCTGCGGGAGAAAGATGAAGCTTTCTGCTCCCGTAAAGATTTACAGCTTTGGAAACCCTGTGCAGGGTCGCTATGAGTTGGAACCGACTCCACGGCATACAACAACAACATATAACCAATGATATTACTTGGCCAAAGGTTTATGGCCAACCAGTGGACATATGCAGTTAGTTTCTGAAGCTGCTCAAACTAGTCCCATAAGAAGCTGAAGCATGGGGGATTAGAGATCACCCATGTCGTTTTCCTTGCTTTCACCAAACAATACCCTGAAGACGCACTATATTTCTTATGTTGCCTTTCTCCAGAGTGAGCATTCTCCAATCTAGAAAATACCCTACAGCTCTTAGCAGAGCTGTTCAAGTTAATCAGTATATTTTCTGGGATTTTAAAAATAAAAAAAGAGAAGAGAGTAAAAGAAAATCAATAAACTTTAGTGATTCAAACCCGAACACTTTATCCAGAAGTCGGTCACTGGATCCCAGCACAGGGCCATGACAGAAGGCCTGGCCAGGACATATGTGAAACATGCACTGGAATTCAATGACTAATTCAATGACTGCACCATCCTTCAGAGTTCTTGTCATGAGTGCAGAAGTTCTGCCTTAAGTAAACTGGTTTCTACCCCCTTGATGGTGCTTGTGGGTACATGCCGTGGAGTCAGTTCCAATTCAAATTGACCCTGTACAGGGTTTCTGAAGTTGTACATCTTTACAGGGAGCAGGTTCGCTAGGAGTTGGAACTGACTTGACAACACTTAGCAATAACAGCAGATCTTAGACCTATACAGGGTTGCTATGGGTCGGAACCAACTCGATGGCACTTAACACCACCACCAGAACTTTAGAAAAGGTCTATTAGATGAGAAGAGCTGCCTGCATAGCAGCCTGCCATAAGGAAAAGAGACTGGAGTGAGCAAGGGGGGTACAGGCAATGGCAGCTGCCAAGTCCCAGGACCTCAAGCAAGAGGAAAAGGGAGCATCTGGAAGAGGTCAGGAGTGATAGTGAAGCACTCAGCTTATTCAGGGTCCTTGACAACCAGGAAGTGGGTCTCAGGATGTCCTCCCTATTCTTTGCCTTGCTTTCCACCTCACTCTGGGACTGTCATCTCTAGAGCCCAGTCCTAGGGCAGACACTTCCTAGATGACAAATGGGTGGGTCATTCCCAAAGGAATGGAATAGCCCCAACTTTCCGCCACCCTCCATGCCTGTGCCTCAGGCAGGCATCTTTCTTAGCATCATTTGCTACCAGATAGCAAGGGCCTAGGCAGACACACTGCGGAGACCTGAGTCCTACTGAAGCAGACAGAATTGTGCCTGTGTAGCTGCCAGGACCCTTCAGTGTTGAGCAAATGGGAATCACATCTCAGTGAACCTGCGGGCATCGGACGTTTACATCAATGACTCTAGTCCAGAAAAGTTATGTTCAGTATGTTCTATTTAACTAGATAGTAAAATTCATAGCACTCAGAGAGTTTTAGCTAAAATAAACTCTGTCGCTCAGAGAGGTTAGAATTTAATATAGTTATTCAGCATGATTCTGGCTAACCAGAGTTTTTGTTGCCCTTCCCAAATCTACTGAGCCGAGAGCAACCTGAACACTGCAGCTGAACTGCACTGACACTCACTGGATTCAACTCCACTTCCTCCTCTTGGTCATTCCCAGGCACTTCAAGTGCAAAGCAGGGAATTGCTTAGAGGTCTGCCAAAGATCACTCACCTAGGAAGTGAGAGCAGAGCTCATTACTTTTCTCTAGTAGCCAAGTGTTAGTAGCTCTGACTTAGGGTGGGGATTGTGTTTGTGTGCTGGTGGTGGGAGAGGAGATAAATCGTTCTGACCTACTTCTCGGACATTCTCTCAGACAGCTGCTTTTGGAAGCCATCTGATGGGATGGCACATAAGGGCTGGAATAGTCCCAACTTTCTGTGCCTATCTCCCTGAGGCAGACACCTTTCTTAGCATCAATTTCTACCATAGAACAAGTGCTAGGACACACAGCTTCCCGAAAGGCAGAGGCCCAAATTCTCTCCATATTGGGTGGTTAACATGCATGAGGATGATGGATGAATGGTGCAGCCAGCACTAACTCTGGCCTCTGAAATCACAGGGTGTCACCACTGTCTCATAGAGAAGCGTGTGAAGGAAATTACCTAGTGGCTCTGGTGGGATCACACACTCTACAGTGAATACCAACAATCAAAGATGGTGAACATCTCAGTGGAGATCACAGGAGACCGGCTCTCACACCTCATAATCCCAACAGAGGTGCTACCCAAGAGAAGGGGCAGTGATAATGGAAATCATGAATTGAAAAATTTTAAATGAAGTATAAAACAAAACAAACCAAGGAAAGATACGGGACTGAGTTTTCCTGGAAATGCTAGGATTTCATTTTTGTATGGTAGGCTGGAAGGTACAGGGTAAGTGATCACAGGACTAGCATAATCACCACCTGGGGACTTGCTAGAAATTCAGAGAAACTCACCCTAGACTTTCTGGGAAACAGAATTTTCATTTTAACAAGATCCCAAGGTAATTCAAGTTTGAGAAGAGATGCCGTAAGAATGGCTAAGGAAGTTTCAAATTCTTCATAGCAGCTGAACTCTTCACAGGTAATAGCAAAGCTGCTGGTTCATTGTTCTGGGTTAGCTATACTATATCCCAACAGCCACTGAAGCACACCCAAGGATCTCCAACACATCTCAGAATAGCTGCAACCCACTAACTAGTCCAACTCCCTCATTTTACACACAAAGAGACTTAAAAATTCATGGGAAAATTCCTCTACCTTTTCATTCCATTTTCCCACCATTTTTTTTAAGCCCCCCTCATATAGGGGAGTTAAAGACACCTATCCACTACTCTGGTAGCGTAGTGGTTACGAATCGGGCTGCGAACCTTAAGGTCAGCGGTTTGAAACTACCAGCCGCTCCGCGGGAGAAAGATGAGGCTTTCTACTCCCGTAAAGATTTACACCCTCGGAAACCCTGTACAGGGTCGCTATGGGTCGGACCCGACTCGATGGCACTTAACAACACAACAACAATCCTACTGACAAGGAGTCCTGGTGTGGCGCTGTGGGTTAATGCGTCAGACTGCAAATCCATTTGAACTGCAAGGTCAGAGGTTCAAGCTCATCTGTCGCTCCTTGGAAACCCTATACAGGGTCGGTATGGGTCAGAACCGACTCGACGGCACTTAACAACAACAATTCTACTAACAAGGTGGTCTGGTGTGGTTGACAGAGAGCATGATGATGTGTAGATTGAACTTGAAGGCCAGCAAGTTGGCTCTATGGATATAGTGCGTAAGCAGATACCAAGGCGGGATGTGTATTCCTCGGCTCACTGCTTAGACTGCACCACCCGAACCCTCAGGATCAGAGTTTTTCAAACAAGTTGAGGCGTAGACGTTTAGAGTCCTGGGTGCATAAACAAAACCCTAGGCAGAGACGATGACGTGGACAGATGGGGCAGCTGGGGATTTTAGACACAGAGAGGGAGAATGGCAAGGGCTGTGTGCTGACGACCGGGGTGCAGGCTTGTAGTGATACCCTTTGGTTGGTTGATGATGCATGGAGGGGATGTAACCATAACAATGAAATGATATACGATAGGATGATTGTAAAACTAATGTTCTCCCATGTAAACTATCACATAATTCACAATAAAACATTAACAAAACAAAAACCCTAGGCAGAGATAGTGAGGTATAGTCCCAGTACAGATCTGGGATTGCAAAGGATTGCTCCTAAGGACTCACAACCTTACATAATCCAACTTTCTTAGGTTCCTAGTGTTGGCTCATGTGGCAAGGTGCCATTCCAGATCTGCATCCCAGGATGAGGACTCTGGGCTCCCAGCTTTGTTGTTGGTAGGGAACTTGTTCCGTGTTCCATGTCAGAGCTGGCTCTCACCTGAGAGATAGGCTAGTCTGAAAGTGGATGAACAGGCATAAATTCTAATGCGGGAACTGGACTCAAGTTGTTAATTAGTTTGAAGCCTTCCCTTTGTCCTTATTCAAGGTTAGACAGGTGAGAAGGGGCCAGCAGGACATTAAGGCTGGGTATAGCCCTCAGTGTGAAATGCTGGCTGTTTTTCTTTAGGAATTGGACTGTAAATGGGTGAAATGGGCAGAGGTTATGATAGTGTGTCTAGGGACAGAGAAGACTAGAAGATTGGAAGGCTCTGATAGAAAACTCACATCCTTTTACAAGTGGCCACTAGCCTATTCACATCTAGGCTAAGCTGGATGAAGATCTCAGATCTGTCAGAGTGCTAGAGAGGAGGTCACTGCTAACCTCAGCAGAAGTATCCCTGGGGACCTTGCTGAGAAAACCCATCTCAGTGGGTCTGCTGACCAGCAATTACAGTGGTGACAACACAGTATGGTCAACTGGGAAACCGATACTGATTTTTTCTGTGTCAGGCCTTGGTTAAGTTTACCAGCAAGAAAAACAACCCAGCCTATGTGAACACGCTGCCCTGAGATGGACATAATGAAAAGGCTGACCCTGTGACTGTACGTGAGCAGCTGCTGTCCAGAAGCCAGCCCATCCTGACCAATGGTATGCAGGGCGAGCCAAGGTTAGGGAGGCTACAAAGCCAGCACTCTCAGGAACAGCACGAGCTCTGCTCAAAGGTGACGCAAGAACGTATCAGTGTTTTAGTTCAATCAAAGAAAACATCATTTAGGCAGGGATCTAGTCCTCTTTTCCCAACAGATCAGAGAGCTAGGTTTTCAAAGTCTGGATGTCTCTGGAATCCCTCCAAACATATTTCACTGTTTTCTTCCATGAAAACACAGCTAATTTTGATAACATTAAGTCCTTTTCACAGTTTACTAGAATTTCTGTCAGTCTAACTGACCCACAGACAATGCACTGGATCTACAAGCGGGATGGCTTCTGGGTACACATACCACACAGTTTTAAAGACTAGAACCATGAAGTTCCTATTAGCTGGAGATCCGATACATTACACACTGCTGAAGTAACCTCTTAGCTGTGCTATTGGAGAAAGAAACCATCAATGTTAAGGTGACCATTTTGGAACTCTAGTTGAGGGTGAGCCAGGCCAAGTTGCCCACACAGAACTCCTGGAATATTGACCCTGAGTCATCAAGAGTCCACACCCCGAGGGCCTGACCATGGTAGGCCAGCCAATTTATCAAGCCCCTCTTCTCCTATGGCTGGAGGCTAATTCTTAGCCCATTAAGACAGCCACTGAGGAAATATCCAGAGGTTTTACTGTTCCATTAACCACTTGTTCTTACTGGTCACAGGAGCAAAGTTGGGGTTTTGCCCTCCTTTTATCCTGACACTTCCTCCGAGAGAAGTCCCAACAAGATGCAGCTGCAAAGACCACAGACACTTCAATTTACATAAAATTATCTCACTCCATTTTATTTAAGATTTTTTTTTTCTCCAGTTAGTAAAAGAAAGATGTGTCTCTCTTTATACATATGTACAAGTTCAGTTATAAAAATAGACAGCACATTCAAAGAGAAAAAAGGCTTGGCATTTTTCTGATTCCCTCTAAATAGCATCTGTACACAGGAGTCTGGGTTTGGGTAGGAGAATCTTAATGATTTAAATTAAGTGATTCCCCTACATACCCTACTCCAAAAAAGTTTTAAAAATCAATCTATCTAAACTCAATTCCGCGATTTTCAGGTGTGCAAATTAGAGGCTGGCCCGCCCAGAAGCACCTGCTCCACCAGGGACACATCAGGCTAGGGACAGGTGGAAATACCTCCCATGTGACTATCACCCTTTTGCCTCTCTCAGAGGGTGGCAAGCTCAGGTTGATGGGTCTGGGCTGGGAGGGTCAGAGCTGAGCTTGCTTGCCCTCTGCCCACCTCACTCCTGTTGTCCCTTCCTTTCTCAGTGCAATACAGACAGTGCATACAGCCAAGCAGGGGGCTGAAGGGCAAGGGGTGGGGAGACTGTGCATTCAGGAAGGGCAAAGAGGAGTTACAAGAGGGGCAGTGAGGATGTCCTGATGATTGAGTGGCTCCTGGTCTCTGTACTGGCTTCTGGGAGTCCCTTGGGTGGAAGCTGCTGCTACTGTTGCTGGTGGGACCTGAAGGTTCTCTGGTGTGAACCATGCAGGACTGGGGAGGAGGTATAGGGAAAACCACTGCCTATGGGTACATGTCCTCTAGTCTTCTGTCATTCTGACATGCTACTTGCCTTCTCATGCTCACTGCCATCTTCAATGATGATACTCTAGCAAAAGGGGTTTGGAGATCTGGGGAGATGCCCAAAGACCGAGGATGCCAGTACATGATTTCCTGCCTTCCTAGCCCTTTAGGAAATCACAACTTTAAGAGAAGCCCTCCACTGTGGAACACTCACAGCACTTGCAGAGCCTTTGCAAGGGACATGGCCAGAGCCAAAGAATGGAATGGGGATGGAGACAGTGTGCCTGAGCATCTAAAGAGGTTAATATCAGGCCCTTCCCCAGTAAAAGGTTTAAGACTTGGCTATCAAGTTCATTTGAGATATGGTGGGGCTGATCCCTGTACCAGGCCTTCTTCTTTTAGGATACCCAGAGCTCTCCTTTTGAGACACATGTAATAAAAGTGCTCATACCAACCACTTGCCTGTCCTTCCCTTGCTGCAACTGGTCATCTCCACCCTCTGAATTGGGATGTAATATGCTGCACTGGGCAAGCAATCAAAACACCATTTGCTGGCAAGGATTCTAGCCCCTGGTTTGGTTGAAGGAAGCTGGAGGGTCCAGGTGGTTACCGTCCTCCAGGAGGGTTGGAGCCTTTGCCCTGTTTCCGGATCAGAGAATCTGTGGCTAGGCTGCTGGTCATGTGGAGGTTCTTGGGAGTCCCAGGAACATTATTTCCTTTGCTCAAAGGGGAGCTCAAGGGAGAAGAGGCGCTTGAAGGTCCAAAGTCGGCAAGGCCAGCAGGCCGAACAAGGGATGTCTGCAGAGGACTGCTGGCAGAAATTCCTGTGGGGATGGAGAGAGAGCGACAAGTGTTAACAGTGGTCCTGCTGGAGCTGCCTCGTAACCTGCAGACTTGGTGATGGAAGAGGGGCATGAGAAGCGAGAAGTCAGCAAGCAATCTCTTGTCCTTCCAACCTCTTCCTGGCACATTTGCTTGTTCCTATCAACCTCTTTTCAGTTAAAGGGTTTTTTAAGAGAAAAACTATATTCACCCAACCTTCTCCACACTGCCTCGTCCACATGGAGGAAAATGTCATCATGACACTCAAGGGCTGAGTAGACAAAGTATAATCTGTAAAAGCCAAATCTGTAGTATGAGATCTGTAACTTACTGGACTCTGATATATTTTCTTTTGTTCTTTCTTCTACCACCACTGTGATAAGGTGTTTCATTCCTCATTTCAGAAGATGTTCTCCACTCACCAATCACTTTGGTTAGAGGGCACACAACTTCCCAATCCCTGTCCTGTGACCATACTACTGCGGTTCTTGTGCTGAGTAGTTCGCTGGGCTACAGTGAACTCTCCCTTTTCATTTACACCGAATACAACTCTTCATTTGTTTCTTGTGTTACTAGTTTTATTTTACTAAAAAAGAATTCCAAGTGCTTTCTTCTCATCCACAGGGGTTCGCAGGCAATCTTTGAGTCAGTTCTTTCCTTGTTCTCCTTTTACAGCTACTGCGAGCCTTCTTGTGACACTCTACTACTGCTGACACTTTTACCCCTCAGCTCCCTTACTCCAGGGTTTCATGAGTAATCCTGGCAGATGTCATGCTCTGTACCACCCACAGTGAGATCCTGCTATGGCTGCCTTGACGATTGAGATGAATGTTGTTTTCTAAGGATGCAATGAGCTGGGACAATGTTAAGAGACACTAGGCTAGGTTCTTATACTTTCTATTTGCTGAGTGAACAAATAAATGAAGGCTGGAATCCGAATCCTTGCAGTAGAGGACAGGAGGTGAACTAACATCTACTGAGCATCTGCTATAGGCCAAGCACTTTCTAATAATGCGTATATACTGAGAGTTCTGTAAATGAGTTCTCTGACACATCTTTCCTCTCACCACTCTCAGAGGCCTGCAATTCCACTATGACAATTATCCTTCACCTGTCATGGTCACAATCACTTCACTTCTCATACTTTCCGAATTACAGTTTGGCATCCTTCTCATTACCAGACACAGTGGTTCCTTTCTTCTTTTGATCTATGACCACAATTAAGACCTTTCCCTCTCTCTCCCCTTATCCATATAGTATCTTGTAAACACCCCATATGTAGTTCCTATTACATACCAAAGAGCAGGTCCATGTACTTTATATGCATAACCCTAATGCACTGGGCTGCAAGGTTGCTTTGAATTGCAAGGTTGAAGGTCCAAGCTCACCAGCCGCTCCTTGGAAACCAAACCCTATACAGTGTCACTATGAGTCGGAACCAACTCCACGGCACTTAACAACCACAATGCATACGTGGAGTCCTGGTGTGGCGCTGCAGGTTAATGTGCTGGACAGCAAGGGTCTGTTTGAACTGCAAGGTTGGCGGTTTAAGCTCACCAACTGCTCCTCAGAAACCCTAAACAGAGCCACTAGGAGTTGGAACCGATTTGATGGCACACAACAATAACACACACAGCAGGCTACATGTTACCTATGCTGTCCTGGATGACTGAAATGTGGGTCTTAGATACCAGTCTAGGAAAAACTCAGTTCTCAAAGCAGGAAAAAGTCTGAATATTTAAGGTAGTAGACTCCAAAAATCCAGCTCTCATTTTTTCACATTACTTTCAATTTAAAGGTTGCATGACACCATGTTGTGGGGGAAAGAGGAGAGTTATGACTGCTTAGTGTGAAGAAACAGAACTCCAGTCTGGATTCTGGGAGCAGAGGTCTGGTCTGATAGTGGTGGAAGTATCATACTTGCTCTCTAACTGGCAGAACACTCAATAGACTGTTCTCTCTAGACTGTTCCTGGTCAGATGGAGCCTGCAGCCCCATTGGGTCTCCGCACCTTTTGACACATTGTACCCGTATGCAGCATAGGCGGCTGCTGAGGCTGCCGCAGCCCCGGCTTTGGCTCCTGCCATTGCGGCAGCACTACCCGCTGTGGACTTTCGGCTCCGGCCTTTCCCTGCTCCTTTGGCTGTGCTTCCTGAACCTTTGGGGCGGCCTCGGCTTCGAGCTGAATGACCACGTCCTGCAGCTGGCATTTCCTGAATGGAAATTCCTGTGGGAACAAATGGGCAAAAAGGAAAAATATGAAATCTCTTCACATGTTAATTTAACCTTGCCCTGGCAGGGAAGCTGGTTTTAGGACTCCCAGGAATGTCTGCATCTTCATTTAATGGCTGAGCCACTGGGTCACAGTTACTGAGGATTCAAACAGTTAGGAACAGTCTGGCTCCTTGAGCTTCTTTTTCTTCTCTAGAGTAGTTCCATTACTTTGGAATTTTTTTCTTTAAATAGATTGCTACTAAATGAACTCTCAAGACCTGCAACCTGTTTTTCACATGCACATTCCAGCCAATTACTCCTGCCCTTGGAGAATCAACTTTTATTTCCAAATTTTAAATCTAGAGCTCCCAGAGAAAGAGCAGCAACACTGGCTCCACACAAGCAAGTAAGGAAGGCCCAGAAAAGTGAAGGTCCTTTTTGCTCCATTCCACTCCTTAAGAAAAATGCCGTAACTCTTAAGGGGAATCAGGGCCTCACCCACCATCAATCCAATGCCTTTCTCAAAACCCCAGACCCGTCTAAGCACTGTGAGATAATAGCACAGTGCAATACCACTTACCATTCACTGTGTCTGAGACGGAGCCCGTAATGGAAGCAGGAGAGTTGGTGGCTCGGGACTGAGGGGCTGAGGAGGCTGGGTCATCTACAATGACCAGCATGTCACTGCTGCTCTCATCAGGGGGAATGGAGCCAGTGTGAAGCTCACTGCTGATAGAGATCTAGAAGAAGCAAGGACTGAGATCACCACCAACTCATGGTGCTCACAGCACCCACCATGGGACAGTTTTCTAAAGCCAATGCTTTATGAAACTGTATGAGAACACACTTAAACGTATCTGCCACTATTTCCCTCTTCTGCATGGCTTAAATGCTGCTAATGTGATCCAAGACAGAAGGAGCAAGGACCAGATAAATCAGCCTGCCTGTCTTCAGTTGTATTTCTCCTCATGGATCTCAAGTACAACCCAGTCTATAGGGCAGGAAGACTTTAGGAGAAGTAAGGTTGATCAGCAGTGCATCCCAGCTCCAAGGTCAAGACACAGTCCCCACTGCTATTGTGAGGGCATCTACCGGAGCCTCACCTCACTGAAAGGGCTGGGCATAGCAGAGTCCACACTAATGAAGGAGTCGTCCCCATCAGCAGAGAGGTTGGAGTTATCAGCCGAGGGAACAAATGGGATCACCAGATTCACACCTTCCTTTCGCCTTTTCCCATCCAATTCATCTTCCTTTTTCTTCTGGGAGTACACAAAGCAAAAAATATGGAAAAAGCATGAGGACCAAGAGAAGAATGGGGTTGGGTTGAAAATGATAGACTCTCATTCTTAATAAACATCTGTATTTCATTCTTTTCAATTAGCAGATTTTTAAGAAAGAAGAAGTTCAGAAGGAAAGAAGAAAGAAGGTGTTTAAAAAGAGTTTAAACGGTTGATCAACTTGATCCTCATGCGGAGCGGAGCAGGTGCAGCCTCTGGTGTGCCCAAAGTGCAGCGCACCACTTGTAGGGCTGAATGAAAGCACTCTCAGAAAGGCAGGGCCAATACTTTTAGTATATTTTATGCATATCTGTTTTTGTTTTAAATATACTACCTGTAAAAAAAGGGTTTTGTCATACCCAAGGAAAAATGGATTGTTTCAATCTTTTAAAATTTCATGCAAACTCTTAAGGGTTGAGTGATCAGCTACTCTATAAACAGTTCTATAATCAGATTCAGTAAGGCTTTGTCAGCACAGAATGTGTTTGAGTACATCTGGTAATCACACCCATCTCCTACTCTTAATAGCATTTGTGTCTTTGTCTATATATACTATTGTTGTATATTTACCTGAAAGTTCTATACTTAAGAGTACGGATGACATATAATGCAGACTCTGTAAATCCTACAAAGTTCTGTATGAGAAAAACCACCTTCTTCTTTGACACTGTTTCTGAATGTTAAGCTATTTCTTATTTTAAATAGTAGTAATAGGCTGGATATTGAGGATGAAGTCATGAAAAAGACCTTGAGGAAATGAGTAGAGCTGATAGCCCAGGATAAGAGGAACTTGAAACCCCAGGAGTTTTTCACTTTGCACCAGGGACATTCTTTAGGCACAACTGCTGGCAGTAGGTTTAGTTTAAACTAGGAAGAGTTAGTAAGTTTACCAGAAGATATTTAATACAGACAGGACCAAAGGGACACGAAGGCCCTAATACTGAGTTTGGATCAGAAAAAGAAGATGACCTCCACTTACAGCACAAACAGCTTTGGCATGTGGGCAGACAATACGCTTCTAGCAAACCATAAAAGCCAAAGAAATGGGTCACAGGCAAGGGCAGGAACTAAAGACTAGAACTTTGGAGAAGCTTAAAGCTCAATTGGCTATTTCATCATTTGTGATTAGGGCCCAACAAGGACTGAGAAGATGGGAGGGGTGGTACAATTCAAGGGTACCCTAACCCCAGTAAAAAATATTATCATGTGCTTACTAGGAGGTAGTAAAATGGTGCCAAACCAACAATCTGCAAGCACAGTAAGTCTGAGAACTACTACACAGTAAGTCAGAACTAATGGACTAATTCTGGGAACAGGAAAAAGACACAAAAGTTTGCCTGCAATTTACATGACAGCAAAGACAAGGAATGGCATCCTGGTGTGGCCCTGTGGGTTAAATGTGTTGGACTGCAAAGTTGGTTTGAACCACAAGAGTGAAGACTCTAGCTCACCAGCTGCTCCTTGGAAACCCTACACAGGGTCGTTTTGGGTTGGAACCAACTGGATGGCAATTAACAACAACAAAGACCAGGGATACGAATGACTGATAATATTCTTTGGCAGAAACAGCAAGGTAAGGAGAAATTAGGAAATCTACATTCCACTTCTGGTGTGGTGCTGTAGGATCAGCAACAGACGAAACCACAAAGCTGACAGTTCAAATCCACCAGTTGCTCCCAGGAAACTGTCATGTCACCATGAGTCAGAATTGACTCGACGGCACTTTAACAACAACAACAACAACAATACATCCCACTTTGCAGCTGGCCTAGTGGTCTACAGCAAGAAAAATCAGGAAGGAAGACAAAAGAGCTCAAATTTTTGGTGTGTTGACAGATGACTCTGAGTGGTATATAAAGCAGAATTATTGCTGAAGGATTGGCTATAATGAGCTCTCGGGCCCTTTCTAAGATTTCATGAAATCTAATAGTGTAAGTTAACAGCCATTGTACCCATATTTAGCCTTACTCTTTGAGACAGTCCAGTTTCTATAATTAAACTGCAAACAGAGACAGGGTGGGTCTCTGAGGTGCCTTCAGGTCTTTCAGGGTCACATGACTTTTGAGCATTTTTTTTCCTGATCAAATGCCAATCAGCCCAGAGCAGCTGCTAATCACACACAGATGGAGCTGGATACCAATCAGTGATGATAAGTCCATACTCCTAAGCCTTGTCTGTGAGTCCTCTGCCCCCACCCACCACCCCAGGATGGATACCTTCTCTGCGTATTTTTCCCGCTTGCGCTTGCGTTCTTTCACACGATTGGTTTCCTCCTGCTGCCTTTTCTCTTCCTGTCGGAGTCTCACTATGGAGAAAAATCAAGAAAGATCTGAACAATCTTCCACCCGTAACAATCATACCTTCTGGCATTTTTCATTCTTGCAATTCCAGGAAGTGGTAAAGCAGAAAAGTTTTGAAAAAGCTAACATTTTTCTAGCTGGATGCACCTAAGTACTCTTGTTTACTGTCTCTTGAAATCTGACCTACGCATTAAAAAACGCATCTAATCCTATTCCTACCCTGAAACTAAAATGGCCATATTATCTGGTGTTTATGGTCCAAAGTATGACTTCTGTTTGTCTAAAGCAAATAATTGGTGGCTTCCTAACTTGAGAAAGAACAGAGTTCTTGGATACTTTATAGCTTTTGGGTTCAACTATGGCTCTGTCCAATTATTATGTTCTTCCTCCGCTATTCTTTTCTTTCAGCCTTTTCGTATCTCTATATTGACCAGGTGTGGTGCTGTGGGTTAATGCGCTAGACTGCAAAGTCGGTTTGAACTGCAAGGATGGTGGTTTAAGCTCCTTGAAAACCCTCTACAGGGTTGCTATGGGTGGGAACCAATTCAATGGCACTTAACAACAACATTAACCAGATATATCATGTGTGGTTGTAGGGACTGAGAGGTTTTTAGAAGATGGTGACAACAATAAGATACATGAACTCATTTTGTTGTGATGCTGTGGAACTCTTTAGAAATTTCACTGGATAAATTTGAAACCCATTGTTCTTAAAGGCCAGAAATACATGTGAGAGGGGTTTGTATGTAACAGAAGCAAGTGTTTCTCTAATTTTTCCACAGAAATATTTGTTAAGGGAGAATGAAGTAAATTAACTGCTGCTGGGGAGTCTAGAAATACAGTCGTTCTAAAGCAAACAAAAAATTGATTTGAAGTTAAATTTCAAAATACATGTGAATTTTGCCTTTTACTTTATTGCATATCTTTGTTTGGATTTTAATGTTGAAAAAAAAAGTCTTTCGCTTTGCCTACTCTTGGTACACAATTTAAGTAACCCCCTTCCATTTTCAGATGTGTGGGGCTAGAGAAACATCTTTTACAGGAAGAGAGTTATTAAGAGTTTTAGAGTACGTACATTTCTTCTCCAACTCTTCATCGTCTAGAAGAAGACTAACCACCTCTTTGGGTTTCAAGGTATCTGGTTTGAAGTTCCCACCTGAAATCACCATCCGTTGAATCTACATCAAAGCAGATAAAAATGTTACCTCCAGGCATCTATTTCTATATGATAAGTATCCCAGAAAGAAAGAAACATCCTGTTCAAACTGTTCTTTAGGTAAGGTGCCTCTGGTTTCCAGATTCTTATTTATCTGACTGGCTAATACTGATTATTCATCCAACAGAAAGAACAATGAGAACTTCTATGTAAGGATTGCTAGAATGTCCAATAATACAGAATCAGAATTGGGGGAAAAAACCCAAAAAAACTTTCTTTGGAAATTAGTCTATTTGGCCTACATCTCAGAGGCAGATCAAGTTGAGAGTATGAGAATGAGAGCCCAAATGTCCTTTCTTTCTTTGAATGTGAAAATATGTCAAACATGAAGACAATTTCTGGTGTCAAAATTTCCACATGAACTATGGCTGAATTTTGGCGATGCACACCATTCTGGTAGAAGAGTCAGGAATGGCCAGGGCAGCTGAGATTACTTTTGTACAGAGTCTTATTTCAATTTCTATTGAGAAGAAATTCTAGCTCCTTCATGATCAATGAAAGGCAAGGGAGTCTTAAAAAGCCTTGTGCTTACCTCACTCTTCTCTTTGGCTCTCTGCAAAATGCGTTCTTCAATGGTGCCTTTGCAGATGAGTCGGTAAACGGTAACCTGCTTTGTCTGCCCCAAGCGGTGGGCCCTGTCCATGGCCTGCTGGTCCACAGTGGGGTTCCAATCACTATCATAGAAAATCACCTGTGCAGGCAAGATGAGAATACAGCAAAGACTGAGGCACTCTTCGGGTAGGATCAGAATTCTGAGAGCAACCTCACATCTGTTTTTAATAGTTTGATGTCAGATTTTTTGCCATGATATTAAGATGGTATCAACTCATAAGATATTGTCCCTGGGTAAAAAAAAACAACCCAAATGTTCCTGGCTTCTTTTATCTCCCACCTTGGGAGTTCATTTAAAAAGAGCAATAATATTGGCCAGGCATTGTTTTAAGTGCTTTATGTGTACTGACTAATTTAAACTTTTAAGTACCCTATGATTTAGGTACTATTAAGACTCCCACTTTACAGATGAAGCAACTGAGGAATGGAGGAGTTAGAGAATTTATCTAAGATCACAGAGCCTTATGTAAGTGGTGCACCTAAGATGCCAAGTTGTCTTCTCTTTAACCCTGGGCTATCTTGGTAAGACAGGCATGGTTTCCTTGGCATTCTCAGGAAAGCAATGCTTAAAAGGGTTCCCTGAAAACTACTTTTGATTTGCTGAATAACAAAGACACAGACAACAAGTGAAAATATACAAATCTCCTACAACCAACAGACTCCTGAGCACTTAGCCTTTGAGGCTATCCATCACAGTGGACCTATTGGGAAAAAAAGCTAGTTTAAATGGCTCTCATCTCTCATGCATTCTCCTCTGTATCCAAATAAGTCATTGAATTCAGCCAATGTTTTTTTTAGAAATGAAGCTATCCTTCCTATAGTTTCACTGTCAGTATGCTCACCATTACACCTGGATCATTAATGCTTTGTTCATCTAGCAGGCTTTAATGGATGTCAGGTTTGGTTTCTTTCCTTTAGTCTACCCTGAATACCACTGGAGACAAACCTGCCCTGCTATAGACTAAGCATGTCTCTGTTAAATTGCAACACACCAAATCCAAACTCCCCTAAATAATCGGTTCCTGCTTTACAGCGCCAACTTCATTCTCTATTCTTTCCCCAAACAATTATGGCTCCTCTTTCACGCAGCCAGGTCACTTCAGTGTTTCTCATTTATATCACACCTGTTTGTATCTCATTTTGCACAAGCTGTTTCACTGACCTAGAATCCTTCAACTCTTCTCTACTGGTCCTTTGAGGTTTAGTTCAAACTTCACCATTTCCAGGAAGGCCTCCCTGATTTCCCTAGCCTATAACAATGTACAGTTTTCAGAAACTTTTATCAAAAATAATAATGGTTAAAATCTATTGAGCACTTACTATGTCTAACACTAGTGTGCACACAAATCTCACAAATTCTCACAAAGATTATGCATTTCCTCCCACTTGAATTAGAAGGAGTCCTGGGTGTAACACCACAGGATAAACACTGGACTGCAAGGTTTCCAGCTGCTTCTTGGAAACCCTATACAGGTTAGAACTGACTCAAAGGCACTTAACAACAACAACATGAATTAGGAATAATCTGACCTGATAGCACCGTGAATGGCTGCCATGATATATGACCTAACAGTCTCCCCTCCACACCTGCACTATCAAGAATGTTTCATAATCCCTAGCTCAAGTCTCGACTCAATCACTGAATAGTTTCAATTCACACTAGCAAGTTAAAAAACAAAACAAAATAAAAAACACACAAAAACTGATCATAGTTTTGGAGATAACAAGACATGCAAAATTCTAGCAAATTCAATTTAAAATTTCAGTGAGTATAGTGTTAATTAAAAGAAGATCTCCAGTTAGCCATGGTGTGCACATACTTGTTCAACATACCTCAAATGACCACACATGTAAGAAGGGGGGATGGGGAAGGAATGGGGACTGATGTCATAACCAAAACATAGTACCTTCAACAGTCCATGCCTGAGGCAATGGTTCAGCAAGAAATCCTGTGTTATGAATCACTTTATAGTTACTTCGTTACTATTTATAATACTTTCCTGAAAATCTCAGTGGCAGTCAGACCTGATTCAACCTGGGCTCTTTTGAGCTCAGTAACAGTGAGAATATTAAAAACCAAGGAGACAGGCAATTTTAACTTCAAAACAAACAACAAAATAAACTGAGTGGCTATGAATCTTATATATAAATTAAAAGAAGTGGGGAAATTTGGGAAGAAAGAGAATGAAGTAGAATTCTGTTTAGGAAAATACCCAGAGAAAAAGAATATGAAATATATGTATGACAATAAATGACAGTGCAAGAACTAAAAGCTAAGTCAGATGACTGACTAGTATCTAACTGGACAACAAACAACACTCAGTCAGTTCATGAACTGGGGGCTGTGTTGGAGGTGACAGTGCCTACTACCGTGGAACAAAGATAGCCCCTGTATTTGGTAACCAGGTTTACAGAGCTTAGAGAAAAACAAATAACAAATTAAAGGACTAGAACAACTGACTAACTAGAAAAGATTAAAGCAGGTCAATCCACACAGCGTGGCCCAGCAGTGACTCAGGGGAAGTATACTAATAGCACCTTCATGAAGTTGTAAACACCCAGCTAGGTAGGTGTGGAAGCAGAAGTGAGAGTTGAGATGAGGTGGAGGAGCCATGCTACATAGATCAGCGATAGAAGTTTCAGGACACCAAGGAGTGAAACAGAAAACAGGAAAATTTAAAGAAACGTCACCAGAAAGAGATGGACCAACACTTGGAGGTGGAGTTTTTCCCCCCAGGAGAATAGGTGTAAGTTCATTCATTCCCCTGGAAGAGCTGAACACTGTCCCATGCTGTCTCACTTCGACAGATGACTTCTCACATTGCTAACTAAGGGAAAAAGTTCCTCATTCTCTCACTATATGCCCACATTTAAAACAGGTCTGACAGAGAAGCTAAAACAAATGGTACAATTTATAACATCCCCTCAGTAAAAAGAGTCAATCCTAAAGCTATCTCTTTTTCAGGAAGAGTACAAAACAAATGAAAAACTAGGCAGTTAGGGGCAGCTGCCATTAGTCACACACCTCAGTCATGTTTCCACTAATAGAGGGAACTAGAGACTTCTACTCTGTTTATGAATACATGTTTACATATGCAAATACAACAAACTGCATTCTCAAGTCACAAGACATTGTCAGTTCTGACTAACCTCTTCCTTGTCCATAAATGGCCCAGGGGATCTCCCAAAGTTAAATAAATCTCAAGGTAAAGGAAAATGCAAGGCAAGCTGTTATTGTTTCTCTAATGTTAATATACATACAAAAAGCTTAACACTTAAGTTCACACAAAGCACAGAATTCATTCTAGTCTTGCCCTATTTTTCTGGGGTAATATACAAGGTGTTCCTAATTTACACATGAATCCCCCATAAATTATTTTGGCTTTTAAAACTCAGAACATTCTGGGCATCACAATATTCTTTGCCCCAAAATAAAAAAGGAATTTTTGCTTCTATTCTTCCAGCTAACAGTGATGGTTGTTAACAGTGATGGTTATGGTTGTTGGGTGACATCAAATTGGTTCCAATTCACAGTGACCCCATGTAACAGAGTAGAACTGCCCCATAGGGTTATCTTGGCTGTAATCTTTAGGGAAATAAATTACCAGGTCTTTCTCCTGCAGAGTTGCTGGGTGGGTTCAAACTACCAATCTTTCAGTTAACAGTTAAGTTCTTACCAGCTGGGCCACCAGGACTTCATACCATTCATTAGTTGGGGGTTCACTTTTTTTTTTTTTTGCAGCCAGCAGGATCTCCTTAGCTTCATATTAGGCAAACTATGCAGACAACTGGAAGCATGATGATCTCCCCACTGGAAACTGTTGATTTCTTTGACTAGGAGAACTGATGTTGTTAAGTTCCATAGAGTGGGTTACAACTCAGTGATCCTGTATAGGATTTCTGAGGAGTAACTGGCTGGTGGGTTTGAACTGCTGACCTTGCAGTTAACAATCCAGTGCTTATCCTACCAGGTCTTTTACCTGATGACCCCATCTTTCTTCTGAACTCCAGATTCTGATGTCTCAAGCCTGATCCTATCTCATCTTCCTAATGGCAATTGGTATCTCTATCATTCCAGTTGCTCAGGTCCAACACCTCAGAGTCCTCTCCTTGACCCTCTGCATGCCTCACACTGAAGCCAGCAGCAAAGTCTCGTAGCTGTACTGACAAGATAAATGCAGATGCCAATGACTTGTTACCATCTCTGCTGCTTCAATCCTTGTCTAAGTCAACATTATCTTTGTCTAACTCCTAAATGGTATTTTGTTTCATCTTTCTTCCTTACTGCCCCTCAAAAGCCAGAGTGATGCATTAAAATTCCAATTTTGCTCACATCCTTCCAATGACTATACAGGGTCACTATGAGCCAGAAGAGACTCAATAGCACTTAAGAACAACTAAGCCCTTTATGGTTTGTATCCGTAAGACTCGCCCCAATCTCATTACTGTTCCTTCATTCATTTTATTTCACCTACTCTAGACTCCTTGTTGTTTGATTATGCCAAGCAAGCTCTCACCTCAGGACTTTGTACTTATCTCCTGTTTGGAGTATGCTCTTCTTTCTGTTAAGTGTATGGCTTTTGGCTAGCTTCCTGACGTTCTTCAGATCTTGGTTACCTTCCTAGTCCATACGAAACACTAGCACCTGCTCATTTACCACTCCTTTCCTGCTGTATTATTTACTGGGAATTTTATATTCCATCTCCCCTTGGTAGAAATGTTAATTTCTAGAAATGATGAGGACAAAAAAAGAACTTTGTTTTGTTGCATATGGCTCAAACACTGGATTTCCTAGTGACTAAAACAGTGGTTGGACTCCTAGTGTGGCGCTATTCGATGAGCACTGGACTGGGAATCACAAAGTTGGCAGTTCAAACCCATCAGCTGCTCCTTGGAGCCCTATACAAGGTCTCTATGAGTCAAAACCAACTCAAGATTACTTAACGACAAAAACAAAAACAGTGCCTGGCCTTGGTCAGCTCTTTAAACAACTGCTGAATGAATGGACATTAGAAAAGCATCCATGACACTTTCTTCAGTTGAAGAGCTTGAAGTGTAGTACATAAAGTAATTATAACATAGGGCTCTTAAATTGAGTAGAGGGAGGAGGGATCAGTGTTTTAAAGAGCAAACAGTAATTTATCAGGTAAAAGACAGACTTCAAAAGAGACATTCTAATCTGAAGAAACAGCTTATACAACAGTATAATGCAGCAGTGTGTGTTCAGGTGCTACAAGTCAATCATTACTTCTGGAACATAAAATGTGGAAGGGGAAGTAGTCTGGCATTAGGCTAAAAACGTATATTAAGGCCACAAAATGAAGGGCCTTGTATGCTGTATAAAGGAGTTTATTTTGTAGATGATGGAGGATCCCTAAAGAGTTTTGCATAAAGGAGTGACATGATTTATTAACAAACTAATAGAGTAGCAGCATAGCAAAATTAGATTTGGATGAACAGGTAATGGGGTTGGGGGCTGACACTGGAGGCCAAAAGATCAACTAGGAAAAGTGATAAATCTTGTATTTAACACTGAGAATATGACTAGACTTGAGACTGTATGGAATGCCTAAATAGTAGAGATAGCAGAGAACATGGTGAGAGGCAAGCTTATGTTATCTGATATGGCACAAAATAAGCCATCACATCAGAGAACCTACAAAATCAATACCTTCCAAAACTGAGTTTTTCCTTAAAATTATAGAGGTTAGTGATGTGCATTGACTTCTGGTGAGGGGCTGTAGGATCAGCACTGGATTGCAAACCACAGGGTCAGCAGTTCAAACCCACCAACTGCTCCTTGGAAACCTTATATAGGGTTGCTATGAGTTGGAATTGACTCAACAGCACTTAACAACAAGAAATGGTGTGCATATTAGATATAGAATCTACCCAGCTATGCCTCCACAGACTCTGGGAGGCTGTAGAGTTTTAGATGCCAAGTAAGAAACACCTCAGTCCTACAGCTGATATTTTATTTAGTGATATTAAACAGTCTAGTTTTACTCTTGAAGGCAGACAATTCTATACACAGCAGTTAATAAGATGAAAGAATGAATATAGTCCGGAAGTGGAGACTGGGAAACAGGAGATGTAGTTCCAGCACTACTGCTGTCAATCTATTCAAACTTCTTAAGGTCTGTAACTCAATACTCCATGATTCTGCTAAGTTTGCATCCTACTCATACTTGTGGGGATTTTGATGCTTTGTATTTTATGGAAATGCACCATGATAGTCACACACAGTGATACTTTTAGACTCATGCTTTTTATAAAACAATTTCAGATGTATGCATTTTTTAAATTATTGAAATTGTTATTAAATACATTTGAATTCTGGGAAGAATCCTGAGATTCTAAAGAAATGCTTTCGAGCAAAATGGCCACCGGCCCGGAACTGTTTATCACTAGGAAAAAGGCCTAAACGGGGATTGTGGAGCAGGATAGGCAGACTAAAATGGAAACAGGCCAAAAATTTAATCCTGAGTTATGTCACAACGACCGACAGTGGCATCCTGAAATTTCTCAGGAAGAAGAGTAAAAAGGGGATGTGATCTCCTGATCACATCTACCCAGAGGCAATCAGAAGCATAAAAATAAAAAAAATACCACAATACACACCCATCTAAGTGTTAAGGCCACAGACAACTCCTAAATATGCCCAAAAACCAGAAACAGATGACCATTATCAGTAGATGTCCAGAAACGAGATGAAGTGACTGAGGCAAATGAGCTAGAAGTAGACCTACACTCCAAACTAGAAGATGGGCAAGCTTTGGAAATGACTGAGAAGGAATTCAGAAAAATGATTATAAAATTTATCAAAACACTATACAATAGAGTTGAGAAAAATAAGGAAGAAGTCAGGAAAGCACTACAGGAACACTCAAATAAGATACATACAGCATTGGTAACAACTCAAAACTTACAGAAAGAGATCCAAATGATTAATAATAGAATATCAGAAGTGAACAATACACTGAAAGGGCAAAGAAGTAGAAATGAAGAGATACAAGCCAGAACTAGTGAGCTAAACGATTAGTCTCTCAACACTAAGACAGAAGAGCAAACACAAAAATGGATAAAAAAAAATCTGAAGCAGACCTAAGATTCATGTTGGACAACATGAAGAGGAATAACTTAAGAATTATCGGCATTCCAGAACAGGAAGAATCCCACATGTCCACAGAGGAGATAGTTGAAGAGTTTCTGGAAGAAAATTTCCCTAACATCCAGAAAAGCAAAAAGATAAGCATTCAAGAAGCTTAAAGAACCCCAGGATGGATAGAGTCTAAAAAACAAAACACCAAGACATATACTTATCAAGCTCTCCAAAATCAATAATGAGGTCAGAATCCTGAAAGCAGCTAGGGAAAAGAGAAGTGTAACTTACAAAGGCAAATAAATCAGATTAAGCTCAGAATTCTCAACAGAAACCATGCAGGCAAGAAAGCAATGGGGAGAGATATATAAAACCCTGAAAGAAAAAAAACTGCCAACCATGAATTCTCTACCCAGCAAAGTTGTCAATCAAATATGAAGGTGTAATCAAAACATTCCAGGATAAACAGAAGCTAGGAGATTTTGCCAAAGCTGTGGCACTGTGGGCTAGTGTGTCAGACTGCAAAGTCACTTGAACTGCAAGGTCGGTGGTTCAAGCTCACCAGCTGCTCCTTGGAAACCCTATACAGTGTCGCAATGGGTCAAAATCGACTCAATGGCATTTAACAACAACAACAACCCTGCTAATGAAAAACATCCTAAAGGATGTTCTGTGGACTGAGAACCAATAAGAACAGACAACAACCAGAGAATGATGTACATGGCAGCATCACCCTGAACTCAGCTGACAAATGAAAAGAGTCAAGAACAGAAAAAAATGTTAAGAACAGAGGATCTGGGTAGTCTGTCTATGATCAAAACAATTACAGTGCGAAAGAAGGTAAACACAGAGGAACAGAGATCCAGGTTGTGGGAAGTCAGGTAGATAGCAGAATAAAATAAACTGTCTTAAATTGAGGGAAGAGTTAATGGACTATAAGGTAACTAAAGCAGTGGGGTTGGAGTGAGGGGTTTAGTTCAGGTGTTGGAGAGGGCAATACAAGAAGGGGGAGGAAGTGGAAGAACAAGATAGATAGGAGAACACTGAGACAGGTTTGCATGGCCTAAGTGGGACAGAGGTAAATAGTGATGCATGCTCAACCTTTGGAACAACAGGGCTCTGTGATACAGGGATCTAGACATAGTTTAAAGAGGGGAAATAATACTAAAATGCTTGACTGGTTTTCCTTGCCTACTAATGTAAAATAGACACTTGAGTGGGATAGAAAGGAATGTTGGAAAACATGATTACAGAAAACTCGTAAGCCCGTCTTCAGCCTATAACTGATTGGAATATCTAAAAGGGGTTCTAGAACTTGCCCAGTGAAATAGGCATCCTGTAAAGCCTTTGCAGAGTATAGGACCTTAGGTGGAATCCTGAATCCCATCCAGAACCTTCTGAGGTGGGACATTCCCACTAGCAAGGACAAGCAGACCAGCCTGGAACAGCTAGAGCAACAGAAGATACATCTTCAAAAAAAAGATCACCAAGAAAAATCCCAAACAAAAATGTCAGCATGACTGGCTACTACAAGAATAAGCAAGCTGTTCGTCAGGAAGCCATCAAGGCAAGCAATCAAGTGCCTTCAGGACAAACTCCCCTCTAAGACTGAAACTCAAAGGGAACTCATGAACAGGCATGTAAGCTTGCTGGTGATCACATTGGTGTACTGGTGAGTGGAAGAGGGGGAAAGGCAGCAATGAAGAAATGGGTTGAGTTCAATCACGGTCCATTGACTCCCATTGACCTGGAGATGAGCGAGAGAACAGGAAGGGCTGGTTGGTCCACAGTGTAGTAAGACCTGGGGACACTTGAGCCCATGACAAGGGCATAGCCACAGAGGACTAGAGCTGAGAGTGAAGCATCCAGCTGATATGAAGTGAGTGGAGATGCACAAGAACACCCAAACTTGCAGACAGTACCCACTTAACTAGCTTCAATGGTTTGATAATCAGAACTCGACTAGATGAAGATTATAAAAAAATTAAAACTTTCTTGAAAAAAGAAACAGAGTAAATTGCTACAATTTGATGAACCTGACCTATAATCCTAGCGGTAGTAACTCGAAATACCAACAGAGAGGGAAGGAGTCCTCACATCAAGTATCAATGCTATCCCCTGTGTACACAGGGTAGATAGGGATGGGCAACTTAAGACACTGACTACCTAAAATGTGGGGGCAATATAGGCATGAAGTGACTGGCTTACAAGGTTTCAAGAGCGAGTATAGTTTAAGAGTGGGGGGGGCGGGGGTGAGAGGGGAAGTCCCCACTGAATAGTTTTCATCTTGTCTAAGTGGCTCTGGTGAAAAGAAATGGGGATAAGATTTGTATGATTCAATAATGATTGTCATCATGACTAATTGCAACTGTTACAATTGTAAAGGTAGAAGTTTTGTAACAAAAACAGGGGAGTGGTTATTCTTATGGTCCAGAAGCAGAAGACTCTAGGGACCTTATCCAAAGAAGCAGCAATGCCAGAGACGGAGGCAAAGATGGGGACATGGAGAGAGGGAGCGGCTGAGGACTCTAGATTCATGGGAAGAGCGGGACTAAGAGCTGGTGGCCAGGAGGCTGACTTGCAGAATGTGCCCTTTAGAGATGTAAATTATTATATATGCCTGAGTGGGTGTTTTTTTGTTTTGTTTTGTTTTAATAGCTAAAGTGTATATACAAAATTCTGTTAATTTATGGTACATGGAGGGGATTATAATCATTGTAATGAAATAAGGTGCATGATTTCTTGAATGTAAAACTGATAATCTGCAGTGTAATCTTTCACAAAAGCTTTCATTTCTTTTCTGAGAAGGGAATATTGCTCCAAGGAGATTGGGTATGAAAGGATGAATAATTTATTATTGTGTTTGTGTGCTGTCATGTTGGTTCCAACTTACGGCGACCCCTACAGGGTTTTTGAGAAGTGGCTGGTGGGTTTGAAGTGCCAACCTTGTGGTGATCAATCCAGTGCTTATCTTACAGTGCTATACCAGGGCTCAAATCTTTTATTGGGGTATCTATTACGTGTTTTAAATGACCAATATTATTGTTCTTCCAATCACCTTTTAAAGTTCAGGATATAAACACCAACTTTGTACTATAGTTACTGTTGGGTGCTGTCCAGTAGGTTCTGACTCATAGCAACCTTACACCTCTGCCTGGTCCCGTGCTATCCTCACAATTGTTGTTTTGTTTGAGTCTTCCTTTTACGCTCACCCTCCACTTTTCCAAATATGACATCCTACTTCAGGAACTGTTCCCTCCTAACAACACGTCCAAAGTGTAAGAGACAAGTCTCACCATCCTGGCTTCTAAGAAGCCTTCAGGCTGTTGTTCTTCCAGGACAGATTTGTTGGTTCTTCTGGCACTCCATGGCACTTTCAAGGCTCTTCACTGAAGCCATAATTCAAATGCATTGAATTCTTTTACTGTCTTCCTTATTCATTGTCCAACTTCCACATGCATATGAGGTGAAAGAAAACACCTTCTCTTGGGACAGGCACACTTTTTAGTCCTCAGACTGTTATCTTCGTTCTTGAGGTCTTTTGCAGCACAGTTGCCTAATGCAATACATGTTGTTGGATTTCTTGACTGCTGCTTCCAAGAGTACTGACTGTGGATCCAAGCAAAGTGAAGTCTTTGACAATTATAATCTTTTTTCAGTTTATCATCATGATATTATTTATTGGTCCAGTTGTGAAGAATTTTGTTTTCTTCATACTGAGGTGCAATCCATACTGTAGAGTGCAGTTTTTACTATCGTGGGACAATGGATGAGTAATGAAACTATCTTTTCTGATTTGTTCAGTTATAGCTTGTAAAACAAATCGAGTTGGATTGACTGATGCCCCCACCCCCAGTCTGTTTGTTCATCGTGTATCACTAGTGTATAGAATACAGTGCAGAACACAGTAGGTATTCATTAAGTATTTGGTGAATGAATAAAACACTAATTCAAAGGGGATAGAAAAGGCTAAAGGAAAACTAAAATTCTCCATTTCATCAAAATGTAATCTACTGTCTTTTAACATAACAAGAGGTAAAGAAATAGCAAATCTGTGACACGAAGGAGGGGTAATATCAATCGAATGCTGTAGGAGAAAACTTATATATCCAAGGCATTATTGTACTCTCATTACTTACTGTATCTGCAGCAGTGAGATTGATACCCAATCCTCCAGCTCGCGTGCTTAACAGGAACACAAAGATGTCATTCCTATGGGAGAGGAAGGGATATAGTTAAAAAGAAAAACTGAAAAACAAAATGACATATGACAAGAGAAAGAGAACTTGTATATACAGTACATAGTCTTAGGGCTAAACGGAATTTCTGCTTAATTGTTTTCTTTGACACACCAAGTTTTGCTGCCCATATAAGTTAATAATAGGAGATACAATAATAACCATGTGTCACATAGTAACAACAAAAAAAACGTTACTATGGAAGTAGACACTTCTATTTATGTAAAAAGTCAAACCACTCCAAAGGGGGCCAAAACAATGATTATCAAGAGTTTGGGAATTAATGATTTTTAAGCCAATATACTCCATTTTAAGGAGCTCTGGTAGCGTAGTGGTTACGAATCGGGCTGCGAACCTTAAGGTCAGCGGTTCGAAACTACCAGCCGCTCCGCGGGAGAATGATGAGGCTTTCTACTCCCGTAAAGATTTACACCCTTGGAAACCCTGTACAGGGTCGCTATGGGTCAGAACTGACTCGAAGGCACTTAACAACAACAACAACAATACTCCATTTTAAGGAGCTCTGGTAGCGTAGTGGTTACAAACCAGGCTGTGAACTGTAAGGTCAGCAGTTCAAAACTACCAGCTGTTCCGCGGGAGAAAGATGAGGCTTTCAGTTCCCATAAAGATTTATAGCCTTGAAAACTCTGTACAGGATCACTATGAGTCGGAACCGACAACAGGGCATATAACAACAACAACAACTCCATTTTAAGATGAAGAAAGTGAGTCCCAAAAAATTACCCAAGGCTAAGTAAGACTAAGGCCAATGCCATGACTTGTATGCACTAAATTGAACTTAAAATCAATCCAAAGAGACAGCCTTGAATTGGAAGTAGTTTTTGACAAATGTCAACAGAGCCTTATAAAGGAGTAAGTAGATATAATTTTTTAGTTTTCCTTTACACACAACATCGTTTTAAAGAAACCTGAAATTGCAAATAAACCAGAAGGTATCATTGGCACTCATGGAGGTATCAAACATTTACTGAGTATCTGCTAGAAACCAGGTCCATGCAAAATCACAAATAGCAGGCTTTAGAAAATGTGAGCTTGATTTATATATACACATACAAATAGGAGCTCAGTTTTAACCCAGTTCTTGCAACTAACAAAGATATTTTAAGATTATCTTGCATTTTCAAATTATAGCCATTCTAGATTTTTCTGAATACTTCCAAGAGCAATGTCTAATCAATCGGCTAATTCATTTTCTTAATGACTATTGTGAGGAATTCCTTTAGGTCAGTGCCTTTCAAACTGCAGATCACATCTTACTGGTTGTGAAACCAGTTTGGTGGATATGGACCACATTAAAAAATAAAGATATGGAACAGACTGGAAAATACTATAATACATGTCATAAGAATGTGGGGCTGATGACATGTTCAGTAAATCCAAACTCAGTTTCACAATAAAAAGTTAAGAAAAAAAAAAAAAAGACTGCTCTGTGAAATTTTATTCAGATATGGCATATAGGTGGTGGTTGTTACGTGCTGTAAAGTGAATTTATATAGGGTTTTCAAGGCTATAAATCTTTGCCGGAGAACACAGTGTCTGGTGGGCTTGAATTGCAGACCCTATGGTTCAAAGTTTATACTTAACAGTACAGAGCCACTGTGCTCCTCATGGTTTATGGATGTTGGTGTTAAGTGCCATTGAGTCACTTCAATTCAAAGCGACCCTGTATAGGGTTTCTGAGGAGTGGCTAGTGGGTTTGAATCACCAACTTTGAGGCTAGCAGTTCACTGCTTACCCTAAAGTGCCACATCAGGACTCCATGGTATATGGGTGATGTTAAGCACCACAGCAACCCTGTATGAGGTTTCTAAGGAGTGGCTGATGAGTTTGAACTGATAAGTTTCTTGAACAACTTAGAAAGTTAAAACCCACAAAAATAAGTTTGTGTTTTTTTTTTAATGTCAAAACAAACTGCTTATTACCTTAGATTAAGTTTTTAAAAATCAAACAAAAGAGTGTGTGTGGGGAGGATAGAGTCCCCACTGAATAGTTTTCATCTTGTCTAGATGGGTCTGGCAAAAAGAGATGGGGATAAGATTCTTATGATTCAATAATGAGTAACTGTTATCATGACTAATTGCTACTGTCACAACTGTAAAGGTAGAAGTTTTGTAACAAAAACAGGGAGTAGTTAATCTTATAGTCTAGAAACAGAGGACCATAGGATCATCAAGGGAGAAGAGCACAAGCGGAATGCGGGAACTTATCCAGAGAATCAGCAACACCAGAGATGGAGGCAGAGATGGGGACATGGAGAGAGGAAGCAGCTAAGGGCTCTAGATCCATGGAAGGAGAGGGACTGAGAGCTGGCGGCCAGGAAACAGACTTTCAGAATGTGCCCTTTGGTGGTTTAAATGATTATATATGCCTGAGTGTTTTTTAAAAAAGCTAAAATGAATAGAGAGAAATACTATTAACTGATGGTGCATGGTGGGGATTATAATCATTGTAATGAAATAAGGTTTATGATTTGTTGAATTAAAACTGATGATCTGCACTGTAAACTTTCACTCAATTCACAATAAAAACTTAAAAAAGAAGAAAAAAAACCCCAAACAAACCAAATGAATTCCAACCTCTAGCCTGAAACTTGGTGTATAGCATCTCATTATTGAGTGGATAAAAGAATGGGAAAATGAGAAAATGTTTCAGAGTATTCAAGAAATTTGGGAAAGATGCAATTTAGCATCTCTAGGATAGCATGCAGTATAAAGCAGAATGTTATAGGAGAACAGGGAAGAATAGGACTGTAGAGAAGGGGATGCATTCAAAGCAAGTGTCATCTAGGCTCTGCTGACAGAAAGCCACGGCACTGACAGTTTTAAAATACTGCTGTCTGGTGCTGTCGAGCCAGTTCTGACTCATAGTGACGTTATGTACAACATAACTAAACACTACTCAGTCCTATGCCACCCTCACAATTTTTACCATAATTGAGCCCACTGCTGATACCACTGTTGAAAGGAGGGTCTTCTTTATTCCTGACCCTCACTTTTCCAAACATGATGCTGTTCTATAGGAATTGATACGTCCTTAAACTACACATTCTGAAATCTCACCATCCTCACCTAAGTAGCATTGTGGCTATGCTTTTTCCATTAAAGATTTGTTTGCTCTTTTGGCAAATAGATACATTTTTTTT
>NW_006408522.1:35290757-35345384 GCF_000296735.1 Chrysochloris asiatica | reverse complement strand
ATATCATTATTTACCTCTGTCCCACTTAGCCCATTGAGACCAGTCTAATTGTTCTCCCATCTGCTTTGTTCTTCCATTCCCCTCCAGGTACTTGTATATTGCCCCCCTCCCCAGCACCCAAATTATCCTGTGTCTAATCCCTGCCTTGTGCTCCACCTTCCCCTCCCTCCCCTCACCCATCCACAACATCCCAACAATCAACAAAGAATCCTCCCCACTACCCCCGTTTAGTATGGGTTCTTTTCCTTAGTCTTTTACAGTAGTGGTCCTATGCAGTATTTCTCTTTTTGTGACTGACTAATTTCACTCAACATAATGCCCTCAAGGTTCATCCACCACATTGGTTTTTTATATCTTTCCTGTCTTTTTATTGACCTTTTGCTTTCTTCACGCATTATGTTCTTGATGTCATCCCAGATCTCTTCTGGTTTTTGGTCATTTGTGCCTAATGCATAAAATCTGTTATCTGTTCTTGAGATTTGTTTTAATTTTCTTCAGTTTCAGCCCAAAGTTATATGACCAACTGATGGTCTGACCACCACAGTGGGTCTCCAACCTTGTTTTGGCTGATGATAATGAAATTCTCCACTGTGTTTCTTCTTCTTCTTTTAGCTTTTTATTGTGAATTGAGTAAAGGTTTACAGAACAGATCATCAGTCCACATTCAACACAAACTATACACTTTGTGTCACTATGATTGCAATCCACGCCATGTACCACCCACCAGTTAACAGTATTTACCTCTATTCATGGTGTGTCATGGAGTCGGTTCTGACCCACAGAATCCCTGTATAGAGTTTCTGAGACTGTAAATCTTTATTGGAGCAGAAAGCCTCATCTTTTTTTTCCACAGAATGGCTGGTAGTTTAGCAGCCTCAACTTATAACCACACTATCAGAGCTCCTTAAATCACAAAATGTTTCATTTAGTAAGAAAATCTTACTGTAACTTTTTACAACAGTGGTCTCATATATTTCTCCTTTTGTGGTTGACTATTTTCACTGAACATATATGAGGCATAAAGATGCATTCTGATTAATAAAAAATTTACCATACGTTAGTTAAACCAATTAAGAAAATGATAATCTGTTATAATGTTGAGATATTTACACCATTCTAAGTAAGTGTGAGTTCATGATTGCTAGCAACAAAAAGAGGTTACATACTAAATGAGAAGACCATTTCCTAGTTTTCCCTTTTATGATAATTTTGGCAGAATAATAACTTTTTGTCTAGAATCTAAATCCACATGGCATCTTCATGGGAAATTAAAACATTACAGATATTCAGTAAGGTTGAACAACACTTAAGACAAATCAGAGAACTGTGTACTAAACCTCAGTTCACCAAGATAAAGAATGTGCAAAAGTAGCAAAATCTCCATAATTTGAATTAGTGAGTAACTAAAGGAACTCCGGTAGCGTAGTGGTTACAAATCCGGCTGCGAACCTTAAGGTCAGCAGCTGGAAACTACCAGCTGCTCCGCGGGAGAAAGATGAGGCTTTCTGCTCCCTTAAAGATTTACAGCCTCGGAAACCCTGTACAGGGTCGCTATGGGTCAGAACCGACTCGATGGCACTTAACAACAATATTTTCACTTAGCATAATATCCTCCAGGTTCATCCACGTTGTGAGGTGTTTTGGAGATTCATTATTCTTCAACACTGTGTAATATTCCACTGTGTAAGTACCAAAGTCTACTTAACCATTCTTCTGCTACTGAGCATTTAGGTTCTCTCCATCTTTTTGCTATTGTGAATACTGAAGCAATGAACATGGGTGTGCATATATCTATTTGTGTCACCGCTCTTATTTCTTGAGGATATGTACCAAGTAGAGGGATTGCTGGATCATAGAGTATTTCTACTTCCAACTTTTTGAGAAAGTGCCAAACCATTTACCACAGTGTTTCCATTTTTTATTGGATTTTTGTCTTCTTTTTGAGGTATTGAAGTGTTCTATAAATTTTGGAGAGTAGTCCTTTGTCTAGTATGTTGGTGCCAAACATTTTTTCCCAGACGGTGGGTTCTCTTTTTACTCTTTTGGTGAAATCCTTTGATGCACATAAGTGTCTAATTTTTAGGTCTCAGGCATCTATTTTGTCTACTTTTTGTGCATTTTCAGTTACATTTGCAAGAGTATTTATGTATCATAGTTCTTAAATTTGTCCCTATTTTTTCTTGGATGATCTATAGTTTTAGGGTTAAAATTTAGGTCTTTAATCCATGTTGAGATAATTTCTGTATATTGTGTGAGATATGGGTCTTGTTTTATTTTTCTGCAAATGAATTTCCAAATTTTGCCAGCACCATTTGTTGAAGACTTCCTCTTTCCCATTTAATGCATTTTGGCTCTTTATTGAAGAGGATCATCTGACTGTTGTTGTTGTCAGGTGCCATCGAGTCGGAACCAACTCTGACTGTAAGTGGATAGAGTTACTTTTGGTTTCTCAATTCTGTTCCGTTGATGTATGTGTCTTTAGTTGTACCAGTACTAGGCTGTTTTGACTACTGTTGCTATGTAGATTGGGTAGTGAGAGGTCATGCCAACTTTATTTTTCTTTTATTAATAACACTTTGCTTATTCGGGGTCTCTTTCTTTTCCATATAAAGTTTGTAGTTAGGTGCCACTGAGTCACTACTGACTCACAGCGACTTTATGGACAACAGAATGGAACACTGCTGGGTCCTGTGACAACCTCACAATGGTTGCTCTGCTTGAGTCCATTACTGTTGCGCCACTGTGCCAATCCATTTTGATGGGGTCCTTCCTCTCCTTTGCTCACTCTCCACTTTACCTAGCATGATGTCCTTCTCCAATTAGTTAGTGTTCTTTCCTGATAATATGTATGAAGTATGAGAGACAAAGTGTAGCCATCCTGGCTTCTGAGGATCATTATGGCTGTACACTTCTTCTAGATTAGGATAGCAAGTACTGTTTTCTATAGATTGCTCTGGATAGTGTTGACATTTTCATGATGTTAAGCCTTCCGATCCACGAGCAAGAAATAATCTTCCATTTCTGCAGATCTTTTTTGGTTTCTTGTAATAGTATTCTATATTTTTCTTTGTATAGGTCCTTTGTTTCTCTGGTTAAGTTTATTCCTAAGTATTTAATCTTTTGGGTGGCTACTGTAAATGGTGTGGCTTTCCTGATTTCCTTTTCAGAGCTCTCTTTATTTAGTTGTAAAGGAATTCAACTGACTTTTTTTTCTTTTTCACACATACAAAACAAAATGTATTTATACATTTAAATGTCCTAAGGTAACATTGTGCAAGCCAGCCTCCTGCCCGCAAACACTGCCTTTCTTTCTTAATCCATGGGCCTGGGGTTCACAGCCACTCTAGCTCTCCCTGCCATTGCCTCTTCCACCATCACTGTTGTCGCTGCTTTTCTAGGTAGGCTCTCACAGTCCACTCATGTTCTTACTTCTTCATGAAAGACTAACTACTATTCCCTTGTGGCTACACGTCTTCTACAATTACAGTTGTGACAATCGCAAATAATTCTGTTAACAATTACAATTGAATCATAAAATCCTATCATCCCCTATCCCTTTTCACCAGATCCATCTGGAAAAGAGGAAAACTATATAGTAGAGATTCTACATTATTCCTCATTCTGAAACTAAGCACACTCATGAAAGCTTGTAAGCCAGCCACTTCGTACCTTTATAGTCACCCATTTTTTTGATAGCCAATGTTTAAATTGCCCGTCCCTAATAACCCAGCGCACTGAAAAAGCAAGCTTAAAGGATCAAGGAGATATGAGGAATCCTTCCATTTGGGTTGGAATTTTTAGCTCAGTTGTTTTGTTTTGTTTTCCAATGCCCTGGCTGGCCTTCCAAAGCGGGAGCCTTTGATGTCAGCACCTACTTTATTGACTGATGGGCGGGTAGCATTCATGCAGACCTCATAACCATGGTTCTGTAACATTTGGCCCCCTTTTTTAAAACACATCATCAGTTAACAGTATTTGCTTCTTGTCTTTTTTTTTTTTTTTTGATGTACACAAAAACATGCAGGAATATGTAATTGCTTAAACAACCAAAGGGCACATTGTGTAAGCCATCCTCCTTGCCACCAGCACACAGCTTTTCTCTTTCCATGAGTCTAGAGTCCTCAGCAGCTCTCTCTCTCCATGACATCACCTCTGCCTCTATCTCTGGTGTCACTGCTTCCCATGTTTTGCTCATGCTCTTTCCTTCTGATGGTTCTAGGGTCCTCTGTTCCTGGAATATAAGTTTAACTACTCACTCCTTTTTGTTATACAACTTCTATGTTTACAGTTGTGACAACTGTAATTAGTTATGATAACAATTATGACTGAATCAAAAGAATCCTATTCCCATCTTTTTTCTCCAGACCCACCTAGACAAGATGAAAACTATTCTGTGGGGATTCTACCTTCCCCCGCCATTAGGAATCCAACTAATTTTTGTACGTTGATCTTGTACTTTGCCACTTTGCTAAATCTATTGAATTCCAATAATTTTCTTGTGGAGTCTTTAGGATTTTTTAAGTATAGGATCATATTGTCTCCATTGTCTTTTCCCACAGGTATAGTCAATTTGATTCTTGTGTATTTTATCTGGTGAGATCCATGTGTATAGTCACCTTTTATAGTTGTTGAAAAAAGGTATTTGCAATGAATAAGTTGTTAGCCTTGCAAAATTCTGTCATGCTATCTCCAGCATAATTTCTATCACCAAGACCGTATTTTCCAACTACTGTTCCTTCCTATTTTTCTCACATTTGCATTTCAATCACCAGTAATTATCAGTTCATCTTCATTGTATGTTTGATCAATTTCAGACTGAAGAAATTGGTAAAATTCAATTTCATTATTACTGGCTTTAGTGGCTGGTGTATAAATTTATGGTATTAACTAGTCTTCCTTGTAGGTGTATGAGTGTTATCCTATCACAGACAGCATTGTATTTCAAGATGGATCTTGAAATGCTACTTCTGACGACGAATATGATGCCATTCCTCTTCAATTTGTCATTCCCAGCACAGTATATCCAATGATTTTTGCCTGATTCAAAATGGTCAGTAACAGTCCATTTTAGCTCGCTCACTAATGCCGAGGATATAAATTTTTATGCATTCCATTTAATTTTTAACTTCCTAGATTAATATGTTATACATTTCACATTCCAATTATTAATGGATTTTTAAAGTATAATTTTCATTTTATTTTCTTGCCTGTTAGTTTTTCTTTAGCTGTTAAGGGCTCAAATTGGTACATGGGATTTGGTGGCAGTGGTGGAGCAGCACCTACGGGTCTAAATCTAGGTAGGGGTACTATTCAGTCCTCCTGGGATTCACAAGAATGGTTCCTGACCACCTTGTCGTGAATGGCTCAGCTCACACAATAATGTAGTTTCACATATAGCTTGGGAAGCATGTTTGCGTTGAAGATACTTACTAGCTTTAGAACTATCCCTAAAGCCTGTGGCCTCTACTCTGTTTTGAATTAAGAACTACTGAATGGCTTTGTCGCTGTGCACACAGTGGGGTGCAGTTGTACAAGGTGGTGGCCCTTTTTGGCATGAATGGTGTGTTTTTTTTTTCTTTGTCATCTTTGAAGGGACATCCCAAGAGCTACTGTGGATTTTTGTAGCTGTTCCTTCCCACTATGAGTTGTGCTACATCAACAAATGAAGATACTTACTGTAAGCTTTACTCCACAACATTTTGGTGAACTCTACTTTTAGGAGGCAGCTATTTCCAATCTGAGGGGTTCATCTTCTGGCAATGTATCAGACAATATTCTCCTGCTATTCATAAGGTTTTCAGTGTCCAAACATTCAGAAGTAGTTTGCCTTTCCTTCTTCCTAGTCTGTCTTAGTCTAGAAGTGCCCATAAAACCTGATCACCATGGGTGACTCTGCTGGTATTTAAAATATCGGTGGTAGAGTTTACAATATCATATCAACCTAGAAGTTACCACAGTATGACAAAGTGACAGAGGAGTGGTAGAACAACATAAGATAGCGGGTAAATATGAGTAAAATAATTCCCTTATTTCTCACAGTATGGCCATACCATAGCAAACATTTGGTATTTTCTAAGATTGGACTCCATAAAACACCAATGTGCTCTCATTCTTTGATGCTAATCTTCCTTGGTAAAGGAAGTTGAAGCTCTGTTTCCTGGACCATAAAATGAAGATACTGCAAGTGTAGCTGTAGTGACTAAGTTGATGACACACCTATATCAAACATGAATCTCAAACAAGCATGTTGGTTAATCAAGTTGGGTTAAGTCCTAGTAGAAATTGTACACAATTGGCATTTGCTTAAACCAATTTTAACAGAGTAGGCCTCTATAAAAGCATGTCTGGAGGCCTTTTGTAGATAGGAGTCTCAATGATAAGTATTTTGACAAAAATTCTACTAGTTTACCCTGCAATTTTTTACCAAGCTTAATATTTAATAATTTTTTTGGTCACTTTTAAATAAATAAACCTTCAAGTTAAAGTTCATTTTTCAGTGTCATACTAGTCTCTACAGATTAACCCTTCTCATTCTGGCACTGAGAAGACTGTTTTTCTATATCCATCCTGCTCTCCTGCTTTGGTAGAGATAAGGCAGCGCGTCCATAGCTCCTCTCTGACATTGGTATTTAACGGAGTTACTAAATGGATAGGACTTTTTTGGTAATTCCTGAGGAAACCCATAGGGCGTATAGTTAGGAAGTATAACAAAAGAGAGGCATTTCTACAGTTTGGACAGCTAGAAGTAAGTCCCCAGATGTGGCAATAACTTACAATCAGGGAGCTCTATAAAGAAAAAAAATATACTTTATATATAGCTCCCTGACTGAAGAATATAGGTAAAAAGAAATTAGTAGAAAAATTATCTTTGTTATCTGTGAGGGAAATAGTATTTAGCTGAAGTCAATGTAATTTTATTAAACAGTAATGGAAAAACATGATTATTTCAATCTTGGGTTTTTATATGAAGGAAATTAGTAGTCTCCAATCCTGGATCAGACTGTTAGATAATATACAACAACAACAACAACAACCAAATTGCTGAGAAGTTCCTTTCTACTTAATAAGCCTGGTATTGCTAATATGAAATGGTGTTTAGGAGGACTGTTAGTATATGGAGGAAAACAAAATCTCAAAAGGTGATACGGTGGTGGGAGTGCCCTCTAGAGGGTTGAAAAGGAATCTCCACCCAAGGCTTCTAATAGAACAGGCTTTAAAGGCTTCAGGGTGGTTTGTGAAGAGGACTATGAAACTACACAGCAAAGATGTGTACCCTGGTCTCTCTTTAGTTAATGACCCACTAAGGAGCTCTGGTAGTGTAGTGGTTACGAGTTGGGCTGCTAATAACCTCATGGTTAGCAGTTCGAAATTACTAGTAGTTCCACGGGAGAAAGATGAGGCTTTCTGCTCCCGTAAACATTTACAGCCTCGGAAACCCTATGCAGGCTCACTGTGAGTCACCACCACCACTACTAGACTCCTGGAATGGTGCTGTAGGATCAGCACTGGACTTTCTGAACCACAAGGTCAGCAGTTCAAACCTACCAGCTGCTCCTTGGAAATGCTATACAGCATTGCTATGAGTCAGAACCAACTGCACAGCACTTAATAACAAAGGTATCTTTGCACCAATATATCCAAGTAGTGCTAGGCATGCAGTCAACAAAAGTAAAGGTTTGCTGAATGAATGAAAAAGAACCAGAAATAAAGACTCTAAAACATTCTCACCAAAAAAGAAAAATCCATATGCCAATCACCTTTTCTAATATTTTTCAAAGAGTCTCCCTGAGTGTTCTGATAATTGGAAGGATCCATTTGGTAATGTCTTGGGGTAGGAGGAAAGGAAGCAAATACCAAGGCACTACAGAGCAAAGACCTTGTGAATGGCTGCAAGGAACAACAGGTCACGTGCCCTGAATGTTGTCCAGTCAGGACATCCTGGCCAAACAGTCTTTAGTCTCAGTCAGACTCTTTCCTGGAAGGATCCCTCATAAATAAATCTTGTAAGAAGGGAATGTAAATGGTTTTTTATAGGAGTTCTTGTTTACTCTGGCTGACCTGTGAACCACAGGGCTTTCCAGTTGAAACTGCAATTTTTCTTTTGATGTTTTTCCATTAATAATAAAAACATATTTGGCAGTGCATGCTTTACTGTTTTTAAAAAACACCTGTCTTCGTCTCCTTATTGGGGTACTGCAGATACTCAAAGGTAAAAGTTGAGACTTTTTTCTAAGCATCCAGGTCCTAATGTACGTAGGGATCAAAGACTTTAAAGTGTTAACACGATGGTTATTCAAATGCTGGCTGAACTAACTCACTACTCCTTAAGCAGTTCTAGTATCTGAAAGTTCAAGTAAGATTTTCTAGTAAATAAGATATTAACTAAGTAGACAGTACAATTTAATGGCACTGTGAGTTAATGCACTGGACTGCAAAGTCGTTTGAATGGCAAGGTTGGTGGTTCAAGGCGGTTCAAGCTTACCAGCCGCTCCTCAGAAATCCTATTCAGGGTTGCTATGAATCAGAACCGACTCAATGGCACTTTAACAACAACAATAACATATTCTTTCTTGGAGTACTGATTGGGCGCTATAGCACAAGGACTTGACCTCATGAGTGGTTTAAATTGCAAGGGTGGCAGTTCAAACTTGCCAGCCACTATTTGCAAACCTATACAAATTATGTAATGACAACGACAATAACAACAGTCTTCCCTGAAGTCCTTGTGTAGGGCTGTAAGGTCAATTTGAATGACAAGGTTCAAATCTGCCAGCTGCTCCTCAGAAACCATATACAGGGTGACTATGAGTTAGAATCAACAAGATGGCACTTAACAACAACAGCAACATATTTTTCCTTAAGGAGCCCTGCCTAGCATAGTGGTCACATTGCTGGGCTGCTAACAAAAAGGTGCTGACCTTTTTGAATCTACCACTCAGAAGGAGAAAGGAGGCTTTCTGCTCCCATAAAAGCTTTACTGCTTTGGAAACCCTAGGTTGTTATTTAGTGCCGTTGAGTTGGTTCTGACTCATAGTGATCCTATATAGGATTTCTAAGGAACGACTGGGGAGCTTGAACACATGATTTGCAGTTTAAACCGACTTTGCAGTCCAGCATATTAACTCCTGGCACATTACTACCATCACATTCTTCCTTTAGAATTAAGGTTTTCAAAGCTATTGCATGTTACTGGGAATGCCCAAATAGCTCTGCTGCACAGTAAAGGAGAGATTTTAGATATATCTACAAATTTTCTTCACAAAAATGTTACTGTAAAATATACTCTCCACTGCAACTCATAGTTTTGTAGGAATTGATCAGATAGAAGAACAGCTATAACTCTACAACTTCTTGTTGTTAGATGTCAGTACCAACTCATAGTGACCCTATGAACAACAGAACAAAACACTGGTCCTGAGCTAATATCACAATTGTTGCTACATTTGAGCCCATTGCTGCTGCCATTGTGCCAATCCATCTAATTGGGGGTCTTCTTCTTTTTCTCTGATTCTCCACTTTACCAAATATGATATCCTTCTCCAGGTACTGGTCCTATATCTGAAGTATAAGAGACAAAGTCTGGCTATCCTGGCTTATAAGGAGCATTCTGGCTGTACTTCTTCTATCACAGATTGCTTTTTACTTTTGGCAATCTATGGTACTTTTAACATTCTTCTCCAACACTGTAACTCAAATGCATCAATTCTTCTGTCTTCCTTATTCACTGTCCAACTGTCACATGCATATGAGGTTATTGATAATACCATGGCTTGGGTCAGGCACACCTTAGTCCTCAAACTGACATCTTTGCTCTTCAACATTTTAAAGAGATCTTGTACAGCAGATTTGCCTAAAACAATACATTGTTTGATTTATTGACTGATGCTTCTATGAGTGCTGATGGTTGATCTGAACAAAATGAAGCTCTTGACAACTTCAATCTTTTCTCCATTTATCTTGATGTTGTTTATTGGTCCAGTGGTTAGGATTTTTGTTTTCCTTACATTGAGGTGCAACTCATACTGAAGGCTGTGGTCTTTGTATCAGCCAAGTATTTTAAGTCCTTTTTGCTTTTAGCAAACAAGGTTTTATCATCTGCTATCCGAGGTTGTTAATGAGTCTTCCTCCAGTCCTGATGCCATGTTTTTCTTCATATAATCCAGCTTCTCAGATTATGTGCATACAGATTGAATAATATGGTGAAAGAATACAATCCTGGCACACACCTTGCCTAATTTTTTTTTTTTTTTTAAGGTTTTTATTGTGGATTGAGCGAAAGTTTACAGGGCAGATCATCAGTTTCACATTCAACAAATCTTACACTTTGCTTCATTACAATGATTATAAGCCCCCTCCATGTATCATCAGTTAACAGTATTTCTCTCTATTCACTTTAGTTTTTTTTTAAAAAAAAAAAAACCCACCACTCAGGCATATATAATAATTTACGTCTCGAAAGGCCACATTCTTCAAGTCTGCCTCCTGGCCACTAGCTCTTAGACCCTCTCTTCCCATGAATCTAGAGTCCTCAGCTGCTTCCCCTCTCCATGAACCCATCTCTGCCTCCGTCTCTGGCGTCACTGCTTCTCTGGAAAAGGTTGCGCATTCTGTTTGTTGTCTTCTCCCTTGATGGTCCTAGGGTCCTCCGTTTCTGGACTCACCTTGCCTAATTTTAAACCATTTGGTGTTGCCTTGTTCTGTTTGAACAACTGCCTCTTGGTCTATGCACCAAGAGGTTCCTCATGAGCACAATTAAGTGTTCTGGAATAGCCATTCTCTGCAATGTTGTCCATAACTTGCCATGATCTACAGAATCGTAAGTCTTTTCGTAGTCAATAAACCACTGGTAAACATCATTCTGGTGTTCTCTGCTTTCAGCCAAGATCCAGCTAATGTCAGCAATGATATTCCTCGTTTGATGACTTCTTCTGTTATCCAGCTTGAACCTCTGGAAATTCTTTTTGTCAGTGTATGGTTGCAGCCATTTTGGTATTATCTTTAGCAAAATTTTATTTGTGTGTGATATGATATTGTCCAATGATTTCCACAATCCATTGGGTCACCTCTCTTTAGAATGGGCACAGTATGAATCTCTTCTAGTTAGTTGGCCAGGTAGTTGTCTTCCAAATTTCTTGGCATAGATAAGTGAGTGCGCCTCCAGTACTGCATTATTTTACTCTACAACTTGGAAGCCTAAATTATTAGAAATCAACATACTCTGGTTGTAGCCTAAATCTGTAGAACTTTTCTACACAACAATCTGACTATATGCATAAATTCTGAAGTGAAATATTAGTAACCAATATTCCAACAACCGGAGACAACAGGCTGAGATTACCATACATGACAACACCACCCAGAAACCAATCCAGATATAGAAGTATTAAAAGTAAAACAAACCTTTAAGACTGAAAATAGGGACCCACAGATATCAATGTATAATGAAGTCAATTATAAAACAAAAAGAGGGAATAGTACGGATAAGAACTTCTAAATGGCAAGGAAGTCAAATAGATTTCAAGATAAAATAGATTGTTTTAAGCAGAGCAAAATTAATAAATTATAGGTTACCCTAAAGAAAAATAATGCCTCTGTATATTAAAAAAGGAGGTAAATCAGAAAGCTTTAGTAAATATTAACACAACAGAAATGACAATGAAACAGAAATGACTAATAATACATACATAACAGAATTTGTCCCAAATTCTGCATCCAATCATTGCTGTAGTGAAGAAATTGTTGCTGTTGTTAGATGCCATCGAGTTGGTACCGACTCATAGTGACCCTATGCACAACAGAAGGAAACACTGCTGGGTTCTGGGCCACCTTTACAACTGTTGTTACAGCTGAGCCCATCACTGCCTCCACTGTGCCAATCTATCTCATTGGGGTCTTCCTCTTTTTCTCCGATCCTCTATTTTACAAAACATGATATGCTTCTGCAGTGACTGGTGCCTCCTGACAACATGTCTGACATATGAGAAAAATTTGGCCATTCTGACTTCCAACGAGCACTCTGGCTATACTTCTTTCAACACAGATCTGTTTGTTCTTTTGGTAGTCCATGGGTACTTCTAATATTCCCTTCCAACACTATAGCTCAAATGCATCAATTCTTCTATGATCTTCCTTATTCACTGTCCAACTTTCACATATAGCAAATACCATGGCTTGGGTCAGGTATTTTAGTAAAAGTACAGAAATTGTTTCAGAATCTGAAATGGTTTTATCTACAGATCTCCTAAATAACAGAAATATAGGTTTTGTTTTATAGAATCTTTTTTTCCCCCTAAATGATGTAAATTATAAGAGGATCAAGTGACTATCAATATCACAGTGGACCACTGAAAATTTGTAGAAATTTTCTGGATGGAAAATAACACGGTTCTGTAGGCAGAACAGAGATCGAGGATACAAAGCTAACGGTGAAAATTATGAGACTGTAGGGGCTACTGTGTTCTCCATCAGGTGGCTCTGTATATTGCTTTGCTTGCAAACTATTCAGTCCTAAATCTCTTAATTCTTAATTTGCTATGTACAGATTTAGTGACTGGTGCAACACAAATACAAGTGATAAATATGAAATCAGTTCAATTTATAGAGACTGTTGTCATTTAAATTGAAGACAGGTTTTGTTTTCTTTTAATCTTAACAAACTTGCAGCACAAATTAATGGAGACCGTCAGTAATGGAAAGGCTTTTTATAAAGAGTTTCTGCTATTTTATAACAATTGCATAAAGTGGGCTTATTTTTTTGAGGAATTAAGGAAATGTTTGGGTACTCACAGAATTGATTGTTTGGGGTTTACGTGAACTTGTTTAGTTTAAACCATTTTTTAGGAGTTCACATTTCAAAATATAATACCATAGGAAAGGATAATCCAGTGTATCTTTCTAAAACAGGTGAATAATTACTAAACTTAATAAGATGAAGTTCTATTAACTATATTCAGTAAAATAAGTATAGCTCAATATTTCTGTTTGCAGATTTAGATTCCACTCCTAATCTTTTTCATACAGATCAATTAAGTTTTAAGAAACTAATCTCAAACAAATGGAAAACCTAATTTATCAGCTTAAAAAGTGCCATCGAGTCAGTTCTGTATACAGTTTCCAAAGAGTGGATGGTGGGTTAGAACTGTCAACCTTAGAGATAGCAGTTCAGTGCTTATCCAATAGTGCCAAACCAGAACACCCTAAAAAGTCATCATGTTGTTGTTGTTATGTGCTGTTGAGTCGGTTCCAACCCATAGCGATCCTGAACCGGGTTTCCCAGGCTATAAATCTTTACAGGAGCAGAAAGTCTCATCTTTCTCCCGCAGAGCAGCTGGTAGTTACACCTTGAGGTTCGCAGCCCTATTCGTAACCACTACGCTACCAGAGCTCCTTAGAAAATCATGTACATCACACTATGTAAAGTTAGCAAAATTGATTTTTCTAGGTACAGAGGTCAGTTCTATTACAATGCTGTCAGTATGTCAGGATGTTATGAAGGCATGCTAGAAAAATCTCTAGAATGTTTTGAAGACCAGTTAATACCATGTACTGCACATTCATTTAATCTTGTATTACTAGAATAGTAGATTGTTGTCTGGAAACAGTTGAACTTTTTCTACTGCTCAGTTAGTCTATACATTCGTGTTGCCTCTACTCACTTATCAGAGTCCTGGTGTGGTGCTGTAGGATAAGCAGTTGACCACAAGGTGGGTTTGAATTGCATGGATGGTGGTTCAAACTCACCAGCCATGCCTCGGAAACCCTACACAGCAGAGGTGGGACTTTTTTTCTGCCAAAATTTATAATATATCATTTGCGAGCCATACAAAATTTTCAACTTAAAAATTAGCCTACTATATTTGGTCAAACATTTAATTAACTCATCCCTAATGTGGCTGGTGTGGTGCTGTGGGTTAATGTGCTAGACTGCTAGGTCGGTTTGAACTGCAAGGTTGGTGGTTCAAGCTCACTCATCAGCCACTCCTTGGAAACCCTAACAGACAGGATTGCTATAAGTCAGAACCAACTAGAAGACACTTAATAACAACAACAACAATATGGTGATGTAGGATCAGCAGGTATTTATTTTGAAAAATTTGAAAACACAACAAAACAAATACTAACAAATACTGATTAACAGGCAGTTCATCATATTAGAAGCATTCAAAAAAATAAGTAAATGATAGAAATGCTCCAGAAGTATCACTGAGTATGAGGGATTCATTTCAGTAGCCACACACTACTCCATCATTGACACATTTGAATCTTGCTGAAATGAAGGGTGAAAGTGTATGAAGTTATCCCAACAGATTTTTCTTCTTAAATAATGTGGATATACTTGATGAAGAATGTCTGAAGACATTCAAGAAATGATTGCAGGCTTATCCTGATGACTTAAATATAAGCCTTTACAGAGAAGTGCAAAAATTTTATTCTTATAGTTATGTATGATTCCACAATAGGAGATAAAATACAATGTGTATTTCTCAATGCAGATGTTGCTTTATGCATATTCCTAACTTTAATGGTAGAATGGAGGGTCAAAGAAAAAGAGGAAGACCCCCTGATGAGATGGATTTGACAGTGGCAGCAGTAATGGGCTCAAGCACAGCCTCTATTGTGAAGTTGGTCCAGGACCAGGCAGTATTTTGGTTTGTTGTGCATAGGATTGCTATGAGTTGGTATTGACGCCATGACACCTAACAACAACATTAATAATCACAAACTGTACAGTATTGTTGTTGTTAAATTCTGTTGAGTTGGTTCCAACTCATAGCATTCCTATATAGGGTGTCCAAGAAGTAGTTGTTAGTCTGAACTGCCAACCTTGTTGTTACCAGTCCAGTTATCCTACAGGTTCACACCAAATTTGTGTCCCTAAAGAGACTTAAAAATCCTCAATAAAGACTTGATTCATTATTCTTATGTATGGAAGTAAATACTGTTCATCAGCTTAATTGTGATGAAACTATTGAAGAATTTTTAAAAGCAAAGAATAGAAATGTTTTTAATTGTAACATGTTAGAAATGAAAGATCTATCTAAAAATAAAATATATTAATTTCTTGTATTTGTTTTCTGATTATTCCATTTTATGTCATCTTTTCATTTAAATTGTAATTATTATGAAATAAACATCAAAATTGTAATATGAACCATTTAAGCAGTATTAGTAAGTCAATTATCCATTGTAAGAGAGCAACAGAATTTTACATTGATTGTTAAAACAACTAAGATCACTGACTCATTTTTTGGGGTATAGATTATGAGGAATATTCTTTTTTTAGGAAATGTGGTATATGTTAAGAATCCTAGTACCTTGCACCCACTAAAAATGTTGTAATCTAATTTATTTCAGTTTGCTAAAATGGCTTACATCACTTTTGCATTCAATTGCTAATATTATAGTCACATTAAAAAAAAAAAAAGTATTAATCATGCTCCTCGGAAACTCTATACAGGGTCACTATGGGTCGGAACCAACTTGACGGCACTTCATAGCAACATCATCATGGATAGCTAAGATACACAGTGATATATGTGTGTGTGTGTGTGTGTATATACACACACACACACACACACACACATATGTATGAGGGAAAATTTGTGGAAAAATTCCATTATCTTTTCATTCAATTTTTCCATGAACTTTTCGAATTCCTCTCATGTATAAAACTCACATATCCTATTTGAATGTGAATAAATAGAGGAGGGTGCATCACAGATTATCAGTGTTAGGGCCCTCATAAGCCTTAATCGTGCCCTGTTTGTACACCAATGTTCACCGAAGCATAATTCACAACAGCCAAATGGTGGAAATAACCCAAATGTCCATCAATAGCTGAATGGATTAACGAAATGTGATATACACATAAAATAGAGTATTATTTACCCATCAAAATTCTTATACATGCTACAACATTCATGAACCTTGATAACAGTATGCCATGTGAAAGAAGCCAGGTTATAAGAAGAATCACATGATCACACTCATATGATATGCAAATTCAAAGAATATAGAACAAAGGTTATCAGGAACTGGAGGTAGGGAAAAATTGGTTTAATTACTATTTAAGAAGCAGAGAATTTCTGTTTGGGATGGTGAAAAGTTCTGTAAACACATAGCAGTGATGTTTGGACAACATTGTAAATGTACCTGATGCCATGAATAAGCACTTAAACATGGTTAAAATGATATATTTTGTGTATAGTTTACTATAACTAAAGAAATTTAAAACTGTAACCTAAATACAAATAGATATACACTTAATCTCCTTCCCAAGAATTAAAAGTCATAAATCAACAAAAATTGTTCTGATTTACAGAGCATCAAGTTGTACTCTATCCCTCAGTTCCCTAAGGAAGATAATTAAGGGCAGAGTTCAGCAGGCCTGTCACTAGCAGAGCCTGGCTTTCCACTTAGAGAGCAGTAACCTGACTCTACTTATTACAGTGAGAACCTGCACTTAGGATAATTATGGCTCTGTAAAGCACCACCATCTAGCAGGCAGTATTTGAAATTTTATAGTATCATTATCAGATGGAACAGGTGTAAGTGAGAGCCGTCAGTTGAATAGATTGCATACCACTGCAGTTTGTCATAGTACATTGGGTTTTCACAATGCTAGAGGGAAAATAGAAAAGATATTTTTCTCTAAGTGTAGCCAACATGAAACAAGTAAGCAAAAACAAATGAAAAAAACCCCCACAACAAACCTATAAATTAACACTCAGAGATAGCCACTATTAACACTTAGGAATTCAGTCTTGTAGACTTTATCCCCTATACATATGTTTTCAACATAATGGGAATCAGAGTTTCTACTCAGAAATCGTATCTTTTTTGTTCAAATTAGTGCCTAATTTGAATCACTATAAACAGATTGTTACCTCTTAAAGTGGCAAAAACTCTATAATAGATTGCTTAATACACCTTTTAATGTGTTTGCACTTCTTTTAAACTCATCATCTCAAGCACTAGAGGAAAATAAAACTGAAAACTTCATCATTCTCATTAGAGCTACCTGTTCTGAAAATCAGCAACCATGTCCCGCCTCTCTGAGATCTTGGATGAGCCATCAAGCCTCATGTAGGTATGCTTCCTGTAAACCATATATTCCTGCCAATTAGAATAAAAACATGCAATAAATTTAGTACATCTGAATGAAAATTATTGTATTATAATTCTTACAAGCATCTACCCACCTTCTACTTCATTCATTCTAGGCCAAGTCATTATGTCCAAGAATGGCATAAAAGCCTACCTCAAAAGTACAGGAATTTATGAAAATGGATAGCAGTGATGATTATACAATATGATGAGTATAATTAATGCCATTTAATTGTACATGTAAAGGATGCTGAAATAGCAAATTCTTTGTTGCATATATATTTAACACACATACAATGAATATAGGAACTTAATTATTAAATGAGCTTAATATCAGTGCGTTAAAATTGAGGGTGACCTAAAGATTTCAGCCACCCTCAATTTCAACTTGGAAACTAATCCCACTGCTATGGATATCTGTAGACTTCATAAAACAAAATAAAATCCCCAAACTAAAGACTTGCAAGTTACTAAACAAATATTTTTCATAGCTGTGGAAATATCCAGTAACTCACCCTAATGTATTTCTCCCTAGAAAACCCTTGCTGCCCAAAGTGCTTATATTTACAGCCTAGGTGTTTTTCTCACAATTAAGTGAGGCATAGCATCAGAGTAAAACAAAAGAAAGGTAACTTCCAATTGCAGAGAAGGTTCTTGACATCATATGAAAAAGAAATGGCAACTTTTAAGAATAGAGATCTTTAAGATATAATGTAGAGAACTCTCTGTTTTTAGAAAATGCAATTCTTCTTAATGTCCAAATGAGCACTGATTTCCTCTTTCTTTAGCTCTGATTACACCGATTAAATGCCCAAAAGCCCATTTGTAGAGGAACTATTATCAAAAGCTCAACACAGCTGTTTGTTTATAAAAAAACACCACTAAACAGTTATTTCAGTTCTAAAATAAGCTTTGTCTTGAAAAAGGCTATTTCTACATTTGGAAAATGTTTGTGTGTATTAGTTCTTTGTGATCAAAAGTTTCTTTTATTCTTATCTTGCTAGGCATTTCATGTGAAATGAAGGTGGCAGACAAAGTAGGTACATCTTCATGTCACCCACTCCTTAATTTCTTTCTGTTTCAGGGTGCACCTTAAGGGCTTTGATAACCAAAGAAGAATGGAAAATATCATTTTTGTCAAAGTGAGTTGCAAGTTCACATTTAGTGGTATAGCCCTCCAATGGAATAGTAGAAAAATAAAGGGGTTTTAGCTAGGAAGAGATTCAGGAAGGAAGGTAAAAATGATAGTGTGATGATGATTTTTAGATGTAAGTTATACCTTAGAGTTCCTAAGTGGTGCAGACAATTAATGTCTTGGCTCCTAACCGAAAGGTTATAGGTTTGAGTCCATCCAGAGGGACCTTAACAAAAGGAGCTGGTAATCCACTTTCAAAAAATCAGCAATTGAAAATCCAGAAGAGTAAAATTCTAGTATACACACATAGGGCCACCATGAGCCAGAATTGAAAGACAGCAACTGGTATACCTCAGCAGTCAGATTACAGTTTCCTGTAATCCAATCAGGAAACAGAACAAAACAGCTATACTCTACTCAGTTTACAGAAAACCATCTTTGAGTTTTATAAAAAAATGAGCTCCTTGCACAGGTATTCATGTACTTAAACAAGAACTTCTAACGTTATAAGAGCACTAAAGAACAAATCTTGTAAACCTTACTGATGACCTTATTTATCTATAAAAGTCAGCACAACACTATCAAAACCCAACCCACCTCCATTAATTGATTCTGACTCACAGCAAACCCATAGGACAGAGTAAAACTGCCCAATAGGGTTTCCAAGGTTGTAAACTTTATGGAAGCAGACAGCCACACCTTTCTCTCAGAGTATTCTACGGGTTCAAATCACTGACCTTTTGGTTAGCAGCTGAGGGCTGAACCACTGCACCAACAGGCTCCTCAGTACAACACTGTTTTTGTTACATGTCATCAGGTGGGGTCTGACTCATAGGGACTCTGTATAGGGTTTCTGAGGAGCAGCTGGTGAGTTTGAACCACTGACCTTATGGTTCAAACCGACTTTGCGGCCCAGTGCTTATCCTTCAGCGCCACACCAGGACTCCAACACAACACTAGGGTCTACTAATCCTAGACAATAATCAAATCAACCTTGATAACAGAAAAACTGGTCTCTTTGCTGCGTTTTACAACTAGATATTTAAAAACATGATGCAACAATACCCATTCATCCTCAAATTCTCCATAATTTACTCTCAAGTTTAATGACTGCTTTTGAAGGATCAGTTTGACATTACTTTGTGCTTTGAAGGTGGTTTTATGGGACAGGAAGACTAGCAACACTTAGTCCTTTCTTACAGAAAATCAAGTGTGTACTCCATCAATGTTCACTTTTTTTTCTTAAATTAAGTGAAGTTCAGCAAATGATCTGAGTCTCACAAAGCAAATTTCAATTTTTTTCCCCCCATTTAAAGCAGGGAAGAGATAAGAGAAACAAAAAGTAGCCCTTTTTCTCTTACCAGAGGTTTCAAAATTTAGCATCCTTCTTTGAGTAAACAAACATAAACATTAGCACTCCAAAGTAATCTCTAGTAGATCAAAAAATATTGTTATTAGGTATGGTTGAGTTGGTTCCGACCCACAGCAATCTTGTATAGGGTTTCCAAAGAGCGACTGGTGAGCTTGAACCACCAACCTTGCATTAACCCACAGTACCACACCAGGACTCCCAGTTCTAATACTGCTTGAATTAATAAAATAAAATTCATAGCCTTCTAATTTAGGAAATCGTAAGAACTATACAGCTCTAAAAGATAACACTTTATTAAGTTACTGCAAAAAGCCAAAAGGGTTATGGATAAAATAGTCCCTTGGTCTTGAGCAGTAACTCTCAACTAGTATTAAAAAATACACATGCCTGAATCCAACTTAGGGATTTGGACAGTGCAGTCTGGACTTGGGCCTAAATTGGGTGTATTTTTTTAAATCTCCAAAGATGACTCCAATACATACTCTATATCTGCAGTGAAGAATGACTGTTCCAAGGGGAAGGCAGGGCAAAGTCCCTTAGGACCTTGCTCAATGTGGCCTTCAGATAAGCAACACCGACAACTCTTGGAAGTTTGCTACACATGCAGAATTGAGGGCCACAGCCCACATCTAGTGAATCAGAATTGTAATTTAACAACATGTATGATTTGAAGGCAGAGTCCTGGTGTGGCACTGTGAGTTAATGTGCCAGACTACACAGCCATTTGAACTGGAAGGTCGGTGGTTCAAGCTCACCAGCTGCTCCTCAGAAACCCTATACAGGGTCGCTATGGGTTGGAACCTACTCGAAGGCACTTAACAACAACAGCAAATGATTTGAAGGCATAATTAACTTTGAGAAACACTGATACAGAATATATATATGGAGTCCTGGTATGGTGGTGTAGGTTAAGCACTGAACTGCTAATTGCAAGATCAGTGGTTCAAATCCACAGCTGCTCTTAAAAAATTCTATACATGGTCACTATGGATTCGAACCAAATTGATGTAGATAATGCTGTAGGAGAAGCACTGGACCGCGTGGTTGGCAGTTCAAACTTACCAGGTGCTCCTTGGAAACCCTATACAAGTTCACTATGACACAGAAATGACTCAATGGCACTTAACAACAACAAACACATGTTTTTCCATATGAATGTGAAACAACATATATGTATTTTTTTTCATATGCATGTGAGAGCTGGATCATGAATAAAAGAAGACTTTAGAAGAATTGATGCATTTGAGTTATAGTACTGGAGAAGAACAAATAGATTTGTGTTGGAAAAAATAACAGCCAGAAAGCTCCTTAGAAGCAAGGATGATCAGGTATCGCCTTTTACATCACCAGAAGGACATCATGTGGGTTTGACTCAGTGACCCTGTATAGGATTTCTGAGGAGCAACTGGTAGGTTTGAAACATTAACCTTGTAGTTAATGTTAACCTTGTTGTTAGTAGTCCAATGCTTATCCTATAACACCACACCAGGATATATATATATATATATATATATATATATGTATGCTGTTAAACTGGTGAGTTAGAACTGCCAACATTGTGGTTTGCAGTCCAGTGCTGATCCTACAGTGCCATATATATATATATATATGGCATACATAGCCACACACACAGACATACATTATTTGTTGTTAAGTGTAGTTGAGTCAGTTTTGACTCATAATGACCTTATGCACAACAGAATGAAACACTGCTGGGTCTTGTGGCAACCTCACAATCATTGCTATGCTTGACTCCATTGCTGCTACCACTGTGCCAATCTATCTCGTTGGGGTCTCCCTCAATTTGTTGATCCTCCATTTTACCAAATATGATGTCTTTCTATAATAACGGGTCCCTCCAGATAATATATTCAAAGCCTGGCCATCCTGGCATCTAAACAGCATTCTGGTTGTACTTCTTCAACACAGTATTATTTGTTCTTCTGGAAGTCCATAGTACTTGCAATATTCTTCTCCAACTCTATAACTCAAATGAATCAATTCTTCCATAGTCTTCCTTATTTATAGTTCAATTTTCACAATAGCATATGAAGCTATTAAAAATACTATGGCTTGCTTATACTTTACTTTTCATTGTGAATTGAGTGAAGGTTTACAGAGCAGATCATCAGTTGTACATGCATTAAACATACACTTCCTCTCTTTGCTTCACCTATCCCACTTCTGCCCATTGTTTTCAATTTCCATTCTTCTTTCTTTCCCAATCCTTCAGAATTCTGTCCTTAGGGAAATGCTGCTTTTCAGATCGAATTGGCCATTCTATGGTGTGCATGCTTCACTAGTGTTGTTGTTCCTCTTATTTACCTAGCTAATGCCTGGCTGAAAATTGAGTCACGGGTGTTATTTCAGTTCCAGATGGGAAGGGTGATCAAGGGCCACAATCTCTATCTCATTAGTAAGCCTTGTCTGTTTTATGATTCTGAGTTTTGTTCCACATTTTCTTCTATTCTATCCATGACCTTCTAAAGTGATCCCTCCCTTTCAGAGCAGTTGGTTGTGGTAAGCCAGTACCATCTAGTTATTTTAGACTTAGGGATGTGGAGACTCATGTTCACATGTTCTATTAGTCCAGTGGACAAATTGATCCCAAGTGTCTTCACTTTTCATCACTCTTTTCCTCCGGACAGAGAGAAACCGAGAATTGCATTTAGATAATCGCTCATGAGCTTCTAGATCCCAAGCACTAGTCACCAAAGCAGTAGAAGACTGTCTTTGTGGACTAAGCTATGCCAAATGAACACGGTGTGCCTTGAGACTATGATCCTGAGCTCTCAGGCTCAGCAATTAAAGGATATATTCTTTAGTTATTCTTAAAAGTATTAGAACACATTTTAACAAGCAAAAATCTTATGCTTAACCCCTCTAGTAAATAAAATGGATAGAGGGTAGAACACCAGTGGAGAAGACACAAAGGTAAACTATGAATCACATCCATTAAGCCCTACATTTTAAACAGTGGCATGCAAACAGAAGTGTCAGCACAATCCAAGATAGAAGAAGGAAAATACTTTTTCACTTCTTTAAAGTATACAACACAAAACCAAAAAATATTTCCATACCCAAAGATATAATAATACAAACAGAACAGTCCATCTTGAGCTATTAGTGATGCTGAGGATGATGATTAGCACTCACTGAGCATTTACTAAGTAACAGTGATTGTTATATTTTATCTGGTTTAACTTATTCAAGGAGACTTGATGTCACAGAGATTGAGTATTGAGTTGCTAATTAAAAAGTTGTTGGCAGGTCTAAGGGATGAAAGATGTAGTAGTCTACTTCCATAAAGACTGACAATGTGGAAACCCTATGGGGCAGTTCTACTCTGTCCTCGAGATTTGCTCTAAGTTACTGAGAATTGACTTGATGGCAATGGGTTTGGGTTTTGGTCTAGCTGATCTATTAGTAAGAATAAATAAAGGAATAAAAGTTTTTAAAAAGAGACTGTTTTATATCACACAAACCTTCTATTCTGATACTTCTCTATTTCTAAGCTGTTTCTGGTATTCATTTACTTATGAAGATCAAAGATTTCATTTTACTTGAATACACAACACTCATGGAAGGAACATTATAAAATCAAAGGATGTATTATAATAAGCAAATCTGCTACAAAATATCTCTTTAAAGTGTTAAAAGACTAAAGATACCAGTTTGAAGGCTAAGATGCACCTGACCCAAGCCATGGTATATTTTCAATCACCTCATATGCATGCGAAAAGCTAGACAATTTATAAGGAAGACTACAGATGAATCAATGAATTGGAATTATGGTGTTGGAGAATAAAAGCACCATGGACTGCCAGAAGAACAAATAAATCTGTCTTGGAAGAAATACAGTCAGAATGTTTCTTAGAAGCCAAGATGGCGAGTCTTTGTCTCTCGTACTTTGGACATCTTGTCAGGAAGAACCAGTACCTGGAGAAGTCAGCAATAAAAAGGAAGGTCCTCAACGAGATTGACTGACTTAGTGACAGCAACAGTGGGTTTAAACATAATAGTTGTGAGGATGGCAGACTGGGCACTTTTCTGTTTTATTGTGCATAGGGTCACTTTGAATTGGAACTTATTTGATGGCATCTACAACAACAATCCCCACAACAGCTTTCAAGGTAGGTGCTATGTCTATCACCTCCATTTTATAGATGTTATTAGTACCGTGCCTAAAAGTGACCTAGGCAATAGGTGATAAAGTTTGGAAATCATGCAGATTGATTCCAGAATCCTTCATTTAATACTTCTATTGCTTCCCAGATGGAAGAGATGCTCATCCATAGCAGGGGGAAAGAAGTAGAGGGAACCCTACTAATCCTAAGATCCTAAATATATTCTGTCTTTACTGATTATTCTATTGATTATCATCATAAAGAAATCATAATTGGACACTTAAAAAAATAAAGGCACTCTTTTAAGAACTATCTATATGAAATCAAATTGAAAACAGTAACTTGAAAGATTAGACAGGAACCTTAAGAGGTGGCAAGTTTATGTTCAAGTGGGAATAACAATGCAAAAAGGGAGGGTGAGAATGGTTGTACAACTTGAGGAATGAAATCAATATCACTGAATTGTACATGCAGAATACATATAGAAACTATTGACTTGGTCTATGTTTTGCTATGCAGTCTCAACAACAGTAAAATAAAAACACATACACAAACAAAACCAAAGAATTACATACTGTTAGCAAGAACAAAGTCAGGAAAAATAAAAGTGGAAAGTTTATATATTTCATCACCAACTTTCCATTCTGACACTTCCTCATTTCAAAACTGCTTTCATTGGTGTTCATTTTAACCAGATTTCACTTTCAACAATTTGGGAGAACTCAGCATGATCCACAAATATGCAGACATGGTGTAACTTTGTTTTCTTGGAAATGCCCCTTTTCTATCTTTGGGGCGTATTAGCAGCAAAACGCCAGGTTCTTCTATCTACTATATACGCTGCTGTCGAGCAAATTGCACCAAGAGAGTGAAATATGGCAGCTATCATTCCCTTGTCTATCTCTAGAGACCTACCATAATCTGCCTTCGTCTCCTATGTCATTTCTTTCCCTCCTATACTATATACTGAAGTCATACTGGACTATTCCCCCGAATGTCTTGTACCTTTCTATCTTGTGCCTTTTTATATCTGGCTTCCTTAGTCTGGAATTCCCTTCTTGCTGATGGTTAAAATTCTATTTAAGTCCAATTTAGATGTCATTGTCTATTTGAAGTCTTCCTCAAGTGACTCAGAAAGAAACTCATCCTCTTTTGCTAGACTCAGCTGTTTTTATGCTTCATTTAGTATCAGAGTTCACTTGACAGTTATTTATGTATATACATGTGTCCTCCAAAAACCACATTCCTTGAAGTCAAAGATCATATTTAATGAATATCTGCATTTGCTTAGTGTACAATGCCTTGCTCACAGCTGGAACAACAAAAAAGTTGAATTAAGTAAATATATATATACATAAGTGTGATTATAAGATGGCAAATTATTCTATCATTCCTAAGACCTACTGAAAAAAAAAAACACCTCAGTTAATAGTGACCCAAATTTGCTTTTAATTTCATGGGGCATTTTAAGGATACCCAACTTTCCAGTATGTTGAGAATCATAGCTCCCAAAGGTAATTTGAAGTTCTAAGACAAGCTAGCTCATAGATGACAGAACGTCTGTTCAGGATAAATCTAATCCCAGTGAGGATGGCTGCGTGGGCAAGTTAAACTACCCGGTGTCTCAAATGTCATCATCAGCTATGATTCTCTGGATTTAATCTGTGTTGCACTATTTTCATATATTGGTTCACTTTAACATTTGTCTAGGTTTCAGTACTTAATAGTCACACCACATACAGTACCAGTTGGCTGACCCTTTTTAAGTACTTTTGTATTTCATGGAAAATACTGAGTGGCTTAATTTTTTTAAACTAGGACTCTGTTGATGCAACAGGAATAAATCCCAGAGACATGTAAGTCATCTGCAATGTATTATACGCTAGAACTACTAGAATATTGGGGGCTAGAGAGGGAGGTATGGAGAGTGTTTCCAATTAAGAAAATAACTTTGGATTACGGTTCAAATGGTAAAATGGTTGTTGTTGTTGTTGTTATGTGCCATGGAGTCGGTTCCAACTCATAGCGACCCTATACAGGGTTTCCAAGGCTGTAAATCTTTACGGGAGCAGAAAGTCTCATCTTTCTCCCACGGAACAGCTGGTAGTTTCGAACTGCTGACCTTGCGGTTCGCAGCCCGATTTGTAACCACTACGCTACCATAGAGTCCTGCCTGATAGATACCTAGCTGGACACCAGCATTCTAACTGCAGAGAAAATACGTCTGTTTTCATAGCACCCCCTAGTAGTCAAGAACCAGTAATAATGACAAAAACTGTAACGTAACACTTGGTGACCTATCACTGTTGTTGTTAGGTGTTGTCAAATTGGTTCTAACCCATAGTGACCCAGTATAGGGTTTCCGAGGAGTGGCTGGTAAGTTTGAATCACCAACCTTGTGGTTCAAACCAACCTTAAATTTGAATGCGTAACTTATAACACCATACCCAGACTCTTCCTCCCAAATTTATGTCCTTGACTCCTGCCCATGTTGTTGTTGCGGCTAGTTGCCATTGAGTCAGTTCTGACTCATAGCAACCCTTTGCACAACAGAGCAAAATACTGCCTAGTCCTGGTCCAGCCTCACAATTGTTGCTACCCCTGTGCTCATTGCTGCCGCCACTGTGCCAATCCACCTTGCTGGGGGTCTTCTGCTTTTCCTCCATCCTTCAGTTGAAACCTGTCTGCCATGGGTGACCCTGCTGGTATTTAAAATACTCGTTGGCATAGCTTCCAGTATCACAGCAACACACAAACCACCACAGTACAACAGACTGACAGGCGAATGGTGCTCTTGCCCATGGCACACTCAAAATTTGTGGTCCTGGAAATAAGGCAGTCTCTTTTCTTATCCCTTTTACAGAAAGGTTATTTCTGAATATAAAACTATACTCAAAATGTTGTTGTTGTTGTTAAGTGCTGTAGAGTCGGTTCCGACCCATAGCGACCCTGTACAGGGTTTCCGAGGTTGTAAATCCTTACAGGAGCAGAAAGTCTCATCTTTCTTCCGCGGAGCGGCTGATAGTTTTGAACTGCTGACCTTAAGGTTCACAGCCCAATTCATAACCACTACGCTACCAGAGCTTCTTATAAGATCTGATATATACACAAAAACTATAAATCAAAGTCAGATTTTTACCTAAGAGAAGAAGGTGGCTAACAAATCACTTTAGAAACACTGAGAAAATACTAGATGCCCACAACTAGTGTGTCTCAGAGAATGGGACTCTGGCCAAATAGAAGTACATGAATTTTTACTATCTTCTTATTCTTCTATGCCCCCCAAACAGACAAACAAACAGGTAGATGGGGCCAAGGCACGGGACAAAGAAAACAAAACAGTTATTGGATCAAAGACAGAGGCTAACATGTTCAACAGTTATACAACAGAGCTTCAAAGTCCCGATGTGACTTTCTAGCGCTTGCTTTATTGGAAGCTTTTCTTTTCTAGTTTGATATATAAGGTATAAAATGCCAAGAAAAAAAGAGAATACAGGTAGAGAAAAAAACAACAACTTTGAGAATGAATATGCAAGGTGAGGCTATCAAGGTATATTTTCAAAGAAAATATCAAGTGTAGGGTTACTGTGCTGGACTGCAAAGTTGGTTTGAACCTCTATGTCAGCAGTTTAAACTTACCAATCACTCCCTGGAAACTATATACAGGGTTGCTATCAGTTAGAACTGACTCGATGTTACTTAGCAACAACAACAATGAATGTTTACACTGAAAGTTTCCAGTATGAAAATTACTAGAAAACTCATAATACTCTTTGAAAGTTAAAAAATGTAGAGATTCTAATGTATAATCCTGTACCGTTTCATGATCCACAAATATTCCATTGCTCACAAAATAAATTTTAAAGACTAATCTCTTAGAATAGAGAATGTGGTTCATCTGAGTAATATTAAAACAAATCAAAATACTCCTGAGTTTTTAGGAAACTTAATGTTGAAGGAGAAAAGGACAAAGTAGAGAATTAAAGACAACAGTTTCATTCTAGTTTTTCAGTATAACAAATATTTGAAACATTTTCTAGCTTTAGCATCCTAGATGCATTTTATACACATGACTAAGGAATGTCAGCAGTTGTGAAATTCAGGCTTAGAATTTAGAATTCCCTGTAGACAGAAACATCTACATTCAAAGAAGGGTTTCAAGCTGCCATGCTTGCAAAGCCTGAGTCCAATCAAACCCCAAAGTAAACCCGCTGCTCTTAAGTCAATTTCAGCTCACAGCAACCCTGTAGGACAGAGTAAATCTTTAGGGAAGCAGACTGCCACATATTTTTCCCATGGAGCAGCTGGTGGGTTCAAATCATCACTTTTCTGTTAGTAGCTGAGTGCTGAGGTCCCCAGGCCCAAATAATGGCTGGATTACAAATAGATGGGAAGTGACTTTGTTAGGCAGGGTTTACATCACTCATCCTGAAGAAAACTTATTATTATATCTTTAATTACTGGCTGGATTACAAATAGATGGGAAGTGACTTTGTTAGGCAGGGTTTACATAACTCATCCTGAAGAAAACTCATTATTGTATCTTTAATTATTTATTTAGGCAGTATGTATTAACAAGTACCTAGAAGTACAAAATGGACAGAACAAAAAAAAACAAATGATGTTTCACCCTCCCCTAACAGAGACAGTTTGTTTTTTGGTTGCTCACTCACTTTACCTGGAGCTTTCCTTTAATATCAAGGAACATTTGGGACTCTACAATCAGATGAAGATGACTACTTCACTATTTTTCCCTGGCTCTTTAGGAGAAGTGCACTTTATCTAAAAAAAAATAGTCCCAGAAAAGATACACACATTGTTTTGCTATTGGCTTCACTTGGTTTGAAGAGGTAGTCCTTTTATTTTGGATTACTGTATTAGGGCCTTTAATGTAGTCAAGACTTATATCAAACGCAATGGCTTAGTCACCTTTGTTACAGTAACTGAGCCACTTATAAGCATTTTTCCTTCATTTAGAAATAGGCTATTGTTGTTAAGTGCCTTCAAGTCTTACTCATAGCAACTCTGTACAGGGTTTCCAAGGAGCATCTGCAACTTGGAACCACTGGCCTTGTGGTTACAAGTTTAGTGCTTATCCTATAGCTCCACACCACAGGTGAAATATTTGTAATAAAAACCAGAAGGCTTAGCTCATCAACAACATTTAAGGGACTAAACACTGTTGGTATGAAACCTAAGACTTAATGATAAATTAATTTCAGATATCATTTGTTGTGTCTCCTTTGGAAAAAAGTTAGCAGATGATGAAAGTTTCAAAAAATTCATGTCAAAATGGAGTGCTCTCCCCAAGAAACAGAGGGAATAGAAGCAAATACTGTTGAATGATGATGCACAGAGAAAACTGTAGTCATTGCAATGTAACGATGACTGTAAAACTGATGTTCTCCCATGTAAACTATCATTCAAGTCACAATAAAAACTAAAAAAAAAAAAGATAATGGAAAATTTCCATGAATTTTTTTTCTAAATAAACTTTTAACTGTTAATTGAGTGAAGGTTTACAAAACAGATCATTAGTCCCACATTCAACAAATCATATTGCTTTGTGTCATTACAATGATTGCAATGTCTTCCATGTACCAACAGTATTTACGTCTATTCAATTTAGTTCTTGTGCTCATTCCTGTGTTTCCCATTACACCGTCATCTTTCCATGAACTTGTTGAAGCCTCCTGGTGTGCATAAAACCCATGGAAAAGCACTCTTGACATCCAGGTGCTTTAGCATCTTACCTACTGGCTTTCCAAGTTTCTTACACCACAGATTTACTCCAAAGGTTTGTGATTATCTATCTTTATTTCACTCTCCAGTTTCTATACTGATGACTTCTTCTCTCTCAAATAATACAGGGTTGCTGTGGGTCGGAACTGACTCGACAACACTTAACAATAACAACAATAACTAGCATAGCGGGTTATATGTTGAGCTGCCATCTGCAAGATCAGCAGTTCAAATTCACCAGCCACTCGGTGGGAGAAAGATGAGGCTTTTTATAGCCTCAGAAACCTTATACAGGGTGGTCAAGAGTCAGAACTAACTTGATGGAACACCACCACCAAGACAACAAAGTAAGGAGAATCTCAATATAGAATGAATTAAACAAACCGAAGCTGCTATGCACAGTGAGACAGCTGAATATTTCACCACTAACCTGGTGGTGGTCAATCTTGTTATATAACAGAATCACCTCCAGAGCTTTTAAATATGTTGATACCCAGGTCTCATTCCAAACTTATAAAAGAATCATTTAAGGGATGTAACCAGGTATCCCTGGGTGATTGCAATATGTAGTCAAGTTAAGAACTACTACACTAACTAGACTGAATAGCTCTCTCAAGTCTTGTTTTCCATACAGAATTTCAGAGGACTTTTTAAGACACGTCCTAGGTGCTAATATACTTCAAAACTAAGATATTTCTTTCTCAGTAAAGGATAGAAGGTATTCTAATTCATTGATATTGTTGCTGTTAAGTACCGTGGAGTCGGTTCTGATAGAGACCCTACACAGGGTTTCCGAGGTTGTAAATCTTTACGGGAGCAGAAAGCCTCATCTTTCTCCCGTGGAAATGCTGGTAGTTTCAAACTGCTGACCTTGAGGTTAGCAGCCTGATTCGTAACCACTACGCTATCAGAGCTCCTTAATTCATTGATATAGGAGGCAGAAATTCTTGGCATTCATATGCCAGGATGATTCTGCTTCCTTAATAAACTATAAAATAACAAAAGAGGAGTTTTGGGGTTCTCATTAATAGCAGAACTGATGTGTGATTCCTACACATTTGATGTCAAGCTGTACTAGGTCCCCAAAATCCCTCTCCTACCTCCAGCAGGTCTATCATCCTGGTCATCTGGGAGTAGATAAGGACCCTGTGTCCTTGAGACTTGAGCCGAGTCAGCAGGACATCAAGGGCATACAGCTTTCCACTGTCAGTGATGAGGCTCTCTTTGCCTGGGGAAAAGAAAGAGGGTGAAAGGGAAACTATTTAATTAAAGCAGTAAAATCACTGACTGCAAAGCTGTACGCAGCCGAAATTGCTACAAATAGGATGCTTGTCACCATGAGAACAGCAAAGTGTTTGAGAAGATGAATGCAAAGCACCATTAAAAATCACGTCTCCTTTAGTGAGGCAAGTATGTTTCTTCTCAACTGAAAGCTCCCCATCACCCACTTACTGCGGAGGCACTGGAGAGCTTCACTGTTCTGCATCCCCACTCAGGGGACACCAGGCACATGTTGCTAATTTCACAATGTCCACATTGCTTCTGAGGTCCGTGACCTGAGAAGTCAGTTCGATCTCTAGATATATGCTTCTGCTAGTTCTGTGGTTATTAAATGGTTTACCCCCTGAAAGCATGAGAATATAGAGACACAAAGGCTGCTCTTGCCAGCACATGTAGACACTTACACACCAAGAACTGCAAACAAATAAACCCACTGTACCTTTGAAATATTTTTCAATTAACCAAAATACCCTCTCTTGGATGATTTCAAGTAGGTTGACAGGTAAATGTCATTATTTCATGTTGTAATTCAATAAAGACACCAGGGCTTGTTTAGTTTTTCATAAAGACGGTCTTTGGGTTTCTATAAAATGAAACTGCTTTAACTCACTAACTTGTGCTTTCTTCTTCCTCTTTCCCTCCCTGCCTCCCCAAAACAACAACAACATTTAAAGCCAGAGATCTTTAAAGAACACTTAACTGACAAATTTTCATCTCCTATTCATTCAGTATCTTTCAACTCCCATCATATTTCAGGAAATAAGAGTTTCCTGTTTGCAGACTGGGTCCATAAACATGCCCTGAACAATGGTTGCCATTAAGAGGGGAACAGATGAGGCTTAAAGGGCTGTGGAATTTGAGAGTACACATGGAAGGGTCTGTGAGACACAGACAGAAAGAAAAAAGGACAGAAATATGATATAAACAACAAGCACCTAAAAAGAAAATGGCTACGAAAACCACTTTCCATCATTAGTTTCTGGGTTTGAATCATGACTTTTCCTCAGAACTGCAGAGGATGACTGTTGAGAGCAATCCAAGAGTTCTTAATGGTAAGTTTGCTATTCTCGCCACTATTTGCCAAGTGTACAATTATTGTATAAACTGAGTAAGAACGGATGTGCTGACAGCACCATAACAAATCATCAGCCACTCTGTTTTTGCTACAAAGCCATAGGTCCTGCATGTTTACTCCTCTGCACTACAGCCTGCCTTTTCCCACCTTCGGAATGCTGCCAGGCCACATCTCTTCCCCACCCCCCTCTCTCTTTCCCTGATGCTGTGGCACACACCTTTGTTCAACCTCTTTGTTTGGTCCTGTTTAGATTATTGAAATGCTCTTCTTTTTGTTGGTCTCCTTACCAACACAATCAAATGACTGCAGCTGGGACAGAATCGACAGCTAAATCCTCTGCCTGGCACCAGACTAGGGAGTTTGTATAATCTCCAAGCCTGATCAGGAAGCAACGATTTCATAACAATTTCAAGGTTTTCTTATTGTCACAATTACTCTTCTCCTTTAATTGGATTTCCTAGGATTCCCTTCTTTTGATAGCTGCTAAGCATTCCCCACAAGGAGCCCTGGTGATATAGTGGGTTATGAGCTGGGCTGCTAATCACAGGTCAGCAGTTTGAATCCACCAGCTGCAATTCCCTGGGAGAAAAATGAAGTTTTCTGCTCCTTAAGATTTTACCGCCTTGTATAGGGTATCCCTATGAGTCAGAACCAATTCAACAGCAAACAATAACAACAAGTATTCCCCACAGAGCTCCCAATCAACTTTAGACAATAACTATCTTTTCTCATTAAAAGCACAGCAATGTGAAAAAAGAATCCCATATATTTTTCACCCACCAAGTATGAATGGGCAAGCTAGCCTCAGGAGATCTCTGCAGCTTGCCTACCTTCTCTATCCATCTTAGAACAAATATTTAATCATATACAAACTTATCTTGTTTCTGAATTTTGAGAAGCTTCAACACATCTCAAAATCTTGATTCAATGATTTTCATACTCTCCCATATTCAAGAAAACCGTGAGGGTGAGTCAAAAAATTATCTGCACTCTTGTTATATTAAAACACCGTCCACATCAACAGCTGGTGACACTGAGCATTGCACGTGAAATGATTCTGTTGAATAGATGAGTGACAGTGCGTTATGTGACAAATCATTTGCAAATCACCATGGCTCTGCCTATGAAATAATCCACAACAGACAGGATTCAAAATGTTTGTGCATCTTGATGGGTACCAAAACTCATGGAAGAGCATAAACACATAAACAGAAGTGTTGGACATCTGTAAACAAAATGTGGACTGATGCTCAAAGGTAAAGGTTTCTTTTAAAATATTGATGCTTACAGTTTTCTGGGACTCTCAAGGGTCAGTACTGGAACACTATCAGGAAAAAGGTTCAACAATTAACAGTGCTTCTTATAGTGAGATGCTCACTGAAGAGCTGAAGCCTAAACATCAGTTTATACGCTGAGGACTGCAATCCAAGGGCTATGGGATCTTGCATGACAATGTACATCAATACACTTCCGCCCAAAGAGTTGACACTCTGCAAAATTTTGTTTTGACGTGTTAAAGCATTCTTCTCATAGTCCCGATCTTGTTCCACTGAACTTTCACCTGTTCAGTCTCCTGACAGCAGCCCTTTAAGGACAATGATTCACCTCTGATGAAAAAGTGAAGATAATGGTGCATTTCTAGCTTGCAGCTCAGACTAAAACATTTTTAAATAAGGAAATATGAAAGTTTGTTGACAGATGGACAAATTGTATTGAAAAGCAAGGGATTATGTAGAAAAATGATGTATTTGTGTTTTTTAAAAGTTGATTAAAATAAATTCTACAAGCAGAGTGCACATCATTTTTGACTTGAATGATGCTCAGGATTAGGAAGACTCAGAAGTGAAGATAGACACATAACATCTAAGGCTAGCACTCTGATGCACCTGAAGGAAGTAAGAACTGACAGCTGCTGCTGACTAGTTATTATATTATATGGAAAGTGAATGAACTTGACTTCTTTGGGCTACTATTAGCCTAATATTCCTGAAGGAAAAGTCCTAAGAAGAAACTGACTTTAACAATAGCATTAAAACACGCATGCAAATCGTTTTTCTGAACCTGATATCTGATGTTGTCTGCACCTGATATCTATTACCCAATTTTTGAAGAGCTACCAAGTTGCACTGGACAAGAGTACCACCTGGTTCTAAGCAGGGCGCCAAGCCAAGAAGAGCATAGTTCCCTAGAAATCAGGCTGGTTCTGCCAAGTCAAATGTGTGCCCAGCCCCTCCTTTATAACAGGAGCTCAAAAACTGTCAAAAAGAACAAACCTATGCTACTCTGAACAATAAACCATGCAATGTTGTGTTCTGTATATTTTAATCTAGGTTCTTACTGACAGCAATGTATATAATAAGATCCTGTTTAGAAATAAAATAAAATGAATGTACCCCACAGATGTAAAATTAGGATAGATTAAATAGCTCCCTTTTCCAAGCTGCGTATGATGATGGGACTTTTAAAGAAACTACATTCTTCTGTTAAAAAACGGAGACTCATTCTAGGTGTTAAGTCTAGGAAATTTTTGTTAGAGTCTCAAGGAATGTAACAGAACTAACACTTCCCAGGGAATCAGAAAATGAGAAAGTACTGAGGAAAGAGAGATAAAATACAGGTTTTAGTGACTCTCCCCGACCCCGCCCCAGCAAGTCTACAGAGCACAATGGGGTCAGAGAGGAGATGGTTGGTTCTCACAGTAAACAGCCAGTAAGGCTGGTGCTTTTTATCGATGCTAAAAGAACTCAGACGCTTCCTGCTATTTAAACAAGGTCCATTTTTCTTTCAAAGAACAGGAAAAGCCACAAGAGATTCCCACAGCGCCAGCAATAAGCTGGCTACTCCTGTACTGGGAACTTAAGCTAGAATGAAGAAGGGAAAAAGAAGAAATAAGGTGCTATCCAGATTCTTCTAATACTTGTGTTTCCCTCCTTCCTGGGATCTGTGATTTCCATAACCTGCTGGATTCAGAGCCTCATTACCACTACCATTCAGGATATACTTGGGTTTCTCCCTTATATTCAAACAATATACCTTTACACACTGCTTTCATGTGTTTCAGGTCAACGGTGAGGCCATATACAAAACTATCCTCATTTACACAAAAAGGCATCTTCCAAGGCTACTAATAGGTTGATCTAAAGCCCCTTAACCCTTCACAAAGTTAATAATAAATGGAAAAACCAGATTGTAAATACTGGAAGCCAGTTATTTCTTAGATATAGCAAGCATATTCCCCCTTTTGAAAGCTTATTCTATTCCATACGGTTAAAATGAATGCAATCTAGGCATCAGAGTTTGGAAGTTTGGATAATCCAAACTAATAGAACTGACCATGTTTGTTAGCAGGTGTAAACAAAGAATATGAGCCTATAAACCATTTCTGTTTAGTTTCCTTAACAGTAGTTTCACTAAGATGAAAACCCAGTTTCCTTCCAACCCTGGACCTTGACCCTAGGGGGTCTGGGAATCTGCTAGCATTTTGGCACTAAACGTACTGTTTTCCTCTCTTTATCATTCAGATCTCTAGTGCTTCGTGCAGGACACTGTTTACGCTACTTAAACTAGGCTATCAGTAGAGTGACGACATTCTCATTCATTCCACTGGCAATGGCACAAGACAACCTTATTTACTCAACCGGGGCTAAAGGTTTTCTTGGAGTTTTTTCCCTTTTCTCTTAAAAAGTGGTGCTCCATTCTCAGTTGTAAATCCATTAAAGCAGAATATTTCAGCACAAATCTAGAAAACATTTCTCGTGCTACTACAGTCTCAAATTACTTCAGCATTCTTACCTATATGGTATCAAATAAGGAAAAACGGAGCAAAGGAGGAAGCAAAAACCTCAAGAACTTTGAATTTCAAATGTCTGAAATCAACACACAGAATATCTCATTGATTCTCCTGGGAACATATTCCAAAAGTCTGAGGACTCACCTGGAATCCTGATGAAAGACCAGCCGTTTTGAGGCCTGATGCTCCACAGTCCTCCCGCTGGCTCCGGGAAGAACTGGGATCGTCGATTCAGCCAGTCTGCAGCTAGTTCAGGGGCTCCATTCAACAAACACTGTTTGGCTGCCAGACTCCCTCCTTCCTTCAACACGCGCTGTTCATATTCTGCACTTCGGTCATTGCAGTAAGAATCCAACGGCACTGCGGTGACCTGCAGTGAAACATACATGAGTGGCCCATTCACATACTGCAGAGAACCTCAACTTGGAAATCAAACTATTGTGGACAATTCTGAAACTAGTGGTTTGACAAAGTAAGCTGTTTCTAAGAGCTGATTTAGTGAGCTTCCCCCGGTGAAAGGCCGCTTCTTATATTATGAACCTGCAAACAAACCAATGATCCAAAAACAGCTGAAGTTTGCAGCAGATAAAATGGGAAACCAACACAGGAATAATTCTATTTTTCTATCTACAGATCTATCTAACATATCTTCCCACTTTGCCACTTCCTTCATTGTTGGATACTGCTTTTGACAAAGATCTATTAGAAATATACAGGATAGTGATGCCAGAAAAGGAGCCAGTTGTTGCTGTTGTTGTTCAGTGACAGAGAGTCAGTTCTGACTCAGCAACCCTGAAAAGGATTTCTGAGGAACAGTTGGTGGGTTTGAACTGCCAGCCTTGCAGCTAGCAGTCCACTGCTGATCTTACAGCACCATAGCAGGACCCCAGGGAGTTGATATTAAAAAACTTGAGAAGTATTGATTTTCTATGTTTTCAAAGCAATCTTTAAACTTTTTGTGGCATAGCACTTCTTTCTGTTCCTTTTTAACCAAACTGACAAACCTAATGGGAAAAAAGATTAAAGATCTTTTTTTTCTCTGGCTATAAGCTTGGCAGGGAGAGGCAGTGAGTAATTGCCAGACAGTAGCAGATTCATTTCCTCGCTAGGGCAGAGGCTATGAACAAATTTTATCTCAACACAAGGTGCAGGGCAATAAAACTCAAACTCTCCCACCCCCTGCCAATGGAGTAGAGGTTCTCCTGCCAACTTGGAAACATGGGATTTATCCTCCAGCTATCTGGATTTATTCCTACCCTAATAAGCAGCTGTGTAGTTCAAATGGCTGTGAAGTCATTTAATAAGAATACAAGACTACCTTTTGTTAAAATTTGAGGTTGTAATTATATGCCAAGTCCAGGTTGACAAAAATGCTAAAAGTCCATTGTTGTTCCTTGTTATTGAGTACCATTGAGTTGGTTCCTACTCATAGGGATTCTGTGTAGTATGGTGGGGAATGACCAGCCCGCAGGCCTTTTGAAGACCTGTGAAATCACTTGGTCTGGTCCCGCCATCCAATTCAGCCATCACGTTGTTGTTGTTAAGTGCCAATGAGTCAGTTCCTACTCATAGGGGCCCTGTATAAGGCTTCTAAGGAGCAGCTGGTGAGTTTGAATTGCCAACCTTGTTTCTCAAAGTGATCCTGAGGTCAAGTGCTTATCCTACAGGGCCACACCAGGACTCCAGCCATTACTTTGTTGTTGTTAAGTGCTCAAGTCGGTTCCGACTCATAGGGACCCTATATAGGGTTTTCGAGGAGCAGTTGGTGAATTTGAACCACCAACCTTACAGTCCAGTGCGTCTAGGGGTGAGTTAATTAAATATTTGACCAAATATTGTTGTTGTTGTTGTCAGGTGCCATCGAGTCGGAACTGACTCATAGCGACCCCATGCACAGCAGAACGAAACAATGTCTGATCCTGGGCCAACCTCAGGATAATTTTCAAGTTGATAACTTTGTATGGCCCACAAATGAGGTTATAAATGTTGGCAGAAAAAGGTTCCCACCCCAGATGTATAGGGTTTCTGAGGAGTGGGTGTTGTGGGGGTTTGAACTGCCGATCTTGTGATTCTAACAGTTTAGTACTTATCATACAGTGCCACACCAGGACTCCAAAACCCCGTCAGAATTAGTAAATTGCCTAGAAGAACCCTGGAATTAGATCAAGAGATAAGAAAAGAATTTGTGTATAAGGAAAAATGGCAAAGGTAAGGGACACTTCATAAAATAAAAACACTGGTGACACAAGTTCTATTATTTCTCAGGAGTCCTGAGTCTTTCTCAAGATGTGACTTTAGGTCTTGTTAAAAAATTTATACCTACTGGCTTTTCCTTTGAGTTCTGGCATGGCATGGTAGGATAAGCACTGGACTGCTAACCGCAAGGTTGGCAGTTGAAATCCACCAGTAGCTCCTCAGAAACCCTATATAAGGTTACTGTTGGAATCGACTCTACAGCACTTAACAACAACAGTTATTTCTCATAAGTTAGGCATTTAAGAAAACCTTTCTATCTTGCTATTACCTTTTTTCCCCCATGTCAATTAATGTAGGTAGAAAGTACCTCTTTGGGAGTTGGTAAAAAGTGCCAATTTTGATCCTGAAGGTCTAAGGAAGTGCTGTAGAGATGGTTCCAACTCATAGCACTCATGTATAGGGTTTCTGAGGAGTGGCTGGTGGGTTTGAACTGTCGACTTTTCGGTTAGCAGTCCAGTTGTTATTCTACAGTGACACACCAGAACTCCAAGGAAGAGTCAATGTTGTTGTTGTTAAGTGCCGTCGAGTCAGTTCCGACTCATAAGGGACCTTGTATACACAGGGTTTCCAAGAAATGGCAGGAGAGGCTGCGATTCAAACCAACCTTGCAGTCCAGCTCGTTAACCAACAGTGCCACACCAGGACTTCTGAAAGAGTAAATAGGTCTATATTTTTAACCAGTACCCCAAAATCTCAAGTCACACCTTGAGATATACTGCCTTGGGGTTTACAAGTAGTCAGCTGTCCTTGGAGATTATGGAGTTGCAGACACCTCTGCTGGAAACACAAGGAAACCAAGAACAGAAAAATAGCATATTTAAGCCATAACCAGAGAACATACTACTCTGTACTGCAGATGACAATGAACTGGGTTTACTAGGAAGCAGTGCCATCTGTGGTCTGGCTGCAAAACTACAGAGAACTGCAGCAAACCAGGTTAGGGTTAGAGCTTCAAAACCCAGACAATTCAACACAAAAATCAGTTTATCAGATCGTACTCTTAAAAGGGCAAATTTAAGTAATTGCAGATCACTTTTATCCTCTCCACAAGGAGCTTATTATTTTGCTTCCAAGTTATCTCTTTTTCACAATGAAACTTTGTTGTTGTGAAGTGCTGTCAAGTTCAGTTCCAACCCATAGTAACCCTGTCTAGGGTTTTCAAGGAGCAGTTGGTGGGTTAGAACCGCTGACCTTGTGGTTTGAAGTCCAGTGCTTATCCTACAGTGCCACACCAGGAACATGTATATATACAAATAAAGACTGAAATATACAGGAGGCAGATAAAAAACTGGGCTCTTATTGCCATGGTTTATCCTGGTAGTTGTCCTGTAAGCTCTGGGCCAGAGCACACACCTCCCATCTAGGATGTGAGTTCCAAAACCTCACTCACAACATAAATATGGCCATTTCAAACAACATGCAATCTTGGAAGAGTAAAGAGTATACTTCGTCTTTTCTAATGAGAAATTCATACTGATCAATTTTACACTTAGATAACTGCTCTGATGTATGAGTATTATTTTGGTGGAAAAGTATAACTTATATTTAATTGTTTATAGACATAAAGACTTTGGATCCATAACCTGAAGATCAAAAATAGAAAACTAAGAAACTCAGTATGAGGAATAAGGAAACAGGGAGAAAGTCACACCCTTTCAAGCCCAGGGTTGAAAACTAGGAGAGATCTGCATGGCAAACTTCTTAGTAAAATAATTTTTAATGTTTTCATGAGCATTTTTGGCAAAGAGTCCTGCATCAAAATATATACAGAATCATATAACATACTCATGAGGCCCAAAAGGGGGCAAAAGAGTCCTCCAGTTCTACTTAGAATAAATCCTGCTTTTATTCTATGATAAACAGCTAACCCCTGTGGCCTTCCTGATGGCTCAAAAACAAGATGAGATGAAGCATGACATTTTTCCCTCTTACAAATGGAAATACATACACCCTTTAGTCCCACATGAACTAATGCCCACTGCTCGCTTCATTAACCTGTTAAACTGTAGTGTCTTCATGGGCTGCCTTTTCAAGAATTCAACGCGTCCTTCCTGAAGACATGCATATTCCTGCCCCAGCTCTATGAAGCATAACTGCTACAAGCGCTTTAGCTTTTTGGTTAGATAAATTCCCAGGGCTTTAGTTTATTAACCCTATAGAACTGTTTCCTCTACTAAATAGAAAATAGTTCCTATGAGCCCTTCCTTAGTGGCATAGTCTGTCTAAAGTGATTTCACAGCATATAACAGGGAACTGAATTGACTTAACTCAAGGTTAAGACTGAGGCTTCAAAGGTTAACAGTTTCTCACCCCACAACAGATATTAGAAATCATTATAAGATGATTAATTCATCTCATGAAATGCTGTCTTCTTCATGTCAGGCCTGGTGTGGAAAGTGAGAACTTGAGTATATGACAGTCAGATATGTTTAAATCTTTTCCTGTCCTTGCAAACATGGTGTAATTAACTCCCATTTTCATAAGTAGCTGAGTAAGAAATATAGATGCTGGGGAACAGTCCTTTAGTCAAATGATAAAAATTTTTTCTTACTCCCTGCTTGCTTTCAACATTTATGATTAAATAGGCTTACCCAAGTAATGATTTAATTGGCTTTAGACAAACAGTAGCACTAGGCATAATAGTTAGGCTCCAGATTTGTTATGAAAGTGTGAGTATATTGGGAGAGTAGGATTGCTCCTGAACGTTTGAAGTGCTGGTTGACAACAATGAAAAAAGATTATGTCCATAAATAAAATTACAATCTCAGTTAACTTTTTACTGGCTTTATAAAACAAAGATAATAAGCCAACATGTGTTGACATCCCTTACTCATAAATCTAGACCTATTAGGCCTCTCTGTATACACAGATCAGGTCAACAGAATGAGAGCAGTTGACTTTATATGCTTCCTAGAAAGTGCATCAATTTAAGCTTCTAAACCTAGAATGTTTATGAAGAATACATTAAAATATCCAAATACTTTTATAGCCAATATAAACGAAGTGTATGCTGGCAAAGGAATCAAGTTCATGTAGCATAGGAGCAGCAGAAAGAATTCTAGGAGATAGGAGTCAATCCACTTAACATGTCTCTTTAGATCCTTTCCCAAATTTTGTCCTTTCATAATAAATTAATAAGGCTAATAAAGTAAGAATGCAAACTGATATGAATAACAGAAGAATATCCCAAAGGAAGATTCAGAAGGCTCTTCATTTTTTAATGGAACTGTAAAAACAATACACTGGTTAGGGTGAGTGACGAAAACAAGATGAAAAATATAGGATAAGAAATGGCAGCCCCATAGAGGCTGAAACTTGTCCCTTATAGCAAAAGTAACCAACAGGTTGAGAGAAAAGAAACTTTTTCTTTGTTTTAACCACAGTCTGGCCAGATCTGTACTGTTTCTCTCGTTCTTCAAACACTTCTTTATGGATACAATAAGGGCTCTGAATGCTGTCAGCAATCACAGGAGTACCCTTATTTGATCAATGGGGTCTTGTGAAGGATCCAAATAGCTGTTCAAAGCTGAAACTCCAAAAGAAGTTACTCTCAATCTGTAAACAAGAGCCAGACTGCTGAATGGGGAATAAGATGCAACAGTCACCATTCAGGTGGGGTACAGTTGTGAACCTCAGTGTAGGCAGCCCTGCTTAGGAAAATGAGAAAACACCAGACTCAAAAATTTCCTGATGTTGGAGTGTCATGTTTCCTTGTGTTATTTGGCAACTCTACTGAGGCAATGGCCGATCAGTCTCTCCCCAACTCTGGTCCCTCCTATGAAAAACCCTCAACAATCTCAATGCAGGTAACAAACGCTTCCCTTTACTTTTCAAATATTCCACTGCCCTTGAAGTGGCTGTTGGGTAGTAATCAACATGACAGATGGTTTGTTTGCATTGTAGTTTGGAGCCCCTGACTAAATGAGAGGAATTACATAAATGAAACATGGTCAAGGAAAGAAGCCACTCCTCTCTACCATACAACTGTTCTTGAACCAACAAAATCAGAGTGAGGACAGCTGTCTCAGGAAGGCCAAGAGTGTGGATGCTCTCTTTTTTAAGTACTGAGGATTTACATGCTTTTCAAGGTCCAAACAGTTTATTAATACACTTCTGTTTATAAAATGGATCCCTTGAAAATTGGTTTACTTGTTCAACTACAATCAATTTGAATTTTGTCTATTCCCTTCTTTGGCACTTACTCGTGGACTGGCCACACACAAAAATGATGGCAGCTCAGTAAGCAGGCAGCAACGAAGCGAGGAGGTAGCTGATCTCCGCTGATGGATGATCTGGTCTGAGTAGCCACTCACTGCTTTACAGTGGCTGCTGAAAACAAGAGACTACAAAACAAAAATGCAAGTTAGTGCTAATGACAATTATATACAATGTAAGCAAAGGGGAGATGCCACATATGAAATAAACACGACTTGACGACCTTTCTTCTATAATATCAAATACTATGATTTCTTTAAAAAATTAACTACTAATGGAACCAAGTATATAAAATGCTGTTATTGTTAAGTGCCATCGAATCAGTTCTGACTCATAGCAATCTGGTATAGCACATACAAGGAATGGCTGGTAGGTTTGAACCATCAACCTTACAGTTAACAGTCCAGTGCGTATCATATACTATCCCACCCCACCAGGACTAGGCACAAGCAAAACTTTCATTAGACAAAATTATGTACGTATATGCAGGGGAAAGTTTGGTTCAGTTAGTTATGTTTTACTGCAGATGCAAACTAGTAGAAACAATGATCAATAATATTTTGTTCAATTTTCTTTAAAGCAGCTCTGTTTAGCATCACCTGTGTGTACCAACAGAGTAATGTACGTTGAAATCTAGTTTAAGACTACTGTTCTATTTATTTGACGACATCAATATTAGTGGATGTCGTCAAATAAATAAAAATCACAGAACAGAAAATAAAATCTTTAGTTCTTCTATATGATAACTACTTTCAAAAATACACATTCTTTTATACTGCTGTATCAACAAATATTTTATGAAAATAAAACCCACAATCAAGTTGAACTCAATGTAGAAAATTATGTGGCACAAAGAAACCAGCAGCCACACATACACACACAAAACCCACAGGAAAATGACAGCACTTAACTCATAGCTATAGAAAATTACACCTAATGTAAATGGATTAAATGTATTAGTCAACAGAGAGTGCAGGATGGATAAGAAGAATCCTTCAATAAGGTGTCTATACCAGACACATCAAAAAGATGGAGACAGCATGAATGACCATCAACAGAAGAATGGTTAAACAAACTTAGAGTCATACACACAATGGAATATTACACAACACTGAAGAATTATCGATGAATCTATGAAACACCTCACAACATTACTCGCTGAGTGAAATTAGTCAATCACAAAAAGGCAAATATGAGATAGAAGTCGTAATAAGTTAAAAGCTCTTTTTGATAAAAGAAATAATCTATGATGGTTATGGAGAAGGTAGAGGGAGGAGGAATTATTCACGGGCTAGAGGACAGACACATGTTAACATAGGGGAGAAGTTAGTTAACAAAGAAAGATGAAGGCAACGGGAGACACAGGGAGAAATGCGATAGATAAAGTGAGTAGAGGTAAATACTGTTAACTGATGGTACATGGAGGGGATTGCAATCATTGTAATGAAATAAAGTATATGATTTATTTAATGTAAAACTGATGATCGGCTCTATCAAGCTTCACTCAATTCACAGTAAAAAAAAATTTTTTTAACACCAAAAAACAACAAATACCCAGCATTTTAACATACTTCATAGTTGATGTTATAAAGATTCGGTTTACGGTCCTTTCACATGAAAAATTTTACATAGGAAACGCAAAGTACTCAAGCGGAACAGAGCATATCAGTATCAGAGATGCAGAAATTGAATCTCCAGTGCACTGTCAGACATTTTACCTCTTAGTGGTTACAAATCAGGCTACTAACCCTCAAGGTTGGCAGTTCGATATAACCAGCTGTTCCGTGGGAGAAATATGAGGCTTTCTGTTTACAGCCTCAGAAACCCTGTGCAGGGTTGCTATGGGTCGGAACCGACTCCGTGGCACATAACAACAATACTAATTTTAACTTTAGATCTCTATCCTTGATTACTCCACTTACTAGTTTTTACTAGTTTCCAGCATAAGGCAGGTTGAGATCTGTATACAAAACTTTACGGATGAAAATGACACACAGGTAAGTTTACACACACCCTTATAAAGTCAAGAAAAACGTTCAAGATTAGAACACAACCAGGACCTTCTGTAGGAGAATAAGTTACAATTCTAGTACTCAAAGCTTCTAGTACCAAATCTCAAGACCTTTCCTCAATATATTATCCAGCTCTACTCACACCAGGCTGTTTCTTATAAGGTTACAATCCTTCCCTGATGTAAATGAGTTCTTCAGGACACAGTTCTAAGAAAGACTACCTCAAATGGTCAGTAGATTCTCTAAATACCCTCTTTTAAACTGATGTGGTGGTGGCAGTTGGTTCCGACTCACAGCGACCCTACATAGGGTTTCCGAGGCTGTAAATCTTTACGAGAGCAGAAAGACTCATCTTTCTCCCGCAGAACAGCTGGTAGTTTCAAACTGCTGACTTTGAGGTTCGCAGCCCAACTGTTAAACCACTACACTACCAGAACTCTTTTTAAACTGATATATATACATATATAACAACTTGTTAAGTACCATCTGTCAGTTCCAATTCATAGTGACCCTGTTTAGGGTTTCCAAGGAGAGGTTGGTGGGTTGAACTGCTGACCTTGTGGTTAGCAGTCCAGTGCTTCCACGAAGCAATCAGCATCTTCTAAGTAATGGTCATGAACAAACTGAAAGGTTTTCATTGGTTTTTCCAGTATAGTTGGGCTCTGTGTTCACAGGTTGCTGGGGACAGCATACACAGACCAGTTGATCAGTGGCAGCCCCATTAAACCGCCTCTGAATATAATCAATTTAACCCAGATGCTCTCCTTCCTCCTAAAAGTACATAGGAATGTGATAATTAAGAGTAGAGTAGCATTTTAGATATAGATAAATGAAGCCAGGTGCCTGAGATCTTGCTCACAAACAAAAGTTTGCAAAGTATACAGAGACAACTTGGCTCCTTTCAGGAACCTTGCTTTACATTAAGTATCCTTAAGAAACCACATGTCGCTGCTCTAGATCATTTAAGCCTAAAAATTAATACATAACAGCTTGATTGAACCTTTGTTCTGTAAAAATAAAAATGTTATATTGTTAAGAAAAACTATGAAAATATCTTAAAAGTTGTTCCTGTGAATCATTATGTCCTGTTTTGAATGATTAATCACATTTCAGTTCCGGATCCTGTCTTAATCACATCCTCCCTTTGTGAAATTACATCCTCCCTTTGTGAACTACATCCTTCCTTTGTAACAAATCCCTCCCTAAAAAAGAGAATAAAAGTCTGAGGTAGAGTTAGATCTGTGTGCAATGCTGTGCAATGCTATGCAATATGTTTGCAGATCTGTTTACTTGCCAGCTTGCATCATATCTATGTGTGTCTTTTTTGTATATATTTCGTCTTTCTCTATCCCTTTCGCCGCCAGATCTCCCTTCTTCGTGACACCCACACTTCCTTGTTGAGGCTTGAACCTGACATAGGACCTCCACAACAGGTCTCTAACCTGATAGCACAGGGTATCTATCTTTACAACAACACCGGATTACTATACAAGACCCATTCATTACCGTTGATGTTAAGGCTCCTGTCCCACTTGGGATTTTTTTCCCCCTCAGGGTTTTCAGAAACATTGTATTGGCCAGCATTTACACGGGAGAAAGTATTGGACTGCCAAATGCAAGGTCTGTGATTTGAACTAACCAGGTGTTTTTCAGAAACTCTATTACAGGGGTCACCATGAGTTGGAACCAACTCAACAGCACTTAAGAACATCAAGCAATAAGCATCTACTTTAAGCTCATCTTTTATTCTATGTTTACATCCATAATCATCTGAATGCCTAGTATGTGGATCAATATGAAGACTAACTAATAGGCTGGTATCATCCTGCTCATTGAATACTGAAAAGCTAGGGAAGTTACCAACAAAAATTCCTACTGCTGAAGGTAAAATTTTAGATACATTTTTCTGTTTATCAAAAGTACATTTCTGACATAAGTCATGGCTCCTTTTGTCCCTCCTGGTAGCTGGAGTAAGAGAGGTAACAAATTTGGCAACAAAACTGCTCCTTTCAGTCAGCTGCAGAAGTAAGTTGTTGACAATTTGTTGAGCTGGAGCATCTATTGCCATCTAAATCATTCCTAAGTAGGAGGCTGAGGCAGCAACAGTAGCTAATGTAAAGCGTTTTGTCTTCTAAAAACAATGTTAGAGATCTCTTCAAGTCAACAGAAAACGGCTTCTTCTTTTCTCCTAAGAGTATGAAGACAGCAGATGGCTTTCTGGCAAAAGTCTGCCTTGCGATAATTTTATTGACAGGGAAGGTAATTTCCAACCTAGAACAAATTCACTATATCAGGTAGGTTAGCAGTTCAGTGCTTATCCTACAGTGCCATATCAGGACAACATGTAAAAGAAAAAAAAATTTTTTTTTTCATTAGCTCAAAATGCTCAACACAGCTGAAGAGAAACTCTGAATACCCAAGAACATTTTACCCAATACATACTTTTCTAGATTATTTTATCTTAACAGTGGTTCTGTCAAACCTTCCTTAGTATAGGTGGCTCTTGGAAATTCAGCTTTACATCATAAAATGAACTGTTAAACATTGCTAGATCCAGAAAACGTCAATCTTTGAAAGAGAAGAAAAAAAAGTACACCTCAAACACCACTGAATACAATGTTCAGTGGTAGAGCTAGAGAAGAGAGTTTATTGCCTTTTCAGTATATTTTGGCCAAAAACAATTCAGAAAAAGAGAAACAATGTTTCACTATGGATATTGTGACTTGGTTATAATGTGGTCACAACTTTACTATTCTGCTGTTCCAGTCTCATGCTCTTAAATGTCTCAAAACCTTGTAGGCATGGACAGCTGTGTGTGTCTTGCTGCCAATACCACAATGTGCACATGGTAGCAAAGTTAGCTTTTTGTAAAGAATCTCTTGGCACAATGTAAAGGTCTCAAGTGAAAATAAGAAGGCTAGGATGATAAGTCCCACAGCTACACACGTCTTGCCCACAGTGTTACGCCGAAAACACACCCCTATTTACCCTTCAGATATAGAGACTATGCTTTATTTTACCATGTCTTATTTAAAATTTGAAAGAACACCTATGTTAATATTATTAGGTCTTCATCATTCAGAAACTAATGTTCTGCTTCTGTTCTTAAAGAACATGGCCAAAGTTAGATATAAGGGTCTCATTTTAAATGAAAAGGAGTAACGTTTATGGATCAATTATTAGATTACATGAATTCTACTTTCACAAATAAAAATTTTAAGTGACCAAACAAAAAACAGCAAAATAAAAGACAAAACCTTGAACACAATGGCTTCCCAGAGCTTTCCACAAGGGGCATTGTTGGCAGCTCCCACGATCTCAGGAAATGATGACAGATATAGATACTGTAGCTGAAAATTAACATTTAGCGGAAGAATTTTCAAAAACTTCCTGTTTGGGGATTCATCATCAATAGCCAGTTAATAAAGAATAATGTTTAAAGCTCAAACACCTACCACTTCTCTTTTATAATCTTTATTCTTAGATCCTTTTGTATATTTTAAGTTGAAAATATGAATGCCATCAATTTCTGAGCTACATGACTCACTAGAGTTATAGAGTATATAAAAGCTTTCAACACATACCATGCCAAAGTAGACCAATACCATGACAACAGTTTCAATGAACTGTGCAAGGAGATGGAATCAATACTAGGGCTTTGTTTCTGTCAACCAATCATTTTAATGTGACATTTAATTGGATATAGTCTGAAATCATTCTGTCTCCAAAAAGATGAGAAGTGGTATATGGAATACAGTTCTGTTTTTTGTTTTCATTCTTCTTAAAAACAACACCAACAACAAAAGATTAAGGCTTATGTGTGTGGGTCTTAGACTCCTTATCCACTGCAAAATACTGTAAAAGATAGAAACTGTGACCAGAGCACCATGGCGAGGGGGAGGGAAGTTAGTGGTGAATACAATTGAATTTATGAAAGTTCGGAGCTAAATACACATACGTTTTCCTTGAAATTCTTCCTAGTAAAGCAGGTTGTTGTTAAGTGCTGTCGAGTCAGTTCCACCTCATAGTTACTCTGTATAGGGTTTCTGAGGAGTGGGCTGGTGAGTTTGAACCACAAACCTTGAAGTTCAAACTGACTTTGTGGTTTAGTGTTTATCCTACAACGTCACACCAGGAGTCCAAAGCAGGTTAAAACACAATAAAATGAAGTGAACACAGGGAAACATGCTGGCTTTTGTTAATACAAGAATCACAAGGTAAGAAAATATTCACTTCAAGTAAGAGATTTTAAAAGACCCTCAACTCTGACTAAAATACCTATAAATTTAGTCTGTTTTCTTGATGTTTATGTACATACCAAAGATGGGAATATGAGAATGCTATTTCCTTGAATTCTATAACACAAAATCACTTCTCATTGTCCAGCTCACTCACATACATGAGGGAATGAGGGGATTGGATTAGACTGTAGAATATGGTTCACGTAGCATATGACCTGAGATTGCATCCTAAGAACAAGAAATCAACACTCATTATTTCTCTCCTCAAAGAAATAAGAACAAGCTGCATTTAGAATACTGGCTGTTGGAACAGGACCTGCTACTCTTTCTTTTTTAGATTTTACTGTAGTACACTATATGTACAAAAAGTTTGTCATTTAATCTTAAGTGACATTCATTTTATTATCCCAAAAAGGAACTCTGTAATTCTCTGTAAACCATTACCCAGTACACAAATAAAAGGTTTTTTTAGCAATCCAATTGTTCATTACTGGCATTTAAAAAAACAACGTACATTTGCATATTTCCCATCTTACAACTTTGCTATTATATCACTTACTAGTTGTCAGGAGTTCTTTTGTTGCTATTGTTGATTCTTCGGAACTTTTTTTTTCTTTCTCAAAACAATATTTTATGTATTTGAACATTTAAAAGGTATAAACCATATCCCAAGTGGATCAGTATTTCTCCTTCTCATCACTGCCAGGCTATGGCCATATAATTGGTATAAGCTATTCTTTGGAACTTTTCTACATACACAATCGTATCATCTGGAAAGATACTGTTTAAGTTTTAAAGAGATAGTACCTATTCAGCAATAATTCCTATTCCCCCACCCCATAACCACCAATTAGCTACTGTCTCTATGTATTTGCTTAGTGCAGATATAACATACTCTCGTAAAAGGTACTGTATTATATAATTCTTTTGTGACTGACTTATTGACTCAGTAAAATGTTTTCAAGGTTCATACATGCCATAGCTTATACAAGAATTTAACTTCTCTTTATGGTTAATATTGCATATATTATGTTACATTTTTGCTTATCTATTCATCTGATGATGGACATTTGGATTATTTCTACTTTTGGCAATTAAAAGCAATGCTAGTGTATACGCATCTGTTTGAATCCAGTACCTATTATTCTTTATAAAACAAATGGAGGCACAGAAGGGAACAGAACGAAGGATTTTCTCCTAAAAGGACACAGTTAAATATGAAAAAATTCAAAGCTATATTTGGTTATCTCCAAAGGAATTTTATTCAAAGACATTATTTGCCTTCTCATATAAATAAATCAATTTGTCAACAACAACTTGCTGGGATTTTGACTGGGATTACTCTGAATCTATTTATCAAGTTGAGAAGAATTGGTATCTTAATAATGTTAAATATTCCAATGGGCTGTTAATGGAAAGGCTGTTGCTGTTGTTAAGTGCGACCCTGTATAGAGTTTCTGAGGAGCAGATGGTGGGCTTGAAATGCTGACACTGAGGTTCAAACGGATTTTGCAGTCCAGCACATTAAGCCGCAATGCCACACCAAGACTGAAACTCACTAGTTGCTCCAAGGAGAGAGAAGAGATTATCTGCTCCTAAAAAGACTTAGTCTTAAAAATCCTATATTAGGTCATTATGAGTTGGAATCAACTTGATAGCAGAAGGATTGGTTTTAGTTTGGTATCTATATCTTATACAGCTCTCAAAAGTATTTTTTAAAGATTTATACTTAATATTTAAATTTTCTGGTGTCAATGTAAATGGTATGTTTTTTATTTCAAAATCCAATTATGGTAAGTAGTATCCAATCTGTCTGGGCGGGGCTGATGAAATGCAGATAGGTCTCTTATGATACAATAGTGAATAATTGTTATCAGGATTGATTGTGAGGGTTGGAAATGTAAAGGTAGACGTTTTATAGCAAGGAGGGGAGTGATTAACATTTCAGTCTAGGAGCAGAGGTCCCTGGGACCATCAATGGAGAATAGCGGAGAGCACCCCCCTACCCAGAGAAGCAGTGACACCAGAGATGGAGGCAGAGATGATGACGTGGAGCGATGGAGCAGCTGGAGAATTTAGATCCAGAGAGAGAGAGAGAGGGGCTGTGTGCTGATGACCGGGGTGTGTAGGCTTGTAGTGTATACCTTTGGTTGGTCGATGATGCATGGAGGGGATTGTAACCAAGGCAATGAAACGATATTCGACAGAATGAATGTAAAACTAATGTTTTCCCATGTAAACTATTACATAAGTCAAAATAAAACATTTTTAAAAAAAATCCAATTATGATGTTACATTGTGGGGACCACAACCATCAACATAAAACAAAATGTGTTATCAACTGCTGTGCAAATCCTCACCCAATTTCACAATAAAAAGGTTTCTTAAACAATCCAATTGTTCATTACTTGCATTTAAGATCCCTGGTGTGGTACTGTAGGATCAACACAGGACTAGTTATAGCAAGGTCGAAAGTTCAAATCGACCAGCCAGATACCCTATGCAGGGTCTCTAGGAGTCAGAATCGACTTGAAAGCACACAACAACAAGGCATATAAGAAAATAACTGACTTTTGTATATTAACCTTGTATCTTACAAATTTGCTATAATCACTTACTATTTGTCAGCAGTTCGAAACTACCAGCTGCTCCGCGGGAGAAAGATGAGGCTTTCTACTCCCGTAAAGATTTACACCCTTGGAAACCCTGTTACAGGGTCGCTATGGGTCGGAATCGACTCGATGGCACTTAACAACAACAACAACATTTGTCATGAGTTGTTGGTGATTCTCTGGAATTTTTCTACATACACAATCATGTCTCTGGGAAGAGATTGCTTGAATGTTACTAGAGAGACAATCCTGGTATTTCCTTCAAATTTTAGCATATCTCTCTGTCTCTTCTTTCAGGTCTTTCCATATGAGAAAATGTCTAAACTTTACCTTTGAGATTGATCTAGAACACATCAGTCTCAATCTGGATTCAACTTACAAATTATTTCATCAAAACCTTGAAACACAACTTGTGTTCATTTTGCATATTAAAAAAAAGGTTATTGCACTAGCTAGTACTACAAAAGAAATCAAATCAGAGTTGGAGAAACTGAGTCTCTTCTGTACTATGTTTATAATTAACCAAAGTTAGACATTCAGAACTAAGTTGCCCAATTAAATGAATCTTGCTCACAAAAAGAACATGTGAGCAATGAATCCCTGTTGAAGAATGAAATCCACATATTACACTGTATTTAATGTAATATGTTTCCCACCTGACATTTGCTGACGCTAATAAAACTGTGAACGGAAAAAGGTGACATTAAGAGCAGCGAAAAATTCCAAAATCTTTTCTAGTTTAAGAAAACTTCCATAGTGCTATCCTTAAAACCCATTTACAAAATTTCAGATCAGAGAATATGAAAATATTCTTTTAACTAAGTATAGGCAATAAGCCGACAGTAAAGGGAATGTAGTAGTTTTAAGATTGTCAATGTTGTTATTATTAAGTGCTTGATGTCAAATCTGTTCCAACTTAAAGCAATCGTGTACAGCAGGTGTAGGGAACGTCTGGCCTGTGGGCCATATACTGTTGTTGTTAAGTGACATTGAGCCGATCTCAACTAATAGCAACACTGGTTAGAGTTTCTGAGGAGCGGCTGCTGAGTTTGAACCGCCAAACCTGAGGTTGAATCTGACCTTGTGGTCGAGTACTTATCTTACAGCCCCATGGTGGGTCATATAAGGTCTGCAAAAATCCTTTGGTATGGCACTGCCAAGGCAACTGCAGCTCCAGCCATCACATTGTTGTTAAGTATCATCCAGTAGGGTCCCACAATACCAACCTTGTATAGGGCTTTCTGGGGAGCAGCTGGTGAGTTTGAACTGCCAACCCTGTGATTCAAACTGACAATGAAGTAGAGTGCTTATCCTAGGGCACCAACTCATAGTGACCCAATGTACAACAGAACGAAACACTGTCCAGTCCTGGGCCAACTTCCCAATTGTTGCAACGTTTGAGAGCCCATTGATGCTGCCACTTTGCCAATCCATTTCGCTAGGGCTCTTCCTCTTTTTATCTGAACCTCCGCCTTACTAAACATGATATCCCTCTCCAGTGACTAGTCCCTCCTGATAATATGTCTGAAGTATGAGAGACAAAGTTTGGCCAGCCTGGCCTCCAAGGAGAACTTTAGCTGCACTTCTTCCAACACAGATCTGTTGGTTCTTTTGGTAGCCCATGGCACTTTCAATATTCTCCTCCAACACCGTAACTCAAAAGCACCAATTCTTCTATGATCTTCCTTACTCACTGGCCAGCTTTCACATGCATATGAGGTTATTAAGTCATATTGGGTCAGTCAGGCGCACCTTAGTCCTCAAGCTGACATCTTTGCTCTTCAACACTTTAAAAAGGTCTTGTGCAGCAGATTTGCCTAATGTAATACGTCCTTTGATTTCTTGGCTGCTGCTTCCTGAGTATTGATAGGTGATCCAAGAAGAATGAAGTCCTTGACAACTTCAATCTTTTCTCCACTGATAAGAATGTTGTTTATTGGTCCAGTGGTGAGGATTTTTGTTTTCTTGACATTGAGATGTAATCCATACCATAATGTAGTAATGGTCATACCAAAGACTGCTTTTTGATCTCCATCAGTAAAATACTTTAAGTCCTCTTCACTTTCAGCAAGTAAGGTTGTATCATCTGCATATCGCAGGTTGTTAATGATATAGCATATGTATATTCAGTTGCTGTCAAACGTTTTTCCAATGTGGTTTTACAAATTTACACTCCCACTATTAATGTTGCAGGACTTGAAGTTGTTTTACATTTTCTCCAACAGTTAGTATTATCAATTCTTTTCATTATAACTTTTTATTAATTTGTAGTGCCATCTCATTGTAGACAAAGAAATTAATGCTGTACAGCACTGTTTCAAAGAATTGTTAGCTATTTCAGGGTAAATAAGGGTGAGTGTAACAAGAAATGAGGCCAGCGAAACAGGCCGAGATCATATGAGGCCTCATAGGTTATGGCAAAGGTTTGGTTTTCATTCTGAATGAGATGGATCACACTGAAGAGCTTTGAGAAAAGGAATGGCAATTAGTCTACATGCTATACCCCTTCAACTAGATTAAAGTTTGGCAGCTAGGATATTTTATGGCAGATTGTGTTATTTGTTCCCTATAAACTGAAAAGCCCATATGATTTCCTTCTCAAATATTTGTGGCTGATTTCTCAAGCATTGCTGATAGTTAATATACTTTTTTTGTATTCTATAGACAGAACCAATAATGTAAAATAAAGACAGAATTGAGTTCAACCTTTTAAAATAATGTTATAATAGCAGACTGTATGACTACTGGTGAAATACTTCTAGCGCATTTACTGGGAACACTGATGAATCTGATGAAGAATTACTTGACAACCATTAGAATGATTACTTCTCTTAGCCCCAAAATTACTAATGTATATTGCTACTGTTATTACCTAGTTCCTACTGTCTACACTGAAACAATTGCTTACCTGTAACAAAGGGCAGCTGCAAAGGTTGGGTGAGGACAGAGGAAAATTAACCCCAAGAAGGAAATCTTTGTTTCGCAGATATCTCAGTGGGATTTCCCCTTCTGGCTCTCCCCAAGTGCGGAGTTGATGGAGCCTGTAGGAGGCTTTCAGAGACAGGAAAAGAGCTAACCATCTGAAAGAAACCAAAGCAGATATGCTTATTCAGGGCTCCATGGAAGTCTGAGTCATTCATAGTAGTGAGGACCCTTCCAAAGGTTGTCATTAATACTCCTCTTTTAAAAATACTGAGCATTTTAAAATAGCAAATTCTTTCCCAATTTCAGATAAAGCCATTTCCTATTGTTGTTCCATAAACTGTGTCACTGGCATGACATGATTTGCTACTATGATATGCTACTTAATTAGCTATACTGAAGAAATCGAAAATCCTTGGTAAAGCTTCTCTCGCAATTAAGAAATATTCAATTCTAGAGAGAATAAACAAGATGGTAGACGGGGTAGAAGTGCACTGAGGAGCTTCGTCACAACAACACAGAATACTGGACCAAACAGGCTCATGGGATGGTCTCAGAACTCGGAACCACATACAAAAGAATTTTTAAAAAGTTGGAAGGCTTACAGGCAGTGGTATCTGTAGCTGAAGCAAGAAATCCTGTGCTTTTAATCCAAGGTGCTCAGCTGCTCCCTGAGCAGCCATCTTGGGCAAGATCGGTGGGGGAAGGATCAGAGCAGCCACAGACGCCTGACAAAACCGC
>NW_006408522.1:35271539-35288018 GCF_000296735.1 Chrysochloris asiatica | reverse complement strand
CCAACCAAGAATCCTGTATCTAGCAAAGCTGTCAATCAAATATGATGGTGCAATCAAAACATTCCAGGATAAACAGAAGCTAAGGGATTTTGCCAAAGCCAACCCTGTGATAAAAAACATCCTATAAGGGAGTTCTGTGGACAGAGAAACCAACAAGATTAGACAACAACCAGAGACTGATGTATGTGGCAGCATCACCTGGAAGTCATTCAACAAATGGAAGAGTCGAGAACAGAATAAAACTATAAGAACAAATTCAGAGGATCCGGGAGATCAGTCTATGATCAAACCAATTACAATGCGAATGAAGGTAAATATTGAGGAGCAGAGATCTAGGTGGTGGGAAGGTCAGGTAGATAACAGGATAAAAGACTGTCTTAAATGGAGAAAAACTTAATGGAATTAAGGTAACCTCAACGTTGGGGTTGGGGTGAGGGGCTTCAGGGGAGACGGAGGGAGGCAACGAAAGGGCACAGAGTAAGGGCAGACACATCATGTTTCAGGTGTTGGAGAGGGCAATACAAGAAAGGTGAGGAGGTGGAAGAACAAGGTAGATAGGGGAACACAGAGACAGGTTTGCATGGCTTAAGTGGGACAGAGGTAAATAGTGATGCATGCTTAACCTTGGAACAACAAGGCTCTGTGATACAGGGATCTAAGCATGTGTGAAGAGGGGAAATAATAATACGATGCTTGACTGTCTTACGAATATTGTTTTCCCTTGTCTGCTATAGTAAGATAGACACTTGCGTGGGATAGAAAAAACTGTCGGGAAACATGATTACAAAAAACTTGTAAGCCCGTCTTCAGCCTATAACTGATTGTAAAACCTACCTAAAAGGGGTTCTAGAATTTGCCCAGTGAAACAGTCCTCTCATGGAGGCCTTTGCAGAGTACAGGACCTTAGGTAGAATCCTGAGTCTCATCCACAACCTTCTGAGGTGCAACATTCCCACTAGAAAGGACAAGCAGATGAGCCTGCAACAGCTACAGTGTCAGAAGATGCATCTTCAAAGAAGGGTCATCAGAAAAAAACCAAAACAAAATGTCAATATGACAGGCTACTGCAAGAATAAGCAAGCTGTTCGCTGGAAGTCATCAAGGCAAGCAACCAAGTTCCTTCAGGACAAAACCCACTCTAAGACTGAAACTCAAAAGCAACATATAAGCAGGCACGTAAGCTTGCTGGTGACCATGTTGGTCTACTGGTAAATGTAAGATGGGGAAAGGTAGCAATAATGAAATGGGATGAGTTCAACCATGGTCCATAGACTACCATTTACCTGGAGATGAAAGAGAGAAGAGGAAGGACTGGTGTGGTGAGAACTAGGGACACCTGAGCCCATGGACAAGGACATAGCCACAGAGAGCTAGAGCTGAGAGGGAAGCATACAGCTGATATGAAGTGAAGGGAGAAGCACAAGAACACCCAAACTTACAAATTCTACCCATTTGACCTAGCCTTGATGGCTTGATAATCAGAACTCAACTAGAAGACGACTAATAAAACAACAACAAAACAATTTTTGATAAAGGAAACAAGGGTAAATTGCTACAATTTGATGAACCTAACCTATACTCATGGAGGTAGTAGTCTAAATACCAACAGAGAGGGAAGGAGTCTTCACATCAAGTATCAATGCTATCTCCACTGTACACAGGGTAGATAGGGATGGGAAACTTAGACACTGGCTACCTAAGTAGCCTAATTCGTAACCGAATTAGGTGGCGATAAAGGCACAAAGTGACTAGCTTACATGTTTTCAAGAGGGAGTTTAATTTAAGAGTGTGTGGGGGAAGAGTGCCCACTGAATACCTGTCATCTTGTCTAGGTGGGTCTGATTAAAAGAGATTGGGGATAAAATTTCTAGGATTCAACAGTGAGTAATTGTTAGCATGACTAATTGCAACTGTCAAAATAGTAATGGTAGAAGTTTTGTTAACAAAAATGGGGAAGCAGTTAATCTTACAGTCCAGAAACAAAGGACCTGAGGACCATCAAAGGAGAAGAGCACAAGCGGAATGCGAGACCTTATCCAAAGAAGCAACAACACCAGAGATGGAGGCAGAGATGAGGATATAGATAGAGGGAGCAGTTGAAGACTCTAGATTATGGGAAGAGAGGGACCAAGAGCTGGCGGCCAGGAGGCAGACTTGCAAAATGTGCCCTTTGGTGGTATAAATTATTATATATGCCTGAGTGTTTTTTTTTTTAAAAAAAAGATCTACAGTGAATACAGAAATACTGTTAACTGATGGTACATGAAGCAGAATGTAATCATTGTGATGAAACAAGTTGTATGATTTGTTCAATGTAAAACTGATGGTCTGCCCTGTTCACTTACACTCAATCCACAATAAAATCTTAAGAAATAAATATTCAACTCTATCAAAAGCTCAATCCTAAAAAACAGCCTTAAATTAGGGCAACAGGTTTTCCGAATGAGGACATGCTTTACTATAAATACGAAGTAATAAAATAAGTTAAAGCCAGCATGCCACAGGAAAAAGAACATAGAACTAAGTTGCCCAGAACAACTCTTATTAAAATTTATGACTAAATGAATCAATACCACTCTTTTCTCCTGTGGAAGCCAGTAAAACTTAACAAAATAACTAAAAGTTAGAGGACATGAAAAACTGGTAGACTATGGGAGAAGAGTTCAAATTATAATTATTTAAGGTGTATTATGAAACACTATGCAATTATTAGGGAATACAAATTATTATTCTCATAAATAAATGTTATTCTTAATAAAAGAAGAATAAGAGTCACTTAAAAATGATATGCTATAATATTGAATAAGGAGCTCTGGTAGTATAGTGGTTACGAATTAGGCTGTGAACCACAAGGTCAGCAGTTCGATACTACTACCAGCTGTTCCGCGGGAGAAAGATGAGGCTTTCTATTCCTGTAAAGATTTACAGCCTCGGAAACCCTGCACAGGGTTGCTATGAGTTGGAACCGACTCCATGGCAAATAACAACAACAATAATACTGAATATTTAACTTTTTACTACTCAACTTTTGTCCCTGTTTATTCTCATCAAACAATATGCAAACTCCTCACCTGGCCAAAAGTCCCTGAAGCATGAGGTTTGCCATTTCTGCAGGAGATACATCAATGAATCGAAGAAAAGAGAAACAGCTTTCTTCATTAACACCTGAAATATCAAAAGACAAGTTTAAACCCCAAACAAACTGAGAAAATACTCAAGCCTGTGAACTGCTGAAATTTTACCTAAAAACTAAAAGACATTTTAAAGATTCCAGCTTAGCCACTGTGATGGAAGTTAGGGTAGTATCGCTGTACTGCAATCACAGGTGGAAGAGGTAGGCCTAAGAGATATGGTATATATGGGTCAGGGTAAAAGTTGGTTATCTGTTACCGTTAGGACATTTGGTTCCTTGGCTAACTGCCTTCTCTTTTTAACATACGAGTAGAAATACAAGGAAAGAACACAAGAACAAAGAGGAACGATTCCCAACCTTGGACTTAATACTTATGAGGCAGATATAAAATAAAGGTCAAAGCAACCACTTTCTGTTGCTTCTTTTTATAGACACAAATCACAGAGTTTATAGATAATGACGGATAATTTACTTTAATCTTAAACTAATACTTTAACAATAAAATAAAGCATGTAGGCAAAAACTCTACTAGTTCCCACTCAGTTACGTAAAATAACAAAAAGCACCCTAGTAAATCCCAAAGATCAAGACACCTACCTTTTCTGTGGAAAAGAGACTGCTGGATGTAGTCTGGTGAAAATGGAGAAAGAAGAACCCTTAACCACCTGCAAATTAATCCAGACAGTTTATAAATATTGAGAAGTTAACTAGACTAAAGGTTTCAAACTTAGCAAAATCTTTTCAATTCAAATCTGTTTCCACCATTAAGAGTTTAAAGTAGTTGTCCAGGCAAAAAACTGGCATAAATATCTGTAAGCACTAATACTTTATATCGGTACAAGGAAATAATACCAATTCAAAGTAGCTTAATTTTACTTCAGAAAATTGAAATTTCAGCACTGTCAATTATCATACACTAAGGAGCTCTGGTTGTTGTTGTTTGGTTTTCTTGTTGTTAAGTGCTGTCCAGTCGATTCCGACCCATAGCGACCCTGTACAGGGTTTCCAAGGAACATCTGGTGAGCTTGAACCACCAACTTTGCATTTTAAACAGCTTTGCAGTCTGGCGCATTAACCCACAGCACCACACACAAGACTCCTTAGCTTAGTGATAATCAATCAGGATGCTATCCTCAAGGTCAACAGTTCAAAACTACCAGCCATTCCACAGGAGAAAGATGAGGCTTTCTGCTCCCATAAAGATTTATAGCCTATGAGTCGGAACCTACTCCACAGCACTTAAGAACAACAAAATTAAGCAAAGGAGTCCTGGTATGGCGCTCTAGGGTAAGCACTGAACTGCTAACTGCAAAGTCCACTTTTCAAACCCACCAGCCATTCCTTGGAAACCCTATACAGGATTGCTTTTGAGTAGAACTGACTTAATGCACTTGGTGCTGTGGGATAAAGCACTGGGCTGTAATGTCAGTTCAAAACTCACCAGCTGCTCCTCAGAAATCCTATACAGAGTCATTATGAGTTGGAAGCGACTCGATAGCACTTAACAACAACAACAACAAATTAACCAAAATGCATGCACTACAGCTCTGGTTGACTTGCTCTTACTTATGTAGTTAAGAATTAGCTGGGCTATCACAGACAGGAGTCCTGGCGTGGTGCTGTGGGGTTAATGCACTATAGACTGCAAGGTCGGTATGAACCGCGAGGTCAGCAGTTCAAACTCACCAGCATGCTCTGAGGAGACCCTATACAGGGTCGCTATGGGTCGGAACCAACTCATGGCACTTAACATCAACAATCAAAGATGAAAAACTCTAAATTACACCCAAGAAACAACACTCAATTGCAGTTCTATTAGGATAAAAACAGTTGATAATTATATTGATGGTACTGTTTTCAAAGAAGAAAGAGCTTTCTAATTCATTGTGCTCAAGCAAGGGTGTACATATAAGAATTCGCTGGGAGTTTGTTTTTTATTAAAAGCCAGAAAACAGGACCAACCTAACTCAGGTGCAGAGTGTACCCATATAACTATTTTTTGAATGGAATTGGTCTCTAACATGTTACCACCTGTTACAACTAATTGCTTTCCTCAACAGTATGCACAGCCTCAAATAGCTGACTTCTGGTTTAGCAACAATAATGGTTGTACACTAAAAGAGCAGACTAGGAGAGGATGGGGAAGCAGAAAACTAGGTTAGTTGTGCCCACTTATCCATGCCTGGCCCTAAATTTCATACCATACCAATGAGTCCTGGTGTGGCGTCAGACTGCAAAGACGTTTGAACTGAAAGGTCAGTGGTTCAAGCTCACCAGCTGCTTCTTGGAAACCCTATACAGGGTCGCTATGGGTCAGAATCGACTCGATGGCACTAATCAACAACAACAAATTCACCTATACCAAATCTATATTGTCAACTCAGAAATATCTATGTAGTATTTTACGTCAACTCTCTAATGTTGTTAAGTGCGGTTAAGTCAATTCCAACTCATAATGACCCTTTATAGGATTTTCTAGGAGTGGCTGGTGAGCCTGAACCACCAACCTTGTGGTTCAAACTGACCTTACAGTCCAGCACATTAACCCATAGTGCCATAACAAAACTCCCCAATAGCCTCAAAAAAATGTAAGTTTTGTCAATTTGAAATTCAATCAATTCTCTCACAAATGCTATTTTTAAGGGTAAAATAAACCACCTCTGACCATAAACACGGGCAATCTACCAAATATCTACAAATATCATATATTCACGTATATACAATAAAGTCCATGGTTATATACCATGAACCCATTTCAGTACTAAAGCAGAGACGTTTGTCATTTTCTTTTGGTACAAGTACACATATTTGTATACAGGTGCACATTCCTAATTCAGAAAAGCTAAGAAAATAAAATGATAACTAGAAATGGACAGAGTCTTCAGTGTGGTGCTGTAGGATCAGCACATAAGATTGGCAGTTCAAACCCACTAGCTGCTCCTTGGACACCACATACAGTGCCACTATGAGTCAGAACTGACTTGACTGCACTTACAACATCAATAGTTAAACCTTGATAGTGCTCAAATATCTATCACAACATTGCTCAACATACAGGTGTCCAATCTTAGGTATGTCATTGCTGGGAAACTCAAAACATCCTTCACTATATTTATGTACTATATCAAAAAACTCCAAATTACAAAAACATTCATAGGCTTAACAGGTAATAAATTAGTTAAAACCAGATAAGCAGATTTACTCACCTGTCTCGTGAATGGTTGAAGACCCTGATCTGTCCGTGACGGTAGATAAACTTTGCAATCTGGTATGGCTTTAGGGAAATGTGAAATGGAGACCATGTCTCTTGCCGTTCAAATAACTCTGGGTGATTACATACCTACAAGGAAGAGAAATGGTAAGACAGTATTCTGATGTGAATAGATCACTCTGTGAAGTGATGGGGGAATCTCAAATCCTGAATGTTTACCTTTGCTAATGTATACTTTCCCCATTTCAATACTGTTAGAACAGTACTGTTTTACCATTATAACAACAATGCAGTGTTGTTGTCCTTTGTTTATTTGGCATTAAGGTAGGTTAATAAAGTCAGCTAACCTATGCTCTTGGACTCCTGGTGTGGCACTGTACAATAAGCAATGGACTGCAAATCACAAGGTTGGCAGTTCAAACCTACCACCTGCTCCTCGGAAACCCTGCAGAGGTCTGGTATGCATCAGAATCAACTCGACAGCATTTAACAATAACAACCACCACCTATACTCTTACCTTCCTAAATTGCATGACCAGATTCATGAGGCTACTGGTGGTGTTCTGTGCTTGCTGAGTAGAGCCCATAGAAGATTGCAGTAAGTCCTCAATGGAAATTTTGTTCTTCAGTGCCTGATAAAGCAGCTTTTGTCGGCTGGTCAGTTGGCAGTACATTAAAATCTCAATCTAAAAATCAATACGAATATTTGTATTTGGAAACTAGTATGCAAGAAGATTCACTATCAGCATAAAGTTGAAAGCACTTGTAAAGCAGATAATTGAGAAAATAATAAACTTATGAAATTAATTTCTACAAACCTGTAATGTGAATAATTATACACCCTTTTCTTATCACACCACATGTTCTCCTTGGGCAATCTCTTTCATTTTCAATAGCACCAAATGTCACAGTGACTTGCACAAACCTTACTTGTAAACACCCGAGCCCGTATTTTCAAGTACCACTCAAAAGGGTTTGTGCAAACTGCATATGCGACACAACTAAAGAAAAGCTCTCCACAATTTATTAAGCTAGTTAATGGCACGACCACTTAGCAGCCCAAAAAGAAACTTCACTCAGCTCTTTTTCTCTCTTCTTAGTATCTCATGCTCTACCACTCTCTGGAATGGCACTGTGGGTAAATGCACTAGACTGCAAAGCCGTCTGAACTGCAAGCTCAGCAGTCTAGCTGCTCCTCAGGAACCCTATACGGGGTGGCTGTGGTGGGTCAGAACCGACTCAACAGAACCTAACAACAACAAGAAAGCAACCATTACCTAAATCCTTAATTTAACTGGGAATTTTCTGACCATTGACACTGCTATTATTTTGGGGTCTTCTGTCTTCAATCTCTCCTGGTTCTAATGTACTTTTCACACTATTTTAATAAAATAATTCAACTGCTGAAAATTTGTCAATGTACAATAAGAACATTAAAACTTCCACCTAGGAATAGACAATCTTCCATAATCTAATCTATCCTTATTGTTCCACTCTTATTATTAGTATGTCTTCCTAAATACCTTCACCAAAATGGCATGAATGGTGTTTGCTAAGCAGCGTACATACTGGGATATTAGCCCTTTCTACTCGGAAACCCTATGCTGGGTCGCTATAAGTTGGAACTGACTCCATGGCACATAACAAAAGCAACTATGTTAGTCTAATAATGCCACCTCATCATTCCAGACTTAGTTCACATGCCATCTCTACTATGATGCCTTCTTTTACCTTCCCATGCAGAAGCACTCCCTTTTATTCTATTTCCATTATAGTTCATAAAGACAATCCTTGTACCCTGAATCACACAGTGTTAACTATTTATGTATTTATCCCTTTTGGAAACTTGATTGAATCCTGAGGACTGTATTTCTATGTATCAGTGCTTGGCAGGCAATAAAAGCTCAATAAATACATATTTTTGAATGATAAAATATTATAAACAATAAATTCTATTTTCAAAATGTATATTGTGTACCTTATTTACCACTAAATATCAGAAATTAAGATACTGAATTAAGAAATATTTTTTTCTAATACCAAAGTCTCAAGGATTCTTTTTTTAAATAGTGATTTCTTTTTATCAAGTACATTTGTACTACTACACTGCTACTACAATTCTTAGTAGGAGTTCTGGTGTGGCCCTGTAGGATAAGCACTTGATCTCAAGGTCAGTTTGAACCACAAGGTGGATGGGTCAAACTCACCTGCCATTCCTCGTAAACCATATACGAAGTCACTACGAATTGGAACTGACTCAACAGCACTTAACAACATGATTCTTAATTAAAATCTGTCAGTGTTACAAACAGTTATCAGGAATAAAAACAAACTTTAAGAATAAAACGAAGATATACTTCTGCTCTTCTCCTAAAAGTAGATGTACATCCCTATTGTAACTTACTAAAGAGTCAACAAATGCAAGGTGATTCAGTCTCCTGACTAAAGAAGAGTCACCTGATATTATGAAGAATTTGGAAAGACACTTGATTGGCAGAGAGTAGAATTTCGAAAACAGGTGGAAATCTGTGGAAGATGGAGAAAACAACCACAAAACTGGGAACTCAGAAAAAGAAAGAAAAATGTAGAAAACATTCATAGGCGACAAGAGAAAATGGTCAAGGGTCCAGTAAATATTACAAAAAAAAAAAAAAAAAAAGAAATATAGAATAAAAAATATTGCTGCTATACTTTTTTAAATGATACAACCTGAAGCACATTAAGCTTTTAAATCTAACTTTCAGCAAAAATAAGGGAAGGAGAGGGTTATGTTAGACAACACTACAAGGATGCAACAAAGAATGCAAGAGAAAAATAAGGGAGGGATTAAAAAATACTTGACCTTACCGGATCCTGATTTCAACAAACTTGTCATTTTAAAAGGACACATACACACACAAATGAGGAAGTCTGTGTACTACTAACTGTTGTTGTTAGGTGCCATCGAGTAGGTACCGACCCACAGCAGAAAGTAACACTGCCCGACCCTAGGCCAACTTCACTACTGTTGCCACACTTGAGTCCACTGATTCTGCCACTTGGCCAATCCATCTCGTTGGGGGTCTTCCTCTTTTTCTCTGACCCTCCACCTTACCAACCATGATATCCTTCTCCAGTGACTGGTCACTCCTGACAATACATTCGCAGTATGAGAGATTAAGTTTGGCCACCTTGGCCTCTAAGGAGCACGCTGGCTGCACGTCTTCCAAAACTGATCTATTGGTTCTTTTGCAGCCCATGGCCACTTTCAATATTCTTCTCCAACACCATAACTCAAAAACACCAATTTTTCTATGGTCTTCCTTATTCACTGTCCAACTTTTGCATGCATATGAAGTTATTGAAAATACCATGGCTTGGGTCAGGCGCACCTTAGTCCTCAAGCTGATATCTTTGCTCATCAACACTTTAAAAAGGTCTTGTGCAGCAGATTTGCCTAATGCAATATGTCGTTTGAGCTCTTGACTGCTGCTTACGTGAGTGTTGATAGTTGATACAAGAAAAATGAAGCCCTTAATAACTCTAATCTTTTCTCCGTTGATAAGAATGTTGTTTATTGGTCCAGTGGTGAGGATTTTTGTTTTCTTTACCTTGAAATGTAAGCCATACAGAAGGCTGTGCTCTTTGACCTTCATCAGTAAATGTTTTAAGTCCTCTTCACTTTCAGCAAGCAAGGTTGTATTACCTGCATATCGCAAGTTGTTAATGAGTCTTACTCCAATCCTGATGCCATGTTTTTCTTCATAGAACCCAGCTTCTCATATTATTTGCTTAACATACAGGTTGGGGAAACATACTTATATGCTTAACATATAAGTATGGGGAAAGAATACAACCCTGTCGCACACCTTTCTTAATTTTAAAACATTCAGTGTTCCCATGTTCTGTTTGAACAACTGCCTCTTAGTCCAAGTACAGATTCCACATGAGCACAATGAAGTGTTCAGGTATACTCATACTTCACAATGTTGTCCATAGCTTGTCATGATCCACAAAATCGAAAGACTTTGCGTAGTCAATAAAGCACAGGTAAACATCTTTCTGATATTGTCTGCTTTCAGTCAAGATCCATCAGACATCAGCAATGAGATCCCTTGTTCCATGGTCTCTTCTGAATCCAGCTTGAACCTATGGAAGTTCTCTGTCAATGTATGATTGTAGCCGTTTCTGTATTACCATTAGCAAAACTTTACCCACAATGGATATCAAAGAGATTGTCCAATGATTTCCGCATTCCGTTGGGTCACCTCTCTTTGGAATCTCTTCCAATTAGTCGGCCAGATAGTTGTCTTCCCAATTTCTTGGCAGACATGAGTGAATGCCTCCTGTGCCGCATCACTTTCTTAAAGGATTTCAAATTTTTATTCCACCAATTCCTGGTGCCTTGTTCTTTGCCAATTCCTTCAAATGCACCTTGGAATTCCTCCTTCAGAATCACTGGCTCTTGATCATATGCAACCTCTTTAAATAGTTGAACATTAACCATTTCCTTTTGGTACAGTGACTCTGTGTATTACCTTCCATCTTCTTGTGAGGCTTTCTGCATCATTCAATAATTGCCTAGAGAATCTTTCAATAACGAAAGTCGAGGCTTGAATTTTTCTTCAGTTCCCTCAGCTGAGAAATGCTGAGCAAGTTCTTCCTTTTTGGTTTTCTAATTCAAGATCTTTGCTTTATCTTCTCGAACTGATCTTAGAAAATTTCTGTGCAGCTCTTAGTTCTCTTCATTTCTTCCATTGCTTTAGCATCTCTATGCTGGAGAGCAAGTTTCAGTGTCTCTTCTGACATCCATTTTGACCTTTTCCTTCTTTCTTGTCTTCTTTAATGATTTTTGCTTTCTTCATGTATGATGTTCTTGATGTCATCCCACAACTCTTCTGGTCTTCAGACTTTAGTGTTGAACGTATCAAATCTGATCTTTAGATGATCTCTAAATTCAGTTGGGATATACTCAAGGTCATATTTTGGCTCTCGTGAACTTGTTTTCATTTTCTTCAGTTTCAGTTTGAATTTGCATATGAGTAATTGATGGTCTGTTCCACAGTCTGCACCTGGCCTTGTTTTCACTGATGATATGCAGCTTTTCCATCTCTCTTTCCGCAGATGTAGTCAATTTGATTTCTATGTGTTCCATCTGGCGAGATCCATGCTGTCTAAAGAATGTATTTGAAATGAACAAATCATAGGTTTTCCAGAATTATATCACGCATTCTCCAGCATCATTTCTATACCAAGGCCGTATTTTCCAACCACCCGGCCCACTTTCTGTGTGAGTGTGGGGAGGTCGGTGGCATCGATGGCTGGCCCCATGCTCTCTTCCCGGACAGGTGCTCACTGTCAGCCATTCGTTAGCATGCGCCCGTCTCTGGGGTGGCCCCATAAGAGAAATCCACTGCCCTAGGCCGTCTCCAGGCGGGGTCAGTGGCAAGCTGGTATTTTTGTTGTTGTCTGAGCCCGCGCGATCTTCTCTCACGTTCCTTCGCACCCGGCGCTTCCTGTGTCAGGGCGCGAACCCCAGCCCGCATGGTATACTCACACAAGATATGTGATAGTATTGGGGAATTAATGACTTTTTTTGAAGGGGTGTAAATGGTATGTGGTTACATACTTGAAGAGAAAAAAAGATCAAATACAGATACATATGAAAATATTTATAAGTGGGCTAACATGACATTTGGGATTTGTTTCAGAAAAATCAAAAGGAATGTGGATGGTCTTGAGTTTATCATTATTGAAGCTATATGATGTGTAGTGGGAGGCCAGGGGCTCATTATACTACTCTCTATTTTGAAATGCTTCAAACTCCTATAATAAAAGTTTAAAACAAGAAATAGAATGTTATTTGTCTTCCATCTACACAAGTTTTATATGTCTTCTTTCAATCAAGCTAGCTACCTCTCAATGAAACACACATTGAGGAAATTCCCTACCCTAACTTGATGTCTATTAAGGTGTATACTCACAAGATCTTTCCTTACCTTGTCAGATAACTCATTTTCCACATCTTTCTTGATTCTCCTTAGCATAAATGGCTTCAAGATCATATGTAAGCGAGAGAGTTGATCTGAAATGTCAAGAGGCCCCCCAAATAATAAATCATATTGATTTAACATAAACAGCCAAAAACAAATACCATACTCATCTTTCACTAAGTCTTTCAAACACCTTTTGACTCAATGATTCTCTTTCATTGAGTCAAAAGGTGTTAGAGAATCATTTTCTGAAGTAGGAGGAATCCAAAGAATTAAAATTAAAATCTATAGCATCTTATTTTACAGTACCTTAGGCAAAAAGCATCTGTACTGCGTACAATCTCAACAAAGACCACTATATTTTCATTAGAATTCTCTTTAGGAGTGATTTGTTTGAGGTATATTTAGTGAGTATTAGGATTCCTAGTGTGGCATTGTATGATCAGCAGTTGAAATCCACCAGCTGCTTCTCAAAAACCCTGTACATGGTCACTATGAATCGTAGTCAACTCAACGGCACATAACAACATCTGAGACTCCCAGTGTTTTCCAACATTATTATTTCAAAGGATGTCCACAAATTAATAATGCACTTAACAGCAGCAGCAATAAGAAACGACTTTATGTTTTTTTTTAATAGTAAGTACATGTCACTTAATGTCTATGTAATAAGTACCTCAACAGAACTCTCTTAAAAAATCAGCTATTATTTAAAAAGTATAAAAATACTGATGTGCAAGGTTTAAAAATGCTCCCAATAGGAACAAATCCTAATGTAAGGGAAAAACGAAAAAAATGATACATCTAGAGATATTTTCTTTTTTAACTCAAGAGAAAAGCCATTCTATAAACATAAAATTTTGATATGAATTTCTAGGTCTTTCTGGAAAATGGGGTCTCTAAAAATGTAGTACTCTTTGAACTCTGCCTGTTCTGCCTCAATTAAATAATTAAGATAGAACCAGTATCATGCACTTTATTCCTCTTTTGATTATTTTTCAATATATACGAAGCATATATTGAAAGCACAATTATTTTATAAGAGAAAACACTTCTTTTCCAACTGTTCTACACATAAAACACTAAAACCCAGTGCCACTGAGCTAATTCTGACTCACAGCAACACTACAGGACAGAGTAGAAACTGTCCCATAGGGTTTCCTTGGCTGTAATGTTTACTGAAGCAGACTGCCACATGGCACTCTAACAGAGCAGCCGGTGGATTCGAACTACTGATCTTTTTTGGTTAAAAACCTAATGCATAACCACTGAGCCACCAAGACCCGCTGCCTTACACATACGGGGATTAAATTCTTTACACCGAAGAAAATGTAAAACAATTTAGTTATCTGTACGAATCGGGCTGCTAACCTCAGTGTCAGCAGTTCAAAACTACCAGCTGTTCCACGGAGAAAGATGAGGCTTTCTGCTCCAGTTAAGATTTACAGCCTCAGAAACCAAGTACAGGGTCGCTATGAGTCAGAACCAACTCCACGGCACATAACAACAACAACAACTGATCAGTAGAAAAACGGTAAGAAATATCATAATAGTACTCACTTTCATCAATGGCAGATTTGTTTTCAGCATGACTTTCAATGTCCTTGGAAAACCATTCATTAAACTCCTCATGTGAGTCAAATAATGTTGGCATAATGAAATGTAACAGAGCCCACAGCTGGAAACAATGGAAAAATAAAACAGCTGTGTGACCACAAGAAGGCAGAGAATGAGAATATGTAAGGGTACAGAAACAAGAATGCACAGGTATGCCTGTATCTAGGCATATGTAAACGTATCAACAAAAGCTACTTCCACATTATAATAGTAAAACTTGCTACTTGCAACAGTAACAAGAAGATCCACAAAGCCAAATTATTTATTATCTGTCCCTTTACAGAAAAAAGTTTGAATCCTGTTCAAGATAATCAATTAATTTTTCAAAAAGGAAAGCTACTATCAGTATTAAATATTATCTTTCAATTCTGGCATAGAAACATCTCTGCATTAAATGGGTTGGCTTTCTGGATGTGGGCACTATTACATAAGAATTATTCTAGAGGAGTAAAATAATAACCCCAACAAGATGGATTGGTCAAGTGGCAGCATCGATGGACTCAAGCGTGGCAAAAGTAGTGAGGGTGTCCCATGATCGGGCAGTGTTCTGTTCTGCTCTGCATAAGGTCACTATGGGTAGGTACCGACTCGATGGCACCTAACAACAACGCCAGAGAATATGGAGTCCTGGTGTAGAGCAGTAGGTTACTGTGCCAGACTGAAAATCCATTTAAACTGTAAGTTTGGCAGTTCAAGCTCACCATCTGCTCCTCTGAAACCTGATACAGGGTCGCTATGGGTCAGAACCAACTCAACAGCACTTAACAACATACAAGAGAATAAGAAAATAGAACTGATGTCTAAGAGACCACCTAAGACAAACTATCCTCAAATTCATACTTTTATGTGGGTACTGCAATTTGTACAGAATAGTAGCTTTCCAGAAGGGCATAGACAATGAATTCTTTGCTTAAGAATTACTCTGTTTAAGATAGACATAATCCTAGGGTCCTGATCGACCAATGCCTACCTCTGCCATGGTGTTCTGAATCGGCGTCCCAGTAAGTAAAAGACGATTCCGACACTGAAACTGCAAGAGGATCTTCCAACGAACACTGTCCAATAAAATGAGTTATGAACTCTAAGTTAGCATTAAATCTTTAATTACCCTACTGAGAATCAATACTTCTAAAAACACTTTCTGGGGAAAAAAAAAAAAAAGTGACATTGGCTCAGAATCAAATACTTCACCAAGTACACAATTGAAAGACATTATTACAACAAGGCCGCAGACAGGGAATTTAAAAGGATGTGATTCCGCTATTGTCATGAGTCAAAATCAACTTGATGTCAACTAACAACAACAATACAATGAAAATATGGTACTAGGCTTTAGAAAAACAGTATCCGTCAAATAGAGAAGAATGTTTTCTGGTTTGATAGAACCTTTTACTAATTTTAGTCAGTTTGGCTAACACAAATCATTTATGTAGAAGCCAGATTAACTATTTTAGAAAAAGATTAAAATTATTAACCTATGTGCTTCCAGATTAATGAGTGTGGGGGGGGGAGGGAATGTATAAAGAAGATGTAGCAGAAAATATAGAATGAGTTTTCAGAGTTTTTACTGTTCTTGGACCGAATCGTCATTCTTTAAGAATGCAAAATGGAGCAAAGTCCTTCAGAAAACAGAACATTCTATAGAAAATAACCACCATGCTAATGAACATCAACTTTTAAAAAAGTATTTTGAGCTTGCCAAGAGTTAAAAAATAAAAAAAGACCTATTAAAAACAAAACAAAACAAAACAAAAACCCTATCAAGTCCTCACTATTCAGTTGTATCATAAACATGGGAATTTTTAAAAAACACATTTTATTTTAAAAGTATAACCTCTAATTAAAGATTCTTAGATATTTAACAACAAGCATCCCAGGAATAAGACAACCTACATATAAATAAATTCATACATATAACGGGGCTTCAAAAAACTTGTGGAAAATGAAATCAAAACATAATGGAGAGACCCCCCCCACACACACACAGAGTAGACAAGAGATGGGCAACTTGGACATTGGATACCCAAATAGGGGGAAGGGACCACAAAGGCAAGAAGTGACTGGCTTATAAGCTTTCATGAGGAAACCTAGAGCTAGCGGGAATGGAGGAAGGCAGAATCTCCAGTGAGTAATAGCCAATCTGTCTAGGCGGAGTTGATGAGATGAAATGCAGAAGGGTCACTTGTGATACAATAGTGAATGACTGTTATCAGGACTGATTGTGAGGGTTGGAAATGTAAAGGTAGACGTTTGGTAGCAAAGAAGGGAGTTATTAACTCTCCAGTCTAGGAGCAGAGGTCTCTGGGACCATCAATGGAGAAGAGCCGAGAGCGGGACCCTACCCAGAGAAGCACTGAGTCCCAAGATGGAGGCAGAGAAGATGATGTGGAGTGATGAAGCAGATGGGGACTTTGGCTCCAGAGAGGGAGAGGGACTAGGTCCTGAAGAATGGGGGGTGGGGTGTGGGGGTGAGCGGGCGGGTTTATAGGGTATACCCTTTGGTCGGTTGATGATGCATGGAGGGGATTGGAACCATGGCAATGAGA
>NW_006408522.1:35267963-35271311 GCF_000296735.1 Chrysochloris asiatica | reverse complement strand
TGTAATCACTGCAATGAAAAAAAATGATACGATGAGTGCAAAACCGATCTTCTCCTATACAAACTATTACTCAATTCACAACAAAACCTTAAAAAAAAAAAAAAAAATTAAAAGGGGACTATGGAATTTTTCCTTGAACTTTTTGAAGGCTCCTTCTTCTATATGAATGGTATTATAGTTTTCAGCCCTAGTCTATGAAATCTGGTTACTACTAACGCTGCTATCGCTATTACTGATCCTCCTCATGTTACCTGGAACTACTCTTGAGCGCTTGGGCTTCATCAAGGACCATGTACTGCCACTTGACTCGCTGGAAATACTTTACATCCTGCACCACCAGTTGATAGCTGGTGATAACCACATGGAAGGGGGCATCCTGAGTGTAGAGAGTCTTCTGTAAATATAAAAGGGAAAGGGTGAAAAAAAGATACTTGACAATTCATAATATGGTAACGAGCTATGGAATCTATTTTCTAAGGCCTTGTTTAGGACAGCTATAAACATATATTTCTCCCAAATGGCAGGGAGATACGCAGTGAATTGAACCAATACAGTTCTTAAAGTAATGATGATAATCACAAATTATACTAAAAACCAGTCCTCAGCGTTAATAAAGAAACTTAATCTTGCACCTCAAGCTCAGCAGACTGCATGTAATAAGGAAACATAATACCACAGAAGAAGAAAAAAGTACTCTTGTTGCTACTCCATGGCTAGAAATTGTAATATGTTATATGTTAGAAATTATTCAAATAACTTGGAACACAGTAGTGCCATAGGATAATCACTGGACTATGAGCCAAAAAGTCAGCCATTCAATCCCACCAGTTACACTGCAGGAGAAAAATGAGGTTTTGTGCATTTGCAAAGATTTAAAGCCTCAGAAACCCTATATAGGATTTACATGAGCCAGAACCGACTCCACAGCACCTAATAGCAACCACAACAATATCCACATAATTGCAAAAACAATAATTGCATATGTGTATATGAGTATGCACATACAAGTTAAATATTACCTGACTCCAGAACCTCCTGATGACTTTTCTATCGTGAGGATTTCCCCAATATGGAAGCACCTGGGGAAAAATGCAAATACACAGATTACTTTTTACTAATATTGGGAGTAGCGGTGTGGTGCTGTAGGATCATCACTGGACTGATAATCACAGGGTCAACGGTTCAAAGAAAGTAGCCCCTCACAGAAACCCCTTACAGGGTTCGCCATTGATCATAAGAGGCTTGATGGCATTTAACAACAACAACATCATAAAAGTATCACAATATAGCATTCAGAACAATTTTCTTTAAAGCTAAGAGAATAAATATATGAGACTGACATGCTGCCTAATGTGCTAAGAGGGCAGCTGAGAATCCTAGACCCATGGAATGAATAAGGCTGTGTGCCAGTGGGCAGGAGGCTGGCTTGGAAAATGGGCCCTTTGGTCATTTTAATGAATGTATATTTTCTATGTGTTTTGTGTACATTTAAAAAAAAAGGGGGGGGTAGAGGTAAATACTGTCAACCAACGAGGCACGATGGGGATTACAATCATTGCAATGAAGCAAAATATGATTGGCTAAGTGCAAAATTGATGATATGCCCTGTAAACTCAATTCACAATAAACTTAAAAAAAAAAAAATGAGTTCCTCCTGTTGACCAAATAACACATGCATGCACACATACACACATAGCACTAACTTGTTCGAAGGCATCAGAAAGCTACTCAGTGAAGAATTATGAAGTTATGTCTCAGAAAATAAAGGAAGACAAGTGAGATAAGCATACATTTAGTCCATTCTTCCCCTAAAGCTGTCTGCCCATTTCAAAAGTTGTAGTTGAGAATTTAAGAAACTGAGGAGAGTTTGTTAGAGACACAAAGCCAAGAGAACATAAACTGTACTTCAAGGCAAGCCCTGGTAAAATGAAAGCAATGTAACTTCAGATATAAGAAGGTTAAAGACACCATCACTTCTTCCTCGCTTAGATGTCACCTACTATGTAATGAAGATACTAAGCTATCTCCTGCTCATAACACATGTGATGGAGTCATCTTGGAGATTCTCCAATGCAAGTTTTCAGACTGCAGCCTTCCACAGAAACTAAGATAAAAAACATAATTTTTAGCCAGTAATTTTTGAGGTAGTTGACTAAAATACCCACCAAAGAAGGAAACAATGAGAGTGACATTTGGTTCTTTTGTTTAAAAGTCAATAGAGAGGAGGGACTTCCGGCGTTTCCCGGACCAGGCAACTCAGATAGGGCAGGCTCCGGGGAAAAGGGGCGGAATCACACATAGGAAACCTCTGTCTAGCAGACAGACAGCCTTTGAGCAAACATAAGATCTTATATTTCAACATTCTGAACTCGTTTTTTTTAAAGATCAAATTGGTGAAGAATTACAGGCATTTTGAGCTTTTGCCTGCCTGCATGTGGCTCCTGCTACCCTCACTCGCGCCACCTCTGCCCCCTGCGGACGATGGAGTGCAGGGTTAGAACAACCCCATTTAGAAGGCTGCATTTCCAGAGAAAAGGAAGCATAAACTGGCAAAGCCGAACAAATAGAGAGGGATATCGGAGCGGATATTAGGAAATTCGGGGTACCCAAGGTAGAGAGAGACTGAGAGAGGCATTTTTACGTCATCAGATACACGCCCACTAAAGCCAAGGCCTGCCCCGAGGCCCAACCCAGCCACAGACTGGTCACAAAGGCCCAGGCCCAACCAAGGCCTAAATCATCTACAAACCATGAGGCCCAGGCGGCCCACAGACCAGTTGCTGCCGAGGTCCAGGGCCCAACACCGCCACGAAGCCCGGTCGCCAAAGACCAATGCCCCTGAGACCCAACCCGCCCTCAGCTCAGTCCCTGAGGCACAGGCCCCGCAAGGCCCAATCTGCCTAACCCACCCGCCAAGGCCCAAGCCGCCTGATGCCCAGCTGCTGATTCCCAAGCCCCCTGAGGCCCAAACCGCCTGCCCAAGCCCAAACCGCCCGCCCGAGGCCCAACCCTCCTGCAGCCCAGTCACTAAGGCCCAGGCCCCCAGAGGCCCAAATCGCCCGCCCTAGGCTCAACCCACCTGCCCTAGGCCCAGGCCCAACTGAGGCCTAAAAAAGTTACTTTGAGTTAAGCAATAAGAAGAGGGAAAAGGGAAGAACACATCCTGATCACATCTTCCTGGAGGTAATTAGAAAACATAAAAAATTACCAAAACACATACTTAATTAATTATTAGGACCACAGATAGACATTAAACATGTCCATGAAGAAAAAGCAGATGACCATATCAGCACATGTCCAGAAAAAAGATAAAATATCTGAGACAAATGAACAAGAAGTAGACCTTCT
>NW_006408522.1:35246853-35260290 GCF_000296735.1 Chrysochloris asiatica | reverse complement strand
CAAGGGAGAAGAGCGGAGTGTGAGACCCTACCCAGAGAAGCAATGACGCCAGAGATGGAGGCAGAGAGGATATGTGGAGAGATGGAGCAACTGGCGAATCTAGACCCAGAGAGGGAGAGGGGCTGTGTGCTGATGACTGGGGGAGCGGGGGAGGGAGAGGTTTGATGATGCATAGAGGGGATAATAACCATGGCAATGAAACGATATACAATAGGATGAATGTAAAGCTAATGTTCTCCCATGTAAATATTACATAATTCACAATAAAACATTTATAAATAAAAATAAAGCTAGTGTATCTATTATCAGAGAATGTGACATTCAAGGCAAAGCCTTATAGAGACCAACTTCATATTATTAAATGGATCAAATATACATCGCAGTCTCAATATATATGAAAAAACAAAAGAGAAATTAACAAATGCATAACCATGATCGATTTAATAGTCGACTCAGTTATATGAAAAACAGGTAAGAATAAATCAGTAAAGATACAGAAGAGCATTTTAACAACAAACTAAAAAAGTCACCTAACACGTCAAAAATTTTGTATTTTATTTTTGAATTCCTTTTATTATTCCATTATTACTGAATTCCTTTTTTTTCCTGAAGCCCCCTCACATAGAATACTGCACTCAGACTTCAGAATACATTTTTTGGGTTTTTTGTTGTTGTTGTTAATACTCAAATTTTATATGATTACAGAGACAGAACAAAAAGAAACTAAATTAATTGTTTGGATAAGCAAGATTAATAAAACTATCACCAAATATCAGTTATGGTATCTAGGAAGAAAGACAGTTGGTGGTAAAATGCTATTACAAGACATGTGTAAAAAACTGAGTTACAAAAGCAAGGCTCAATCAATTTCAAAGAATTAAAATAACTAGAATGTTCTTTCAGCACACTGGATTTCAACTATGTATTAGTGATAATGATAATGTGACACATCAAACCTCTGAATGGCCAAAGCCATGCTTCAAGGGCAATTTACACTCAAATTTCTGAAGTATCTGTTCCTGTTGGGTTGTAAAGACTTTTTCTTGCAGAGGTGTCGTAGTTTTCTACAAATTTTAGTCCCTTGTCTGGTAAGTCTTTGCAAAAAAAATTTTCCCAGTCTGTTGTTGTTGTTAGGTGCCATCAAGTTGGTACCAACTCATAGTGACCCTAAACACAACCGAATAAAACATTGCCGGGTCCTGGGCCAATCTCACAATTGTTGCCACGTTTGAGTCCACTGATGCTGCCACTTTGCCAATCCATCTCCCTGGGGGTCTGTGAACTCCCTATTTATTCTTTGGGTGAAATCTTTTGATGCACATAAATTACTAATTTTTAGGAAGTCCCAGTCAGCTATTCAACTTCTACTGTTTGTGTGTTTTGTTTTGTTTTTGGCCATGCTTGATAGTTTATGATGCCATGTATTAGAGTCACTAAGTTTGTCCCTATTTTTTCATTTTAGGTCTTTAATCCATGTTTAGTTTATTTTTGTATATGCTGTGAAACATGGGTCTTGTTTCATAATTTTGCAAATCAATTTACAGTTTTGCCAGCACTGTTTGTTGAGAGACTATCTCTTCCCCATTTAATGTGTTTTTGGTCCTTTGTCAAAGATTGGTTGACTGTACGTGGAGGATTTATTTCTGGGTTCTAAATTCTATTCCACTGATGGGTGGATCTTTCACTGTACCAGTACCAGGCAGTTTTGAACACACTGTTGCTGTGTAGTAAATTTTGAGATCAGTCAGTGAGAGGCCTCTAATGTTAAAAAAAAAAAAAAAGATCCACTCAAAAGAGTGGCTTCCAAGCGGATCTGCTGGGCAAGTTTATTTCAAGGCAGAGATGTCAGCTCAGAAGATTATGGTAAATATTTCTTCAGATTTCAAAGTGATAATCTTGATTGATTTTTCTTGAAAGGGCACAAAATGAGCATGGGGACTTATTGGTAGAAAGTTTTAAGAAAACCGAAAACTGCACTGGTATAAAAAGGCCAGTGAACTACCCAAAATGAGGGGCTACAAAGGCAAGAAGTGACTGGCTTACAAGCTTTCAAGAGGGAAGCTAGATTCAGAAGGTGTGAAGGAAGGTAGAATCTCCACTGAGTAGTATCCAATCTGTCTAGGCGGGGCTGATGAAATGAAATGCAGATGGGTCTCTTGTGATACAGTAGTGAATAATTGCCATCAGGACTGCTTGTGAGGGTTGGAAATGTAAAAGTAGACATATTGTAGCAAGGAGAGGAGTGATTAACTTTTCAGTCTAGGAGCGGTGGTCCCTGGGACCATCAAGGGAGAAGAGAGGAGAGCAGGATCCTACCCAGAGAAGCAGTGATGCCTGAGATGGAGGCAGAGATGATGACGTGGAGAGATGAAGCAGTTGGGGACTTTAGACACAGAGAGGGAGAGCGGCTATGTGCTGTACACCCTTTGGTTGGTTGATGTTGCATGGAGGGGATTGTAACCATGGCAATGAAACAATATACAATAGGATGAATGTAAAACTAATGTTCTCCCATGTAAACTATCATGTAATTCACAATAAAACATTTTTTTAAAAAAAAGCCAGTTAAGTTTTGCCAAGGAATCTTTTCCCATCACAACAATACACCTACTTATTTTTTTAGAGTCACAAGCGCTATTTTAAGAAAATTCTGTTGGAAAACCTTATCCCATCTACCCTACAGCACTGATCTTGCCTATTCAGACATCTTTTCCCCCAAAAGTCAGAGAACATATAAAAGACACATGATTTGAGTCCCTCAAGTATGGCGATATTTATGCTCTGATGTGATATAAACTGAGGATCCCAGAATTTTCCAGGTAAAAGTCAGAGATGAAATAACTGCCTTCAGAAGTATACAGATAGGATGAAGGGTATGTCAAGAAACAATAGCTTCACATTTTGTTTAATAAAGGTTTCTATAATTTTGTGCAATTCTTTTTGACTTCATACCATACAGAAAAAGTTATAAATCAACAATCTAATCTCCATTAAAAGACATTAGAAAAAGTTTATAAAGAATGTAGAAAGGAATAACAAATGCAGAACAGAAACAAATGCAGTAGAAAACAAGTAATCAATAATTAACGACAAAAGTTTATTCTTTGTAAAACAAATGAATGAAATTGATAAATCTCTGGGGAAGATCTACAATGTAAGAAGGTAGAGTAATCAAGTTCAGAAATAAAAAAATGGTACATGAACTATAAAAATAAATCATAGGAAAAATTTCATGGGATAAAGGGGAAGAGAGAAATACCGGTAATTCACAAAACCAAAAGAGAGAGTTACTAAGGGAATCTGCAAAGTAAATTTTCAGATTGCCATTGGAACTATATTCCATAGGAAATTGAATACATTTTTGTGAAGGTAAAGGAATGACAGGTACCTGGGTCGTGCAATCAGTTTGCAACCAGCTGCAAAACTAAAAGCTATTTGAATCACCTACTGACGTGGTTTGGTGATGTAAGATAAGCACTGGACTGTTAACCACAAGCCTGGCAGTTCAAATCCACCAGCTGTACCTTGGAAACCCTATATAGGATAACTGTAAGTCGAAATCAACTCAACAGCACTTAACAACAACAAAGTGGCACTGCAAAAGAAAAGCCTGCTGATACCCTTCTATAAAGAAAACCCTAGTGAGTACTTATACACTGTAACACACAAAGGTCACCCTGAGTCAGAACTGACTTGGTGGCACGAGCTTTTGCTTTTGGTTTAAAGAAATAATGGCAATACCAATGGATCAACTAGAGCATAGATCAGTAAATTCTAAAATGGCCAGCTAGTAAATGCTGTAGACTTTGCAGGCCATATGGTCTTTGTTACAACTGCTCAACTTGGTAATTCAAGTGTGAATAAAGACATAAATAATACATTAAATGAGAGTGAGGCTATATTCCAATATATATGAATTTGAATTCATACACCATGTGCCATGAAATATTACTCCACTTTTGAATTCTTTATGGGCAAGGAAGATGCATTAAAAAATTAGAATAAATATAAGTATCTATATTGCTATTGATAAGTATTGTCGACTTGGTTCATATTCACAGCAACCCTGTATAGGGTTTCTAAAGAGCGGCAGGTGGGTTTGAATCACCAATGGTTAGCAGTCCAGTGCTTTTCTTACAACACCACACCAGGACCTCAGTAGTATTTATATTGCTGTTAATGTCATCGAGTTGGTTCTGACCCATAGCGACTTTGTATAGGGTTTATGAGGAGCAGCTGGTGAGCTTGAACTGCCAAACTAGTCATTCAAACAGACTTTGAGGTCCATCACATTAACCCACAGCACCACACCAGGTAGGTATGTGTAAATACGTATTTATGCAGGTATATATATTCGTTGAAGACATCAGTATGACTACTTCACATATAGAACCAAATATCTTCCAACATTGATACTCTGGGTTTGAAGGCTTAGTACGTACCATAATTTCATGGAACTCAGTCAACTGGCATAACACAGTTCACAAAAATCATGATCTGTATACTAATGAATTGAGTAGCATCTGGGAAATTAAAACCTTATGAGTGACAACGTAATATACAACTTCTCTATTCACCAGGAACAAAACAACAAGAAGGTAACCAAAAGTGCAGAGAAGAAACATGTATAAAAAGCCACAACCTCCTCTAGCTGTAACCAGAACTAGTTGGTGCCCAGCTTCTACAAGAGACTATTCTGACATGGGGCACAATAGTTGGTACTAGACAGAACAGCAGAAAACATGGACCAGAACTCAAATTTTCATTTTTAAAAAAAGGGAGATAAACTAGAACAGGAAAAACAGAGGACTCCCTGAGCCTGAAGCCCTGAGACACTCTTCCAACTTAGAACCAAGCATAAACTGAGATTACCTTTTAGCAAAATAGCAGAGTAATACACAAAATAAAGGATATTATCCATAAGGTCAGTATCCTACTTAAAAACCATCAGTGGGACCCCAAGAGATCAACATTACTCAAAAGGAAAGATGAGTGATAAGGTGACATGGATAAGTACTGGAAAGGGAGAGAACAAAAGAGAATGCTGACAAACAGTGATGAATGTAACTAATGTCACCGAACAATTTGTATGCAAATTGTCATATTGAGATCTAACTTGCTATGTATTCTCTAACTCAACCTCCGCAAATAAAACACTGTTTAGAAAAACAAAGCAAACCCCAAAACACCCACAAACCAAACCCTTTGCCGTTGAGTAGATTCCGACTTACAGCTACCCTGTACAAGGTTTTAGAGGCTGTAAATCTTTAGAGTAGCAGAAAGACTCATTTTTCCCCATTTTTTTCCTGGCGGGTTAGAACTGCCAACCTTGTGGCTAACATTCCAGTGCTTATCCTATAACACTATGATGTTGTGTGCCTCAAATTGGTTCTGACTCATAACAACCCTTATAGGGTTTCTGACGAACAGCTTGTGGGTTCAAATCACCAACCTTATAAGATGGCAGTTCAGTGTTTACCCTATAGAACCACATCAGGACTTCATTGTTAGCTTTTTGTTGTTTCAACTCATAGTGACCCTGTATAGGGTTTTCAAGGAGCAGTTGCTGAGTTTGAATCACCAACCTTGTGATTCAAAACGACCTTGTGGTCCAGTGCTTTATCCCATAGAGTCACATCAGAAATAAGAGATAGCTTAAGAAACAAAGAACAGTATCTGCTAGAATTGGCACACAGGACACAGTTCAATGACTGCTAGTGTTGTGGTTACAAGTTGGGCTGCTAACCTTAAGATTAGCAGTAAAACTACCTTGTATTCAGTGAAAGAAAAATGAGGCTTTCTTCTCCTGTAAAGATTTACAGCCTTAGATACCCTACACAGGATCGCTTTGAGTTGGAACCAACTCCACTGCACCAACTAACCAGTCAAACTACAGTACCAAAAGAAAGTTCAATATGCAAATGAAATCAGTTTCAGGCTTTAGGTACAAAGTCAAAAAAGAAGTGTCAAGACAAAAATAGTATCACAATGCCATCTATTGGCAAGTGGAAAAACTACTGAAAATTTAAGCAGTGGTGGAAACTAATGACGATTTTCAACTTCCTGACTATTTAACATGTACTGAGTATTAGATGAAGAATAAACACAAATACGTATACAAACGAAAGTAAAAGAAAGAGATGGTGATCTCCATATTCCATATGACTAACAACTGAAGAGAATCTATTCAACAAACTGCCTTAGAATGATTTCATCATCTTCGAAATTGAAACTTAGTCAAGTTAAAGGCTACAAGCTTAATTAATATGCTTTGTAAATAGTTTTTAAAATTATAAGTCAGCCATAAAGAGGATGCACAGCTAGAAAGTTGCCCCAGAGTAGGATATTGCAGAAGTTCCTATTCCTAACAAAGAATAAACCAGGAAAACACCTGCCTCCCACCAATAAGCTGGTTTTCTTTAAACAACATGGAAACCCCAAGTCACAGAGACTAAGTCAACATCCCTCGATACCAACCTACTGCTGCCATTGAGTAGATTCCAACTCACAGTGACCCTATTTAGGGTTTATGAGGCAGAAAGCCTCATATTTTTCCTGAAGAGAGGTTGGTGGGTTTGGAACTGCTGACCTTGCAACAAGCAGTTCAATGTTTACCCTACAGGGCCACCAAGGTTCCTTTCCCATGATACAGAACCCTCATAAAATGCTCCACACTATGAAACTTCATTATCACAATTATGCATATTTAACTCATTCCCCCTGTCTATTTGAAAACTATAAATTCCAACCCATTCTTTTTTATATCTCCATAATTTCCCAAAGTAACCAATTCAAATATTACCCAACTTGATGCAACATATTAATCTCTTGTCAACTTCCTACCTCAATTCTTTTATTCTGGATTACTTAAACTAACTTTCATATTATCTACATTAGAGAAGCACAGTAGCTCCATATGATAAGCCCTAGAATGAAAACCATTAGGTCCACGGTTTGAACCCACCAGATGCTCTGCGGGAGAAAGATGAGGCTTCCTGCTCGCTCAAAGATTTAAAGACGTGGAAAACCTATACAGGGTTGCTATGAGTCAGAACCAACTCAACAGTGCTTAACAACAAAACTTACTCATTAGAACTTGGACTGACACTAAAAATCTGACTTTGGAGATTCAAGAAAACAGATGATTTATAAATATATTTGGGGGGGGGGGGCAGAAGGAAAAATGCCATTAATTTAGATAGTATTTGACCTCATTATATGATTTGCCATAATATGCTGTATCAGCAACATGGATATTTTCTACTATGATAGAATAGGAGCGGTAATTCATACAGCCTAATGCAGCAAAAGTCACTCAAATTTCAGTGACTTTCCCAGTTACTGAAATATAAAGATACTCTATGGTCTATTCTTGCTTCTATTAATAACTTACAGAGAATGTATACAAACTGTTTTTGGAAACAGCTAAAAAATTAAGAACTATTATAAGCAATCAAAGTCAGCAAGGTAGCAAAAAAAGAATCAGGAAGTTTATTTTAATTAGCAACCGAACATTTTGATGGATTTACTTTTACCTTAAATTTAGGAACAAATCTAGTAAACTCCTGATGCCAATTGTTAAGTGTAGAAGCAGGTGAAATTATTAAGAAAGGTCCCCAAATGTTCTCTCTCTGCAACAGAAAAAAAACGTGTCAGCCAACTGCAGAAAAACTGAAAATATGTCATTCAAAATTATAGTTAATGTCAAAAGCAATTTAAGAATAGAAAGAACACTGAAATAGAGGAAAATTATACATTAACAACAATAATAGTCTGTCAATAAGAAAACCATAGGCAATAAAGTTGTTTGCATAAACTTTGAGAAAAACATGCCAAGCAATTTCTCCCTCCCTGACTTCTCCCAGGTCTAATTTTTATCACTGCAAAGTACTTGTGATATACTGACTTACATGTGTTACTTTCCCCATAATAGATTAGCTTAACCATTTTACGGTTTAATTGGTTCAGAGCTTTTGCTTTTTTCAAAGTGCTTTTACACATAGTTAGTTTCTCACTTAATTCTCACAATATTCCTACAAAGTAGCTACTACTATGTACAAAAGAGGCAGCTAAACTCAGAGACTTAAAGAGAAGTAAGTTCAAAATAGGTTATATGAGTCCCCCAAGTTTCCACAGTTAGTATAAGTAAAGTTGATCTATGGAGCCAGATCTTCTGATCTAACTAAAGTTATACTTGTGGTTCTTAATAAGAAAAGGGTGTTCAAACCACACATGCTCAGAAACGATCCCTGAAGACTAAAGTGTGCCACCATACTGCTCTCCCCACTTGGTACATGGCTCAATCTTACTGTCTTGGAATGCTGCAGTGTCTAACTCAGCGCTTTGAAAATAGATAACTTTCAATGCACCATCTGAATAATAAAATAAGTATACATATATTAATAGCCAATGACCCTAGAATCTAGAGAAAGCAAGATGGAGAAACTGCATCTACCCACCTCAGCCAGATGAGCAAGGAGGGCAATACTCTGTACTGTTTTACCAAGGCCCATTTCATCAGCAAGAATGCCATTAATACCCTACGGGGAAAAAACATACACATGAATACCTTCTGCATTCCAACAGACAGTGTTCACTCCACTGCCAAGAGAAACAACCAAAACAAAAGGTTTGTTCAAACAAAAGTGAGTAGAGAATTTCAGCCGCAACACGATTATCCACTGTTATAATGATCCCTTTTGCCAACTCTATAGCTACAACTATGAACATGCAGGCCAAGGACAGTTCTTCAGCTAATGTAATCCAGGCACAAAAGTAAACAATTAAATTTACCAAGACCATTTACCGTGAACTACATACATGATGGAAATATTCTCCAGGTTATAAATATAGATATCATTACATATCTTGTTAAAGCAAAAAGCTTTTAAAGGGAGCTCAAGTTTTAAAGCACTATCTTATGCTCATTTTATAATCATACTAAAGGCAATGATTTTAGAAAAACAGTTAACAACAAAAAGAAGACGGCAAGTATGATAAATTCAGGTATTCACCTGTTCATAGAGATTGGCCAACCAATTCATGCCTTTTAGCTGATAACCTTTTAATTTGCCATTAAAAATTGTGGGTTGTGGAATATCTTCACCAGCCCGGATGGATGGGTTGGCCAGGCTGTAACTCTCCCCAAATCCAGTGCCAGATTTGTTTGCTGCTCGTAGGGCAGCTGCTCGGCTTTCTTTTGCATCTTCATCAAATGATCTTGTCTGGAAAAAAAAAAAAAATTTAAGAGAGAGAGAAAATAAAATTAAACACACACAAAATCGCCAATGTGAACATGTCTACTCTGTGTGAAAGCTAACTAGAACAAAATTTCTGATTATATAATCTGATAATGTAAAGTTGTTGTTGTTGTGTTGTTAAGTGCTGTAGAGTCAGTTCAGACTCTTAGCAACCCAGTATAGGGTTCCCAAGGAGCAGGTGGTGAATATGAACTGCCGACCTTGCAGTCTAGTGCTTATCCTACAGCTCAACATAACCAATTATACATAAAACATAATATATTAAAGCTACATTAGTAATTTAACTAATATAGTAATTGCAAGTACATATACTATTTTCTTGGTGGATACACACTAATTCCTATTACTACTACATTAATTTCTTCATCCAAGAATTTGTTAAAGATTTTGCTGGTTGGCAATGTGGACCCTGTTAATATGTGCTTCTTTGCAGGACAGTAAACTGTTTTCTCTAGGCAATTCAACCCAATTGGAAAGTTTATTTAGGATTTCATTAAATATTACTGTACCATGAATATCAGAAAGCAAGCTACTACTAAAGTGAGAAAAGCAGCAAATTAGCAGTTTTCTTAGCACATAAAATGACTCTCTTGAAAAGCAAGACCACGCTGTCTTTCACTAAACAATGCTGACTTACATTCTCTATGACTATTATTCTTGATGACTCAAGAGGAGAAAAAAAAATTATGCAAACTGCCTTAGTCTAAATTCAACGCCCTCCGTAAGCACAGGCAAATAAGGCCCCAGCATATACACACTCCTGTGGTCACACAGTCAATGCTCTTCATTAGAAATGTGACTGAAGCACATAAGTAAAATGGTTGTGGGATATATTTTCAGGGTCATTTATTCTTTTTTATCTTTAAGACTTACCCGAGCTTGGTGAATATGGTAAGCATTTTCAGCATTCTTCAGGGCCTGAGCCTTGAAATGGTTACTATCTGAAAAGGAAAACTCATACATTATCACGTGTCATCAGTTGCGCTCCTTCAAAGATGTAATTCATCCCAACACATGAAGTTCTCTGATTCTCCCATTCTACTCTACAGATTCTCCAATCTACAGATTCACTGGGGTTGGGGGAAAAATAGCTCAAATTATTTTATTGAGGTAAGGAGCAAAAAGTACAATGAAAGCACAGGCCTAATCTCTACTTTTTTCAAGTCCTTGGTTTTTTCCAGGAAACAATGCCAACACCCAGCACAAATAAGACAATGAGGATCATAAGTTTTTATATATTTATGTAGGGTTAAAGTATTCCAGCTGAAGAGATATACACATGTAACCCTCGAGATACTCTTGTATTCCTAACTGAACAAGATTTTAATTACTTTTCTGTGAAACTCCTCTCAAACATCATGTCAATTCTTCCCTTTCTAGTGGTCAAACAATACCCAAACTGAAAAATTTTTCTGCTGCTAACATCATTAAGAATCTTTATGTACAATGATGTTCTCTGTTGATACATGTTCACTAATTCTTTCAATTCAATACCTTCTATTTCTACCAGCAAAGCAAAATATTAAAAAAAAAAAAAAAAGTTCTGAAACTTGCAAGACTGTGTGTCTAACGATCTTTCCAAATTTGACAAAGATTGATTATATTATATATACACAAACAACTTTCCCACTCTAATAAAATCTCTTTTCTGATCAATATTACTATAAAAGAGATTTTTTACAGTTTATGAGTTAATAATGTACATAAATTTTCAATTACGAAATAATGGAGGATATTCATAGGATAAGCACTAGACTGAGAACCACAGGTTGGTAGTGAAACCAGCTGCTCTGGCAGAGAAAGATGACACTTTCTGCTCCCACAAAGATTTATAGCCTCAGAAACCCTATATACAGGGTTGCTATGAGTTGGAACAGACTCAATGGCACTTCACTACCACCAGCACCCATGGCATTATCTATGGATTCAGGGCTCACCATAATCCTCTTGTGTGATGTTAACTACCACACCTCCACCAATGTCAATCTGTCTCTGAGTAGAGCTGTCTTCCAGTTTTCTTAGAATTTCTTCCTGGATCCCATCATGACCAATGTCTCGTTTTCGACTCATGAAATGGGCATACAACTCTGTCTGGGTGATTAAGAAGTTCAATTTTCGCTGTTGTCTCTTGGCCTAAAGAAGAAACATAGTTGTTACTGATTGAATTATGCCCCACACCCCCCAAAAAATATGTGATGCAAAATCCAATCCTCTATGCACTGCACATAACAACAACAACAACAACAATGCCAGTGATTACAATCCCACTTGGGAATGTGGTCTTTCTTATGCTAATGAGACCGAAATAGGATACCTGTCTGTCTTGAGTCAATCTCTTACAAAATATAAAAAGAGAAGATTGTGAAAAAATAAATGTCTGCTTATTAAACCCACCCACTAGTGATATTTCTGTTATATCAGCACTGATAAACTAAGACAACAGTTACAGATGAAAAAGAATCAATTCATCAAATATACTCCAAAAACAGTCAATAGAGTTGTTGTTATTGTTAGGTACCATCAAGTCAGTACCAACTCACAGCGACCCTATGTACAAAAGAACAAAACACTGCCGGAGCCTGGGCCAACCTCACAACTGTTGTCACGCTTGAGCCCATTGATGCTGCCACTTTGACAATCCATCTAGAGAGTTCAATAACCCTATATAAGGGATGTCAAAAACTTCATGGAAAAATGGAATTGAAAGAGTCCTGGTTAGGCATTGTATGATTAACACTTGACTGCTATATCTCAAGGTTAGCAAAATTCAAATCAAACAGCTGCTCTTTGGAAACCCTATTCAGGGTTACCATTGGGTCAGAACCAACTCAATGGCACTTAACAAAAACAATTATTAAGGAGATACAAAAAGTTCAAGAAACGGAATTAAAATATGCTGGAATTTTTCCATGAACTTTATGAAGTTCTCTCACATACAGTTTATATACAATTCCTTTAGCTTTGGAAAGGTAAAAATTGCTAATGAATAATTAAACTATTTTCAGTAGTACTAAACATAAGAAATAACCTTCATTTTATGACCTTTGTTCCAATATGAAATGTTTTCTCCATTCAAACCCACTGCCATCAAGTCAATTCCAACTCATACTAATCCTAGAAAGAACTGCTTCTTAAGAGTTTCTGAGGGAGCAGACCGCTTTACCTTTCTCCCAGAGTTCACCTAAGGGGTTTTGACTGGGTAACTAGGGCTTGTCTCCATTTCTGTTAAGTGCCACTGTGTCACAGCTGCAATTCAAAGTGACCCTGTATAGGGTTTACAGAGAGTGGCTGCTGAGTTCGAACCACTGACCTTATAGTTCAAACTGACCTTATGGTAAATAAGCAAAAATACCACAAACATCTCACTCCAGAATGGGACTATAGCACACTCATATTGTTATTAAGTGCCACGAGTTACTTCCGACTTATAGCAACCCACTATAGGGTTTCTGAGGCTTTAAATCTTTGTAGAAGCAGAATGCCTCATCCTTCTCCCAAGGAATGACTGGAGGGCTTGAACCACCAACTTTGTGATTACCAGTATAGTGCTTATCCTACAGAGCCACCACTCCAAGCACAGACATATTATTATTGCTGTTAGGTGCCATCAAGTCTGTACCGATTCATAGTGACCCTATCTATGCACAACAGAACGAAATACTGCCAAGTCCTGGGTCAACCTCACAACCATTGCTATGCTTAAGCCCCACACTGCTGCCACTGTGCCAATCCATCCCATTGGGGGACTTTTGTCTTTTTCTCTGACCCCACACTTTACCAAACATAATATCCTTCTCTAGAGACTGGGTCCCTCCTGATAATAAGTCCAAAGTATGTGAAACAAATTCTGGTCATACTGGCTTCCAAGGAGCACTCTGGTTGTACTTCTTCCAGCAGAGATCTGTTTGTTCTTTTGGAAGTCCATGGTACTTTCAATTTTCTCCTATAACACCATAACTCAAATGCATCGATTCTTTTACGATCTTCCTTATTCACAGTCCAACTTTCACATGCATATGTTGTTGTTGCTGTTGTAAAGTGCTGTCGAGTCAGTTCTAACCCATAACGACCCTGTATAGGGTTTTCCAGAAGCTGGTGAGCTTGAACTGCCAACCTTGCAGTTCAAATGGCTTTGCAGTCTGGTGCATTAACCCACAGCACCACACATGCATAAGAG
>NW_006408522.1:35244570-35245790 GCF_000296735.1 Chrysochloris asiatica | reverse complement strand
GGGCCTGCGGGGTATAACCTTTGGTTTGGTGATGATGCATGAACGGGATGGTAACTATGGCAACGAAACGATGTATGATAGAATGAGTGTAAAGCTAATGTTCCCCCATGTAAACTACACACAATAAAAGGGAAAAAAAAAAAAATACCATGGCTTGGATCAGGTACACCTTAGTCCTTAAACTGATGTTTGCTCTTCAAAACTTTAAAGAGGTCTTGTACAACAGACATGCCAAATGCAATACGTCATTTGATTTCTTGACTGCTGCTTCCATGACTGTTGATGGTTGATCCGAGCAAAATGAAGTCTTTAACAACTTAATTTCCCCATTTATATGGATGCTGTTTATTGGCTGTTATGCTTGACCTTATTATTGCTGTCACTGTGCCATTCCATCTTGATGGGGGTCTCTCTTTTTTGCTGTCCCTTCACTTTACCAAGCATGGTGTGTCCTTCTCCAGGGAATGGTCCCTCCTCATAATACATCCGAAGTATGGGAAACAAAATCTGGCCATCTTGACTTCTAAGGAGCAGTCTGGTTGTACTTCTTTCAATACAGATATGTGTGCTCTTCTTGTACTCCATAATACCTTTGGTATTTCTCCAACACAAAAATTCAAATGAATCAATTCTTTTATGGTCTTCCTTATTACCTGTTCAACTTTCACATGCAGATGAATTGACTGTAAATACCAGGGCTTACATCAGGTGCAATTTAGTCCTTAAATTCTAATCTTTGCTCTTGAACAAGTCTATGTACAGATTCCTCATAGGTACAATCAAGTGTTCAGAAATAAATAATATTCATTCATCACAATGTTATCCATAGTTTTAATAATCTACATAATTGAATGTCTTCACATAGTCAATAAAGCAGAAGCAAACATCTTTCTGGTATTCTATGCTCTCAGCAAGATCCACCTGACATCAATGATATCCCTCAATTCATGTTCTCTTTTGAATCCAACTTGAATTTCTGGCAGCTATGGATAAGCACTGTACTGTAGGATAAGCATCAGACTACAAACCTAAAGGTTAGCAGTTCAAACCCTCCAGCCACTCCATACAAACTCTATATAAAGTCACTATGATTCAGAACTGAATTGACAGCACTTAACACCTGTTTTGCTAAAGGTAATACAGAAACGGCTACAATCATACATTGACAGAGAACTTCCAGAGGTTCAAGCTGGATTCAGAAGAGGCCGTGGAACGAGAGA
>NW_006408522.1:35241617-35243510 GCF_000296735.1 Chrysochloris asiatica | reverse complement strand
GTGGCAGCGGTAGTGAGGTTGGCCCAGGATCGAACATTGTTTCGTTCTGCTGTGCATGGGGCCGCTATGAGTCGGTTCCGACTCAATGGCACCTGACAACAACAACAACAAACACCTGTTGATGTACTGCTGTAAACAATTTTGGGTTGTCTTTAAAAGAATTTTACTTGCATACAATATTAATGATAATGCTGTAAGATTTCCACATTCTCTGGGATCTCCTGTCTTTGTGATCGGCACAAATATGGATATCTTCCAGTCACTTGACAAGATAGCTCTCTTTCAACTTTCCTGGCACAGATTAGTGAGTGCCTCCAGCACTGTATCAGCTCGGTATTCCCATCAATTCCTGAAGCCTGGTTTTTCACCTATACTTTCAGTACAAGCTTGGACTTCTTCCTGCAATACCATTGGTTCTTCATTATATGGTATCTCTTGAAATGACTGAACATCAACAATTCTTTTTGACAGAATGACAATGCGTATTCTTTCCATCTTCTTTTGATGCTTCCTGTATTATTTAATAATCTGTTTGTAGAATCTTTCAATATTAAACTTGAGGCATGAATTTTTTCTTCAGTTTTCAGTCTTTGCACATTTCATTATAATACTTTTTCATCTCAAGTTGTCCTTTAAATTTTTCTGTTCAGCTCTTTAACTTCATTATTTTTTCCATTTGCTTTAGCTTCTCTACATTAAAAAGCCAGTGTCAGAGTCTCTTCTAACATCTACTTAGGCATTGTCCTTCTTTCCTGTTTGATGTTCTGGATATCACTCCACAACTCCTCAGATCTTCTGTCATTAGTGTTGAGTACATCAAATGTGTTTTTGAGTTGGTCTCTACATTCAGGTAGGATATACTCAAGGTCGTATTATGGCTCTCATGGTATTGTTTTAATTTTCTCCAGTTTCAGCCTAAGTTGCTTATGAATAAATGATGTTCCACAGTCAGCCTCTAGCCTTGTTTTGGCGGATGATATTGAGATTTCCATTGTCTCTTCCCACAGATATAAGTCAATAGAGGTCCATGAGTACAGTCACCTTTAATATTGTTGAGAAGAGGTATTTTAAATGAGCAAGTTGTTGTTTTTGCAAAATTCTATAAAACACAGTAGCATCATTTCTACCACCAAGGCCATGTTTTCCAATTATGGTAACAAAAAGTTTCTTTCCAACTTTTGCATCCCAATCACCATATTAATGTGTATTGATCACCTGTTTAATCAATTTCAGATTGAAGAAGTTGATGGTGGTGGTAGTGTTAAGTGCCGTGGAGTAGGTTCCAACCCACAGCGACCCTGTACAGGGTTTCCAAGGCTGTAAATCTTTATGGGAGCAGAAAGCCTCTCTTTCTCCCACGGAGCAGCTGGTAGTTTTGAACTGCTGACCTTAAGGTTCACAGCCCGATTCATAACCACTACGCTAATTTTATCATCACTGGCTTAAGTAATTGGTGTGTAAATCTGAGTAATAGTGGTTTTAACTAATCTTTTCTTACAGGTGCATAAATAATATCATAAACAGCATTGTACTTCAAGATATGTCTTGAAATGTTCTTTTGATGATGAATGTTATACCATTTTTCTTCAATCTGTCATTCCCAGCATAGCAAACCATGACTGTCCAATAAAAAATGGTCAATATCGGTGTCCATTTTAGCTCACTTAAGTCTTGGTGTTGTTAGGTTCCATCGAGTCGGCACCAACTCCTAGCAACCTTATGCACAGCAGAACGAAACAATGTCCGATCCTGGGCCAACTTCAGTACCGCTGCCACCTGGCCAATCCTTCTCGCTGGAGGGTCTTCCTCTTTTTCTCTGACCCTTCACCTTACCAAACATGATATCCTTCTCCAGTGACTGGTCCCTCCTGACAATATGTCCAAAGTATGAGA
>NW_006408522.1:35231964-35233722 GCF_000296735.1 Chrysochloris asiatica | reverse complement strand
ATAATAATAATAATAAAAACTTTTAAGATTAAAAGTGTAATATGCTCAAAAGGTTATTAGCAATACTTTAAATCAATTATAAAATTGTTCTTTAACTATGGGAGCTGAAGCAAAATGACAAGAAGTTTGTAGCATAGTGGTTATGAATCTGGTTGCGAACTGCAAAGTCAGCAGTTCAAAACTACCAGCTGTTCCACGGGAGAAAGATGAGGAATTCTGTTCCCATAAAGATTTACAGCCTTCGGAAATCCTGTACAACAGAGTCGCTATGAGTCGGAACTGACTCCATGGCACAGTCAGCCAGCCAGCTAAGCCTTGCATTTATAAGGAACAAAGTAAAACTTATAAATTATTTTTGAGTTGGGAAAAATCATTAATCAAGTCAGAAATAAACCATATTTCCAGTAATAGGTCCTCAGATGTACTAAAGTTCCTGATTCTTGATGCTACTGTGGCTCTTGTTCTTTTATTTGAATCTAAGAAATCATCAACTATTGTGGATCAAATTGTGCTTCCTAAAAATTTACGTTGTTAATCTACACCTCCACTTCTGTTTGTACTAAGTCAGCTTGTGTGTTGCTGTGATTCTAGAAGCTATGCCAGGGATATTTTAAATATACATCAGGGTCACACACACGGTAAACAGGTTTCAGCTGAGCTTCCAGGTGAACACAGACTAGGAAGAAGAAGAGAGAAGACTATCTCCGAACAGCTAGTGACTAAAAATCTTATGAATAGCAGTGAAACAACGCCAGCACCAGATTATTCAATACTGAATGAAACATGATGAAGAGCACCAGAATATTGTCACATAAAACGCTAGAAGATGAGGCCCTCAGTTTGTAACACATTCAAAATGCAACTGAGGAAGAACTCCTCAAAGTAGAGTTCACCATGAGGACATGAATGGAGTAAAGCCCTCAAGATCTTCATTTGCTGATGGGGCACAACTCAAAATGAAGACAAACGATATACGATAGGGTGAGTGTAAAGCTAATGTTCTCCCATGTAAACTATCACATAATTCACAATAAACATTTTTTTTTTAAATGATGAGAAACAGCTGTAAATACCCATTAATAATCAAAACATGAATTGTATGAAGTATAAGTCTAGGAAAATTGTAAACAGTAAAAAATGAAATGGAACATACGTGTTAACATCAATATCCTAGGCACTGGTGAGCTGAAATGGACTGGTATTAAACAGACATGTTAATACCACTATTACTCAAATTTACACACCAACCACTAAAGCCAGTGATGAAACTGAAGAATTCTAACAACTTCTACCTTGTGAAATTGATCAAACATACAATCAAAATATATTGATAATTACTGGCAATTGGAATGCAAAGGTTGGAAACAAAGAGGAAGGATCAGTAGGTGGAAAATATGGCCATGCTAAAGGAAACAATGCTGGAGATTACATGAAAAATTTGCAAGACAAATGACTTCTTCACCGCAAATACCTTTTTTAAAAAATATAAAAAAGATGACCATACACATGGACCTCACCAGATGAAATACACAGAAATCAAATTTACTACATCTGTGGAAAGAGAGTGGGAAAGCCAAAAGAAGGCCAGGGACCAACTGTGGAACAGACTATCAATTATTCATATGCAAGCTCAGGCTGAAGCTGAAGAAAATTAAAACAAGTCCACCAGAGGCAAAATTTGGCTTTGAACATATCCCACCTGAATTTAGAGTTCATCAAAAGTACAGATTTGATGTATGAGACACTAAAGACCAAAGA
>NW_006408522.1:35221406-35231864 GCF_000296735.1 Chrysochloris asiatica | reverse complement strand
GGTGAGGATTTTTGATTTCTTTACATTGAGATGTAATCTATACCGAAGGCTATGTTCTTTGATCTTCTAAGGCCTAGGATATCAGTATTTAGGCATTCCATTTTATTTTTGACAACTTCCAATTTCACTAGATTCATACTTCATATATTCCACATTCCAATTATCAACAGATGTCTGCAGATTTTGAGTTCTGCACCATCCGCAAATGAAGGTCCTCCATCTACATCATTTCGGTCAACTCTACTTTGAAGAAGCTGCTCGGATTCCCCACTCGTATTTTGAGTTCCTTCCAACCTCAGGGGCTCATGTTCTGACACTGTATCAGACAATGTTCCACTACTATTCATAAGGTTTTTGGAGGCTAACCATTCAGAAGTAGTATGCCTCTCCTTCTTTTTAGTTTGTATTAGTTTGGAAGCTCCACAGAAACCTGTCTACCATGGGCGATCCTGCTGGTATTTAAAATACCAGTGTCAGAGATTCCAACATCACAGCAAAAAAAAACGACTACAATAAAATAAACTTGACAGAAGAACAATGGTCTATAAAAGTTACTGGTCCAGTACCTTTTCCAAAGTTCAGAGACACATATGTCAATATAATCATAGTTGCAATTCTTATCAGGATGCTAGTAACATTGTTTAGAAAACATCTCATAAACCTAAATTACAAGCCAAACTGTTTGCAAAATCTCAAATTTTGTAGTTCTCAAATACTTTTAAATTAAGTATATATTTCCAATGACATCAAATATTTACTAATTCAATAATACATCTACCCTGCAAGGAAAACTACCGACCACTCAGATAAACTAAGTGAAACAGACAAAATTCATATTCATCCTCAAATGCATGATAAAAGATAAGATTTGAAAAGGCTCCAAAGCTTCTCTTTGATAGGAGTACTACCTATATCTAACAGAAAGCATCTACCAATCCCTAATTCTCTTCTTTCTCCAAACTTCAACTTTCCCTCTGCTTATCCCAATTGATTTAACCAATGACAACACAATGATTTTGTCCTGTTAATTCTCTCCTCTAAGAGTCCTGGTGTGGCACTGTAGGAGAAGCACTTGACCATGAACTTGGTTTGAAGCGCAAGGTCAGCAGTTCAAACTCACAAGCCGCTCCTTGGAAACCCTATACAGGGTCACTATATGTCAGAGATGACTTGACAACACTGAACAATACCAGCATTCTCTCCTCTTGCTTTCCTCAACAATATGGACAGCCTAGAACTGCTGACTTCTGGTTTAGCAACAGTAATGGTTGTACACTAAAACAGCAGAACAGAAGAGGATGGGAGAAGCAGAAAACTAGATTAGTTGTGCCCACTAGCCATGCCTGGCCCTAAATTTTGTACCCTACACCTGGTCCTGCTATAGCACTGTCGGTTTATGCTCCAGAATGCAAAGCCATTTGAACTGAAAGGTCAGTGGTTCAAGCTCACCAGCTGCTCCTTAGAAACCCTATATTGTTGTTGTTGTTGTTATATGCCATGGAGTCAGTTCCGACTCATAGTGCCCCTACACAGGGTTTCCGAGGCTGTAAATCTTTACTGGAGCAGAGTGCCTCATCTTTCTCCCACGGAACCACTGGTAAGTTTCGAACTGCTGACCTTGCGACTCACAACCGATTCATAACCACTACGCTACCAGAGCTCCTTTAGAAACCCTATACGGGGTCACTATGGGTCGGTATTGACTTGAAGGCACTTAACAACAACAACATTCTGTTCTACTAACAACATCCTGACCTACTAACAAATCAAACCCATAGCCAGCACCTAAACCAAGCCAAGGTAAGCTGTTTCTTTTTTCTTTCATCTTGGTTTTCAGTCCTTCAGGAACAGAAATAAATCTACACAGAATAGGGAAAGTAAGCATACAAAAGAGAAAGGAAGGTCAAGTAAAGGACCATTAAAAAAGAACTGGTTTACTAGACTATAATCACTATCCAAAGGTCATATCTTACAGAAATTAGATGAAGCCAAGTGTATGATTTGTTGAATGCAAAATTGTTGCTCTTACTCCCACCCTCTTGGTACACAGGGCAGACAAGGATAGGCAACTTGGACATTAGCTACCCAAAATGAGGGGCTACAAAGGCAAGAAGTGACTGGCCTGCAAGCTTTCAAGAGGGAGCCTAGATCCAGAGGGTGTGGAGGAAAGTAGACTCTCCACTCAGTAGTATCCTGTTTGGGTGGGGCTGATGGAAGGAGATGGGGATAGGACTCTTGTGGTACAATAGTGAATAACTGCTATTAGGATTGACTGTAAGAGTTGGAAATGTAAAGGCAGACATTATGTAGCAAAAGGAGGGGAGTGGTTGACTTTGCAGTCCAGGAGCGGAGGGCCTTGGGACCATTAAAGGGAGAAGAGCGGAGAGCGGGACCCTAACCAGTGACGCAGTGACGCCAGAGATGGAGGCAGAGACGATGATGAGGAGAGATGGAGCAGCTGGGGACTCTAGACCCAGAGAGGAAGTGGGGCTGTGTGCTGATGACCAAGGGACAGAATTGCAGGGTATACCCTTTGGTTGTTTGATGATGCATGGAGGGGACTGTAATTATGGCAATGAAATGATAAATGATAGGATGAATGTAAAGCTAATGTTCTCCCATGTAAACTATCACATAATTCATAATACGTTAAAAAAACATGTATTTGCAATGAACAACAGCAACAACAACAAAAAAACAACACTATTGATCTTGTCTGTAAACCTTCACAAAATTCACAATAAAAAGTTTATTTTACTTGAGAGACAGAGCACCTGCCACTTCTAGACCCATGCATGGATTGAGTAAGGCTATGTGCCTACCGGCAGAAGACTGGCTTGCAGAATATGCCTTAGGACATTTAAATGAACAGATATTTATTGTTTTGTGTATGTGCATCAAATATTTTTGCCTTGTTCATTTGTGAAATTTAAGATATAAATGAGGAACCACAAGGAGGAAGTGGAGTGACTATTGTTCGGAGGAAATTTTAATTATTGAGATGAAACAAAGTATATATTTTGAATATAAAGCTGATGATCTTATCTGTAAACCTTCATACAAGTCACAATAAAAAGTTGTGTTTTTTTTAAAAGGACTTTTACTAGTTAGACTTGCAATTTATGAAGTACAAACAAATCCATTCTTGATATGGCTGCAGCAATTAGATCTTTCAAAATTTTATACTTTTGTCTTACCTCCCGCATTTCCTCATCTAACTTTCGCTGCTCCAAAGCTTCTTTTTCTGCCCGCTTGCGGTGTTCCTTCTCCACCTTCTCATATTTTTTCCAGTACAGAAGCATCTCCTTGGTGAGACGGCGGGCACGAGGCAAAGTCTCCTTACAGTTCTTCTGGGCCTGCAAAGCAGCGCGACGCACTTCCTTCATACATTGGTGAGCAAGCTGCAAAATACAAAATATTATCACAATAGGGGAAAACCCAAGACCAAGGCCTGTTTTCCATGAGCTCTAAACCACAGAAGTCCTCTGTTTAGTATAAGCAGTTCTCCTATGGATATGTCTTTCCCTCTCCCCTTAATCCCTGATTGATGCCATTGTATAGTGACCCAGTCCCAGATAGCCTGAGTCAATAAGGATGAGAAATCCACAGGCATATTTCCATAAAAGATTAAATAAAGTTTAAATATGCAATTAAGAAGTTGGATGTGCTAAGAGGTTATAAAGCATCACATACATTAAGAATATATGCTATTGTAACCATGGCAATGAAACAATATATGATAGAATGAATGTAAAACTAATGTTCTCCCATGTAAACTATCATATAATTCACAATAAATTAAAAAAAAAAGAATACATGCTAGACACCATTCTAAGATTAATATATAGTCAATAATATTGTTCAAAACAAACCCTATTAAGTTGGCATTATTATCATCCCCATTTTACAGATGAGGAAACAGGTTTGGTTGAGTGGCATGGCCCAGAGAATCATAACTATTAACATTATCTCATGTGATTCTCACAACTCTCAAAGTTAAATTAATTCCTTCTATGCAAAGAAATTAGGGAATCCTGGTAGCACAGTGGATTATGAACTGGCTGCTAATTACAAAGTCTACAGTTTGAATCTACCAGTCGCTCCTCAGGAGAAAGATGAGACTTACTGCTCCTGTAGATATTTACAGACTCAAAAGCCATATACAAAGTTAGTAAGAGTCAGAAGTGACTCCACAGCACATAGCCGCCACCACCACTCCCAAGCAAAAGTATTAAAATGATTACTTCTTAGATGAAGAAACTAAAGCTCAGGCAGATTCAGTGATCTCCCAAGGAATTAGAATGGGTTATGGTTTTATCAAAAAAGGTTCAAATATCAGAAATCTGATAAAGAACTTTATGAAATAGATTGAGAAAATTTAGAAATTCTTTTAGGTACTACTAGATTCATCATCAATATGGTGTAACAGATTAAGAACAGCAAAAACAGATCCTAAGAACAAGAATATATTCCACCACAACAGAAAATAGAAAACTAAAATTTTACCTTTCGGCTATTGGTAAGAAACAGGTTATGAGCTGAAGCTTTCTGCTTGTTGGCCTAAAATTTTCAAAAATAACATTTCATTTAGAATAAGTTTTAGTTATATTTTTATGTAGACTTGTATTGAATTCCTAGAGCGTTAGGAAATAAAATGTCAAGTCAAGCATTTTCAAATCACATCTAAAAGTCATCCAAAAAAATATTGCCTTAAGCATCATATATAAGATTACTGAAAGCAGCATTAAGACTTAGCTAGTGTGTGTGGCTGTTTAAAATACAATCTTCTTATATTTTTTGCAAAGAATCTAAGTTATATATAAGGCTTACAACATACTTGGAAAATGCAAACACATATTCCAAAACCCTGACTAAAACATGTTGCTTTCAAGGACCAATCTGCAAAGGAGCAGACATAGCAGGGCACACAGACTTAGGTAGCTTACTTTCCCCAACTATGGTTCTAGTTCTAACCCTACTTTCTATCAGGGTAAACCTGCTGCCATTATTACTCAATTCCTGCTACCACATATATCTCACCTTCTACCAACAACAACAACAAAAAAGTTTTGAGGGAGAAGAATCCTGGTAAGGCGCCGTAGGACCATATACATATACATACATACATACATACATATATATATGTGTATGCGGGGGGGTGGGGGGTGATGAATCACCTATACGCATCTTATCCCCAATTGTCTAATGAATTTTGGGTCCTTTCTCTTCAACTTTATGAGTTCTCCAATTATTATGGATAATAATCCTTTCTTTGTCTGTTGAATATACAGTGAACAGTTACTCCCAGTTAGCAATTAATTATCTTTTCATTTTGGTTCTTTCTTTCTTTTAATTCTAGTTATTTCATGAAAAAATTTATGTTTCCATAGTCAAATGTATCATTCTTGTCTTTTATTGCCTCTGGATATTTAGTCAAAGGTAAGAACTCCTTTTCCACATAAATTTCTTAATCTATTTCCTTCTAGTACTTGTGCAGTTTCCTTGACCTTGAGACTGCTAATCCATTTAGAGTATGAGCTACACCTAACTTTACCTTTTTCCAAATGGTTACAAAATTGTCACAGCAGCATTTATCAAAACGTGTACTAGTCTACCACAGTATTCATTCGCCATTCATTTCGTTTACAGATTTTATAGTATGTTTTAACATTTGTTGCAGTTTTTTCAATGTTTTCTTAATTCTTCCATATGAACTTTAAAATCAGTATTTCTAACTTCTTAAAACAGATATTTTCATTAGTGTAACATTAAATTTATATTGAGTGACATGCAACAAACTACTCTTGCAACGTTTAAGTTTGAAACATAAACTGTTATCAAAAATAAAGTAAAAAAAATGCCTATGCATTTCTTTCAAATCATTCACTTTCTTCTAGTACCTGTGATTTTTCTCCAAGAAACATATCGACTTTTAGTTTTAATTTCTGCTGTTATCACCTATTAATTTCTTGTCAAATCCTTACCATTTTTGGAAAAGTTAAGGAACTGACAACTAGTCCTAGTTGTCTTCTGGATTCTGACTCAATTCTAGAAAAATAGTAAATGAAGAGAATGCTTAATTTCAACAAATTAGTTTCCTTTCTGAAATATAGATAAACTTTGTTAAGTCAGCTACCTCTGACAGATCCCTCCTAGAGACTGGGAGAGCACACATTCTCCCCTTCCAACCACTCACCTTTGGTAGCTCCTTTTTCACGATGCTGAGCCATACTTTCCTGCGACGAGCATTAAGCTGCTCAATGGATAAATGCTTCTTCTTGGTGCCAGGGAGAGGTGCATCATGAGAGAACTTGGCAAAGACTTTGGTCTGATGGTGATGGAGACGAGGGGATTCTTCAGAAGAAAGTTCTTCATCCCTTCGCCTTTTTTTCTTCACTTTTTTTAATTTGGCTGCAAAGGAAACAAAAACTCATCAGATTGCATTTCTTCCAACAGTACAACCTATCACTTTTAGAAAACTCTAGGTTTTATTCCTCATCCCACCTTAGGCTAGGAATGTTTTTATTTATTCAGGCCCATGAATATTCGAAGAAGAAGAAAACTGGATACCTCGAAAAAGAAAACTGGATACCCTTTCTGCTTACAGGAAAGAGAAATACAGAATAAAACAAGAGCCGAATAAGCAAAGGAAACAAAGGAAATACCACAGGTTCGAGTAATCATCATAAGGAAGGTCATGTTGGTGAATAAAAGAAGGGGAAAATATATTAACTGATACAACATTAAGATTTTCAAAGATATAATAAAAGATCTTATCTTATCTACATTGGGGAAGGTTGTGGAGAATGAATAAATAGACCTGGTGGTGCAATGATCAAAGAGCTCAGCTGCTAACAAAAAAAGGTCAGCAATTTGAACCCACCAGCATTTCCTTGGAGAAAGCTGTAGCAGTCAGCTTCTGTAAGGATTTGAACAATCTAGGTCACTTCTATTCTATCCTACATGGTCACTAGAGACAGTGAGTGAAGGATGAGAAAACAACAGATGTAAAATAGATAAGGGAGGGTGTAAGAGAAAGAAGGGAAGAAGGCTAAGAGACACTGTCAGTAGAGTTCAGATCTACAGGGAAATAAAATTTTCCTTGTACAGATTTAGGCTGCTAAGACCTAAATCAGAGAGAAAAGAACATTTCCTGGCCAACAGGAACTCAAACACTACAGAGGACCATCAGAAGTTGATTTAATTTAAATCACCTCTGACACAGCAACAATTACAAATCATTCCAAAAACTTTGGTCACTCTTCCAACTTCTCTGAGAATAATCAACTTCTTTCACTCCCAGAAAAAAATTTCTGTTTGCAGAGTGCCAGCAGAAAAAAAATAAATAAACGAACAGGCCTAAACCTTTGGCTAGGCATATGTAGTTCTTATGTATTTCTATAGCTAGAAATAATCATAAATAAGATATTAAATAAAGTTAATAGTGGTTATGGTGGTAATGTGCTAGGGAGTCAGCTTTGACTCAGAGTGACCCTATACAGAGTTTTCAAGGCTGTAAATTTTTACAGAAGCAAAAAGCTTCGTCTTTCTCCTTGTACGGTCATTAGGAGCTGGAATAAGCTCAATGGAGATGGGATTTGTTTGCATTAATGGTACTTGGTATTAATTAGATATGAAACAAGGACTTTTCAGACAACAAAGTAAATGTCTAGCATAAGGATTATATTCAAAGTCGCAAAGCACCAGCAAGTTGTATATGATTCTGAATGAGTTAAAGTGAATGAAAGGCAGGTCAATATGCTTACCTTTAAGTTTCTTTTCCTCCTTGAATTTCTTTTTTTTGGGTCCAAGCAGGTGCCGTTGTTGTTCATAGAAAGGGTCATATGTAGAGAGCAGGCCTGCACTGTAGTACTGGTATTGCTGCAGCTGAAGCAGGCAAAGACAGTAATGCTTAGAAGGACCTGTGAGTGTTCTACAATAAAGCCTTCAAGGAACATCATGCTTACCACAAAAATCTCAGTAAGAGAGAAACCAAAAATCTAAAACACAGTATACTTCCCACAAAAAGATCAATAAGGATTTAGCATATCAAATTAAATGATCTACTTAGCTTTCAAACAAAACGGTCAGGTACTATGCACATGAAAATTACTTAAACAGAACCCCTTCATGCTTTTGAATTTCTACCAGAGTATTTGCTTAGTACTGACAAATGAATGAAAGATGAAATGGGCTAAGACTTTTCTTTCCTTAAAAGTTAATCAATTATGCTGAATCTTTCAATGAGTTCCAGTGGGTTTTTTTTTGTTTTTTTTTAAATGAGTCTTTGGGGTTTTTCTATGTATAGGATCATATAATCTACAAATAGTTTTACTTTCACTTTGCCAATTTGGATGCCTTTAATTTCCATACCTTGCCTTATAATTCTGGCTAAGACTTCCAAAACAATACTGAATAGGAATGGTGATAAAGGGGATCCTTGTCTGGTACCTGTTTCCAAGGGGAAGGCTTTCAGTTTCTCTCCAATTGAAAGTGATGTTAGCTGTTTGTTTTATATAGTTGTTACGTGCCATGAAGTCAGTTCCGATTCATATCGACTCTGTACAGGGTTTCTAAGGCCATAACTCTTTATGGGAGCAGAAAGCCTCATCTTTCTCCCACAGAATAGCTGGTAGTTTCGAACTGCTTACCTTGCAGTTTGCAGCCCAATTCGTAACCACTTCGCTATCAGAGTTGGTTTTGTATACATGCTCTTAATGATGCTGAGGATTTTCCCTTCAATTCCTACTTTCTTGAGTGTTTTTGAAGGAATGGATGTTGGATTTTGTCAAATATCTATTCTGCATCAATTGATATGATCACGTGGCTCTTTTCCTTTTTATTTATATGGTGGATTACACTGATTGTTTTTCTAATGTTGAACCATCTTTGGATCCATTGTACGAATCCCACTTGGTCATGATGTATTATTTTTTTGATGTGTTGTTTGAATTCTGATGGCTATGATTCTGTTGAGAATTTTTGCATCTATGTTCATGAGGGATATGGGTCAATAACTTTCTTTCTTAGTTATGTCCTTCTCGGGTTTTGGTATGAAGGTTATGCTTGCTTCATAGAGTATATTAGGAAGCTTTCTATCCTCTTCTATATTCTGGAATAATGTGAGTAGAATTGGTGATAGGTCTTCCCTGAATATTTGGTAAAATTCACCAGTGAAGCCATCTGGACCTGGACTTTTTTTGGTTGGAAGTTTTTTGATGATTTTATCAATTCCTTCTTTTGTTATGGGTCTGTAGCAGTTTTCTACTTCACTCAGTGTAAGTTTAGGTAGCTACAATTTTATGAACTTGACTTATACTCATGGATGTAGTAGCTCAAAATACCAACTGAGAAGGAAGGAGTTTTTACATCAAGTATCAATGCTATCCCCTCTGTATACAGGGTAGAAAGGGATGGGCAACTTAGACGTTGTTGTTGTTAAGTGCCACCAAGTTAGTTCTGACCCATACCAACCCATATAGGGCTTCTGAGGAGCAACTGGTGAGCTTGAACCACCACCTTGCAGTTCAAACCAACTTTGCAGTCCAGCGCATTAACCCACACAGCACCACACCAGGACTCCAACTTAAGACACTAGCTACCTAAAAAGGGGAGGCAATAAAGGCACGAAGTGACTGGTTTTCAAGAGGGAGTTTAGTTAAGACTCCACTAAATACTTTTCATCTTGTCTAGATTGGTCTGGTGAAAAAAGATGGGGATAAGATATTTATGGTTCAATAATGAGTAACTGTTATCATGACTAATTGTGACTGTTACAACTGTAAAGGTAGAAGTTTTATAACAAAAATAGGATAACAGTTAATCTTATAGTCCAGAAACTGAGGACCCTAGGACAATCAAGGGAGAAGAGCACAAGCAGAATGCAGGATCTTCTTCAGAGAAGCAGCGACACCACACATTGAGGCAGAGATGAGGATATGAAGAGAGGGAACAGCTGAAGACTCTAGATTCATGGAAAGAGAGGACTGAGAGCCAACAGCCAGGAGACAGGCTTGCACAATGTGTCTTTTGATAGTTTAAATTATTATATATGCCTGAGTGTTTTTTTGTTTTGTTTTTTTAATAAAGAAAGCTACAATGAATAGAGAAAAATAGCATTAACTAATGGTACATGGAGGGGATTATGATCATTGTAATGAAACAAAGTATATGATTTCTTGAATGTACAATTTATGATCTGCCCTATAAAGTTTCACTCAATTCAGAATAAACTCTTTAATAATAATAATAATAAAAACTTTTAAGATTAAAAGTGTAATATGCTCAAAAGGTTATTAGCAATACTTTAAATCAATTATAAAATTGTTCTTTAACTATGGGAGCTGAAGCAAAATGACAAGAAGTTTGTAGCATAGTGGTTATGAATCTGGTTGCGAACTGCAAAGTCAGCAGTTCAAAACTACCAGCTGTTCCACGGGAGAAAGATGAGGAATTCTG
>NW_006408522.1:35208348-35219351 GCF_000296735.1 Chrysochloris asiatica | reverse complement strand
AGGCACCGTGAATAGATGAAATACAAACTGAAATCTTTCAACAAAGTGAGGCGGTACTGAAGGCTCATTCATCTATACAAAGAAATTTGGAACACAACCTGGCCAACTAACTGGAAAAGACCTGTATTTGTGCCCATTCCAAAGAGAGGTGATCCAACGGAATGCAGAAATCATCAGACAATATCTTTGATATTCTATGAGAGTAAAGTTTTACTAAAGACAATGCAAAATCAGCTGTAACCATACAGTGACAGAGAACTTCCAGAGTTCAAGCCAGATTCAGAAGAGGATGTGGAACAAGAAATATCATTGCTGACGTCAGATAGATCTTGGATGAAAGCAGAGAACACCAGAGAGAAGTTTACCTGTGCTTTATTGACTACGCAAAGGCTTTCGATTGTGTGGATCATGACAAGCTATGGACAATATTGCAAAGTATTGAGTATTCAGGAACACTTAACTGTGCTCATGAGGAACCTGTACATAAACTAAAAGGCAGTGGTTTGAACAAGAGAACAGCAAATGGCATAAAATTAGAAAAGGTGAGTGTCATACGTATTCTTTCACCATACTTACTTAATCTGTATGCTGAGGAAATAATCCAAGAAGATGGACTATATTGAAGAAAAGCTTCCCATCAAAATTTTGAAGAAAGATTCATTAACAACCTAACAATAGGCAGATGAGATAACCTTGCTTGCTGAAAGTGAAGAGGACTTAACATACATACTGATGAAGATCAAAGACCACAGCCTTCGCTATGGGCTGCGTCTCAATGTAAGAACTTTAAAATTCTCACCACTGGACCAATAAACATCTAGTAGCGTAGTGGTTACGAATTGGACTGCGAACCGCAAGGTCAGCAGTTTGAAACTACCAGATGTTACATGAGAGAAAGATGAGGCTTTCTGCTCCCATAAAGATTTACAGCCTCGGAAACCCTGTACAGTGTCGCTATGAGTCGGAACCGACTCCACGGCACATAATCAACCATATTAAAGTAGAGAAGACTGAAATTGTCAAATAGTTCATTTTGCTCGAATCAACCATCAACAATCATGGAAGCAGCGTCAAGAAATCAAACGATGTATTGCATTTGGCAAATCTGTTGCACAAGACCTCTTTAAAGTGGTGAAGAGCAAAGATGTCATTTTGAGGACTAAGGTGTGCCTGACCCAAGCCATGGTATTTTCAACAACTTCATGTGCATGTGAAAGTTGGACAGTGAGTAACAAAGATCACAAAATATTTGATGTATTTGCGTTGTGGTGCTGCAAGAGAAAATTCAAAGTATCATGGAATGCCACAAACAGATTCGTGTTGGACGAAGTTCAGCAAGAGTGCTCTTGGAAGCTAGGATGCCCAGACTTCATCTCTCATACTTTGGACATATTGTCAGGAGGGACCAGCTCCTGAAAAAGGATATCATGTTTGGTAACGTGGAGGGCTGGAGAAAAAGAGAAAGATAGACTGAAACAGTGGCAGCACAGTGGGTTTAAATGTAGCAACAATTGTGAGGTAGGACCAGGACCTGGCAGTGTTTCATTCAGTTGCGCACAGGATCACTATGAGTCAGAACTAACTTGATGACACCTAACAACAACAACAATCTTAACCCTTTATACCTGTGGATGTAATCCCATTTGTGAACAGAATTTTCTGTTTTATGTTAATAAGGCCATATCAGTATGTAAGGTGTCTGAAATCAATCACTTTTAAGTTACAAAGGAGCAGATTACGCATAGAAGCAAATAAACAAAGATGAAGATAGATACCATATAAAGATCACAAAGGAACCCAGGAACAGAAGCTGAAGAGACAAGGACTTTTCCTAGGGGTCCACAGAGAAAGAAAGTCTTTCCTTTTCCTAGAGCTGGTTCCAGAATACTCATACTTCACAATGTTGTCCATAGCTTGTCATGATCCACACAACTGTAGTCAATAAAGCACAGGTAAACATCTTTCTGGTATTCTGCTTTCAGCCAAGATGCATCAGACATCAGCAATGATATCTCTCATTCCACATCCTCTTTTGAATCCGGCTTGAACCTCTGGAAGTTCTCTGTCAATTTATGCTTGCAGCCATTTCTGTATTACCTTTAGTAAAACTTTACCCACATGGGATATCACAGATACTTGTCTGATGATTTCCACATTCCACTGGGTCACCTCTCTTTGGAATAGGCACAAATATGGATCTCTTCCTATCCGTCAGCTAGATAGTTGTCTTCCAAATTTCTTGGCAGAGATGAGTGAGTGCCTCCAGTGCTGCCTAACTTTCTTCAAAGATTTCAATTTTTATTCCATCAATTCCTGGAGCCTTGTTCTTTGCCAATTTCTTCAGTGCACTTTGGACTTCCTCCTTCAGTTATCACAGGCTCTTGATCATATGCTACCTCTTGAAACGGCTGAACATCAACCATTTCCTTTTGGTACAGTGACTCTGTGAATTCCTTCCATCTTCTTTTGATGCTTTTTGCATCATTCAGTCATTTACCTTTCCTATAGGCATCTTTTATTTCACTTTAAAAAATGAACAAATTACTTCAAGCACCAAGTGTGTTCACACTGATCCTTAAAAAGCAACTCCTTAATTCTGAACCTGGTTAGATAGCTTTCCTGTTTATTTCTTCTACAGGTTTATAAGTTTCAGCATATTATTCAAAGCTCTCTAAACTACCTTAGTTGTTGTTGTTGTGAAGCACCATCAAGTTGGTTTTGACTCATAGCGACCCTATACAGGATTTCCAAGGAACAGCTGGTGGGTTTGAATTGCCAACCTTGCAGTTGAAACTGACCTTGTGGTCCAGTGCTAACCTACAGTGCCACACCAGGACTCTAAACTAACCTTAGACATTAAGTTACTGCTGGAAGTTTTTCAGGTTTTCAAAGATGTTCTACTCATTATAAACAAAGTACCAAATGGTCAAAAATCAGAAAGCTTTGGCAATAGCTTTCAAATAGTTGCCACTCAAAACTATCATCATTCTAAATGTTAACGTGCAAAGAATTAAAAACACTTCCAAATAACAATTACATTAAAAACCACTACCAGAACATAAAATGGTGCGATCACTTTGATGAATAGTTTGGCAGTTACTCAAAAGTTACACAGTGATCATATGACCCAGCAAACTTACGCTGAGGTGTACACTCAAGAGAAACAAAAAATATATGTCCACACAAAATTTGTACACATATATTCATGGTAGCATTATTCATCATAGTGCAAAAAGCAGAAACTACAATTGATGGAAAAAACAAAATTCAGTACAACCATGGGGTCCTGAAGTGCTAGTGTAGGACCCGGACTGCTAACTACAAGGTTGGTAGTTCAAACCCACAAGCCACTTCTCACAAACTCTGTGCAGGGTCACTGTGAGTAGGAACCAACTCAATGGCACTCAACAACAGTACATCCACACAATGGAATACAATTATTTAGCAATAAAAGGAGTCAAATACGATATTATAAAGTGGTTGAACCATATAAACTTAATGTAAGTGAAAGAAGACAAACACAAAGGACCATATATATTGTCTGATTTGATTTGTATGCAATGTTCAAACAGGCAAATTTATAGAGCTACAGGGCTGACTGGGGTAATTATCTAGTGCTATGGGTGGGTTGGGGTGAACAGGGAATGACAGTTAAGGAGCTCAGGGTTTCCTTTCAGGGCAATGAAATATTCTGGAATTAGTAATGACAGTTGCACAACGTTCTGAACATACTGAATATTTCTATATGTTAATTAATCCTAAAAAGTATCATTAAAATAATAACCATCACCACCACTTAAATAAAAAGTTAGAATGATGTATATTTAATTAATATAAACTAGAAGTATGAATACCCAGCGTGAAGGTCTGAGGCTTCTCCTGAAACTCTCACCTCCTTGTCTTTACTATACTTATTCTGGTGAAATTTCTTATATTTGTGCAGTCGTAGCATGTTATGAAGTTCTTCTCGGCTGAGATTGACTTCTTCTTCCTCTTCTTCTTCTTCTTCTTCTTCTTCTTCTTCATCATTGTCTTCACTCTGAGAATCTACTTCACTGGACTCATCACTTAGCAGAATGCTCTAAAGAGAGAGGAAATGGAAATATAACTTCTGCTAGCATACAATTCCTTTTATAATCCTAGTATTTTTTTCCATATCCCAAAACAATGATAAGCACAGCTGAGGAACAGCGATACCAGATTCCCTTATACTATTCTTTACCAATTCAACTGAAAAACACCAAATGAACCTATTGTGTTTGAGTGGGAAACAACAAGGATTGAGTGTAGGCATAAATTATAGAGCATTAAAACAGGAGCAATGCTGGCAACAGCAACACATTTCCAGGAACAAGGCATTAAGTATTTAAAATATGCCTTGATATTTGATATATATATAAAACACCAAAGTAAAACAAAACAAAAAAAGCTATTTATGGGGTATAAGGAAATATGGATAAACAAACTGTAACACACACTAAATGTGCACCCATCTACACAATGAAATATCATACAGCCATAAAAAAAAAAAAACGATATATGATACAACATGAAATGAACCTTGAAATCATTACACTAAATGAGACACACAAAAAGTCAAATACTATATTATCCCATTTATATGACATGTTCAGAATAGACAAGTCCAAAGAGACAGAAAGATTAGTGATGCTTAGCCCCCAAGGCTGGGGAAAGCAGAGAAGGGGAATGATTGCTATGAGACAGTTTTATTTTGGGGGTGATGGAACTATTCTGGAAGTAGATAGTGGAATGGTTACATAATTCTGTGGATATCTTAGAATCACTGAATGCACAATTTAAAAGGATCAATTTTATGGCATGTGAATTTTATATCAAATTTTAAAAATATGATGTCTAAGCATAAAAATTTATTTACCCCAACAGCCTAAAACATCACTGACATCAGACAAATCAGAAACATTAGACATGAACCTTTCAAATGGCCTACACGTATAATGAAAGTTGTTGTTGGTAACTGCCATCGAGTCAGTTCCGACTCATAGCAACCCTGTACAGGATTTCCGAGGCTTTAAATCTTCACAGGAGCAAAAAGCCTCATCTTTCTCCCAATGCATATCTAGAAAAATCTCTACCAACCTGCAAGAATGAGTAACTTTCCCTTCTTATTAGAAATTTTAGGTTATTTAGACTGTAAACATACCTTTAACCACTTTCTGCTTTTCTTCAACTTAGAGAAGTTATACAAATTCCCTTTGTCAGATTTTGATTCTGTGTAAAGAAACAAAGAATAAAAAAGTGAAAGGAAGATGATGCCAAGACAAGAAATAACTCAAACTGGGGTCTCACACCACACTGACCTGACTGTAGAACTCCATTCAGTGAGTAAGTGTTTAACATTCCAGAACTACTTGCGCCAGAAGTTTCACCAAGCAATGAATTTGGTGGTTCTTCCTTAACTTGCATTAAGGGATCCCCAGACTGGGGCAGCAAAGGATTATTGTCATCCAGTCCATCTTCACTATCATCACTATAAAATGAAATATCGTGAGTCCACAATCACATCTGACCAAGTCAAATATTAAAATTTAAGATTAGCAGAACTGAGCACTTTAGAAAAGAAACTGATCCTTTAAATAAGCTAACCACATTTTATTTGAAAGATGGAAAAAGAAAACTTCAAACATACCTCAAATAATACAATATTTTGACAATAAAATCTACAGGGATGGCAATACTTCAGAATACAATAACAACATGCTACAAATAATTAAAAGACCAAGTAGCATACCTAGAAACATTCCTGTTAAATATGGCCGATGTTTGTCGTAGGAAATGGTCCAACCGGAGGGCTCTCTCCAGGTACTGAAGATAGAGGGGCTTTGCCAGCTCGGTGCAGCTGCCATCGTCCCCGGCATCTAACTCCGAGGCCATAGAACAAATCTGTCTTCATGCACAAAGGCCTCCGACTGCACAGCTGCATAATGAAGATATGTAGTAAAAAATGAAACGTTACTCATTTCCCTTTTCTTTTGCCTTCAATGACAGGAGAATTAAGACGTTCTAGACATAAGACATTGAAAAGATAACAAACTGTACAAAGATCATGCTACAGCTTTGCTAAGGCAATGCCTCCTAATGCAAACACAGAAAATAAACACTGTCATGTGTTACAATGAAACTTCATGTTATATTGTTAAGTTTGTTGTTAAGTGCTGTCTAGTCGATTCCAACCCATATCGACCCGGTACAGGGTTTCTGAAGAGCAGCTGGTGAATTTGCAGGTCAAACGGCTAGTACCTTAAAACTGATGACTATTTCCCTTCCTACTACAATGAAAAATTATTCAAAATTATGAAGTACATTATGAAGAAACATATTACACTTTCAAAGTTGTATGCCTCAGAAAATAAGGAACACCTGTAATTAACATGATCTTCAAATTAGTTGCTTCCTTCTTACTTTGCATTCATATTTATATAAGTGTGAGGTATTTTATTTACAAAGGAATACAATATTTTATGCAAATAGTGTGTTATATACATGTTTGCAACCTGTGCATTATTTTCATAAATGTGCTATACTTTGCCAACTATCTTTTTTTCTCTTTCTCCAATGAATTTAATGTTACCAGGATAAAACTGAACTCATGGAGACATCATCATCTAAGGTAGGTATTTTCTTAAACCAAGTGCAACCATTGGTGAACTGAATGGGCTTGTGATGGAAATGAAACCCTAATAAAACCAGAGGATGAATGCACAAAGTGCTAGAAATCAGTAAGAAATAATCCTAAACTGTAAGAACAAGATGTCCTTTATGTATTTTATTGTTTTCATAAAATGTAAAAAAATTTTTAGAATCCTTGTCTTTGAATTCAAGAAATAAGTCATTTGAAGAAATTGTATTTTCATCTTGAGAGGCTGTTTTAGTTTATTCATTCATCATCATCATCATCCACCTCCTAAACACTTCAATGCCTAAGTAAGTCTTCATCATTCTCGCCGTGGAAATATCTCAAGAGCTGCCTATGCTCTTCTGTGACTACTGAAATGTTTCATCACTGCATTGGTATCTTTGTCATTGTTTGTTATTCTGCAGCCAGACAAACCCAGCCTTTCTGAAACTGTTACAGATGGTTTCTGGGGTTGTTTCCCCCCCAAGGAGATGATGACCACTTACAGCACTTACAAACTTCTATAAGCATCATCCACTTCAATTGCCCTGATACAGTTAACTCATGAATCACAGACTACATCCATTTATCCTACTTTCTTCTCATGAAGTCTCGAATGGGTGGTTGAGTGTTACATCTAGCAGCTAGAGCTTGCAAGTACAACCAGTAGGTATAACTGCTATATGAGCACCAGTTGGATTCATATTCATTTTCAACTTTTTTGCCTTTTTGAGCAGCCATAGTTTTGAAAAGGAACCCTAGTGGTTGAATACATTAAGCACTGGGCTGCTAATCATAGATAGTATTGGCCGTTCAAGCCCAGCAGCCATTCTGCAAGAGAAAGATGAAGCTGCTTGCTCCTATAAACTTAGAGCTTCGGAAACCCTATGAAGCAGTTCTACTGTCTTGTTAAGTACTGTGGAGTCAGTTCCGACTCACAGTGACCCTGCACAGGGTTTCCGAGGCTGTAAATCTTAACAGGAGCAGAACGCCTCATCTTTCTCCCACGGAGCCGCTGGTAGTTTTGAACTGCTAACCTTGAAGTTAGCAGCCCGACTCGTAACCACTACGCTACCAGAGCTCCATTAGCTCCACTAGCCAATAGAAAGATGCAAATCAAAACAACAATGAGATATCTATCATCTCACACCAGCAATAACAGCAAAGATAAAAAAAAGTAGAGAACAATAAATGCTGGCGGGGATGTGGAGAGACTGGGAGACTCCTGCACTGCTGGTGGGACTTCAAAATGGTCCAACCTCTCTGGAAAGCAATATGGTGCTTCCTCAGAAGGTTCCTCTACTTGGAATTTACCCACGAGAAATACATGCCATAATATGATTAGATATATGCACATCAATGTTCATAGCAGCACTATTTACAGTAGCAAAAAGATGGAGACAACCAAAGTGCCCATCAACTGAAGAATGGATAAACAAGCTGTGGTACATAGACACAATGGAATATTATGCTACATTGAAGAATAACAAGGAAGCTTCAAGCCACCATATAACATGGATGAGCCTTGAAGATATTATGTTGAGTGAAATTATTCAGTCACAAAAGGAGAAATACTGCATAGGACCACTACTGTAAAAGACTAAGAAAAAGAAATTATACTAAAAGGGGGTAGGGGGAAGTCTTTGTTGGTTGTTGGGAAGTTGTTGATGGGTGGGGGGAAGGGGGGAGGGCGGAGCGCAGAGTGGGGATTGGACACAGGAGAGCTTGGGTGCTAGGGAGGGGGGCAATATACAGGGAGGCAGGCAGAGGAAAGTGGAGAAAGGTCAGCGGTTCGAAACTACCAGCCACTCCGCGGGAGAAACATGAGGCTTTCTACTCCCATAAAGATTTACACCCTAGGAAACCCTGTACAGGGTTGCTATGGGTCGGAACCGACTCAACGGCACTTAACAGCAACAACAAATACATATATATATCCTTACATGGCTGTGAACCACAAGGTCAGCAATTCGAAACTACTAGCTGTTCCGCAGGAGAAAGATGAGGCTTTCTGCTCCCGTAAAGATTTACAGCCTCAAAAACCCTGCTCAGAGTTGCTATGGGTCGGAACCGACTCAACGGCACTTAACAACAACATGCATTATACATGTATGCACATTATATATGTTGACTTGCTATTTGTGAATAAATACAGTACATATATTGACAGAGTATTTTACAACCCCTTGTAAATATGGTATAATGATTAAGATTTAGGAGTGATTAAGAAAAATAGAGCAAAGAGAATAAAAATGAGGGTAGTAACAAACAGAACATTCTCATTGCCTCTGTGTTGTTGAAAACATTAAGAATGTTTTCACTAGACAATCAGTATAACAACTTTCCAAATGTCTCTCATGTAACATCTGCTATATATCTTTGTTGTTGTTGTTAAGTGCCATCGAGTCAGTTCCAACATATAGCGACCCTGTATAGGGTTTCCAAGGAGCAGCTGGTGAGCTTGAACTGCCTACCATGAAGTTCAAACGGCTTGGCAGTCTGGTGCAAGCGTGGCAACAACTGTGAAGTTAGCCCAGGACCAGGCAGTGTTACCTTCTGTAATGCATCGGGTCGCTATGCGTCGGTACTGACTCGATGGCACCTAACAACAACAACTTTCATTCTCCTAATTGCCACTGCTTACTGCTGCTGTTGAGGCACTGTGGGTTAATGCGCCAGACTGCAAAACCATTTGAACTACAAGGTCGGTGGTTCAAGCTCACCAGCTACTCCTTGGAAACCCTATACACGGTCGATATGGGTTGGAATCGACTCGACGGCACTTAACAACAACAACAACTGCTGCTGTTGCTGCTGGAGCTATTGGGAGACATCAGAGGAATGGGTTCTAGCAGCAGAAGCAGCTGAAATGGCAGGTTGAGAACAGAGAGGAAGTTAAATGGTGAAGGAACGGAGGTGACCAGTCCTGCCCATGGCCTAGCCCCACTGCCCCCACTGCCACCCACCCACCAGACAAAGTCTGAGAGCCTGCACCAAGAGTCATGTCCTTTATCTGACAGGCCTGTATCTCACCATGGTCCAATATTGGAAGAGTCTGGGTTTGGAGTCTTTAAAACCACTGTTGTTGTTATATGCTGTGGAGTCAGTTCCAATTCATAGCGACCCTGAACATGGTTTCCGAGGCTATAAATCTTTACAGGAGCATAAAGCCTCATCTTTCTCCCGTGGAACAGCTGGTATTTTCGAACTGCTGTCCCTGAGGTTCGCAGCCCAATTCGTAACCACTAAGCTACCAGAGCCCCTTTAAAACCATTAGGGGAAAATAATAAACAAAAGGAGAGCTGCTTTTCCTCTTAAAAAAAACAACAACTTATGGGACCACAAATATGTATGTGGTCAGAGGTTGTGGGAACAGGCATTAAGCGATGCATAATTGTAATTTAAAAAGACAGATAAAAACCAATTGTTGGGTAGAACGTGGAAAAACTGAAAACTTTGAGCATTGCTAGTGAAAATGTAAAACACTGTAGACTTTTAGAAAATTGTTTAGTGGTTTCTTAAGAACTTGAATATAAATTTCTTATTATGACCCAGCACTTTAACTCCTAATTATCTCCCTAAGAGAAATGATGCTGCATGTTCACCCAAAGCCTTTTTATACAGCAAAAAGCATAAAAGTACTACAAGAGTCACAAATGAAATAATACAAATGCCCATCAACTAATAAATGGGTAAACAATGGAATATTATTCATAAATAAAAATGGAATACTATTCAGAAATTAAAAAGAAATACAATGATACATGCAACAATGTGACTCTCAAAAGCATTATGCTAAGTGAAAATTGGTCATAAAAGATCATATATGATTACATTCATATGACACAAAGGTGATTAGAAGTTACCTAGGCCTGCAAAGGAGGACTGGTGGTACAGTGGATTATGTGTTGGGTTGATAACCACAAAGTTGGTGGTTTAAATGCACCAGCCATTACTCAAAAGAAAGATGAAGCTGTTTGCTTCTATAAATGTCTAGTCTCCGAAATCTATGGAGTAGTTCTACTTTGTCCTATAGGGTCACCGAGTCAAAATCGACTGATGTGCAAGTGGGTTTAGTTCGTTTTTTTTAGGGAGGAGGTGCACAAGGAGGATTATAAATGGGTTCAAGGGAACTTTTGGAAGGGAGATTTGAAATGTTTTAATCTGACATTGTGACACAATGCTGAAACTTTGCTAAAAATCATTACAGTATATAAATTATGACTTTTATGGAATGCAAAAGGACTCCATTGCACGTAACAACAAAAATGGAATGTAAATGATCAGTCTTGGTTGTTGTTTGTTATGTGTCATGGAATCGGTTCCAACTCATAGGGACCCTGTACAG
>NW_006408522.1:35198497-35207304 GCF_000296735.1 Chrysochloris asiatica | reverse complement strand
TTGCTCAGCATACAGGTTGAATAAGTACAGTGAAAGAATACAGTCTTGTCGTACACCTTTCTTAATTTTAAACCATTCAGTGTTCCCATGTTCTGTTCAAACAACTGCTTCTTGGTCCAGGTACAGATTATTCATGAGCACAATTAAGTGTTCCGGAATACTCATACTTCCCAATGTTGTCCATAGCTTGTCATGATCCACAAAATCGAAAGCCTTTGCGCAGTCAATAAACATCTTTCTAGTATTCTAGTATCTTTCAGCCAAGATACATCAGACATCAGCAATGACATCCCTTGTTACATCCATGGCCTCTTACGAATCTGGCTTGAACCTCTGGAAGTTCTCTGTCAATGTATGATTGTAGCCGTTTCTGTATTACCTTTAGCAAAAACTTTACTCACACGGAATATCAAAGAGATTGTCCAATGATTTCCATATTCTGTTGGGTCACCTCTCTTTGGAATGGGCATAAATACGAATCTCTTCCAATCAGTCAGCCAGATAGTTGTCTTCCAAATTTCTTGGCACAGATGAGTGAGTGCCTCCTGTGCCACATCACTTTCTTGAAAGATTTCAATTTTTATTCCATCAATTCCTGGTGCCTTGTTCTTTGCCAATTCCTTCAATGCATTTTGGACTTCTTCCTTCATTATCATTGGCTCTTGATCATATGCTACCTCTTGAAACAACTGAACACTGACCATTTCTTTTTGTTACAGTGACTCTGTATATTCCTTCCATCTTCTTTTCATGCTTTCTGCATCTTTCAATAATTTGCCCAGAGAATCCTTCAATAATGAAAGTCAACACTTGAATTGTTTCTTTGGTTTTCTGATTGCAAATCTTTGCACATTTTGGGATAATATTTGGCTTTTTGTTCTCCAGCTGTTCTTTGAAATTTTCTGTGCAGCTCTTGGACCTCTTCATTTCTTCTATTTGCTTGAGCACCTCTATGCTGGAGAGTAAGTTTCAGTGTCTCTTCTGACATCCATTTTGACCTTTTCCTTCTTTCTTCTCTTCTTGATGACTTTTTGCTTTCTTCATGTATGATGTTCTTGATGTCATCCCACAATTCTTCTGTCTTTAGTGTTAAGTGTATCAAATCTGTTCTTCAGATGACCTCTAAATTCAGATGGGATATACTCAAGGTCACATTTTGGATCTTGTGGACTTGTTTTCATACTCTTCAGCTTCAGTTTGTATTTACATATGAATAATTGATGGTCTATTCCAGTCTACCCCTTGCCTTGTTTTGACTGATGATATGGAGCTTTTCCATAGTCTCTTTCTACAGATGTAGTAAATTTGATTCTATGTATTCCATTTAGTGAAGTCCATGTGTATAGTCGTCTCTTATGCTGTCTAAAGAAAGTATTTGACACAAAAACACCCACACTTACAGATAATACCCATTTGATCTGGCTTCAATGACTGGATGATCAGAGCTCAACTAGAAGAAGAAAGAAAAGGAAAAAAAAAAGAGTAATCTGATACCATTTGATGAACTTGATCTATACCTATGGATGCAGTAGCTCAAAAGAGGGAACAAATCTTTACATCAAGGATCATCCCCACCCCTTTCCATACACAGAATAGACAGGGATGGGCAATTTGGACACTGGCTACCCAAAATGGGGGATCTACAAAGGCAAGAAGTGACTGGCTTAGAAGCTTTCAAGAGGGAACCTAGATCTAGAGGTCATGGAGGAAGGTAGAATCTCCACTGAGTAGTATCCAATCTATCTGGACGGGGCTGATGAAAGGAAATGCAGATAGGACTCTTGTGATACAATAGTGATTAATTGTTATCAGGACTGATTGTGAGGGTTGGAAATGTAAAGGTAGATGTTTTGTAGCAAGGAGGGAAGTGATTAACTTTGCAGTCTAGGAGCAGAGATCCCTGGGACTATCAAAGGAGAACAGTGGAGAGCAAGACTCTACCCAGAAAAGCAGTGAAGCCAGGGATGGAGGCAGAGACAATGACTTGGAGAGCTGTAGCAGCTGGGGACTTTAGACACAAAGAGGGAGAGAGAGTGTGCTGACAACTGGGGAGCAGGCTTGCAGGGTATACCCTTTGGTTGGTTGGTTGATGATGCATGGAGGGGATTGTAACCATGGCAATGAAACAATACACGATAGAATGAATGTAAAACTAATGTTCTCCCATGTAAACTATCACATAATTCACAATTTAAAAAAAAAAAAAAAAAAGGTATTTGAAATGAACAAATCATTGGTTTTGCAGAATTCTATCATTCCAGAGTTACGTCTATCACCAAGGCCATATTTCCCAACTACTGATCCTGATTACATGTTTGATCGATTTCATATTGAAGAAGTTGGTAGAATTCTTCTATTTCATCCTCACTGGCTTTAATGGTTGGTGCATAAATTTGAATAATAGTGGTATTAACTGGGCTTCCCTGTAGGCGTATGGATATTATTCTATCCCAGACAGCATTGTACCTCATGACTAATCTGGATATGTTCTTTTTGACAAACACCATTCCTCTTCAATTTGTCATTTCCGGCATAGTAAACCATGTGGTTGTCAGATTCAAAATGGCCAATACCAGTCCATTTCAGCTCACTAATGCCTAATATATTGATGTTTATGCATTCCATTTAATTTTTGACAACTTCCAATTTTTACAGATTCATACTTCGTACATTCCATGTTCCGATTTTCAGTGGATGTTTACAAAAGCTGTTTCTCTGCATTTTGAATTGTGCCCCATCAGCAAATCAAAGTCCTGTGGGCTTTTCTCCCACGGGCTTTACTCCATTCTCATCATCACAGTCAACTCCACTTTGAGGAGGCAGCTCTTTCCCAGTCGCATTTTGAGTGCCTTCCAACCTGAGTGGCTCATTTTTCAGCACTATTTCTGACAATGTTTCTCTGTTATTCATAAGGTTTTCAGTGACTAAATATTCAGAAGTAGTTCGTCACCCTTTCCTCCTAGTCTTTGTTCGTCTGGAAGCTCATCTGAAATCTGTCCACCATGGGTGACCCTGCTGGTATTTAAAATACCAGTGGCATAGCTTTCAGAATCACAGTAACTCACAAGCCACCACAGTACGACAAACTGACAGACGAGTGGAATAATTTGTCTAATGTACATAAAGTTGTTATGTGCCATGGAATCGGTTCCAACTCATAGCGACCCTGTACAGGGTTTTCGAGGCTATAAATCTTTACGGGAGCAGAAATCCTCATCTTTCTCCCCGGAACAGCTGGTAGTTTCGAACTGCTAACCTTGCAGTTCGCAGCACAATTCATAACCACTAATATACATAAAACTATTTGGCTCCCTCTTGAGGTTTTATTAGAAAACAATTTTTCTCAATTTTATTTATTTAGCTTGTTATGCACATAATCCCTGGTTTAGTTTTCTAGGGCTGCTGTAACAAAACACCATGAAGTAGATGGCTTTAAACAACAGAAATTTACTATATTCTACAATTGTAGAGGCTAGAAGTAAAATCAAGGTATTGGGTCATGTTGAATGCTCCTGTGGGTGCTGAGAGAGAAGCTGTTCTACACCTCTCTCCTTGCTTCCGGCAAGTTCCTAGCCATCTTTGGTTTTTCGATGCATCTTCTTCACAGGATCATCTTTCCTCAATCTATATTATCTCCATGTCTATTATCCTCTTTCTTAATGTACCACTTAGATAGGATTAGGACCCACTCTGTTCCGATATAAACTCACTTCCAAAGACCGTATTTCCAAAAATCATATTCACAGGTAACAGGTGTCAGGACTGCAAGATAGCTTTATTGTTTTTAAGTGCCATAAAATCAGTCTCAACTCATGTGACCCTGTATAGGGTTTTCCAAGGTGGGTTTGAACTGCCTTAATAGTTCTAAAAGAGTTATGGATAAAAAGTAATACTGAGCAATTCTAAATGAACTGAATATTAAAAAAATAACAATTCTTCAGTATTAACTAGTGTTGCTACTGTTATGTGCCAGCAAGTTGGTTTGGTTTGGACCTACAGCGACCCTATATAGGGTTTGAACTGCTGGTGGGTTTGAACCGCCAACCTTGCGGTTAGCAGTTCAGTGCATATACTACAGGCCCACAGGACCACATGAATGTATACAAATATGAAGTAAAAAACAATCTGTTTAGGCAAAACCATAGTTACTGTGTGGTCTCAAAAATATAATCACTAATATTAAACATATATTGCTGTTATTGTTAGGTGTCATTAAGTCGGTACTGACTCACAGCGACCTTATGCACAGCAGAATGAAACACTGCCCGATCCTGGGCCAACCTCACTATCGTTGCTACAATTGAACCCATTGATGCTGCCACTTTGCCAATCCATCTCGCTGGGAGTCTTCCTCTTTACCCTGTGAAAACCAGTACATCAATTCTATGGTCTAATTCACCTCAGAATCATCTTTGTAACATACAACCATTGATGGCTGAAATGACAGTTTTAATACACTGATTCATTTTCACAAAGCTGTAAGGAGGTGTTAAAAGCATGAGGTTCTCCACAAAAAATCTTTACAGTGATGTTTGGAGAGCTATGTAATAATTGTTTTTAATGTTCAATTGTTTTTTAATCACCTTTTAAGGATGGTGACCAGGCAAAAAGTCTCTTAAAAGCTGCTGCTCTAATAACCTATACTTGTATCTCCTACATTTGTCTTTCTCTTATTCTCCACAGCAAACTCCAAGTTCACAATAACTCACTAGCTGTCCAACTTCAGCAGAGGACTTGGTATTTCTCAATAACTCTTATTCAACTCTTAACAATTCCTTGACATAACTCTCCAAAAACTATTTCAAACATCTTTCCTCTTCCTCAAAAATCCTCAACTCATTCCCCATCACATCTGCAGACCTTGAAGAACAAATCTGTTTGCCCTCTTTTTATTCCACCTTAACTCACTGCTTTGCTTTTTTATTCTGCGTGGTATCTAACTCACCAGTATAACGCATTTTATCAATCTACAATTTTAACTTGACACTTCAAGTGACTGTGCATATTGGTGCAAGGACATGACTACAACATTTTGTGCATATAATATATATGGCACACATAAGAAACTAACACACAAAGGAGTTGTGCGATTTGCAAAAAAAAAAAAAAGATACTTCATCAAATGTAGGACATATCCACACATCTAAATTCTAAAATTATGTTATTGTTTATGTTTCTCTAATATATGGTGGAGTCCTGGTGTGGCACTGTGGGATGATGCCCTGGACTGCAAGGTCACTTTGAACCACAAGGTTGGCAGTTTGAACTCACCAGCTGTTCCTTGGAGTCTCTATGGCTCAGAACTATGGGTCAGAACCAACACAATGACAATTAACAACAACAATATATGGCACTACAGAATACACACTGGACTTCTCACTGCAAGGTTGGTGGTTTAAAACTACCAGCCACTCTCCTTGGAAAACCTATGCAGGGTTGTTATGAGCTAGAGCTGACTTGATTACTTTTAACAACAACAAAAAGATAATACAATTAATGCATCATTTTAGTTTTTTAATCATATAACATACAGTTTTAAAAGTAATGTATATATATATAACTTTATTATTTACAGTTTCCAAGTCGGAAAAAAAAGAGGAAACTACAGGATATTTGTAATAAAAAAACAAAGAAGAATTAGGTCTGATAAAGTTGAGAATCACCCTCTCCTACAATTCAAAGCCACCAATTCTTCTTTGGTCTTCCTTTTATATTGTCCAGATTTTCCACATACATGAGGTTGTTGAAAATGCCATGGCTTGAGCCAGGTGTACCTTAGTCCTCAAAGCAACATCCTTGCTTTTTAACACTTTTAAAGGGTTCTTTTGCAACAGATTTACCCAACACATCATTTGATTTCTTGATTGCTGTTTGCCTGGATACTGATTATAGATAAACTGAAATCCTTGACAGCTTCAATTAGTCCATTTGTGAGGATTTTTGTTTTATATTAAAGGTTGATCCTGAAGGTTGTATTTATTTTTTGATCTTCACCAGTTAAGTGTTTCAAGTCTGCTTCACCATCAGAAGTAAAATCAGCATATCTCAATTTGATAACAAGTCTTCTCCAATTCTGATGGCATGTTTATCTTCATATAGTCTAGCTTCTCATATTAGTTCAACAATCAGTTCTAATATCACATTCTCTTTTATTAATGTTTTATAGTGAATTATGTGATAGTTCAGGTGGGAGAACATAAGGTTTATATTCATCCTATCGTGTATCGTTTCATTGCCATGATTACAACCCCCTCCATGCATCATCAAACAACCAAGGTATACCCTGCAAGTCTGCCCCTCGGTCGTCAGCACACAGCCTCTCTCCCCATCTCTGTCTAGAGTCCCTAGCCACTCCATCTCTCCACATCATCGTCTCTGCCTCCATCTCAGGCATCGCTGCTTCTCTGGGTAGGGTCCCGCTCTCGGCTCTTCCCCCTTGATGGTCCCAGGGACCTCCGCTTCTGGACTGAAAAGTCAATCACTCCCCTCATTTTGCTACATAGCTTCTACCTTTATATTTCCAACCCTCATAGTCAGTCCTGATAGCAATTATTCACTATTGTACCACAAGAGTCCTATCATCTCCTTTCATCAGTCCCGCCCAGACAGATTGGATACTACTCAGTGGAGATTCTACCTTCCTCCACGCCCTCTGGACCTAGGCTCCCTCTTGAAAGCCAGTCACTTCTTGCATTTGTAACACCCCATTTTGGGTAGCCAGTGTCCAAGTTGCCCATCCCTATCTACCCTGTGTACCGAGGGGGTGGGAATGGTCCTCGCTGTAGAGATTTGTTCCCTCTTTTGAGCTACTGCATCCATATGTGTAGGTCAAGTTCATCAAACTGTATCAGATTACTCTTTTTTCCTCTTCTTTCTTCTTCTAGCTCAGTTCTGACCATCCAGTCATTGAAGCCAGGTCAAGTGGGTATTATCTGCAAGTGTGAGTGTTCTTGTGCATATGCCCTCACTTCTTATCAGATGGACGCTTCACTCTCCACTCTAGTCCTCTGTGGCTATGTCACTGACTCTGGGCCCAGGAGTCCCCAGGTCTTGCCATACTACTGGCCAACCTGGTCTCCACCAGGGTTCACAGGAGTCTATTGAATGTGGTAGGACTTAGCTCATAGCTTCACTGATGTTTTCCCCTCACTTCCCCTTGTCTTGGGAGGGGGTTTGATGTCTCCTGGGCAAACAACTTGCTTGTTCTTGTAGTAGGCAGTCGGACTGTGGTTACAATTCTTTGTGTTTTTCCTGCCGGTCTTTCTTTAAGAAGTATCTTCTGTTCTTCTAGCTGCTCCAGAATAGTCTGCTTGTCCTTTCAAGTGGAAATTTCCCACCTCAGAAGATTCTGGATGGGGTTCAGAATTCCACCTATGGTCTTATGCAATGCAGAGGCTCTTCAGGAAGTCTCCTTCACTGGGCAAGTTGTAACCCCATTTTAGGTATTCCAATCAGTTATGGGCAGACGATGGGCTTACAATCTTTCTATGGTGATACTTCTAGCTATTCCTTTCTCTCCCCCTCAACTATCTATTTTAAAATGGTATGCAAGGGAAACCAAAATTCAAAAGACAGCCAAGCATCTTACCCTTACTTCCCCACTTTCACCCGTTCAAAAATCCCTGTATCCCAGAGCCCTGTTGTTCCAGAGTTGTTCATACATCATTATTTACCTCTGTCCCACTTAGCCCATGCAAGCCTGCTTAACTGTTCTCCCAGCCGCCTTGTTCTCTAATGTTACATTCTATACAGACAATCTGAACTCAATGACATAGGTCTCCACTCCCATCCTGGACATATGATTTGGGACAAAAGTTTAAAATTAAAAAATTTTTAATTAAAAAAAATTTTTTAAAGATACAAAAGCCATGTATCACAAACTTAAGTAACATGATAGGCTCAGTCACTTATTATTCACTCTCTTGAATAAGAGCAGAAGAATGCATGAATTGAATATATTGCAGGCAATCCTCCGTAAAAACTGTATCTCACATGAACTTACTTCAAGACTTACTATAAAACAACAGTGACCAAGACTATGGTATCATTGAAGGGACAAACAGATTAATGGAACAAAACGGAGCCCAGAAATAGATCCACACAGTATAGTCTACTGATGTTTGCCAAAGGCATTTCAGAGGTGAAAGGATAGTCTTTTCAACAATTTCAACAAATGGTACCGAGATAACTGACCATCTATATACCAGAAAACAAAAAAAAAGGGTATAATTCACTTATATGCACATAGACCAACTTCTTACATGACCTCTAAAGAATATAAACTTGAGAATTTTTTAGTCTACCTAGTTGACAAACAGTATTTATTAAGCCTACATATTTCACAGAGTCCTGGTGTGGCACTGTGGCTTAATGCACTGGACTACAAAGTCAGTTTGAACTGAAAGGTCAACGATTCAAGCTCACCAGCTGCTCCTCAAGAACTCTATACAGGGTTACTATGGATAGGAACCAACTAGACAGCACTTAAAATCAATGACACATATTTCATAAAAATTAACTAAAAATGGATCACAGATCAAAGAACAAACCTATAACAAATTAAACAACTTCTAGAATTTAAACATAGGTGAAAAATCTAAGTGACCTTGACATTAGTGATACCTTGTTACATACATTTCCAAAAGTACGAGGCATAAAAGAAAAAAAATTCAATAAACTGAATTCTATTACAATGAAATTTTTCTACTGTAACACCATTAAGAGAATGAAGACATTCTACAGACTGGGAAAACCTATCTACAAAACATTTATCTAACCAAGGATCAGAAATTAAAAAAAAAAAAAAA
>NW_006408522.1:35196713-35197747 GCF_000296735.1 Chrysochloris asiatica | reverse complement strand
TGAGGATTTTTGTTTTCTTTACATTGAGATGCAATCCATACTAAAGGCTGAGCTCTTTGATCTTCATTAGTAAATATTTTAAGCCCTCTTCACTTGCAGCAAGCAAGGTTGTATCTATCATCTGCATATCACAGGTTGTTAATGAGTCTTATTCCAATCCTGATGCCATATTTTTCTTCATATAACCCAGCTTCTCAGATTATTTGCTCAGCATATAAGCTGAATGAGTATGGTGAAAGAATACAACCCTGTCGCACACCTTTCTTAATTTTAAACCATTCAGTGTTCCCATGTTCTGTTCAAACAACTAACTGTTTCTTGGTCTAGGTTCAGGTTCCTCATGAGCACAATTAAGTGTTCAGGAATACTCATAATTCACAATGTTGTCCATAGCTTGTCATGATCCACACAATCAAAAGCCTTTGCACAGTCAATAAAGCACAGGTAAACATCTTTCTGGTATTCTCTCCTTTAAGCCAAGATCCATCAGACATCAGCAATGATATTCCTTGTTCCACGGCCTCTTCTGAATCCGGCTTGAACCTCTGGAAGCTGTCAATGTATGCTTGCAGCCGTTTTTGTATTAACTTTAGTAAAATTTTACTTGCATGGGATATCAAAGATATTGTCTGATGATTTCCGCATTCTGTTGGGTTACCACCTTTCTTTGGAATGGACACAAATAAGGATCTCTTCCAATCAGTCGGTAAGATAATTGTCTTCCAAATTTCTTAGCATAAATGAGTAAGTGCCTCACTTTTTTGAAAGATTTCAATTTTCATTCCATCAATTCCTGGTGCCTTGTGCTTTACCAATTCCTTCAATGAACCTTGGACTTCCTCCTTCAGTATCATTGGCTCTTGATCATATGCTACCTCTTTAAACAACTGAACATCAACCATTGCCTTTTGGTACAGTGACTCTCTGTGTATTCCTTCCATTTTCTTTTGATGCTTTCTGCACTATGCAATAATTTGCCTAGAGACTCCTTCAATAATGAAAGTCGAAGCTTGAATTTTTTGTTCAGTTTCCCC
>NW_006408522.1:35187478-35196413 GCF_000296735.1 Chrysochloris asiatica | reverse complement strand
CTTCTGGTCTTTGGTCTTTAGTGTTTAATGTATCAAATCTGTTCTTCAGATGATCTCTAAATTCAGGTGGAATATATTCTAGGTCATATTTTAGCTTTTGTGGACTTGTTTTCATTTTCTTCACCTTCAGTTTGAATTTACATATAAGCACTTGATGGTGTGTTCCACAATCTGCCCCTGGCCTTGTTTTGACTGATGATATAGAGCTTTTTCATCATCTCTTTCCGCAGACATAGCCAATATAACTTCTCTGTATTCCATCTGGTGAGGTCTGTGTATAATCAACCCTTATGCTGTCTAAAAAAGTATTTGAAATGAACAAATCATTGGTTCTGCAGAATTCTATCATGCCATCTCCAGCATCATTTTTTATCACCAAGGCCTTATTTTCCAACTACTGATTCTCCCTCTTTGTTCCCAACCTTTGCATTCCAATCACCAGTAAAGATTTTGATTGCACGTTTCATCAATTTCAGATTGAAGAAGTTGGTAGAATTCTTCTATTTCATCCTCATTGGCTTTAGTGGTTGGTGAGTAAATTTGAGTAACAGTGCTATTAACTGGGCTTCCCTGCTGTTTCTGTTGTCGTCAAGTGCTGTTGAGTCAATTCTAACCCATAGCGACCCTATATAGGGTTTCTGAGGAGGAGCTGGCGAGCTTGAACTGCCAACCATTCAGTTCAAACAGCTTTTCAGTCTGGCATATTAACCCACAGCGCCACACCAGGTCTTCCCTGCAGGGGCACACATATTATCTTATCTCAGACAATGTTGTACCTCAAGACTGATCTGAATATGTTCTTTTTGACAAGAATGCAACTCGTCTGTCAGTCTGTCATACTGTGGTGGTTTATGAGTTGCTGTGATTCCGGAAGCTATGCCACGGGTACTTTAAATACCAGCAGGGTCACCCAGGGTGGGCATGTTTCAGATAACCTTCCAGACAAAAGACAGACTAGGAAGAAGGTGTGACGAACTACTGCTAAATATTTAGTCACTGAAAACCTTACAGATAACAGAGAAACCCTGTCAGATATAGTGCCAGAAAATGAGCCCCTCAGGTTGGAAGGCACTCAAAATATGACTAGGGTAGAGCTCACTCCTCAAAGCAGAGTTGACCATGATGACACAAATGGAGTAAAGCTTTTAGCCCCTTCATTTGCTGATGGTAACAATTCAAAATGAGGAGAAGCAGCGTAATATATCTGTTAATAATGGGATGGGAACATGGGCTGTACAATGTATGAATCTAGCAAAATTGAAAGTTGTCAAAAAATTAAATCCAATACAAAAACATCAATATCCTAGGCACTAGTGAGCTGAAATTTACTTATATTGGTCATTCTGAATCTGACAATCACATGGTTTTCTATGTCAGAAATGACAAACTGAAGAGGAATGGCATCAAATTCATCATCAAAAAGAACATTTCGAGATCTATCCTGAAGTACAATGCACACCTACAAGGAAGACAAGTTAATAGCACCTATTTTTCAAATTTACTCACCAACCACTAAAGTCAGTGATGATGAAATTGAAAATTTTTTATCAACTTCCTCCTTCTGAAATGGATCAAGCATGCAATAAGGTATATTGACAATTACTAGTGACTGGACTGCAAAGACTGGAAACACAGAGGATGGATCACTAGTTAGCAAACAGTAATAGAAACAATGCAGGAGATTGCATGATAGAATTGTCTAAGATCAATGACTTCCTAATTGCAAATACCATTTTTAAACAAGACGATCGTATACATGGACCTCACAAGATGGAATACACAGACATCAAAATGATTACATATGTGGAAAAGGATAGTGGAACAGCTTCATATCATCAGCCAAAACAAAATCAAGGGCAGACTGTGGAATAAACCATCAATTGATCCTATGCAAGTTGGAGCTGGAGCTGAAGAAAATTTAAACAAGTCCACAAGAGCAAAAATGACCTTAAACATACCCCACCTGAATTTGGAGATCAAGAATAGATCTGTTACATTAGACACTAATCACTGAAAACCAGAAGGATTGTGAGATGACATCAAGAATATCATACAGGAAGAAAGCAAAATGTCATTAAGAACACAAGGAAGAAGAAAAAGACCAAAATCGATGTCAGAAGACACTCTGAAACTTGCTCTCCAGCACAGAAATGCTAAAGTAAATGGAGGAAATGAGGAGGTAAAAGTCCTTACACAAAAAATTTCAAAGGGCAGCTCAAGAAGACAAAGGCAAATATTACAATGAAATGTGCAAGGACCTGGAGCTAGAAAAAAAACAAAAAGGAAGGACACATTCAGGATTTCTCAAGCTGAAAGAGCATTAAAAAAAAATTCAAGCCTTGACTTCCCACATTGAAGGATTCTATGGGTTAAATGGAGTCCTAGTGTGGTGCTGTGGGCTAATGTGTCAGACTGCAAAGTCATTTGAACTGCAAGGTCGGTGGTTCAAGCTCACCAGTTGCTCCTTGGGAATCCTTGACTCGATGGCACTTAACAACAACAACAACATGGGTTAAATATTGAATGATAAGAAGGCATTAAAAGAATATGAAAGGAATACACAGATTCATTGTACTAAAAAGAAACGGTCAATGTTCAACCATTTCAAGAGGTAACATTTGACTAAAAGCCAATGGTACTGAAAGAAGTTCAAGGTGCAATGAAGGCACTGGCAAAGAACAAGACTCCGAGAATTGATGGAATACAAATTGAAATCTTTCAAAAAACTTATGCAGCACTGGAAGCATTCATTCATCTAATCCAAAAAACTTGTAAAACAGCTCTACCTGGCAAACTGGAAGAGATCCATGTCTGTACCCATTCCAAACAGAGGTGGCCCAAGTGAATGTGGAGATTGGACAATATCATTAATACCGCATACAAGTAAAATTTTGCTAAAGATAATTCAAAACGGCTGCAGCAGTACATTGAAAGGGAGCTGGCAAGAGGTTTAAATTGGTTTCAGACAAGGACATGGAATGGGGAATATCATTGCTAATATCATATGAATTTTGGCTGAAAGCAGAGAATACAAAAAAGATGTTTACCTGTGTTTTATTGACTACCCAAAGGCTTTCAATTATGTGGATCATGACAAGCTATAGACAACACTGCAAATAATGAGTATTCTGAACTTAATTGTGCTCATGAGGAACCTGTACATAAAACTAAAGACAATCATTCAAATAGAACTAGAGGGCAATGAGTGGCTAAAAATTAGGAAAGGTATGCGCCAAGGTTGTATTCTTTCGTTATACATCATCCTTGGTAAAGTGAAGGGTCAGCAAAAAAGAGGGTGACCCCCAAAGAGATGGACTAGCACAGTGGCAGCAACAATGGGCTCAAGCATAGCAATAATTGTGAGATTGACCCAGGACCAGGCAATGTTTCATTCTATATTGCATAAGGTCAGTATAAGTCAGTACCAATTTGAAGACACATAACAACAATAGAAACAATGACAAATTAAAATAGCTTATATTCAGAGGATAATAACAAATGTCTAACAGTAAGTACAATATAACTTGCACAGTACCCACTCAGTAATTTTGTTTAAATAGATTTGTACTACTATTATTCCACTTCAGAAAAAGAGCCAAAGGCTTAGACATGTTAATTTATTTGTTAAGGTTACACAATTTAATAGACATACTAGATTTGAAGCCAGACAATCTGATCCCTAACCCCTCATCTTTAACCACTATACTAAAAGACTGGAAAATGTCTGGAAAGATACACAATAAACAAAGAAATTAACGAAGGAGTACCACTACTTTGTTTTTAAATAGTAACATTTTTTACCTAGAATATAACCTAGGTTATGTCAGTACTTTCAATGAAAAGTGATTAAGACCAAAACCAAAGATGCTTTTTTAATTGGGATATAATTAACATGTATTGAAATACACAAATCTTAAGTATACAGCTTGAGTTGTTTTGACAAATGTATATACCAATATAATTCACACCACTATCAAAATACATCAAGAACAGCTCTATTATCTCAGAAAGTTCTCATAGCTTCTTCCCAGTCAATTCCCACCCAGTTGCCTGAGAGGAAATCACTGCTCTGATTTCTATCATCAGATTAATTTTGTATGTATTATAAAGTCATATAAAAGGAATAAAACTTTATGTACTTTTTTGTCTCTGGATACTTTTGCTCAGTGTTTTGAGATTCATCTATTTTGGTGCACGTAGCAGCAGTTCACTCCTTTTTATGAACTAGATTCTATTGTATGAATGAATGTAGCACAATTTACCTATTCACCCACCTGTTGATGAGTATCTAAGCTTTCAGTTCTCTTTGAGTAAATTCCTGGGAATGGAAATGTTTGGTCAAAGGGTAGGTATATGCTTAACTTTATGAGAGATCAACAACTTTCCAAAATAGTTTTACTAATGGAGTCCCGATATGGCATTATAGGACAAGCACTGAACTGCTAACAAGTTCCATGGTTCTATCCCACCAGCCACTACTTGGAAACCCTACGTAGGGCAGTTTGAGTCTGAACCAACTCAGTGGCACTTATCAACAACAGCATCAATAATGTACAAAAGGGCTCCAAAAAGTTCATGGAAAAATACCATTTTTTAAATTCTATTTTTATACTTGTTGAAGTCCCCTTGTATAAAATTTTCAGCTGTTTTCCATCTATTAACCAACACTTGGTGTTACAGTGGCACTGTAGGATCAGTACTGGGCTTTGAACCACAAAGCTGGCAATTCAAATCACCAGCTGCTCCTTGGAAACCCTACATGAGATCCCTAGTAGTCAGGACCAACTCAACAGCACATAACAACATTAATGATGGTGTCGCAGTCATTATCAAAAAGAACAAGATCTGTCTTGGAGTACAACGGTGTCAGTGATAGGGCAATATCCTTATGTCTACAAGAAGACCAGTTAATAGCACTGTTATTCAAATTTACGCACCAAGAACCAAAGCTAGTGATGATTAAGTTGACAAGCAATGGACAACATTGTGGAGAATGAGTACTACAGAACACTTTAATTGTGCTCAAGAAGAACCAGTACATAGAATAAGAGGCAGTTTTTCCAACAGAACAAGGGAACAATGAATGGTTTCAAATTAGCAAAGGTGTGTACCAGGGTTGTATTCTTTCACCATATTTACTCAAATTCAATCTATATGCTGAGCAAATAATCTGAGAAGCTGGACTGGATGAAGAAAAACGTGGCATCAGGATGGGAGGAAGACTCATCAATAACCTACAGTATGCAAATGATACAACCTTGCTTGCTGAAAGAGAAGAGGACTTGGAATACTGATGAAGATTAAAGACCACAGCCTTCAGTATGGATTGCATCTCAATGTAAAGACACATATCCTCACCACTGGACCAATAAACAACATCCATATAAATGGATTAAATACTAAAGACTAAAGACCAGAAGAGTTGTGGGATGACATCAAGAACATCATACAGAAGAAAGCAAAAGGTCATTAAGAAGACAAGAAAGAAAGAAAAGACCAAAATGGATGTCCGAAGAGACTCTGAAACGTGCTCTCCAGCATAGAGATGCTAAAGGAAATGGAAGTAGTAAGGAGGTACAAGAGCTGAACAGAAAATTTCAAAGATCAGCTTGAGAAGACAAAAGTCAATTATTATAACAAAATGTGCAAATACCTGGAGTTCGAAAACCAAAAGAAAACACACTCAGCATTTCCCAAGCTAAGGGAACTGAAGGAAAAATTCAAACCTCAACTTGAGGTACTGAGGGATTCTATGGACTTCTAGAAGGAGCTCTAATAGCGTAGTGGTTCTGAATCTGGCTGTGAACCTCAAGAACAGCAGTTCGAAACTAACAGCTGTTCTGTGAAAGAAAGATGAGGTTTTCTGCTCCCGTAAAGATTTACAGCCTTGGAAACCCAATACAGTGTCACTATGAGTCAGAACTGACTCCACGGCACATAACAACAACATGGCCTTCTAGCGGCTGCCTTACAAGTTTTCAAGACAAAGTTTAGTTTCAGAGCGAGTGGGGGAAGATAGAATCCCCACTGAATAGTTTTCCTCTTGTCTAGATAGCTCTAGTGAAAGAAGATGGGTGTAGGACTTTTTTGACTCAATAGTAATTGTTAGCATGACTAACTGCAATTGTCTCAACAGTAAAGTTAGAAGATGTGTAACAAAAAGGGGGAAGCAGTTAATCTCATATTCCAGAAACAGAGACCCTAAAACCATCAAGAAGGAAAAGCATGAGCAGAACATCAGATCCAAACCACAAAATCAGCGATACCAGAGGCACGAAGAGAGAGAACAGCTGAGGACTCTAGACTTGTGGAAACAGAAAGGCTTGCAAAATGTACCAGAGGCAAATATTGTTCACTGATGGTGCATGGAAGGGATTGTAATCATTGCAATGAAACAAAATACAATTGCTTGAGTGTAAAACCTATGTTCTGCCATGTAAGTTATCACTCAATTCACAATAGAAGCTTAAAAAAAATCCTAGTTGAACCCAAACTTTCCATTCAGACCAACAAATATTTACCAAGAGGCTACTGCATGCCAGACGTTAAACTAAATACAACGAAAAGAACTTGCCCTCAAGTAGCAGATTCAGACAAAGACTTCTACACAGAGCCCAGAAACAACTTGTTCAACCAAAGAGGTCAGTATAAGGGCATGGAAAGAGTCTGGCAAAACACAAGTCTAATGTTGACCCAGAACACAAAGTTTTATGGATTAAAAAAAAATAACAGTTTGCATTTTAAATAGAATGAAGAACTCTGAGCTAAAAAAGGATGACCCTTTCAAAAATTTGTAAAATGGCAGAGTGAAAATACTTTGGCCACCTCACAGGCATAATGTGAGAAGTAAGAAAGTGCTAATCCACTTTTCGCCTTCCCCATTATAAATTAATAAAATTTGAGTATTAGTCCCAAAGGTATAATTTGTTGCAAAAACCAAAACAAACTAACAAAAACCAGTACTAATGCATTTGCTTTTTTCAGTAATCATTTCAACTTCCTAGAAGAAAATTTTCATCTACACGGACTATAATATTATCAAAATAATAAAATAACCTTGCAAGCACAACTGTCTTAGGGAGTATAGGAGTCCTGGTGTAGCGTTGTGGGCTAATGTACTGGACTGCAAATTCGGTTTGAACTGTAATGTCGGCGGTTCAAGCTTACCAGTTGCTCCTCAAAGACCCTATACTGCATTGCTATTGGTTAGAACCAACTCAATAGCACCTTAACAACAGAGCTTTTAGTCAAATAGTTAAATTCATATTAGAAAGCATTTAAGGTCATGTTGTTGTTATGTGCCATGGATTCGGTTCCAACTCATTGCGACCCTGTACAGGGTTTCCGAGGCTATAAATCTTTACGGGAGCAGAAAGCCTCATTGTTCTCCCGCGGAACAGCTGGTAGTTTTGAACTGCTGTCCCTGAAGTTCACAGCCCGATTCCTAACCACTACGCTACCAGAGTTCTTGTTAAGTGCCATCAAGTCGGTTCCAACCCATAGCGACCCTATATAGGGTTTCCAAGGAGCAACTGGTGAGCTTAAACTGCTGACTTTGCAGTTCAAACGGCTTTGCAGTCTGGCACATTAACCCACAGTGCCACACCACGACTCCAGAGCTCTAGACATTATTAAATCAAGATATCCAAAAGAAAAGGAGGGATGTTTTCTGATGTAGTTGTTAAGTGGCATGGATTTGATTTCATTCATAATGTCCTGCACAGGGTGGGTTTCTTTCTGAAGCTTTAAATCTTTGTAGGAGCAGAAAGTCTGTGGAGATGGGGCAAACTGTAGAGACCCTTCAAAGAGTACAAAAAGAAGAAAAACTAGGCTACGTTAGAGATCGCCATGCCAGCACTGTAATAAACACTCCCCTTCCCTTTTCAGGAAATGAGGTGCCTGAGAAAAAGTTGCCCTGTAAGATACACACTGGACTACTAACCACATGGTTGACAGTTCAAACCCACCAGCTGCTCCATAGGAAAAAGATGAGGCTTTCTGCTTCTGTAAAGATTTAAGCCTCAGAAATCCTATGCAGGATAGCTATGAGTTGGAAGTGACTTGATGGCAATGAGTAGAAATCGATTCTAAACTCTGGAAACCTTGAGCAAATTCAGTTCATCCCTTGGCAAAGGAGAGATAACATTTGCTTGACAGTCATTTGTGAAAAATAGGGATCCCACACAAAGTGCTAAAAAATTCTATTGAGTCCCAGTATAGTTATAACCTTTTGTAATTCATAGAATAGAAAGGTAGTCTTGCGAATATAAAGTAACAGACACTCAAAAATAGTCAAAATTTACTTTTATATAGAATTTTCCTATACTAAAGGTCAGTGTTCAATTTTGTAGAAGACATACTAACTGGTGTGAATGGTAACTGAGAATTTATTAAAACTGTATTCTCCTAAAGAAGCCTGAAAATGGAAGTTCAGATATTCATCCCAAGAACAAACCACTTATAAAGAAAAGTTGACTTTTTTACACTAATTGGATCTGGCTTTTCAAACTCTAGATATTTTAGCTACTCAGGCCCAAGAGGATTATATTAATAAAAATAAAATTACTCCGATTATTTTCACTCCACATTCTACATAGTCCATCTGAACTAAGAGGTATGTTTACATAAAATTAGATGTTCAATAAACTCTTGGTAATATAACATAGTTATGTTAGATATTTTCCTTTATTCAAGACAAATTGGGGGGTGGGAGGATGTAGGAACCAAAACATCAGATTCCATGAAAACGAATTCCAAGTAAAGGTCTGTATTTTGATTTTGTTATATCACACATTGCTATAATAAGGAAACACGCACATTCTGTTGATTTTTTTTTTTTTTTTTTGGATAAAGGAAACAAGGGTAAATTGCTTCAATTTGATGAACCTGACCTATACTCAGAGAGGCAGTTACTCTAAATACCAACAGAGAGGGA
>NW_006408522.1:35163541-35186948 GCF_000296735.1 Chrysochloris asiatica | reverse complement strand
TTTTTTTAAAAAAAGCTAAAGTGAATAGAGAGAAATACTGTTAACTTATGGTAGGTACGTAGAGGGGATTATAATCATTGTAATGAAACAATGTGTATAATTTGTTGAATGTAAAACCGATGATATGCCATGTAAACTTTCACTCAATTCACAATAAAAAAATAACTATAACAACAACAAAAACAAACAAACAGGGGAGTGGTTACTCTTACAGTCCAGAAACAGAGGACCCTAGGACCATTAAGGTAGAGGAACACAGACAGAATGCAGGACCTTTGCCAGAGAAACAGAATGGCAGAGATAGGGACGAGGAGGGGGCGAGCAGCTGAGGACTCTAATTCAGGGGAAGAGAGGGACTGAGGCAGACTTGCAGAATGTGCCCTTTGGAGGTATAAATTATTATATATACATGAGTGTTTTTTTGTTTTGTTTTGCTTTTTAAAAAGCTAAAGTGGATAGAGAGAAATATTGTTAACTGATGGTACATGGAGGAGATTATAATCATAGTAATGAAACAAGGTGTGATTTCTTGAATGTAAAACTGATCTGTCCTGTAAAGTTTCACTCAATCCACAATAAAAACCTTAAGAAAAAAACACACACAAAAAAAACAAACACCACATTCTTAACTATTTCAATATTGTCTGAAGGACCCCAGCAAATCAGAGCCTCCACTAGAGTTTTTCAAGGACTAGTTTACTCAATCATTTATTTACAACAGTATTAACTACAAGGAGCTCTGGTAGCGTAGTGGTTACGAATCAGGTTGTGAACCGCAAGGTCAGCAGTTTGAAACTACCAGAGGCTCTGCAGGAGAAAGATGAGGCTTTCTGCTCCCGTAAAGATTTACAGCCTCGGAAACCCTGTACAGGGTCGCTATGAGTCGGAACCGACTCCACGGCACTTAACAACAACAACTCATAGATACTTACTTTACACTTTGAATTATAATCCACTACTGCTACTCTGTTTCTCAAATTGTTACAGCTTTATTCATTAGGAGTCCTTTCAGTTAGCTGCTGTTCTCCTGTGATAACCTCATCATTCTCTTTTATTTTTTCCTTTTTTGAGGAGCGGGGGGGTGTTTTTTGAGAACTTCCTTACTTTCCACAATATATTTCCTCCCCATTCCTAAAATCAGTCATTTGTCTAAGGAACCCTGGTTCCTTTTATGGGAGAATATTATTTATTAAAAGTCGAGATCTGGGCACTAGGTACATTCCTGGGGTTTAATTTCTTTTAACCCTGTCAGCTGGCAGACCATAAGAATATATGTAAATGTACTAACCCAACTACTTACATATATTTATTTCCATATGTAACCTGTACCTATATTAAGTTAAACATATTTTTGTTGTTGAGTGCTGTCAAGTCATTTCCGACTCATGGCGACCCTGTATAGGGCTTCCAAGGAGCAGCAGTGAGTTTGAACCACCAACCTTGTGGCTCAAACTGAACTTGAAGTCCAGTGCTTTATCCCACAATGCCACATGAGTTCCTGCTCCTCTAATCTACGGATTATTCTAGCTTTTCCCCCTTGCTTAACTGAAAATTCTTACTCTAACTGAGAAATCTGGCTCTTGCCATCTTCTATCCATTTACTTAATTGTTCATTTGTAGTGTACTTATTTAGCAATACCAGAATTGTTATCTTGCAACCTGTAGGAGTCCTGGTATGGCACTGTGGGCTAATGCGTCAGACTGCAAAGTCATTTGAACTGCAAGATGGGTGGTTCAAGCTCACCAGCCGCTCCTTGGAAACCCTATATGGGATCGCTGTGGGTCGGAATCGACTCGACAGCACTTAACAACAACAACCACTGTAGGAAGCAGTCCTGGTGCTATAGGATAAGCAATGGGCTACTAACCACAAAGTTGGCAGTTCAAACTCACCAGTCGCTCCTGGAAACCCTGTACAGGTTGCTATGAGTCAGTAACAACTCAATGGTATGTAACAACAATAACCTATAAAAAACAACTTTTATCAATTAGAATAGTATTCCTATGCAGTTCCTTTTGCCTTGTTAGTCTTGCAAACTCCACTCATTTCCAGAGTTACTTAGATTAGCACCTTTCTCAGTGAGGTTTTCTTTCAGTGAGATGGTTTCATATATTCGTAATAGTTAAGAGTCTCTTGTCACAATGTGCATCCTTTCCTGGAGTCACTTGACCTCCTAAATAATTTTTTTTTAACCTGCATATATCAAGTTTTTTCACCCTTAGTACTGTACAGTTCTGTGGGATTTGACAAATCTATCATGTAAACAATTCACCATTAAAGTATCATACAGAATAGTTCTACCAAGCAGTATTTTAACTGAATTAAATATTACAACCCCCCATGGAAACAACATGGTAAACTAGAAAGAGAAGCTTAAGTCAAGAGCTCTGAATTTAACGACATTAATCAATCTACTGATAGACTTTAAGACAATCAGCTATCCTCTGAGGGCCCCACTGCCTCACTATAAAAAGTATGTGCTCAATTAAATTATTATAATATACAACATAAATTAAAAACACACAGAAACCCTATACAGGGTAGCTATAAATCTGAACCAACTGGGTGGCACTTAATAACAAACAAGAAGTCAGGGGTGGTGTTAAACACTTAGCATGGATTATGTTCTTTCTTTCTAACAATTCTAAAGGTAGATGCTACTATTACCCCATTAAAAGATGTTATTAAAGTTAAGAGGTTAATTTTCATCAGGTCACTAGTGCCAAGACTCTAGAGCAGGGCTGACACACTATAACAGGGTCAAAATCCAGCATCCTGCCCATTTTGTAATGTCTGCAATCTAAGAATGGTCTTTACATTTTTAATTGACTGAGGGAAAATATTTCTCTCTGAAAAAATACTTTGCAAACTATGAAAATCATACAGAATTAAATTTTCAACATCCATAAACAAGTATTACAGTCCCATTTATTTATTTATTTATTGGCTGCAGCAGCTTTCAAGAAGCCCTAGTGGTGTAGTAGGTTAAACACTGTGCTGCTAACAGCAAGGTCAGCAGTTCAAACCAACCAGCCTCTAGTGGGGGAGTAATATTTACTCTTGGAAACCCTACTCTGTCCAGTAGAGTCACTAGGAGTCAGAATCAACTTGATGACAGTGAGCTATGGCTGCTTTCATAAGACAATGGCAAGAGTTGAACAGCTGCAACGAAGAACGTAGGACCCACAAAGTATACAACATATGCTATCTTATCCTTTCCAGAAAATGTTATCCTACCCCTGCTCTAGAGCCTGGTCCACTAACTATTATATTCTAAGAATGACTTTAAAACAGTAAACAATTACTAGCATCAGAATGCCACCCTGGGTAGAAATATTTTAGCATCTAAAATTAAAAGTTCAATGTTGCAAAATACAGTCTCTCTGAACTACATAAGCTTAAATAGAAAAATACACCTCCTATCAACATCTACTGGAATTTATTATGTAAATACAAAAGTTTAATAAGTTTTACCAAAACAGAATAAATTATTAATTTTTAAAAAGTTAATACAAGTATTTCTGCTTTTCCAAAGTATAACAACAACAAAAGTGAAAACTGAAACTACTATTCAGTGTTTTTGTTTTGCAGAGACCCATTAAAAAACAGTGTGCACCCAGAGCAGCGGGAATGGTGTCACCAAGCTCCTTCCCCAGGAACACTCAGTATCTTAACATCAAGCCACTGTTGCTTTGAATTATGTCTGTGAACACTATGAATATATGTTAGCATTATTTTAGGTGTTATGTGTTATTTGGTATGATTTAGTAGGTTACTTTTTGAGACTCAGGATGCTCAAAATTTTCCTCATATAAATTAGTAGTATTTGCTTCTTCACTCTGCCATTTTGCCTTATAGAAGGTTTCACAGGAAGGCTCTACGTTCAGATAATAGGGAAAACCTGTACAGCATCCTGCTCATAAGAGATACCTAGAAGAAGGAAATGTAGACACAAAAAGAGATCAGTGATTACCAAGGAATTGGGGAGGGAACATGGGGTCTGATTACCTAATGGGTACTGAATTTTTATTTGGGGTGATGAAAAAGTTTTGGAAAATGTACATTATTGTGAATGTAATTAAATGCACTGAATTTGTACACTTAAAATTGTTTAAATGAGTGACATTATATGATATCTATTTTACTTTTTTAAAAGTTAATGTATAATTATTTTCCTTACTAACGTATTTTCCACCTTACCTTAAAAAAAAAAACAACTGAAATGATTTTCTACTCAAAGTAAAAAAGTTCTCATCACAATCCTTTATAAAAGAAGGTGGCATTTATAACTGCAGCTAATACGTGTCGAGAGACTATGCTAGGTACCACTGTAAGCATTTTGTACATACTGATTTATTTCTCACAATAAAGTAAAAAACAGGTTTTTATTAAACAGGAATGATTATTATCCTCATTTAACAGATGAAAAAACTGAGGCATCCGTAACTTTGCAGAGACCACACAGTTAAGAGGGAGACCTAAATTCAAACCTAGGTCATCTGGCTCTAGCTTCTAGAAAGAATTCTGCTATACCAATCTATTGCCACTAGATTACACTGCTTCTGTTAACAAGGCTAAAAGATTAGAGCCTTTACACAAATGAAAACAATTAGTCTCAATCCATTTTTTTAAAAAACAAACAAAAAGCTAAGTACTAGTAATTCACATTAACACCTCTAGAGATACTTCTCTTATACTTCACTTATACTTCTATTATGACACTCAATTTGCAAAGTCCTTCTTTACTCTCCAAATTTACATATATAGCTGGATTAATTCACTTATATGCTCAATAATGGAGTTCTGGTGTGGCTCAGTAGGATGAAGCACTGGATCGCAAAGTCGGTTTGAACCTCAAGTTCAAACTCACCAACCACTCCTCAGAAACCCTATACAGGTTAGTATCTGACTCAACAACAGTTAGCAAAAAACACTCCTTAATACCGTGAGTGTGGAAGATGTTCAACAAATGATTGCTGGGAAGAACTAGGTCTAGTTCCCAGCTTTACTGTTGCTGTTAGCTGCCATCAAGTTAATCTGAAATTCTCCCCAAATCTTTGCTAATCACTAATCTGTTTTTGTCTTTATGCATTTGCCTGTTTCAGAAACCTCTTACAAGCAGGATGCTACACAGATTTCCCTTGCTATATCTGTTGCACATTGACCTCTACAACCCATAGGGTTTTCATTGGCTGATTTTCCAAAGCAGATCACCAGGTTTTTTTTCCTAGTTTGTCTCCACTGAAACCTGTTCAGCATCAAGTTGGTTACAGCTCATGGTGGCGCTATGCATGCAGGGTAGAACTGCACAATACAGTTTTCAAGGCTGTGACCTTTCAGAATCAGATTGTTGGACCTATCTTCCAAGATGCCTCTGGGAGGATTCTAACTGCCAACCTTTCAGACAAGTGCTTAGCCATTACTTCCACCCACGGATAACTGTTCAACATCTAACACAAGCCTCCACTGACAGATACGTGGTGATTGCACAAGAGCTGAACTGGCCAGGAATCAAACCCAGGTTGCCCACATGGAAGGCTACCACTGAACCACGAATGCCCCCATAACCCCTAGCTTGTTGTTGTTAAGTGCCATCGAGCTGGTTCTGACTCATAGCAACCCTATATAGGGTTTCCAAAGAAAGGTTGATAAACTTGAACTGCAAACCTTGCAGTTCAAACCGACCTTGCAGTCCAGCACATTAACCTGCAGCGCCACATTGTGTCTGCTCTGTTCTTAAACCTAATCCATCTTCTGGGCTACAAAGTTTCATGAATAAATCACTTGTTATCCAAGTCCTATCTAGAAATATTTACTTTTCAAGGTTTGTTGTTGTTGTTAAGTGCCGTCGAGTCGGTTTCCACCCATAGCGACCCTGAATAGGGTTTCCGAGGCTGTAAATCTTTACGGGAGCAGATCGCCTCATCTTTCTCCTGCGGAGCGGCTGGTAGTTTCGAACTGCTGACCTTCCGGTTCGCAGCCCGATTCGTAACCACTACGCTACCAGAGCTCCTTTTTCAAGGTAGTTCTAACTATATCTCAGTCTTTATCTTTGTACAAAAGTCTTACCATTGCCTTCGTCACTCTGCCATTTTCTGAAAACTTCCCTCCTTAATTTGTTCTTTCTTGAAGCACAATAATTGGAACCCATTTAACAGTCTAAGGCTAACTGTACTTCATGGTATATTTGTTTTTTGATGTTAACTGTATTTTATATGGAGTCATAGTGTGGTGCTGTAGGATAAGCACTAAACCAAAAGGTGGGTTTGAACCACAAGGTCGGCAGTTCAAACTCACCAGCAGCGTCTCGGAAACCCTATACAGAGTTGATATGAGTCAGAACTGACTAGACAGCACTTTTAACAGCAACAACATTTTATATATTTAAAAACCATATTCTAAGAAAGGACTCACAGGCTTCATAAAACAACTGCCACAAAAGTCTAAAAGAAAAACCCAGATTCCCTGCGCCGCAGACCATCACAAGGTTATGTCAATCCTTGGTTGAGAAACAGTTTACAAAGGCATGTCACATCGTTCATCAATTTTCTCTAGTTACGGGAAGCATTTCGTCTCAGTGATTCATTTTTATCTAATTTTTCAACTACACTTACTATTTCTGATATTACACATAAGAAATTTCCCATACATGGTTCTCACTAAAAACAGACAATAAGTTGTTTTTCAGTCAACTTTCCAATCCTAAGTAAGCCTACTGTATCATAATGAGCAGGTGAATCCAATATCTCTATAACTGAATTCGACTTAATGTAAACAAAGGATACTTGTAAGCTTAGACTCCTTTACAAAATAGTCTTCTGAATAGTTTAAGGAAAAACAAGTATAGAAAGAAGTGTATTCTGACTGAAATTTGTGGGCTTCCCAAGGTATCTGTTTTCTCATCTGTAAAATGGGGATATCAATCACAGAGAATTTTGTGAGAACTAAAATAACAGTAACAATATATGAAATACTTAACAGATATTGGTTCATAAGAGGTGATTAACAAATGTTAGCACCTATGCCCTTCCTACCCTCTACTTACATGCTAAGAAAACAAACTAACCAAACCCAATGTCATCAAGTTGATTCTGACTCAGGGCGTACGTATGTGTTAGAAAACAGAACTGCTCCAAAGGATTTTCTTGACAACAATCTTTATGAAAGCAAATCACCAGGCCTTTCTTCTGCACCACTGCTGGGTGCATTAACCTTTAACCATTAACCTTTAGATTAGTGCAAATCATTTATGCCACCCAAGGAACTTACCATATTAAAATTCATACACTTAAGATCTAACTCTAATGCCTGTCATCACTTATTTTCCTATACAAGCTCAACTTCCTAATAACCTTATCCCATTCAGTCCACTCTAAAATTCATTGTATCCCAGCATTTATATTTTGTAGCAGCTTGTGTGTTGACATGTAAAATCTCCAAGCAGTTTTTTAATCTTCTCATGAGTAGAATAGTCTATTACTCCTTTCCTAGTTTTGTGTCTATGCAACTAACAGTATAAAACTGTTATGACACCTTCCCAGTAGTACTATGACAAACTTTCATTGAATGGTATAACACTACAGTTCATGGTCTGTTGCTAAGCCTTAATCACATTTAAGTCAAAATGTTCTTATTAGTCATAAACATTTCTAATCACATTTTTATTCTCTATTGTGTTATTCCCTATCAAAAGACAGATTTTTAAAAGTTGCTTTCCATTTTTCTGAAACAAAATGTAGGCAGAAATAATACAGTAAACTAAAGTAATGCAATTTAATCCCTTAAAGAATAAAATTTATTTTAGGACCCACAGGTATTCTACTTTTACCATACATAAAAATCTCTCAAGGAAGAAGTGCTTGAAAATTTCAAGCATAAAATGCAAGAGACTTGGAATATTATTCAGCAATAAAAAGGAATGAAGTACTGACACAAGTTACAGCATGGTTCTACCTTAAAAATATTTCATGAAGTGAAAAAAGGCTGCCATAAAAAGACATGGATTGCATGATTCCGATTATATGAAATGTACAAAACAGACAAATCCAGAGACTGAAAGTGGATTGTGGGTGGGGAGTGGTGGTGGTGGGGGTGATGTGCTGTGGAGTCAGTTCCTACTCATAATGACCCTGTACTGGGTTTCTGAGGCTGTAAATCTTTACAGGAGCAGAAAGCCTCATCTTTCTACCTCGGAACAGCTGGTAGTTTCGAACTGCTAACTATGAGGTTAGCAACCGGATTTGTAACCTCTATGCTACCAGAACTCCTTATGGTTGGGGAGTAGGAGTGAGGAATAGAATGGCACGAATATGAGGATTTCTTTTTAGGATGATAGTTGCACAACTCATACGAACATGCTAAAACTCACTGAATTATACAGTTTAAAAGACTAAATATTTGATATGTAACTTATATCTCAGGCTTTCTGCTCCCACGAAGATTTTTAAAGCCTTGGAAACTGGAAACTCTATACAGAGCCCCAAGGAGAAGGAACCAACTCGATGACACTTAACAAAAGTTTTTTGTTTTGTTTTTGTTTTTTAAAAAAGGTCCGTAGTGAAAATTTCGTCGAGAAAGAAAATCATCAAAGTCATTCATTGGAATATGGAGCTGGTTACATGTGATGTCTGTGAGGTCAATCTCCAATTTTCCTCCCCTCTTCCTACCAACACTATTGACTAGATGGCAACAGATTTGGTGTTTTGGTTTAATACTCCAACAAGCAATGACCATGTAACTAGCGAAGTTCTGCATCAATGAAGAATTCGGAGAACAGTTGGCTGTTGACTATAATAGTTTAGAGTGTGCCTCTTCAGGCTCTATCACTCCCAAACTGTAGGGGGCTTCCAACCTCAGTGATTACGGAAGTAGATTTTCCATCGGCAAGCTCAAGAAGGAATGTCAAAATAGGATGACACTTGCCTAGACGCCCTGCAAAAGCCCAAATAAGACTACTAATTCCGTGCACGTGTTAGCCTGCCCCCACCAAATATCACCACCAACCAGCAGTGTGCACCATTCCCAACGTGCGCCCATAAATTGACGCTTAACACACAATCAAGTCCTCTGATAGCATTTGTTTAAAATGACAAGTGAAACTCTCGCTCAGTTCCCACACGAGCCCAACCAGCCCCCGCCCTGCCCCACCCCACCCCCAAACCCACACACGTGTTAGCCCGACACCGCCCCACCGGGTCCCACGTGCACCTGGTCTAACACACTCCCCACGTGTGGGCACCCCACGGGCTTCCTCGGGTAGCTAAGGTCACCGCGTGACCGTCAGGTCTCTAGAGGTAAGAGAAGGGAAGGACAAGGCCCAGGTTCCAGAGGTCCCAATCCTGCGGGGAGTGTCCACACCCATCCTCCCTACTAACCCCAACAAATCCAAGGGCCGGGGGCGACGGCCCCTTTAAGAAGAGGCCCAGTTGTCGCCCATACAGAGGGGCGCAACGGGGCCCACACAGCCTCCCCTCCGTTCGCCCGCCCACGTCTAGTCGCCTCACCTCGGGCCGCCGGGCCCCGCCGCCGCGGCGGCGGCGGGGGGGGGGCGGGGTACGGGCGGGGTCCGGAGGGGGGGGTCGCCCCGCCGACAGTGGAGCCGCGACTCGCTCGCAGGGGCCGGAGGACGGTGACTGCGTTGGGCGTGGGCGCTCCTAGCTCGCTCCCTCGGCGGCTCCTGGGACCCCAAAATGGCGGCGGCGCTGAAGCGGCTGCGGGCGCTGGGCCGGCGGCGGCGGCGGCCACTTTCACTCACTGAGAGGAGCGGAGCAGGGACACGGGGAGCCATGGCGGGGGGGAGGAGAGGCGCCATAGCCAGGCCAGAACAATCGAGCCGCTACTCGGCTGGCATACTCCCGCCCCGCCCACGCTCTCTACTCGCCGCCCAGTCCGAGACCACCCGCAGCGCCGCAGCAGTCCTCCTCGTGCAGCCCGCACCCCGCCGCTGCCGCCTGACGCCCCGCGCAGACCGGGGTTCGGGGGGAGACCCTGATCCATGCCATCTGAGTACAGATTGGTCGAGGCTGGGACTGGCGAAGATTGCCGAAAGGCGGCGGGGAGGAGGAGGAGGATGTCATCACTAGAGTGAGCAAGCAGATCTCGCGGGAGCAATTGTCGCGAGACTTTTCCGGGCCTGCAACTGCCGAAAAAAAGGTTACTTTTCCCGGAAGTAACGTCAATCAAAACGGCCCGTAATCTTGGGAATATTTGTTCTTGGAGGCAGAAGGTGCTATCGAATACTGACATGATCACTTGAGGGAAAGGATAGGCCTATTGTTAAGTGGCGTATAGGGTTCCAAGAAGAGACTTGTGGGTTTGAACTGCCAACCTTGAGGTTAACAGTCCAGTGCGTATCCTACAGCGCTACACCAGGATTTCTGGGTCCTAGGCTAGGCGCTGATCTACTATTCCCCAATTTATGACTCCTTTGGGAGGGGGAGTCCCATTGTGTAGGGTCACTTCTATAGTTGGTTGAGAACTTTTAGGTTCTAATACCATAACCGAGATGCTGTGGCATAGTTACGCAAGATTTCTGTATGAAAGTCTTGGGACTCAAATACTTAAGAACACCCAGTTATTGGAAATGTCACTTGTTTTCACATTCGCCTAGGGAACCTCTCTGAGAAGGGAATAACTAATCTTGCCTGTTCCAACTCCATAATATGAGCCCCCAGCTACCAACATTTACTAAAATTGTTAAGTGCCCTCAATTCGGTTCCAACTCATAGTGACCCTGAGAAACCGCCGACCTTGCGATTCAAACAAACCTTGCAGTCCAGTGTATTAACCCGCAGTGTAACACCAGAATTCCTTAACTAAAATTAATACAACCAAATAACCAAGATCTGTGTCTAGCTATAGATAAGGGTGGGAACTTCCTGAAAATTAATTGCTATTTCAGTACTTCATGTCTCTTCCTTAATTCATTTTATTCTGACCCCATAGCTCTTAAGTAGAAAAGCCTTTGCCTTGGTCATCAAGTAGCTTTTTTGTGCTAGATTTGAAAATTAATTTTGCTTAAGCACAAAAGATTATAGTATACTGCTCTTACTATAAAAAAGACAGGATATAAAGAAATGCACAGGTAACTGCTCATTTGTGTAAAATAAATAGAAGAAAAGCCAGCAGCTACAATTATTGAAACGGGCATAAAATGGTAAAGGAAAGGAGAGGAGAAATGAAACCAAGGTAGTGGGGATGAGGAACGAGTAGTGTCTTCCTGACTATATCTTTTTGTATTGAACTGCCCCATAGGGTTTCCATAGTTATACATCTTTATGGAATCAAACTGCCACATTTTTCTTCTGCAGAACAGGTGGTAAGTTCAAACTACAGACCTTTCCCCATTAGTAGTCAAGCACTTAACTTCCACACCACCTGGGCTCCTTGGAACAGCTCAAAGAACCATAGTAATATTTTACATACTTCTCACATACCACCCCCACCTCCCCGCCAAAAAAATCTGAAGCCAACTAACTGTTATGTTTGCCTATAGCATAGACCAAAACGAGAATTTTTTTTAAGTAGAACAAAACCCATGACCACAGAAACTATTTAGACTCATGGCAACCCCACTAGGACAGTGAAGAACTCTGCTCCACAGAGTTTTCTTGGCTATAATATTTACATGTGCAGATTGCCAGCCCCTCCTTCTGTGGTGCTGTTAGGTGGTTTTGAACCTCTAGGTAAGTAAACCAAAAAAACCAAACCCACTGCCATCAAATTGATTCCAATTCATTGCACCTATATAAGGTTTTCAAGGCTATAAATTTTTACGGGAGTGGAAAGCCCCATCTTCCTTCCACAGAGCAGCTGGTGGGATTGAACTAACCTTACAGTTCAGTGCTTACTCTACAGTACCACCAAGACTCCCTTTTAGGTTAGTAGTTAGTTGCAAACCATTTGTACCACCCAGGGACCTAAAAGAAGAATTGTTATTGCTTAATGCCACGGAGTCGTTTTTTGACTCATAGCAATCCTCTATAGGTTTCCGAAGAGCAGCTGGTAGGATTGAATCACTGGCCTTGTGGTTCACAGTCAATAAACCAGGTAAGAACCAGTTTGTAGAGACTTTTAAAGTTCAGACATAGATTGTCTATTGTGTCAGTGTTCTATTGCTGTGGTAACAAATTGCCACAAATTGAGTGGCTTAAAACAATTATCTTACAATCAGAAATCTGACATGGGTCTCACTGGGCTAAATTCAATGAATAGACAGAGCTGCATTCCTTCCTAGAGGCTCTAGGAGAGAATCTGTTTCCTTACCTTTCCAGCTTCCACGGGTCACCTGCATTCATTGACTCATAGCCCCCTTCCAACATCTTTAATGGCCACAGTGGCATTTCAGTCCTTCTCATATATAACATCTGACCTTTTAAGTACTCACGTGATTATATTGGGTCCACCAGGATAATTCAGAATCCTCTTCCTATTATGAAACTAGGTGGTTAGCAACTCTAATGTCATCTGAAACATGACATTAATTCCACTTTGCTATGTAACCTAGGATGTTTACAGGTTCCATAGGCATCTTATGTGTGTGGTGGGAGAATGGGGGGGTGGGGCATTTTTCTGCTACCACATCTATCCTAGAACTTCTAATGTGCAACACTATGTCTTTCATCCTATGACCTTCACAGTTGAGTCTAGTTTCTTCCAATATCTAATCCTAACACTGTCTTGTATTCTTGATTGAAAGTTTGTACATTCTTTGCATCAACTATTTAATAAATCATATTGTTTTTAACTGCCATCGAGTCAATTCCAACTCAAACAGTAACCCAGCATAGGGTTTCTGAGGAGCAGATGGTGGGTTTGAAATGCTGACCTTGCAATTCAAACTGACCTTGCAGTCCAGTGCTTATCCTGTAGTGCCACAATAAACCATAGAGAATTTAATCCACAGTTAATTATAGTTCAAATTTAATATTTTATAGAAATATGTATTACTTTATAATTCATTGTACCAAATTTTCTATTTTCCATCTAATGCAGGAATCACTGTGGTTTTATTTACACATTGTTCACCTTTATGCATTGTTTAATTTTATTATGATCATGTTTACAGCTGGACTATATGAAGAAAAGCTTGATATCAGGATTGGAGGAAGACTCATTAACAATTTTCAATAAGCAGATGACACAACCTTGCTTGCTGAAAGCAAAGAAGACTTAAAGCACTTACTGATGAAAATCAAAGACTGCAGCCTTCAGTATGGATTATACCTCAACATAAAAAACAAAACAAAAATCCTTACTACTGAGCTAATAAGCGACACTGTAGTCATCTAGGAAAAGATTGAAGTTGTCAAAGATTTTATTTTACTTTGATCCACAATCAGTGCCCATAGAAACAACAATAAGGAAACAAAAGAGCACATTGCTTTGGACAAATCTGCAAAATTTATCTCTTTAAAATGTTAAAAGTCAAAGATGCCACACTGAGTGCTAACATGTGCTTGAGCCAATCATGGTATTTTAAGTCATTTCATATGCATGGGAAAGCTGGACATGAATAAGACAGACCAAGAAAAGAATTGATGTTTTTGAACAATGGTGTTAGTGAGGAATATTGAATATATCAGGGACTGCCAGAAGAAGGAACAAATCTGTCTGAAAGAAGTACAGCTAGAATGCTCTTAAGAAGCAAGGATAGTATGTTATCAGGAGGGATCAGTCCCTGGACAAGGACATCATCCTGGGTTAAGTGGAGGGTTGGTGAAAAAGAAGAAACCCTCAATGAGATGGGTTTATACAGTGGCTACACAGTGGGTTCAAACATGGCAACAATTGTGAAGATGGCACAGACGGGGCAGTGTTTTCTTCTGTTGTATATAGGGTCACTATGAGTTGGGACCATCTGAACAACAACTAATAACAATATTTAAAATATATTAGACAATGAAACAATATTATCATTTTGGAGGAAATATGTCCAGTCAATTTAGGATCTATATATTTTTTATTAGATAATAAAGCAATGAAAAACAACAACCAGTATGGGGAAGGGGAACCAAGGGAGATATCCAAAAAGGAATACAATACATTGTTGTTAGGTGTCATTGAGTCAGTTCTGACTCATAGTGACCCTATACATGCAACAGAGCAAAACACTGCCAAGTCCTGTGCCAGCTGCATAGTCGTTCCTATGCTTGACCCCATTGTTACAGTCACTGTGTCAATCCATCTGGTGGAAAGTCTTCCTCATTTTCTCTGATCCTTTACTAAGCCTTCTCCAGGAATTGTTTCCTCCTAATAATATGTCCAAAGTACATTAGATGAAGTCATGCCATCCTTCATAAACACAAGTGAATTTAACTGTATTGCAAATGAGAACCATAACCACACTGAAGAGGGTGAGGAAGAAAAGAGCTAACCTAAGTAACTGAGGTAAACAATAAGAATATTTTGGCTGGATAATGTAAGGCTAAAGACAAGAAAAAGTGTAGATAAATACGTAATTGACATAGTAAAGCATTTTAGCAGTTTTCAAGCTATACTAGGATTGAAAAGGAGCCCTTGTGGCACAATGGGTTAAGCACAGGGCTGCTAACAACAAGGTTGGCAGTTAAAACTCACCAGCTATTCCGTGTAAGAAAGATGAGGCTGTCTGCTCTCGTAAAGATTTATAATCTCAAACACTATGAGTCAGAATCAACTTGATGGCAGTGAGTTTGATTTTGATTTGTTGTTAAGTTCTGACTCATAGAGACCCTCTATAAGGTTTCCAAAGAGTGGCTAGTAGATTTGAACCACCAACCTTGTGGTTAGCAGCCTAGTACTTATCCTATAGCACCACACCAGGATTCCTAGGTTTGCTTTAGTGTTGAACAAATAAGTAAATACAGGTGGTGTTGTTAAGTGCTGTGGAGTTGGTTCTAATTCAGCAACTTTGTATAGGGTTTCTGAGGAGCAGCTGGTGGGTTTGAACCACCAACCTTGTAGAAAGCAGTCTAGCACCACACCAGGACTCCAAATAGGAGAATCAGTAGATAGAAAGCTGGCTTTCTCACTGTTGGAAAAAGAAGTTATAAGTAATCAAAGGGGGAAAACTAAAATGAAGCTTGTGGAGTTGGACTGGAATCAGAGGTATTAGTACAAACTCATGCTTTAATAATAAGAATTTATTTTGGTAGATACAGAAATACAGATGGGGGATGTGTATGCCTAGATTAGTATTGTTACGTTCCATTGAGTTGAATCCAACTCCTAGCGACCCAGTAAAGGGTATCTGAAGAGCTGCTGGTGAGTTTGAGCCACTGAGCTTGCAGTTAGCAGGTATAGTGCTAATCCTACAGCACCACACCAGGACTCCATTAAATTCATATACATATATTTCGTAGTTGTAGATCATGAGAAAGGCAGTCATGGTGCTGCAAAAGCTAAGTGCTCGATGTTAACCAAAAGGTTGATGCTATGAATCCACGCAAAAGTTATAATGGAGAAAAGACTCGGCCATCTACTTCTATAATGATTGTTGTTGTTAAGTACCATCAAGTCAGTACTGACTCATATTGATTTTCTATAGGGTTTTTGAGAAGCAGCTGGTGGGTTTGAACTGCGCATTCGCAGTCCAGTCCTGATCTTACAGTGCCACACCAGGAGTACCCTGTAAAGATTGTTGTTGTTAAGTGCCGTCAAGTCAATTCTAACTCATAGCGACTCTGTATAGGGTTTTCAAGGAATGACTGTGAGTTTGAACCACTGACTCTGTGTTTCAAACCGACCCTGCAATCCAGTGCATACCCTACAGTGCCACAAATAAAATCCTATTGAGTAGTTCATTCATATGGAGTCTTGGTCTGGCACTGCAAGGATAAGCGCTCCACTGCAAGTGTCGGTTTGAACTGCAAGGTCGGCAGTTCAGATCAACCAGCACTCCTCAGAAACCCTATACAGGGTTGCTATGAGTCAGAACCGACTCCATGGCACTTAACAACAGCTCTGTCACATTCGGTCACTATGAGTTAGAATCAACTAGATGGCACCAAACAACAATAACAACCCAATGAAAGGGGCTAGAAGGAATAAGAACGCCTAGCACCTATGCCTTAATTTCTAAACACCATTCTCCAATAAAAGGAACCAAGAACCCTGGAAAAGTGTTTAATTCCAGGGCTGGGGCAGAGAAAATACAAGATCAGCTTGTAACATCTTATAGTATCAAAAAATTAGGAAGTGCTAAAAAAAATTAAAGATAAGAGATCATCAAAAGAACATAGGAGCCAATTTGAAAGCGCTCCTAATGACCAAATAAAAAAATAATGACTGCATTGGGTTATAATCCATAGACAAATATTCATGTGTCATAATGCTATAAACAAATGATTATTTAAATGAATGAGGAAGAAGGGATACCTTTTGCTTACAGTAGAATTCCAGTGAATAAATAAGGAAGGAAAAAGGAATCTCAAAAATCACTAGGCAGTCACCTTAGTAATAACTGTTGCAAATGGTGAATGCTAAAATTACAGATCCAATGACACTGAGTTGATTTCAACTCATTAAAATTAGTGGGTGAACATTTAAGGAGAAACAGGATTTGAAAAGAATCAAAAGTATCTATACCAAGATACATACTAGCCAAAAGAAAAGATAGTTACTTTATAGTAGTGAAACTCAGCAGAAACAGCTATTAAGTTATCAAGATAAACATTGTTACAAGTACAAAAAAAAAAAAAAAAACCCTTGATAATTTTGCAATGAGGACAAGCATCATTGCTGTGAATAGCCTCATTCCATTCATAAGAAAACATCAGACAATTTCAAAGTATAAACTTTTGACAAAATAACAGACCATCAAGGTCATAAATGAAGAGACCTGGGAACCTTGCAGACTGATGGACACTAAAGAAAAAGAAAAACTAATGCAGCGCAGAATCCAAATAGGATCCTAGAACAGAACAGGGCCACTGGTGAAATCAGAATGAGGCTTTTAATTAATAGTATTGTACCAATGCTAATTTCTGTGTTTTACTCCTTTTACTGTATGTAATAAGATTTTGTGTCAACTTGACTGGATCTGGATTCTCAATAGTTTAGCAGTTAAAATGTAGTTATGTGAGGGTTGGAAATGTAAAGATAGACATTTTGCAGCAGAAGGAGGGGAATGGTTGACTTTGCAGTCCATGAGTGAAGGTCTCTGGGATGGGACCATCAAGGGAGAAGAGCGAAGAGCAGGACCTACCCAGAGAAACAGTGATGCCAGAGATGGAGGCAGAGATGATGACATGGAGAGGTGGAGTGGCGGGGAACTCTAGACCCAAAGAAGGAGAGGGGCTGTGTGCCTATGACTGACCTGGGAGGGGGGTGAGGGGGTGCCCAGGCTTGCATGGAGGGGATTGTAACCATGTATGGTAATGAAACGATATATGATAGGATGAATGTAAAGTTAATATTTCCCATGTAAACTATCACATAATTCACACTAAAACTTTTTTTTTTAATGTAGTTAACACATCCATGATGAGATCTAATACAATGCACTCAGTCACTGGAGGTAATTTTATGTGATCAGCTCTGACCTAATGCGTTGTTCACTTCCGTAATGTTACTGAGACCAGATGCAATCTACAGAATTAGATGTATCATGAGTTAATCTCATTTGAGATATAAAAGGAGAGAGAAGTGAGTAGAGATGGAAGGACCCACTGCCACCAAGAAAAAAGAGCTGAGAATGGAGCGTGTCCTTTGGACCTGGGGTCCCTGCACTGTGATCCAGAGATTGATGCCAAGACAGAGAATTCCAAGGAATGGTGAATGTTGAACATTTCTCCAGATCCTATGCTCTGAATGCAGAGAGAATAAATTTGTATTTGTTAAAGCCATCGCTTGTAGTTCCGTGATAGCAACACTAAGTAACAAAGACACTGTGTTAACATTAAAAGTAGCTGGGTTGTATCTGGTTATCCAGAAAAAAACTCTGTGCCAGTTTTTAACCTTTTCTGATAAATCTAAAATTAGTTTAAAATAAAAGGGTTTTTTGTTTTGTTTTGTTTTTTTTCATTTCATTTGACTTCTCCACTGCATCCAACTGCATTCTTGAGACACTATCTTCCCTTGTCTTTTGAATTATAGTATTCTGATTTTTTGTTATCTCGGGGTTGGATCCTACTCTTTATAACTACAGCAAATATGGTCCACATGGTCACAAATGCTGGTCTTGACAAAACTACGGATATGCAAATACTACACAGGGTAGAAAAATATCCTAAAATACACACTCCAAAATTCTTAATCTAACTTGAAACCACAGAGGGGCCTGAAGATATTAGAAGCTGAAAGGATAAACTTAAGTTTTTCCTAGATGTGGCAGAGATGGCAACAAAATGAGCAATAATAACTATAAATTTGCACCAACCAACCATCAACCCCAAGGAGAAGATGTCATCATACTATTTGATCTTTGGGTAGCCAGGGAACACAGGGAGGTGAAAAGCAGATGTATTCTGCCAGTTTTGCACAGCACACACGTTTTAAGCATAAAAATGAGGGCCAGAAGGGAGTAGCATCCAATTTGCCTAGGAGGAGTTGATGAAATGAAATGCAGATGGGTCTCTTGTGATACAATAGTGAATAATTGTTATCAGGACTGATTGTGAAGGTGGGAAATGTAAAGGTAGACATTTTATAGCAAGGAAGGAAGTGATTAACTTTTCAGTCTAGGAGCAGATGTCCCTAGGACCATCAATGGAGAAGAGCCGAGAACGAACGGACCCTACCCAGAGAAACAGTGATGCATGAGATACAGGCAGAGACAACGATGTGGAGCGATGGAGCAGCTGGGGGCTTTAGATCCAGAGAGGGAGAGCAACTGTGTGCTGAAGATTGGGGGGGGGAGGGGAATAGTGTAGGGGGCAGGCTTGCAGGGTATACCCTTTGGTTAGTTGAAGATGCATGGAGGGGATTGTAACCATGGCAATGATAGGATGTATGATAGAATGAATATAAAACTAATGTTCTCCCATGTAAACTATCATATAATTCACAATAAAATACTAAAAAAAAAAAAATGAGGACCAGAGACCAGTGGTCTTTGGCCATAACTGTTGTGTTTTTGTTTTGATTTATTTGGGATTTGTTCGTTTGAAAACTAGAAACATCTAGCAATGCAAATCTAACAGCTGAATAAAAGTGAATCCTATCTCCTCCCAGCAATGTATATGCACTCCCTGCTACTACCATTAACTTCATGACTTCTGCAGATACTGCAGTTTGCAACTCCTATAATAAAAGAGTGTTTTTATTTCAATTTGTCACTGTCATTGGGAAAGATTTTGTTTTAATTAATATGGGGTTGGTTGGTAAGAGCTGTTGTAAAAACACCTAAACATAATAGCTAACATTTCATACTTATGTAAGTACCTGCAGTTCACTAGGGGCAATACACATTTACCTTGTATGAAAGCTATCATCAAACTATCACTAATATCACATGCTAGTAAAATTTTGCTGAAAATAATTTGAAATTGGTTACAACAATACAACAACAGGAAGCTGTCAGAAATTCTAGCTGGATTCAGAATAGGAAATGAATATCATTTGCTGACATCTGATGGATCTTGGGTTAAAGCAAAGAATACCATAAATATGTTCATTTGTGCTTTATTGACTGTGCAAAGACTTTAAATTGTGTGGATCAGGACAACCTATGGATAAAATTACAAAGAATGGGAATTTTAGAACACTTCAATTGTACTTATGAGGAACTTGTACATAGACCAAGAGGCAGTCATTTAAACAGAACAAGCGAATACAGAATGGTTTAAAATTAGGAAAGGTATACATAGGAGTTGTACCTTTTCATCATACTGATTCAATATGTATGCTAAGCACATAATCCCAGAAACAGGATTATCTGAAGAAGAAACTGCCATTAGGATTGGAGGAAGACTCATTAACAACCTGCGATACGCAGATGACACAAAATTGCTTGCTGGACATGAAGAGGACTTGAGATACTGATGAATATTAAAAACTACAGGCTTCAGTATGGATTGTACCTCAATGTAAAGAAAATAAAAATCCTGACAACTGGACCAATTAATGATGTGATAAACAGAGAAAAGATTGGGGTTGTCAAAGACTGTATTTTGGCTCCACGGTCAGTGTTCATGGAAGCAGCAGTCACAGAATTGAATGATGCATTGCATTAGGCAAATCTGCTGCATAAGTCCTATTTCAAGTGTTAAAGAGCAAAGATAAAGATGTAACTTTGAGAACTCCGGTGAGCCTGACCCAAGCCATGGTATTTTCAATTACCTCATAGGCAAGTGAAAGTTGGACAATGAATAAGGAAGGCCATAGAAGAATCAATACATTTGAATTAAGATATTGGTGAAGAATATTGAAAATATGATGCACTGCCAGAAGAACAAACAAATGTGTCTTGGAAGACATACAGGCAGAATACACCTTAGAGATGAGGTTGGCGAGATGTCATCTCTCATATTTTAGGTATGTTGCCAGGATGCACCAGTCCCTGGAGGAGGACATCATCCTTGGTGAAATGGAAGATTAGCAAAAAAGAGGGAGACCCTCAACAAGATAGACTGACACAGTGGCTTTAACTGTTATGATCTCAAACATCACAAATGTGAAGATGGCAAGGACCAGGCAGAGTTTTGTTCTGTTGTGAATAGGGACCAACTTGACTACACCTAACAATAACTATATCACACATCCCCTATTCTATCTCCTGGACTCTAGGTGTGTGTCACTGTAGGATCAGCACTAGACTTTGAACCACAAGGTCGGCAGTTCAAACCCACCAACTGCTCCTCAGAGGCCCTATACAAGGTCACTATGAGTTGGAACTGATTCCTTTGGCTCTTAACAGTAGCAATACTCTACCTCTTTCCTCCTTATATAACCATCATCCTGAATTCCATTTTCTTCTTTCTCTTGCTTTCACTATTAGAGTGTTTGAAGGTGATATGCAATGGGTATAGAGTTTATTTGGAGGGGGGGTGATGGATATGTTGTAAAATTGACTGTAGTATGTTGTAAAATTAGATATGTTGTAAAATTGTAAAAGTGTGGTAGTTACATGAATCTTTGAATATACTAAAACTCACTAAATTATACATTTATAATTTAATTATAAATATAAATGGGTGAGTTGTATGACAAGGACTTATATCTCCATAAAGATGTAAAACAGACACAAAAAAAAAACAAGAAGAGGAACAGTGTAAAGAACTTGGAGGTCAGGTTTCCCCATAAGCATCTCTCTTTTCTTTCTCTTTCTCTTTCTCTCTCTCTCTCTCTCTCTCTCTCTCTCTCTCTCTCTCTCTCTCTCTCTCTCTCTCTCTCTTTCTCTCTCCCCCTCCCTCCCTCCCTCCCTCCCCTCCCTCCCTCCTTCCTTCCTTTCTTACTTTCTAGAAATAGGGAGACAATACTAAGAAAAAGACAAACATGGATTTTTTTTTTAACTAATCTGATACATTGATGTGGTTCCACTTTAACAGTTCAGGAACTCCTAGCATGCATGGGACAGGTATTATGACGTTAGCCACAATAGCAGATGGTGAGGAGATAGCCCAGGTGCTATTCTAGTTTTTGTCTAAATCTAAAAGTCTGGCCGGCAGTGTCCTTCAGTGGGTCCCAACCCAGAATCTCTGTACATCTCCCAGGCATATACCAATCTGAATTCATACCCCCAACAAATCTGGACCCTAACTAGACAGATATTGGGGATAGGATGAATAACTGTTTATCCAATTATTCTCTCTGCCCAAACTGTATACCTGGGGAATGCTGTGTGTTAGATGAAACAAAGGAGAGAAACCAGTTTGTTTGCATGCCATCACATAACCAGTAATTGACAGAACCAGAAGGCTAGAGCTGAATGATGCATAGCGGACTCTGGAGGAGAAAAGAGATTACCCATTTGGTTTTAAAATGAGAGACAAACCCAAACACAGGTTCTAGATTGTTTCTATCACCCACTCATTTTCCCCACTTCTGTCAGCAGAGTGTTGGGTAGGATCTAGAGGAGTTTCCATGTGAATGTTTCCCTTTTAACAGATATTCAAACAAGTCACAGGAGAAGCAGAATCCGCACTTTGATAAGACTGAAACTTTCTAGCTAGCTCATCATGGATTTACTTATTCCATGAAAGTTGTGAAACATTGAGAAAGTTTTCAAGCATCCTGTCCACCACAGTTCATTTTTAAAGCCCTCTCTGTTTTTCAGTCTCCTCCCTTACACAGGCAATGCCAGGCCGCTCCTGCCTCTCCTCAGGGAAACACTTTGTTCCATTTTAGTCAACAACACACTTTCCACAGTACCCTTTACCCTACCAACCTCCCCTCTCTAGGATGGTAAAACACATTGGAGCAGAGCTCCCAGAGGACAGGGACAGTAACCAAGAGAGAGAGCTTGTGTGTTCCATCTTTCTCCAAAGCGTGTCTGGACTCAACTGTAAGTCTGAGAGAAAGTTAGTGAGAGGAAGGAGTCAGTTTCATTGAATAAGAACTAGGTGTAGAGGGTGGAATCCTGGTGTGGCACTGTGGGTTAATGCGCCAGACTGCAAAGCCGTTTGAACTGCAAGGTCGGTGGTTCAAGCTCACCAGCTGCTCCTTGGAAACCCTATGCAGGGACACTATGGGTCGGGATCGAGTCAACAGCACCTAACAACAACAACAAGGTGTGGGGAGGTAAGATCTACTGCAAGAAGACACTGAACAATTGAACTATCCAGCAGACCAAGAGGTCTGTTCACTGTTGTGATAGACCCTGACTCTCATTCTTCAAGATTTATATCACAGACAAGATTAGGCCACTCCAATTGTGACTAATTAATTAATGTATTAATGCATTCAGAGAAAAACCCAGAAGTTGTTCACCATTGTATTCACATTTTCATCTTAATAGTTTCCAACCAGCTCCTGTCTGTTTTGCAAATTTTGAATAATCAGAGTCAAGTTCTAAAGCAAAGACAAATGAAACTCTGACTTTGTCTCCATGGTCCTCACACTTCAGAGCTAATTCTGGCTGTTAGTCAAAATGTTAGAGAAGCACCTTAAACAAAGGCCTGGCAAGCTACTTCTGATATCCTCTGGGAAAAAGTCATCAAGTAATACATGATCTGACCATTACTGTAATAAAACCATTATCACACACATATAAAAAAAGAAAGAAAGAAAAAACCCTAGGGAGCAAAATTTTACTTAGAACTGCCAGGAGTCAGAGTCAATTCAACAACAACTTGGTTGCAGGTTGTGTTTTATACTTATACTGGGGTAGGTTTCCAAGTGTCTGTGTGTCTATGTGTGTCCAAGGAGCTTCTGGTCCTCAAGGGCCTGAACTAGAGCAATGGGTTTTGACAGGGAGCCACTATAAGAAATCAGAACTATGGACAGATTTCTTTAAAAAGTAGGTTGCATGGGAGAACAATTAGACAG
>NW_006408522.1:35146231-35162071 GCF_000296735.1 Chrysochloris asiatica | reverse complement strand
GTAGGTTGCACTTTTGGGAAACCAAAATGATAAAAGTGTACCAAATGGAGAAATAAAGCTATAAAAACACTAGAAGGAAGCATAGATTGAGTTTGTTGGGTTTTTTTATTTATTTATTGTGGAATATAAGGACCTTTTAAAGCTTGTTATGAAATCCAGAAGCCATGTAAGAAAAGACTGCTAAATATAATGGGTCTTCATAAAGTTCGTGGGAAAATTCCATTATTTCTTAATTCCATTTTTCCACAAAATTTTGAAGCCCCGTATATGATACCATAAACAATTATAACCTTAACCTAAAAATCTTTATAAATGAAGGAAAATGCTAATTTCTTTAATATGCAAAGAGTACTTATAAGGCAAATGAAAACAAGAAATTACAGCATAATAGGAAAACAAAGGATAAAAAACACTATTCATCCATTGCCTCAATAAGTATTTATGGAACACTTGGTATATGACAGGCATGATACTAGGCACTGGAGATGTAGCTTTGAAAAATAACACTATGACCAAAGTTTAATAAACTTATGAAAAGATTCTCAACCTCACTTATAATCAAATGAATATAATTTTTAAACACTGAAATACCATTTTTCACTTATCAGATTATCAAAGATTAAGCTTACTAGAGGCAAGACTGAGGGGATATTGGCATCAGCATACACTAAGAACTATAAATCAACAGCATGGGTTTAAAGGAGTTTTACTTCTTACTTTAAACACATCAGATGTGGTTGAATTTTTGTATATAACAAGTGCCTATTATTATTCAACAAGGAGCTCTGGTAGCGTAGTGGTTACGAATCGGGCTGCGAACCATAAGGTCAGCAGTTCGAAACTACCAGCGGCTCCGCGGAAGAAAGATGAGGCTTTCTACTCCCGTTAAGATTTACACCCTCGGAAACCCTGTACAGGGTCGCTATGGGTCGGAACCGACTCGAAGGCACTTAACAACAACAATTATTATTCAACAGCACTTAACAATAGCATGATTACTATTTTAAAAAAAATTTTAAGACTACATTACAAAATAAAACCATAAATTATACCTATCTCACTTTGAGGACCTATGAAGCTTTCTGGCAGTTATAGAACACTATTTTGTTTGTATGTGTGAGTGTGTGTTTCCATGCCTTTAATTTTATTGAGATATATAGGTATGCATCCCATAATGTCTGTCCAAGCAACATCTGACCACATATATATCTGTGGCTCCATAATTATTTTATTTTTAAACTTTTTGTTGTGAATTGAGTGTTGTTGTTGTTTTACAGGCATATTCTTAGCTTACGTGATCAAAACCTACTTTAGCTCTGTATTTTTCATTATGCAAAATTTACTGAGCCAGTTTATGTTCAGCATACAGTACTAGCTATTTACTCTAGTGAGGGAGACATCAGACTAAATTAAGTGCAGTAAAGCTGAAAAAAAAAAAAAATCATGGTGTAATGCGACAATTGCCACAAAAGAGGTACATACAAAGTACACAGCATGCTGTTAGGTGGCATCTGTAACTGCCAATAGGCTTCAGAGACAACTTCTCAAGGGCGATGAAATTTGAACCAGCTCATGAAAGGAAAGAAGAAATCTTTTTTATTTTTTTTTTACCACTGAGAAAAAGTAGTGTTAATTAAAAGACTCACATCAACATCAAAATCTAAATTAGGCAGTAGATTCAGACAAGACCACCTGAATTGCCAGTGTGGTAGAATCGAGAAGGGAATACTGATGAATTGGAGATGGCAAAATGCTGAGAGTTGAAAGGACACTTGGAACACAGGCTGAAAGTAAGAAGAGTATTGTTACATTGTGGGAAATAATTACACTTGAATGTCATGAATCAAAATGAGTATGAATTGTTCAATGGAAAATCAATTTTTTCTGTAAACATTCACCCAAATCACAATAAAAAGTTTAAAAAGAGTGAGAGACCTGGGTCTAGAAACTAAAGTCTGCATATAAATGTAGTGTTATCAATGATGTTTCCCTAATGAAATTTGAGGCCATTAAGTACCCCAGGTCACAGGGAACTCACAGGCTAACTCAGCTGTTCTGCTGTTCTGATTACTGCTGCTAACTAATGTTGGTGAATCTCAAACTGGTATCTCAAGGATAGGAAGTCCAGTCAATGTATTCTTCTGGCTTACACAACAATGTGAAACAACCAATTAATGGTGTGAACACAATAGATTCCACCGAACACCCTACATTGAAAATGGTGGTGGTGGTTATGTGCCGTGGAACGACTGATAGTGACCCTGTAGAGGGTTTCCGAGGCTGTAAATCTTTATGGGAGCAGAAAGCCTCATCTTTCTCCCACGGAGCAGCTGGTAGTTTTGAACTGCTGACCTTGTGGTTCGCAGCCCAATTCGTAACCACTACGCTACCAGAACTCCTTTATATTGAGAATAGAAAATGTAAAGTTGTTGAAGTCAATACCTGTAGTAAGAAAACTAACTAAAATTCAGATCCAGTAGCATTTCTGGTTAGAAAAGAAAAAAAAAACTTACTAGAAACAAACTGTAACAGGCCCTGGATCAGGGTGTAGAAGTTACCCATCAAGATTTTCCAGTGAAACAATATTTTTTGAAGCCTTTAAGTCATCAAGTTAATAATCCCTAAATGTGGTGCTGGAGGATAATCACTGGACCACAAAGATGGTTTGAACCACAAGGTCGGTAGTTCAAACTCACCAGTCACTACTCGAAAACCCTACACAGTGTCACAGTGAGTCAGAACTGATAAGACAACACTTAGAAACAACAAAGAAAGAATGAATCAGTGTTGTCCCTGGGAGTCTAATAACGACTGATATTCTAAGACCAGTCACTGCTATAACTTTGTTGTTATTGTTCAATTCCAACTCATAGCAACCCTGAATAGGGTTTCTCAGAAGTGGTTGGTAGGTTCGAATGGTCAACAATGAGGTTAGCAGTCCAGTGCTTATCTTAACACACCAGGACTGCAACTACAGTGTGCTACAAAATACCACATATGAATTTTTCCCTTAAAAAAAAAAAATTTAGCCTGGGAAATTGGGCAATAAAGTCAAAGAAAGAAATCTGAATTGGAAAGGAAGACACAAAACTACTAACTGAAAGATTGACAGTTCAAAACCACCCAGAGACAACTTGGAAGATTGGCCTGGTGGTGTGCTTCCAAAAAGTCACAGCGTTGAAAATCCTAGGGAGCATTCTACTCTGCATGAGTGGGATCACCATAAATTGGAATAGACTTGATGATAAATAACAACAGCAATTATGAGTTTGCTGACATGATCTTGCATGTAGAAAATCGTATCAAATAAAATAAATGCTATTAAAATTAATAAGTTCAGCAAAGTTTCAGGGTACAAAATCAATATACAAAAATCAATGTATTTCTAAATATCAGCAACGAATAATCTGAAAATGAAGTTAAGAAAACAAGTCTATTTACAGCTGCAATTAAAAGAATAAATACCTGGGGATAAATGTAACAAAAGAAATGTAAGACTTATACACTGAAATCTAAAAAACGTTGGTTGGAAGAAATAGAAGAAATTCTAAATTCGTAGGAAGACCTCTCATGCTCATAGACTGGAAGACTTAACACAGGTAAGAAGGCAATACTAATTGTTTTTGTTATCTAGTGCTGTCTTAACAAAAATCACACACAAGTAGATAGCTTTAACAAACAGAATTTCATTTTCTCACAGTTTAGTAGGCTAAAAGTCAGAATTCTAGGGGGAGGCTTTCTCTCTGTGTAGGCTCACAGTGTAGGAGGAATATCCTTAACTTTTTTCCACATTTATGGGTCTGTGTCCCTTAAAGATCCCATGTATCTTGACATCAACCTTCCTCTGAGTCTAGGAAGTTTCCAGCACAGGAACCTTGGACCCAAAGGACATGCTCTACTCCTGGCTCTTCTTTCTTGGAGGTAATTATTGTTGTTGTTAAGTGCCGTCCAGTCAGTTCCGACCCATAGTGACCCTGTATAGGGTTTCCAAGGAGCAGCTGGTGAACTTGAACTGCTGACCTTGCAGTTCAAACGGCTTTGCAGTCTGGCTCATTAACCCACAGCACCACACCAGGACTCCTCTTGAGGATAATAGGTCCTTCTTATCTCTGCTCACCAAAGATACAGCCTTATCCTGTAGATTGCCTCCTGTCTCATAACATAACTACCACAAATCCTGCATCATTAGCATCATTGTTGTTGCTAGTAAGTGCCATTGAGTTGGTTCCAACTCGTGGTGATCCTGTGTAGCGTTTCCAACATGTGGCTGGTGGGTTTGAATTGTTATGGTTAGCAGTCCAGTTCTTATTGTACCATGCCACACCATAACTCCATTAGTGGTATGATGGTGAGGATTTACAACACATAAAATAATTACAAATGGAGGATAATTACATCATACTGAGAATCATGGCAAGGTCAAGTTGACTCAGATGTTGGGGAGAAACAATTCAATCCATATTACTACCCAAAGTGCTGTACAGACAATACCTTAAAAAATCTAAGTTGGCTTTTTTGCAGAATTCGACAAGCTGATTCTAAAATTCAAATGAAAATGCAAAACACTGAATAGATTAAACCATCTTAAAACAGAAGAAAGATTGGGGGGAGTGGATTCACTATTCCCAATCTCAACATTTACTACAAAGTAACAGCTATCAAAACAGTGTGATACCGGTATAACATTAGACACATAGATCAATGAAATAAAATTGAGAGCTCAGAAGCAAAGCCTTACATTTACAGTTAATTGATTTTTGACAAAGGAGTCAAGTTTATTCAATCGGAAATAATATTCTTTTAAACAAATTATTCTAGTTAGTCACATTCAAAATTATTTATTTAGTCTAGTGAGGAAGACATCAGACTAAATAATTATAGTAAAACTGATTTTTTTTAAAAATCACAGTATAAAATAACAAGTGCAAAAAAAAGGAAGTATGTTGTACAAAATACTTAAGAATCTGAAAAAAGGGGAGACATCAGTAAATATCAATAAACTTCACAGAAGATTTCTTAGATGAAATTTTATGACTACTTCACAATATGTAAAAATTAACTCAAAATGGATCATAAATATAGATGTAAGTGTTAAAAGTCTACCAGTCCCGGGAAAAGTCATAGTATGATAACTTGTGTGTTGCTGTGATGTTCGAAGCTATTCTACTGATAGTCTAACTTCCAGCAGGGTCACCCATGGTGGACAGGTTTCAGAGGAGCTTATAGACTAAGACAGACTAGAAAAAAAAAAAGAGAAGCAGACGACGTTTGAATGCTTAGCCACTGAAAACCTTATAAATAGCAACAGGACATTGTCAGATATAGTGTCAGAAGATGAGTCCCTCAGGTTGGAAAGCACTGAGGTTGGAAAAGCTGCCTCCTCATAGAAGAGTTAACCATGATGACATGAACGGAATAAAGCTTTCAGGACCTTCATTTGCTGATGGACACAACTCAAAATGAGGTGAAACAGTTGTAAACATCCATTAATAATCCAAACATGGAAGGTATGAATCCAGGAAAATTGAAAGTTGCCAAAAATAAAAAGGAAATGCATAAAAATTGATATCCTAGGCATTTGTTGTTGTTGTTGTTGTTGTTAGGTGCCATTGAGTTGGTACTAACTCATAGCAACCTCATGCACAGCAGAATGAAACACTGCCTGATGCTGGGCCAACCTCACTACTGCTTCCATGCTTGAGTCTATTGATGCTGCCACTTGGCCAATCTATCTCATTGGGGGTCTTCCTCTTTTTCTCTGACACTCCTCCTTACCAAACATGATATCCTTCTACAGCGACTGGTCCCTCTGACAATATGTCCAAAATATGAGCAAAAATTGACTGGCTTTGACCATTTTGAATCAGACAATAATATGGTTTACTATGGCACAAATGACAAATTGAAAAGGAATGGCATCACATTTATCATTAAAAAGAACATTTTAATATCTATTTTGAAATACAATACTGTCCGTGATAGGATACTATCCATATGCCCACAAGGAAGACATGGAGTACTGGTACAGGGCCATAGGATAAGCAGTTGACCTCAAGGTCAGTTTGAACTGCAAGGTTCAAACTCACCAGTAGTTCCTCAGAAACCCTATACAGGGTTTCTTTGAGTCAGAACCTACTTGAACCCACTTAACAACAATAACAAACAAGGAAGACAAGTTAATACAACTATTATTCAGATTTATGTATAAATCCCTAAAGCCAATGATGATGAAATTGAAAAAGTCTACCAACATCTTCAGTTAGAAATCGTATCAAGCGTGCAATCAAGATGTATTGAAAAGTACTAATGATTGGAATGCAAAGGTTGGAATCAATGAGGAAGGATCAATAGTTAGAAAATATGACTTCGGTGATGCAAATCATGTTGAAGATCTCATGATAGAATTTCAAGACCAATGACTTATTCATTGCAAATACTTTTTTTTTTTTTTTCAAATACCTTTTTAAAAAAACATAAAAGGTGAATATACACATAGACCTCACCAGATGGAATACACAGGAATCAAATTGACTACATTTATGGAAAGAGACAGTGGAAATGCTCAATATCTCCCAAAACAAGGCCAGGGGCAGACTGTGGAACAGACCATCAATTGTTCATAAGCAAGTTTAGGCAAAAACTGAAGAAAATTCAAATATTTCACAAGAGCCAAAATATGACCCTGAACATATCCCATCTGAATTGAAAGACAATCTGAAGAACAGATTTCATGAATTAGAAACCAATGACCGAACACCAGAAGAGTTGTGGAATGACATCAAGAACATCATACAGGAAGAAAGGTCATTAAAAAGACAGGAAAGAAAGAGAAGACAAAAATGGATGTCAAAAGAGACTCAGAAACTTGATCTCCAGTGTAAAAATGCTAAAGCAAATGAAAGAAAGGAGATGTTAAAGAGCTGAACAGAAAATTTCAAGGGGCAGCTCAAGAAGACATAGTCAAGTATTATAATGAAATGTGCAAAGAGTTGGGAGTTAGAAAATCAAAAGCGAACATGCTCAGCATTTCTCAAGCTGAAAGAACTGAGGAAAAAATTCAAGCCTCTCCTTGCAATACTGAAGGATTCTATGGGCAAAATATTGCACGATGCAGAAATCATCAAAAGAAGATGGAAGAATATACATTGTCACTGTACAAAAAATAAATGGTCAATGTTCAACCATTTAAAGAGGTAGCATATGATCAATTACTGGTGGTACTTAAGAAAGAAATCCAAGGTACACTGAAGGCATTGGCAAAAAACAACGCTCCAGGAATTGATGGAATACAAATTGAGATCTGTCAACAAACTGAGGAAACACAGGAGATGCTCACTCATCTATGTCAAGAAATTTGGAAGACAGCTACATGACCAACTGATTGGAAGAGATGCATATTTGTACCCAGTCCAAAGGAATGGCAGAGAGGTGACCCAACGAAATGTGGAAATCATGGGATAATATCATTAATCTCATATGCAAGAAAAATTTTGCTGAAGATAATTCAAAAGTGGCTGAAAACGTACATCAACTGGGAACTAAAAAAGTCAAGCCAGATTCAGAAGAGAACGTGGAACTAGAACACACTATTCTGTTAGGAGGAAATACAGCCAAAATGCTGGTTAGAAGGCAAGATGGCAAGACTTCGTCTCTCATACTTTGGACAGGTTATCAAGAGGGACCAGTCCCTGGAGAAGGACATCATGCTTGGTAATATGGAACATCAGTGAAAAATACATTCCAAAGAGATGCATTGCCACATTGGCAAAAGCAAAGTCTCAAGCATAACAAAGGTACAGGACTGGTCAGTGTTTGTTCCGTTGTGCATAGAGTTGCTATGAGTCGGAACTGACTTGAGGGCATTTAACAACAACAACAACAATCCAGAATAATATATAACTGTTACAACTCAACAATAAAAACACAAAGAACCTTAAGTGTTACAACCATTGTTAAAAATGGTATGGTGCTTCCTCAAAAAGCTAGAAATAGAAATACCATATGATGCAGTGAGTTTTTTATTGTAACAGAGTGAAGGTTTACAAGAGTACCAGCTTTACAAAAATTCAACAAATCGTACACTTGGTTTCATCTCATTGGTTGCGACTCCCTCCATGCAACAACCGTTAGCCTGCTTCTTCCCTGTGATTCCTATTTGCATTCCACTCACACTCCTATCCTTTCTCAGCTTTATCCTTAGGCATATGTTGCCCTTTTGATTTTAAATGATTGACCATTCCAAGGTGAGCATACTTTGATAGTGTCATTGTCCCCTTCTCCAGAAATCTCTCTGGTGGTGGCTGCGTGCCGTGGAGTCGTTTCCAACTCATAACGACCCTGTACAGGGTTTCCGAGGCTGTAAATCTTTACAGGAGCAGAACACCTCATCTTTCTCCCACGGAACAGCTGGTAGTTTCGAACTGCTGACCTTGCAGTTCGCAGCCCAATTCGTAACCACTACGCTACCAGAGCTCCTTAGAAACCTCTCTACTGATTGGCTAAAAATTGGACCATGAAGGGTGAGTTCCTTTCCAGACCTAAAGAGTAGTCCAGAGCCTTTGTCTCAGGTTCCTCCAGTCTCTTTCTGATCAGTAAAACTGGGCTTTTTACTATTATTAAATAATTTTGGCGAGTTTAGTTCCACATTTTCTCTCGCTTTATCTGGAATCCTGTAATGTGATCCCTTTCAGGGCAGTTGGTAATTGTAACTGAATCATGAGCTTCTTCATTTCTTATCACTCTTCTTTCATCTGCACATGGATAGAACAATAGTTGCAGATATTCTGTTTTTAACACATTGAAGGTTTATGGCAACCCTGAATTTAGTAAGTACATTTTTACAACAGAAAGTGCCCACTTCGTGTCTCTGTATCACATTTTAGTAATTCTCACAATATTGCAAACTTTTTATTGTAAATTGAGTGCAGGGCAGCTACTTTTTTATTATGGCCCTTCCAGTCAAATTTCTCCATTTTGTGACATATAAATCCTAGCCTTTATGCCGATGATTATGGAACCGTTTTGAAATGAGTTGCTAAGGAGTATTGATCAAGGTGGGGCTAGTGAGTAAAGGTTTCGGTGGATCTAGTACTAAGAGTCTTGGTGCTAAGAGTCTTGGTGTGGCACTGTGGGTTAATGTGCTGGATTTCAAAATTAGATTGAACTGCAAAGTCAGCAGCTCAAGCTCACCAGGTACACGTCGGAAACTTTATACAGGGTCCCTATGGAACAGAACCTATTCTACAGCACTTAACAACAGCAAGTATTAAGAGGAGTGCTAGTGTGGCACTGTGGGCTAATGCGCTGGACTGCAAAGTAAGTTTTGAACCACAAGGTCAGTAGTTCAAGCTCATCAGTCACTCCTTGGAAACCCTAGACAGGGTTGCTATGGGTTGGAACCAACTCAATGGCACTTAACAACAACAAAAAAGTATTAAGAATACTCCACCTTAGAAGAGGGTGTGACTCAAGTCACCACCCTTAGTTTCCCTAGGGGTCATGGTATAACTCCAGTTTATAAGACAACTTTGGAAAAGCTTGCTTTCTTGCTCTGAACCTTGCATCTGGCTCATAGAACTTCCCGCTCATCACCTGACCTGATTCACCAACTCCCGAAGCCTCTGGCAACAACAGCCAGTCATCTGACCTGCCCATTTGGGTTCCTTAGCTAGTGAGACTATGTAGGTGAGAAATTCCTCCAGACTGATCTCAGAAGTACAGATTTACTATTTTGTGAGCCGTTCTTTTGACACTTGTGAGTTTTGTGGAACGTTGCAGCATATTGCCAAATCCTGGGACTTGAGGGAAGAAAGGAGTGATGATTGTTATCAAGAACTATGGAAGGGCATAACCTGTTAGAGAGGTTGAACAGCTGGGATATCTTAAACCTCCAACTCATAAGGACCAGCCTTGTGTTGATTTTTATAAAAGAAATTATTCATGCATTTACAGGGTTACCAATTGGGCGGCTAATCTCACAGTCAGGGTTCGAAACTACCAGTTGTTCCACAGGAGAAAGATGAGGCTTTGTGCTCCCGTAAAGATTTACAGCCTTGAAAAACCTGTACACAGTCACTATGAGTTGGAACCAACTCCACGGCAGATAACAACAACAACAACATATAAGTTTCACATTCAATAAATCATATATTTTGCTTCACTGCATGGTTGCAATCCCCTCCATGTGCCAATAATTAAAATAATTTACATCTTTTCACTTTAACTATTGCATCCCTCCTCTGCTAACCTCCCTCTTTTTGTATATTGCCTGCCCTGTTACACATATTAACATGTTTCTACCCTCTAGCCCATGAATAATTCCACCCTAATCATCATTTGGGAGTCCTGGTGTGGCGCTGTGGGCTAATGCATCAGACTGCATACTCTTTTGAACTGCAAGGTTGGTGGTTCAAGCTCATCAACTGCTCCTTGGAAACCCCATACAGGGTTGCTATGGGTTGGAATCTACTTGACGGCGCTTAAAAACAACAACAACCATCATTGGAGTCCTGGTGAGGCACTGTGGGATAATGCACTGAACCACAAGGTCAGTTTGAACTTCAAGATTGGCAGCTGAAATTCACCAGTTGCTCCTGGAAACCCTATATATAGGGTCAATGTGAGTCAGAACCAACCCAATAGCGCTTAACAACAGCAATGATCATAGATTGTTTCTTTTATCAAGAAAATTAAAAAAAAAATTTTTTTTATAACATTGTTGCTGTTTTTAAGTGCCGTTGAGTCCGTTCCAACCCATAGAGACCCTGGATAGGGTTTCCAAGGACAGCTGGTGATTGAACCATTAACCTTGTGGTTCAAACAGACATTGCAGTCCAGATTATTAACTCACAGTGCCACACCAGAACTCCATTAGCCTCATACAATGGTTGTTCTTTTCTGATTGACTAATCTTACTCAGCATAATGTCCTCCAGTTTCAACGTTGTTATGAGGTGTTACACAAATTCATCATTACTCTTCAACATTTTGTAGTATTCCATTGTGTGTATATACCAAAATTTGTTTACTCCTTCTTCTGTTGATGGGCATTTAGGCTATCTCCATCTTTTTAGTGTCTCTAGTAGACAGCATATTGAAGGATCCTATTTTCTTATCCATTCTGTTCTTTGTCTTTTGACTGGTACATTTAATACATTTGCATTCAGTATAATTATCAATAGGTATGAGTTGATTGTTATCATTTTTCTGTGTGTGAGTTTTTGTGGTGCTTCTGGATTCTTTGTTCCATACAATTTTCTATGAGGAGTTCCTTTTGTTTGTGGCTTTTCTTTTCATTTTCATTTCTCTTGTTTTAATGTTTACTACATTTTTCTTATTTTCCTCTTTTTTTTAACTTTGATGGGCAGATGTATTATTTTTCTTTGAGGTTACCCTGTAATTTATTAATTTTTTTCCCCCTGCTTAAAACAGAAATCTACTTGATTTCCTTATCATTTGGAAATTCTGTATCTACACCATTCCCTCTTTTTACTTTGTTGACTTCATTGGTAGTGCAAAAGATTGAAAACAACCCAAGGGAAATTACAGTACATCTATGTTGCTGTTGTGTTAGGTGCCATCAAATTGGTACTGACTCATAGTGACCTTATGCATAACAGAAAGAAATACTGCCCGATATTATCCTATCACAGACAGCATTATACTTCAAGACAGATCTTGAAATTTTTTTTGATGATGAATGGGATTCCAATCTTTTGTGTTCCATTTCTTTCTTTCTTTTTTTAATTTATCAATGATTTAATGAGATTCTTTCTTTGCAAGAAGTCTAGAATACTAATTTGTGAGGATAAATTCTATTCATGAGAGCAAACACAGTAGCACGCAAGGTAACCTTGGAGCTAGAGAATGGCTTTGATTTTTGGCATAATTTGTGAGTCCACAGCTTTCTGATGCACTTTGCGCTGCTCTGTAATCTTGTGTTTCTCTTTCTCAGTCTCAAATATCTCGCCTTCTTGGTGTCTGGGCTTCTGTAACTTCTTCTTGAAGTAAGCATCCATGAGATGTTTGGGGATCTTCACACCATTGATATCAGTTTTGGTGGAGGTGGCAATGACAAATTTTGGTGGTTCTATGCAGAGGAACTCGATTGAGGGACAGATGTCCAATCACAAGGAGCAAATCACTGGCCAGCTGCTTTAAAAAAACTACTTTATTGACTCAATGGCACCCAGTGAAGATGCTTAGAATGGTCCTGGTAGTGATGCTGGACTGCAGTCTTCTGACATGCTGAATGAAGGGTTTTTTGCCGTAGCTCAACAGCTTCTGAGGAGCATCTTCAGTTGGGTAATATCTATGCATTTTGCTCAGTTTAAACACTCGGGTACCACCATTCTTGTCACCACCAACTGACTTTGTGACAGTAGCAAGAACCTTCTCCTTCTTCTTTTCAACCCTGGATTTAGCAGCTGAATACTTCCTCTTGTACATGACCTTTATGGAATACATGGCCGTTTGGGAATACCTGCCAATTCCTCAGACTCGGACAGGATTTTGGCCGCAATGCAGTTTCCTCTGCTTGGGGTTTTGCCCTTGAGGTTAGCCTTCTTTTCTTTGCCATGGTCATCTGCTTTTTGACTTCAGGCTCCTTCTCCTTGGTAGCAAACTTCTCAGCCTTTTCACCCACCATCTTGCAAGATAGTAAAAAGCCCATTTCATTTTTGACAACTTCCAAATTTTTCCTTGATTCATACTTTGAATATTCCATATTCCTTTTATTAAAGGGTTGTCTACAGCTGTTTCTCCTCATTTTGAATTGGTCCCCATCAGCAAATGAAGAATCCAAAAGCTTTATTAAATTGGCATCATCACAGTCAACTCTACATCAGGACTCCTCCATTCTTTATAAGCATAGCAAATAGAGTTCACAAGTTCAGAGATTCTGGTCTTGACAAATTAAGGAATTGTCAAGTAGTACATGAAGGTCCTGGTGTGGCGCTGTAGTATAAGCACTGGATTGCTAACCACAAGGTTGGTGGTTCAAACCCACCAGCTGCTCCTCAGAAACCCTATATAGGGTTGCTCTGAGTCAGAACCAACTCAATGGCACTTAACAACAACAAACGCGTGAGGGTAGAAAAAAATATTCAAAGACACACTTTCCCAAATTCCTAACCTAACTTGAAATCATAGATAAGACACAAGAAGACTGAACCTATAAGGAGTTGGAAGTATGTAGCAGAGATGACCACAAGGTGAACAATAATATAAATAAAGTTGCAGTGCCCAACCATCAGCTCTGTAATGGATTAAACTGGGGCTTCTTAAAATATGTTGACATACTAACCACTATGGAGTCCTGGTATGGTGCTGTGGAATAAAGCACTGGACTGTAAGGTCAGTTTGAACCACAAGATTGGCATTTCAAACTCACCAGCCACTCCTCACAAACCCTATACATGGTTGCTATGAGTCGGAACCTACTCAAAGGCACTTAACAACAACCACCACCACCTTTGGATACAATCCCATTTGGGAATAGGGTTTTGTTTTTATGTGAATGAAGCTTTCCAATGAACCAAGGACCAGAAGCTAAAAACAGACAAGAACTCCCCCAGAACCAACAGAGAGAAAAAGCTTTCCTCTAGAGTCAGTGCTCCAGTGTCAGGAGTCCTGGTGTGGTGCTGCCAGTTAATGCACTGGATTGCAAGGTCAACTTGAACCATAAGGCTGGTGGTTCAAGCTCACCAGCTGCTTATTGGAAACCCTCTACAGGGTCACTATGAGTAAGCCTTATGGAACTTACAAGTTTAACTATATTAAACTTATATAGAAACACACACAGAAAAAAAAACAACAAGAATACCAAGATATTCTTAAAGAAGAAAAAGAATGAGTTTTTAAGATACCAGGATTTAATACAAGCTATAGTCTTGCAAAGCCGTTTGAACTGCAAGGCCAGTGGTTCAAGCTCACCAGCTGCTCCTTGGAAACCCTATACAGGGTCGCTATGGGTTGGAATCAACTCGACAGCACTGAACAACAACAACATAGTCTTAATGTAGTGCTGCGGGCTAATGTGCCTCACTGCAAAGCCATTTGAACTGCAAGGTCAGTGTTCTAGCTCACCAGCTGCTCCTCGGAAACCTTATGCAGGGTTGTTATGAGTCGGAACCGACTCAATGGCACTTCACAACAACAACAATAGTCTTAATACAAGCTCTGGTAGCATAGTGGTTACAAGTCGGGCTGCCAACCTCAAGCTCAGCAGTTTGAAACTATCAGCAAGATAAAGATGAGGCGTTCTGCTCCCATAAAGATTTATAGCCTCAGAAACCCTGTTCAGGGTCACTATGAGACGGAACCTACTCCACCATACTTAGCAACAACAACATAGTCTTGGTATGGCACTGTAGGTTAAGTACTGGACTGCAAACTGCAAGGTTGGTGGTTCAAACCCATAAGTAGCTCCTCAGAAACCCTATACAGTGTGGCTATGAGTTGGAATTGACTTGACGGCACTTAACAACGACAACATAATAGTTAAACCAGTGTGTTACTGACATAAGAATAAACAAATAACCAATAGAATAGAGGACGCAGCAAGAGACATATGAATGGACTCCACATATTTGCTAGGGGAAGTACTGCAGTAGTTCAGTAAATGGTGCTGGACAATACTTCAACAAATGGTGACAAGCAAGTATCCAAATGAAGGAAATTGAAATTGGATCCCAAACTCACATTATATTTCAAACTCACTTCCAGGTATGATACAGATCTATTGTGAGTGGTAAAACAAAAAGAATATGAGATTGGAAAATACTTTAACAGTTGTTTCACAAACATTTTTTACTTTGAATTAAGGGAAGATTTCTTAAACACAGCCTATATAAAAAAAGGAAGAACCTGAACATAAAAATTCAAAACTATTGTTCAACAAAGAATACCATTTCATATGAAAAGGGAAGAAACAGATTGGGAGACGATATCTGCAAATGTATACTAGACTAGATAAAAAGTATTGCTGTTAGGGTTCCAGTTCACACATGCACAAGCTTAACACAAATAAAACCTGTTTAAACATGTCTTTACAATCAGTGGATGGCTGCAGACATGTTCTCTCAGTGACATACCTGTCTCAGTCTCATAAAGGTGCCTTCAAAAAAAAGGCACAATCAAAAAATTAGCTTTCGAGGGTATCTGCTGGGCCAGTTATAATCAAGAAACAGAACGGTCAGCTCATAAGGTTTTAGCGAATGGATCGGGGCATTCCAAAAGGATAATCTTAATAGATCTTTTTGAAGGGCACAGGACAATCATGGGGCCTTATTATGAAGTTTTCAGGAAATCAAAAACTGCATTGTTGAGATAAAGGCCAGGAAAGATACAGTGAAGAATTTTTTCCCCATTATGACAAGGCACCTGCTCATTCTTTGAGAGCAGCAATGGCTGTCCTATAAAAATTTCATTGGGAAACCTAACTTCACCCACCAACAGCCTTGATCTTGTCCTTTCAGACTTGATTTGGGTCCCCAAACTCAAAGAATATTAAAGAACAACACAATTTGAGTCCCACAAGGATGTCAAAACTGTCATTTTGTCATGCTGTAAATCTAAGAGCACAGAATTCAACAGGATAGGGTTAGAGAGATGGAAACAACTGCATTCAAAATGTCTGGACCTAGCTGGAGGAGCTGTTGAGAAACAATAGCTTCACACTTCAATATTTTTGTTTAATAAATATTTCTATTTTTATAGCAATACTTTTGAGTTTTCTGCCTATATGTCAAAGAAATCCCATCTAGATATATAAAGAACAAAAAAATCATTAAGTAAAGCATGACTCCACAGAAAAATTGGCAAACAGATTTTAACAGACACT
>NW_006408522.1:35136553-35146110 GCF_000296735.1 Chrysochloris asiatica | reverse complement strand
ACATAGAGGAAAAAAAGAAAGAAAGACAGTGCCCTGGAGGCACAATTGTTAGTGTTTGTCTGTTAACTGAAAGATTGGTAGTTAAAACCTACTAGCTGCTTAACAGGAGAAAGATATCTGCTTCCATAAAGACAGCAGCCTTGGAAACTCTATGGGCAGTTCTGTCCTATATGACCCTACAATATTCTATTTCCTTAGCACATAGGGAAATGTAAATTAAAACCATAATGATCAACAACACTCACCAGATTAAAGCAAAAAACAAATCCGTTGCCCTGGAATTGATTCCAATTTGTCGTGACTCGATGCATTACAAAGTGTTCCATAGGGTTTTCTTGGCTGTAATCTTTAGAGACTAGTAACTGTCAAGAAAACGCCAACTCAGGGCAACTCTATGTACAGAACAAAATATTGCTGCATCCTATGTCATCAACACAGTTGTAGGCATGTTATGCTATTGTGCCAGTACATCTCATTGAGGGTCTTCCTTGTTGTCATTGAACTGCTACTTAATTAATCATGTAGTCCCCCTCCAGTGAATGATCTCTTCTGATAATGTGCCCAAAGCAGGTGAGTCAATGTTTTTCTGTGATCCATACGTTTTTATTGGCTAATGTTTTTAAAGTAGATTGACAGGCCTTGCTTCCTAATCTTTTTTAGTCTGAAAGTTCCACTGAAACCTGTCCACCATGAGTGACCCTGCTGTTATTCAAAATACTAATGGCATAGCTTCCAGTATCAGTAACACATAAGTCACCACAGTATGACAAATGGACAGATTTGAGATGCTAAGGCACTGGCAATGTTCTATTTCTTAAACTGGGTGTTTACTTGGTGTTTTTCTATAAGCAGTACATTTTTGTTTCATAAACTTCTATGTATATTTCACAATGGAAGTTTTTTCTTTTTTTTTTTTTTAAGTTCCCAGTTACCACACTCACCTGGAAATCACTACAAAGAATTCCGTAACTGAGATTGCACAAGTTGCTAGATCAAAATGCTTTCCTGATAGCCTAATCTAGAATAGCTAACGCTTCTCTTCTTATTCCTGGAATTCCTAATCCAGAAAACCCCCAGAAAACCACTCTCGCCAATCTGGCAAGGCCCATTATTTATAATTCATCAGCATTACTCATTAGTCAGAATTCCTGCATCCTCTAGAGGCTTAGAAATTTCTTTCTTTTTAAATATTTATTCTATTCTTTTATTTAATGCTGAGATTATAGTTGCAGGGTGGTGATTTCCAGACTCATTTTTGAAATTTGTGTTTTTATTTCATCATTCTTCCTTAATTCCTATTATTGGTTGAACACCTACAGTTGTACATAGAGATGTATGAAAGAAATAAAAATAAAATAACAATGATATGTTGTTGAAATTTTAGAACAATAAAGATAACTCACTTAGCCTTTGTCAAGCTGAAAGAACTGAAGAAAAAATTCAAGCCTTGACTTGAAGTATTGAAGGATTCTATAAGTCCTGGTATGGTGCTGTGGGTTAATGACTGGACTGCAAGGTTGGTTTGAACTACAAGTTTGGCAGTTCAAGCTTACCAGCTGCTCCTCAGAAATCCTATACCAGGTCGCTATGAGTTGGAACTGACTTCAAGGCACTTAACAACAACAACAATGGGTAATATATTGAATGATGTAAAAAGCATGAAAAGAAGATGGAAGGAATACACAGAGTCACTGTACCAAAAAGAAATGGTTGATGATCATCCATTTCAAGAGATAGCATATGACTGAGAATCAATGGTACTGAAAGAAGATGTCCAAGGTGCAATGAAGGCATTGGCAAAGAACAAGGTCCAGTAATTGTAACATTAAGACAAATAGAGAAACGATTGAAGTTGTCCAAGTATTCATTTTTCTTAAATTCACTATCAACACTCATGGAAGCAGCAGTCAAGAAATCAAACGACATATTACATTAGGCAAATCTTCTGCACAAGACCTCTTTAAAGTGTTTAAGAGCAACAATGTTGGTTTGAGGACTAAGGTGCATCTGACTCAAATGATAGTATTGTTAATAGGCTCACATGCATGTGAAAGTAAGATGATGAATAAGGCAGACCATAGAATAATTGATGCTCTTGAGTTGTCGTATTGGAGAAGAATATTAAAAGTACCATGGGCTGCCAGAAAAGCAAAAAAACTCTGTGTTGGAAGGAGTTCAGCCAGAGTGCTTCTTAGAAGCCAGGATGTCAAGACTTAGTCTATCATAGTTTGGACATATATCAGGAGGGACCTTTCCCTGGAGAAGGACATCATGCTTGGTAAACTGAAGATCCCCAACAAGATGGATTGGCACAGTGGTAGCAGCAATGGGCTCAAGTGTAACAAAGATTGTAAGGATGGCGCAAGACTGTGCAGTGTTTTGTTCTGTTGTGCATAAGTTCACTATGAGTTGGAACCAAGTCAATCCCACCTAACAACTACAGCAGCAACAGAGGGGTTTTGCCCACTCCAATAAGTATAAATATGAAGGTTTACATATTTACATATGTTACATACTTATGAAGTATAAATATGAAGGTTTAGGTGTCAGGATGGCCAAGTGGTCTAAGGCAACAGACTCAAGTCCTACTTTTTCTGAATGGGGATTTTGGTCTCCAAATGGAGATGTAGTTCGAATCCCACTTCTGACACAGTGGCTTTTTTGGAGTCCTGGTGTGACACTGTAGGATCAGCACTGGACCATAAGTTTGTTTAAACCTCAAGGTCAGAGGTTCAAACTCACCAGCTGCTCCTCGGAAACCCTATACAGGGTTGCTATGTGTTGGAACTGATTTGAAGGCAAGCAACCATCACCACAATGAAGGTTTATACAGGGTTGAACAATGTAGAGCCTATGAGCCATGGAAAACTATCAGCCATCATTCCCTTCCTGGACAGAGTACCACACTGAGGAGAAATTGCTCAGAAAAGAATAATAATTGAATTAAATGAAAAGGACAACAAAGAAGAAGGAAAGAAAATTTCCAGATAAGAGAGGGAAAAAGAAATATCCAGAAAATCACGAAAAGTAAGCCACTGTTGTTTTAACACTATACAAAACAACATAAGAGGATCTCTGTGAAGTTAGAAAATTAATTTAACCAATTCTCCTAAAATTTTAGGAAAATTAATATCATATATAAAAGTCCTGGTGATGCTGTAGAATAAACACTGGACTGCTAATGACAAGGTGGCAGTACAAAACCACAGCTGCTTTGCAGGAGAAAGATGAGGCTTTCTGCTCTCATAAAGATTTACAACCTTGGAAATCCTGTGCAAGGTTGTTACTAGTTGGACTTAACTCAACAGCAATAGATAATTTCACATAATTATGAGCAACAGAAAATATGCCAGTCAGAGTCCCAACATGTTTACTATAAGAAAAAAGAGAATAAGGAACAGAGTGTTCTTGTTGTTATGTGCCATGGAGTCAGTTCCGACTCGTAGCAACCCTATACAGGGTTTCTGAGACTAAATCTTTACGGGAGCAGAAAGCCTCATCTTTCTCCCACAGAACAGCTGGTAGTTTCAAACTGCTGACTGTGAGATTAGCAGCCCAGTTTGTAACCACATCCAAATAAAAGCATGTGTCTTAGTCATCAAGTGCTGCTGTAACAGAAATACCACAAGTGAATGGTTTTAACAAAGAAATTTTTTCTCTCACAGAGAGAAGAGACTTCTAGGAGTCTGAATCAGTGTGATAGCTCTAGGGGAAGGTTTTCTTCTTCTGTTGACACACAATTTATGCTTGTCTCTTTGCAGCATCTATAGAACTGGTGTTCCTAGGAGATCTCCATGTGTCTTGTATTAATCTCCCCCTGGGCCTACAAAGTTCCCAATAAAGCAACGCTGGGTCCAAAGGACATACTCCACTCTCAGCTCTTTGTTCTTGGTAGTAATATGTCTCTCACTCTGTTAACTTCTCTCTCCTTTCATTTCTTGTAAGTTAAATTTCCCCTTGCATCAAATCAAGTTGTGACCTGAATAAGAGTGTTGCATCTCACCTTAATCCCCTTACAAATGATTGTGGTATCATATCTGATCACATTATGGGAGATCATTACATAATTGTCAAACTACTGAGAACCATAGTCCAGTGTAAAGTTGACACATATTTTTGGAGGACACAATTTAAACCATGACAACATTCCAGGAAAACATACTAAAAGCAAAACAAAAATAATGCACTAATGGTCTACTGTGCTATTATATAACTAGCTAAAACGTATTGTTAAAATTATACAACATATGAAAGAACATAAATTAGAATCAGAAATATTCCAAAATGAGAAAAGGTCATCTAAAAAATAATTGGAAATACAAGAGGAAAGTATTTTAGAAATAAAGATTGAACTAGAAAGAACACACAATCAAAATTAAGAAATAGGTGAAAGATATAACATTTCCAAGTAAAAAGAAATCAATAAAGTTAAAGGATTCCAGAAAAAGTAGTAAATATTAAAGCCAGGCAAAGAAAGCATAACACAGGACAATAGGTATCCCCAAAGAAGAAAAAAACATAGCAAGGAAAGAGAATAAGTATGAATTATATAATTCAAGAAAGCTTTCCTAAAATTTACAAAAGATACCCTTTCTTTCTAATGTGTTTTCCTACCTTCTTTCTCTTATATTCTATACTAAATCCCTTGAAAATATCTTAACTGTCCAGGCTCCTATGGCTGTTTGTATACTAATGGTTCCCAAATCTCTTTACTCAGATCTTCCTCCCGAGCTCTGTATCCCTTTATATCCAGCTGTCTTTTATTGTTAAATGCCTTGAGTCCGTTCTGACTCATAGTGACCCTGTATAAGGTTTCCAAGGAGCAGCTGGATTTGAACTGCTAATCTTGCAGTTCAAACTGACCTTGTAGTCCAGTGCATTAATTCACAGCACCACACCAAGACTCTTAGATATATCTATTTAGAAATTTGAAATTTATCCTAAATAATATTCATCTATAATTCAATTTCCTATCTAATATAGCCTCTCAATGTATTCTTTCTGTATTATGAACTGAATTATGACTGAATTAAAAAGTTATGTTGAAATCTTAACCACTGTACCTATAAATATCACCTTGTTTAAAAATAGGGATTTTGTTTTGCCATATTAGAAGAAAGAACTGGTGATCTACTTCAAAAAATTTGTTCTGGAATGCCGATAATTCTTAAGTTATTCTTCTTCATGTTGCCCAACATGAAAACCTTATGGTCCCCCTACTGGCTGCTCTAAAGTCCTTTTTGCTTGTTCCCAGGTCTGGCTCCACTGGCTGCAGCCTCCTCCACTGCTCTCCTCCTCCTTCGTGATAGACTCCTGCAACTCTCTCACCAAGTCCTCAAACTCACAATCTCTATCATCCTCTATATGGAATCACCAGCATGCCCCACCATGTCAGACGTGCCTGTGGACACCAGTTCTGAGATCATCACCAAAGACTTAGAGAAGAAATAGGACGTTGTGGAGGAAACAGAGAATGGAAGAGATGCACCTGCTAATGGGAACAGGAGGCTGACAATGAGGTAGATGAGAAAGAGGAAGAAGGTGAGGAGGAGAAAGAGGAAGACGGTGACGGTGAGGAAGAAGATGGAGATGACGATGAGGAGGTTGAGGCAACTACAGGCAAACAGCCAACTAACTGAAGAAGATGAGGAGGATGATGTTGACACCAAGAAGCAGATGATTGATGAGGACAACTAGACAGCAAAAAAGGAAAAGTTAAACTTAAAAGGCCACCATAATCTATTCATCCTCCACTTCCCATCTCAGAATCTAAAAGTGGTCACCTTCAAGTAGGGAAAGTCCCACCTCGGGCAGTGCCCCCGACAGATAACACGTGCTCACCAGCACCCAACCAAAACCACAATGTGAATTTGCAACAGAGGAAAAAAAAGGAACCAAAACTTCCAAGGCCCTGCTTTATTTCTTAAAAGTACTTTAAAAAGTAAAATTTGTTTGTATTTTTAATTTACATTTTAATTTTGTACATATTGTTAGGGTTCAGCCATTTGACTTTATTTGTGGTGTGACCATGTTCATTACAATCTCAAAGGAGAAAAAAAAAAAGCAAAAACAACAACAAAATAGTCACAACCTTATTGCAAGCATTTCAGTAACTTTTTTTGTTATGTACTTAGTTGTACTATAAGTTGTTGGTTTGTATGAGATGGTTTTAAAAAAAGCCAATGATGAAAGGTTTCTTTTCCTTTTTTGTTCTGTCTATGAAGTTGCTAGAGTGTTTTGTGTGTGTGTGTGTTTGCCTGTTTGATGTATGTATGTATCAGTGTTGTTCAACAATTAATGGGAATTTTATTTTGCTGAGTTATTCTAAAAAAAAACACCACCACCCACACAAACCTTATGGATCACAACAAAACATTTGTTTTGGACATGTCATCAGAAGGGCTCAATTGATAGAGTAGGACTTCATGTTTGGCTTCATAAGAGCCAACAGGGGTGAGGGGAGATCCTTAGTGAGCTGGAGTTGCAAAATAGCTATACTAATAGACTCAAGGCTGCAGTGATTGTGAGATGACACAGTACTGGGCAACATTTTATTTTGCTGTACATAAGTTTACCATGAGTCAGAATTCACTTGATGGCATCTATTTCGTGGTAGAGTAGGGTGGTTCCTAAACCTTACCCTTTCTAAGTGGTGTCTTATATAAACAGCAGGATAGCCATAGACATACAAAGGAGGGAAATATGGTGTGTGAAGATACATCTGCAAGCAGTCAAGGAACACCATAGAACACTCAGGGCTACCAAAAAGGAAGGACACTTCCCTAAAGCCAATGCCCTGATTTGGACTACTAGTCTCCAAAACTGTGAGACAATACATTCCTGTTCTTTAAAGTCACCCATTTGTGGTATTTTTGTTGTAGCAACACTAGGTAACAAAGACATTCGATAAACAGCGTCAACTTCCAGATCCACAAGCCAGAAACCTGGGAATTAATCAAGTTTCCTCCCACTCCTTTTCCAGCCACATTCAATTAGTCATCTAATTTCTTATTTATCTTTCATATATATCTACTCCTCTCAATTCTATAACTTCTATATCCCTCTGTATCCCTGATGAAGATCACCATCTCCAACCTCCATCAATGTAAGAGTGTTTATATTAGTCTCCTTGATACTATTCTAGATCCCTTTCAACCAGTCCTCCAATTTAGGCCAAGATGATGTGTAATCTACATTTCTGATCATCTCAGTCCTTTGTTCATAATTTTTCAATGTTTTCCTTTATCCTATAAGATAAAATCTGTACTCCTCAACAAAGGCCTTTGGTGATTGTTCTGCATTAGTTGCCCCTTTCTTTGGCAATACACTTCAATTCCTTTTGGTGAATTACCTTTCCCCATGGTGAATGGTGGAGTCCTGGTGTGGCACTGTGGGTTAATGCATCAGACTGCAAAGTCGTTTGAACTACAAGTTCGGTGGTTCAAGCTCACCAGCTCCTCCTCAGAAACCTTATACAGTGTCGCTATGGGTCAGAACTGACTCGATGACACTTAACAACAATAGCACAACATCGTGAATGGTGTGGATAGGACATAAATCAAGGTGCCCTAGATGGGTGGGCCTATGACCTAAAACAAATCAAATTATCTTTCTCAGGATTTAAAATTTTGAGTCAAATTATACTGACACTCCTTCTGACAGACAGTTGAGTAGTTACTGCTACCTAGAGTTCAACAACTTCCCTTGATCCTACTTTCAAACACAGTTCTCCACCTTTCCCATTAATTCTGCAGAGCAACACAATTTTCTAATAAGTTTTCTTTTGTTTACATTAGCTAGAGTCCATTCTTTTTCTTACAAACAAAAAAATCATTTTAAACATAACAGATACATGGATTTTATTTCCACAGCATTAATTCTCATAATCACACCCTATCTGTTTTCTCCCCCTGCAATAGTGAACTCCTTGTAGTCACCCAAAATGCCACTTCTCCTACCTTCATTCCCCTTAAGAGGCCCTTCAATACATATTTAAGTTCCAGGAAAAGTGCTATCTTCTCTCCATGGCTAACCTGACTTTCCTGCCAATGCAGTGCTTATACCATGATCACAATCACACACACATGAGGATTTCAAAAGGGATTGGTACGAAATCACAGGAACCTTTATTAAACAAAAATACCAAAATGTGAAGCTGCTATTTCTTAACATATCCTCCTTCAAGGTCTGTATACTTCTAAAGGAGCTGTTTCCATCTCTGTAAGGCTTCCCTGAATAATTCTGTAATCTTTGATTTATACCACATCAAAATGGCACTTTTGGCATCTGCAGTGGATTCAATCCATGTTCCTCTACAATGTTCTTTGAATTTAGGGACCCAAATCAAGTTTGAAGGGAAACACTCTGAGGGGCTATGGATAATGGTTTCCAATAAAATCTTATTGGACATGTTTGATGGCAGCTAGGGTACAGAGGCAGTGAGGTTTACCATCAGCAATATCACAGAATACCAAGTAAAGCAGATTCAGGGCAGAGCTCCAAAACTTGGAACCACATAGATAGGAATATTTAAAAGGTTTGAAGGCTTATAGCTAGTGGAACTTGTAGCAAAAATAAGAAATCACATACTTTTGAATCTGCTGGGCTTGGTGGCCTGGAGCCTACCAATTGGGCAAGACCAAATAGCAAGAACAAGTGAGGGAGCAGACACACCAAGGAAAAATGCCTCGAAAACCCCGGAGCAAAAGTGAACAATACACTTTATTGGTTTTGCTTTGTTCTGATTTTCTTTTTTTTTTTTCATGTCTGTTCATTGGCCCCCACTATTTGTGATCTCCATTCTGGAGACTGGGGGGGGTCCCTGAGTGAGTGGACACCCCCCCACCCTCACCACTGGTGGGTTCTTCTGCCACGCATGCGCACAGATACTCTCAGCCCAAGAGCCGGCACTGAACTGTTTTTTTTCTTTTTTTTTTTTTTAATACGGGAAAGCCAGAACAAGGGACGTGAAGAGGGAAAGAGAGTTTAAAAACAAAACAGGCTGAAAAATTAAATTAAATCCTGAGGTATAACATAACAACCAACAGTGGCATCTTGAAATCTCTCAGGCAGCTTTGAAGGCAAGAAACTGAAAGAGGACATTAAAGCCATACTCATATTAGGCTAAAGATTTTTTTTTCCCCCTTCTCTCCCTACTTTCCCTTTTCTGAGATTATAGACTACAGTATCCAGTCTAGTTTTCTTTTGTTGTTGTTGTTATTGTTTTGGTGTTTGTTTGCTGTTGCTGTTTTGCTGTTTTATGCTCCCCCTTCTACCTTTGGGGGGCTCTTTCTATCCTTATATTACCCAAGAAGAGACAGCAACTGCTGCCATATAGTCAAGCTATAATCACATGCTATGAAACACCAAAATCGAGGCAAAAGCCAATACCAGCTGCCATATACCAGAGAGGCAGACAACACCTGAGAAAGTTTCTCTGAGTTAAGCAATAAGAAGAGTGAAAAGGAACCCACATCCTGAACAAATCTACCTGGAAACAATCAGAAAGCATTAAAAAATACCAAAACACATACTCAATTAAGTATTGAGGCCACAGA
>NW_006408522.1:35134744-35135985 GCF_000296735.1 Chrysochloris asiatica | reverse complement strand
TACATACAAAGGCAAGCAAGTCAGATTAAGCTCCAATCTCTCAGCAGAAACCATGAAAGCAAAAATGCAATGGGGAGACATATATAAACTGCTGAAAGGAAAACACTGCCAACCAAGAATCTTTTATCCAGCAAAGTTATCAATCAAATACAATGGTATAACCAAAACATTTCAGGATAAACAGAAGCTGAGAGATTTTGCCAAAGCCAACCCTGCACTACAAAACATCCTAAGGGGAGTTCTGTGGACTGAGAACCAACAAGAACAGATAACACCCAGAGACTGACATATGTGTCAGCACCTCCCCGAACTAAATCAACAGAAGGAAGAGTCAAGAACAGAGCAAAACTATAACAAATTCAGAGACTCAGGGAGGTCAGCCTGTGATCAAAACAATCACAATGTAAAATAAGGTAAACATGTAGGAACAGAGATACAGATGGTGAGAAGATCAGACAAATTACAGGATAAAATAGACTGCACTAAATGGAGGGAATAGTTAATGGGCTATAAGGTAACCACAAAGAAAATTAACACTTCACAACATACCAAAAAAAAAAAAAAATCCAAGAAAAACATGGAAATATTAGAGCTATGAGGAAACTCACAAGAAAGAACACAAAAAGCAGGAACTAAACAAAGGAAGACACACAGAACAAAGAAAGCAGAAACACCACAATAAAAACAAACATAATGGCAGCAATTAATCCATACCTATCAATAATTACACTGAATGTAAACGGATTAAATGCACCAGTTAAGAGACTGAGGGTGGCAGAATGAATAAGAAAACAAATGTGAGGGCACTAATTCAGGGAATACACAGACTACCAAATATTTTGAAACTACACAAACAAAAGTAGACAAAATAGATGAGTGGGACATACTAAAAATTAAAAACTTACGTGCATCAAAAGACTTCACCCAGAAGAGTAAAAAGGGAACCCACAGAATGGGAAAAACTCTTTTGCAATGACACATCAGACAAGGGACTCATTTCTAAAATATATAGGAAACTACAACAGCTTTACAAGAAAAAGACAAATAACACAATTTAAAAATGGGCACAGGACCTGAACAGGCACTTCACCAAGGAAGAGATCCAGGCAGCCAACAAACATATGAAGAAATGTTCACAATCACTAGTCATTAGAGAGATGCAAATCAGAACAACAATGAGACATCATCTCACATCACCAATAATAGCAAAGATAAAAAATAAAATAAAATAAAGGACAATA
>NW_006408522.1:35128396-35130031 GCF_000296735.1 Chrysochloris asiatica | reverse complement strand
GGCAGCGGTGGTGAGGTTGGCCCAGGATCGAACATTGTTTCGTTCTGCTGTGCATGGAGTCGCTATGGGTCGGTTCCGACTCGATGGCACCTGACAACAACAACAACAACAACCTCCAGGTATTACTATTTCAATTATTCTTTTTTTTCCCCAATGTTTTATTGTGAATTATGTGATATTTTACATGGGAGAAGATTAGCTTTACATTCATCCTATCATATATCATTTCATTGCCATGGTTACAATCCCCTCCATGCATCTTCAACCAACCAAAGGGTATACAGTGCTAACCTGCCCCCTGGTCATCAGCACACAGCCCCTCTCCCTCTCTGGGTCTAAAGTTCCCAGCTACTCCATCTCTCCACATCATCATATCTGACTCCATCTCTGGTGTCACTGCTTCTCTGGGTAGGGTCCTGCTCTTCGCTCTTCTCCCTTGATGGTCCCAGAGATCTTCACTCCTAGATTGCAAAGTCAATCATTCCCTTCCTATGCTACAAAACATCTATGTTTACACTTCCAGCCCACACAATCAGTCCTGATAACAATTATTCACTATTGTATCACAAGAGACCTATCCACATCTCCTTTCATCAGCCCTGCCTAGACAGATTGGCTACTACTCAGTGGAGATCCTACCTTTGTTCATGACCTCTGAATCTAGGCTCCCTCTTGAAATCTTGTAAACCAATCACTTCTTGCCTTTGTAGCTCCACCACCACCACCCATTTTGGGTCGCCAATGTCCAAGTTGCCCACATCTGTCTACTCTGTGTATGGAGGTGGTGGGAATGATCCTTGCTGTATAGATTTGTTCCCTCTTTTGAGTTGCGGCATCCTATTTCAATGATTCTTAACAAGCAAACTGTGAAGAATATAATAAATAGACCATGTGTAAATTTTTGACAACTTAAGAACAAACACATATTTTATAATCTAATCATAAAATGGGCAAAGAACTTAAATAGACCTTTAACCAGAGAGGACATTCAAATGGGTACCAAACACATGAAAAGATGTTGTGTGCCATTAGTAATCACATAGATGCAAATCTAAACGACAATGGAAGACCATTATACTTCAATAGGATGTCTATGATTTGAAAAAAAAAAAAAGAAAGAAAATGGTGACTATGTGGGGAAATTGGAACACTTTCCTATTTATTGCTGATAATATTGTTGTTGTTTAGTGCCCATGAGTTAGTTCCAACTCATAGCTACCCTGTATAGGATTTCTGAGGAGTGACTGGTGGGTTTGAACTGCCAACTTTGTGGTTACCAGTCCAATGTTTATACTTATACAAAATCATACAGCTATTGTGGAAAACAGTGTGACACTTCCTCAAAAAAACTGAAAATAGAACTACCATATGACCCAGCAATTCCATTCTTAGTGTATACCTAAAGGACTTGAAAGCAGAGACTCAGAGACTTATACATCAATGTTCATTACAGCACTATTCACAATAACCAAAAGGTGGAAACAACCTAAATGCCCATCAATAATGGATAAATAAAATGTAATATATGCATACAATGGAGCTCTGGTAGCATAGTGGTTACGAATCGGGCTGCGAACCTTAAGGTCAGCGGTTCGAAACTACCAGCTGCTCTGCGGGAGAAAGATGAGGCTTTCT
>NW_006408522.1:35115632-35127996 GCF_000296735.1 Chrysochloris asiatica | reverse complement strand
GAGCAGAATGCCTCATCTTTCTCCCGTGAAACTGCTGGTAGTTTTGAACTGCTGACCTTGAGTTTGGTAGCCCGACTCATAACTACTACGCTACCAGAGTACAGAGACATAAATTTATTAGTGGTTACCATGGGCAAGAGGGAGAATAAACTACAATGGAAACATCATATTGATCATGGTAGACTGCCCAGCCAATTATTGTAATTGCTGTCAATAAGTGGTACATCTGTAAAAGCTGTATTGGTTCAAGTTGTGATAGATAAATTCACAAAAATGAAAAAAATAGAGCAGCTACTGATATTACTCTGGTAGCAAAGTGGTTACGAACCGGGCTGTGAACCTTACGGTCAGCATTCGGAACCGACTCCACGCGCACAACAAAAACAACAACAACTGATACTATTTAATTACAATGAAATGCCTCATGGGTTTTGGTTCCTTGATCTAGAAGTTTAGGGTCATGTTTTCATGAGACGGTCCAGTTAATTAGTCTAATAAGGCATTTGTTGTTGTTGCTAAGTCCTGTCGAGTCAGTGCTGACTCATAGTGAGCCTATATAGCAGTCCAGTGCTTATCCTACAACACCACACCAAGGCTTCTATTTTATCTGCTAGTTCATTGCATACTGCCCGGGGTCTTAAAACTTGCAAGTGGCCATCTAAAATAACAACTGATCTCTATTCACCTGGAGCAACAGAGGAAAGAGTTGGGACTACAAGGAATGGTAACAGCTATTGTATGTGGCTAGTTGCTTTATGAACAACTGCCTTCTTTGCCACATGACCAGAATTAGATGGTAACCAGCTACCATTACTGAACATTGATCTAAGATTCCATAGAACAATACTGATCAAAAGGATAAAATGTAAAACAGAATTTAGAATGCTCACAGTCGCTAGTCTTTCTAGAGTCATGGAGGGTGAATGAACCTCTGAAACTATTGCCCTGAGATAATCTTTAAACTGTAAACCAAAATTATTCCTTGAAGTCTTTTTAAAACCAAACAATAGTTTAGTTTAAACTATTAGTTTAGTATGCTTAAGGAGCCCTGGTAGCATAGCGGTTACGCATCGGGCTGCTAACTGAAAGGTCATCAGTTATAATCTACCTGTAAACTTTGGGACAAAGATGAGACTTTCTGCTCACGTTGAGATTTACTGCCTCTGAACCCTATAAAGGGTCACTATGAGTTAGAACCAACTCAGAGGCAAGCCACCACTACTACCAGTCTGCTTGCTTGAGCATTATGCTCCTTTAAGAACAATCTATATGGGAGCAGGGGATGCAGTGACTCTATAAGATAAGTATTGGACTGCAAACCACACGGTCTGTGGTTCAAGCCCACCAGCCACTCTACAGGAGAAAGATGAGGCTTTCTGCTCCCACAAAGATTTAAAAAACCTAGGAAACCTGTGTCAGGATACCACCATGTGGGATCAAATTAACAATGTTGTTAAGTGCCCTGGAGTTAGTTCTGACTCATAGCAACTCCAATATAGGTTTCCAAGGAGCAGCTGGTGAATTTTAACCACAATAGCAGTAGTGAGGTTGGCCCAGGATTGAGCAGTTGGCAGTGTTTCATTCTGCTATATATAAGTTCGCCAAGCGTCGGTACCAACTCGATGGCACCTAACAACAACCTTATAGTCCTGTTTTTATCCTACACTGCCATACCAGGACTCCAAAATAACAATGTTGTTAAATGCTGTCAAGTCAGTTCTGATTCATAGTGACCCTGTATAGGGTTTCCAAAGAGCGGCTGGTAATTTTGAACCTCCAACCTTGTGGTTCAAACTGACCCTGCAGTTCAGTGCTTATCCTATGGCGCCACACCAGGACTCAAAAGATTAGGCAGGAACCTTAAGGAGCAGTGAGTTTATGTTAATGAAAAAAGAACAACTCAGAAAAGGAGTTGCACAACTTGAAGAACGTAATACATGTCACTAAATTGTACCTGTAGAAAAAATTGGTGTATGGTTTGCTGTGTGTATTCTCAACATCGACAACAAAATTAAGTTTAGAGGGGTGAATTAAAGCAAACTATGGATGGTATCCCAAGTTACACAATTACAAAGAGAACTTATTTCCCTCATTCCTGGAACTCACTGAGTTTTGGCTATTCTTCAGGAATGTTTTAATTGTAATTTGTTTTCATTACAAGGCTCTTATTTAAAACACTCAGGGTTTAAACATCAGGTGGCTTTCAAGTTATAAACAATAACTCACTTTAGGGAATTAAAGCGCTCCAGATGTGGAAATCTCTCATACAAATCAGAGATACTACTGTTTGAGTGTAAAGAGATTAGCAGCATTGGACTTAAGTTATTGGTCCTTTTGGTTTACATCACATGAAATGCCTTTCCTCAAATGTTCCACTTATACTGGGTTACATTCTAGTTCTTCAGGGGGGAAAATGAAAAATTATTAAAAAGTCCTCGAGAGCTGTTATGAGTCTAAGTAACAGAACTGAGACTGGAAAAAGATGAGGATAATGATTTTTATTATAAGCTTTTCTGTACTGCTTATTTTATAACCATGTCCATATATTGCTGTTTGTCTTTAAAATATTTTTATCAGACTATAATAGCAACACATATTTGCTGCTTCCATTCAGTGATATCATTAACATAATGCTGTAACCCTAATACTTTTTTTTACACTTACTAGACCAGTGGCTTCCAAAAAATTTTAGCAAGCTTTATTGTAGCAAAATTTAAATATAATAAGATGTATCTATTTTAAGTATCCAGTTCAATATGTTTTGACAAATGACATTCATGTAACCACCACCACAATCAAGATATAGAAGGTTCACATCATCTCAAACAATTCTCTTGTGCCCCTTTGCTTCAATCCCCAACTCCTGTCCTTAAACCCAAACAAACCCTGATCTCCTTCTGTCCCCATAGATCAGTTTTGCTTTCATCAGAATTTTATAAGAATACAATAGACTCATACAGCATATACAGTATGTATCTGGTTTCTAATTGCTTAGCAAATTTTTAAAAGATTTGTCTATGTTGTTGCATGTTGATAGTCTGCTCCTCTTTTATTGCTGGATAATGTTCTATTGTGTGTATATGTTACCATTTGCTTATCTATTTACCTCTTGTTGGAAGTGAGGGCTATTTCCAGTTTTGGGCTATTAAGAATAAATCAGTAATGAACATCTGTATATAATGAACATCTATGTGTGGAAACATGGAATTTTCCCACAAATTTTTTGATGCCCCCATGTATGTTTACATTATTCTTGGGGTAAATCCCTAGGAGTGTTTAGTAGATGATAACTACTACAGGAAATTGCCAAACTGTTTTCTAATGTGGTGCATTTTACAGTTTCAGTTGCTCCATATCCTGTAACACTTGGTACTGTCAGTCTTTCTGATTAAAACACACACATACAAACAACTTTATTAAGGCATAAATGCCTAAGAGTTGAATTGTTGGGTCACATGATTCATGTATATAGCACTTTTCAGAAATAGAACTTTTTCCAAAGTGTTTCTTTCATTTTACATACTTACCAACAATGTCTGATTGCTCCTCATTCTCACCTTTATTTGTTACTCTTGGTCTTTTTCATTTTATACTCCATAGTGAGTGTGTGAGGAACCCTGGTAGCTCAGTGGTTAAGCACTTGGCTGCTACCAAATGGTTCAGAGTTTGAACCCACCAGTCACACCATGGGAGAAAGATTTGTCATTCTGCTTCCATGAAGGTTTTTAGCATCAGAAGCCCTATGTTGTTATTATTAAGTGTTATCTAGTCAGTTCTGACTCACAGCCACCCTATATAAGGTTTCTGAGGAGTGGCTTGTGGGTTTGAACTGTCAACCTTGCTGTTAGCAGTCCAGTGCTACAGCACAACACCAGAACTCCTGGAAGCCCTATAGGGCTGTTTGATTCTGTCCTATAGAGTCTGTCCTGGACAAAGTACAGCCATAAGTCTCCTTAGAAGAAAGGATGACATCTCTCATACTTTGGACATGTTGCCAGGAAGGGCCAGTCCTTTGAGAAGACATCATGCTTGGTAAAGTGGCAGATCAGTGAAGAAGAAGACCCCCAAAGAGGTGGATAGACACCATGGCAGCAGCAATGGTCTCAAACATAACAGTAATTCTGAAGTTGGTACAGGAGCAAGCAGTGCTTTACTTTGTTGTGTTTAGGGCGGCTGTAAGTGAGAACAGTCTCGACAGCACCTATCAACAGCACTGAGTGGTTATGTGTCAGAATTTACTCCCTGCAAGGTTTTTTTTGTGGTTGTTACTGTTTACTAAGTGTGTAATTATATCTCACTGAGGTTTAAATTTCACTGATAAAAAACAATACTGAACATATTTTCATGTTATTGTTATTATTGTTAGACATACTTATATCTTCATTTGTGACATGTCTGTTTAAATATTTTGCACATTTAAAAATTGGATTGTTTTATTATCAACTATTTGATTTCTTTTTACATTACTAGATACAAGTCCATTATCAAGATATATGTTTTCCAAATACATTCTCCCAGTCTTTGGCTTGCCTTTCATTTTCTTAGAAATATCTTGGAGAAAGAGAACTTTTAAATTGGGATGAAATCTAATTTACAATTTTAAAAAAATGTTTTGTGCTTTTTGTATTCTAAGAAAGAAATTTTTGTCTATCCTAGCATTGTGAAGATAACCTGCTGTTTCTTTTGACAGTTTTTATAGTTTGTACATGTATGCCTATCATCCATTTTCAGTTAATATTTTTGTTTGGTAGGAGGTAAGGGTTGGCTTCCATTTTTTCCCCACATGAATATCTAGTTGTTTTATCACTATTTGTTGAACAGAACATTTTCCCTGCACTGAAATACCTTAGTACCTTTGTTAAAAATAATCTGATACAATTCACCCAGTGAAGCTATCTGGGTACAAAGTTTCTTTGGGAAGGTTTTAAATTATACATTCAATTTCTTTCTTTGGCTCTACCCTACCTCCCAAGGGGCCCTAGTGGTACAATGGTTAAGGGCCCTAAATTTCTCAAAGATTCATGGCAAGATTTAGCCAAGAAATCTGAGTAATGGCACATTGCAGCTTGCCACCTGACCTGCATATTTGGAGACTCATCAGCTGCTAAAACACTGTGAGCCAGCGGTGTGTCATTTGACCTGTTGATTTTGAATTCATCAGTCCCTGCAACCATGTGAATTAGTAGAAGCTTCCAGCCTGACCCATGTAATCTGGCAGTTGTCAGTCTCCACAACTGCATGAGCCGTTTCCTTGAAATAAATCTCTCTATATTTACGAATCAGGCTGCTAACCTCAAGGTTGGCAGTTCGAAACTACCAGCTGTTACGCGGGAGAAAGATGAGATTTTCTGCTCCCGTAAAGATTTGCAGCCTTGGAAACCCTGTGTAGGGTCACTGTGAGTCAGAACCGATTCCACAGTACTTAACAACAACAATATTTATATGAGTCCTAGTGTGGTGCTGTGGGTTAATGCACTGGACTGCAAAGTCAGTTTGAACCACAAGGTTGGTGGTTCAAGCTCACCAACTGCTCCTCGAAAACACTATGCGGGGTTGCTATGAGTCAGAACCGACCTGATGGCTTTTAATGACAACAACAATATATATGAGAGAGCTTCAAAAAGTTCATGGAAAAATTCCATTGTATTTTAATTCCATTTTTTCATGAACTTTTTTGAAGCCCCCTTATATGTTTATGTGTACCACATCACTGGTTTTCCTCCTTTAGAGAATTCAGCCTAAGATTGGGCTTAAGTTGAAGATGCATTTATACAAGCAGAACCAGACCCCTTAGCCTCAGTGGCTTTCTGAACTAAGGATAAGGCAATTGCAGGGCTGAGTCAATTGCTCTTGGGCCTATCTTAATTTTAGCTTAGACTAGATCTGAACTCTAGATTTTGAAGGTGCAACAATTCTTTCAGTGGCACTTGAAACAGAACCAGATGAGGATTCTTCTAATCTTAGACTGTCCAGAAGTTTCCCCTAAATGTCATAAGTAATAGAGTCCTATAATATTTCATATTACAGATTACTAAACTAGCCTGCAGACCGAGAAATCTAAACATTTATCAATTTATTTCTACCCAATTAAGAACGAAAAGTGGAAGATAATCAAATGATAAAATAGGTTTATTGCTTATTTCACACAAAAAAATGTGAGCAATTTTCATGTATTTAAAATAAAAAAGGCTTGGTACAAGGTATCTTTCCTTCATCCTAAGAAAGCATACCAACTACAGGCAAAAAGAAAGGAATCAAAACTTCAAGTTTACATAATGTTGTTGCTTCGTTTGTCAAGTTGGCTCCAACTCATAGTGACCTTACATACCATAAAGAATTCCAGAACCTCTGCTCTGTTAGAAAATGGACAGAATCTTTGAAAAGTAGATGAAGTTAAAAAAAGTTTTAATTACAAATGGGTTACTGATACCTACATTATTGTCCATTTATGACAGAGTCATGTTTAATTAGTAATTCAGAAATGTAAGTTATTTTTTAAAGGAGAAAATGAATAGTAAATTGTCAAGTATCAATTTTTTTTAACTTATGGCAGAGTTGCTAAGAGTTTTACCAACCCCCCTCAAACAAACCTAAAATTTTGTTAAAAAATAACTCATAAAACAAAATTGAAAAAGTACAGATTTTTCTTAACCCAAGATTTTTCCCTTCTTAAAATCTTCCTCTAAACCCAATTATGAAAAATAATTTACTCTGGCCACTGAGAGCATTTCTGTACAGTGACATAATCAGAAAATTTACATCTTCCATTATTTAACTTAATTAATTTCCATCCTAATCCAAATACTTGGAATGCAGGTGGTAGGCAAGAGGATACAATTTTCCCTGAAGCCTATGACTAAGATCTAACTAAAATTACATGAGGAACTTAAGCCCTGAATGGTAAACTCCAAATGAAAGCCTTGATGGTGGGGGAAATGCACCTAAGGCAGAATTAGAGAAGGATTTATCCAGGAATCAGTATTCTCCAAGGCTGGACAGGGAGGAAGTGAGGAAGGTATAGATTTTCTTAAAGGATGAAAGGTGTCACTTGGAAATAATGAAACATCTTGTTTTGTGCAACTAAGATCTTTGTTTTCTACCATCAATAACTGTTCTATCTCTTCTTTCAAAGATAGACTTGTCTGGAATTCATGTTTAGGTATCTTAGGGTATTCTTTTTGAGTTATTGCTTGGTCCTCTAACCCCTTGGACACAGAACAAATTAATTTGTTACTGGAATCATCACTTGCTTCTACTTCCTTTAAGGGAGGTGGATGTTGAGGTTTTGCTTTTATTTGTTTACTCTTAGATGCTTGTTTCAACAAATTCACATCCTCATGAGATTTATAAGATGCAAAACTTGGAGCATTATCTGCCCTAGAATTTTCACAAAGTAAGAAACCTCTTACTTTTCCTTGTTTCCCCACTGTCATTGTCACAGATTTCTTTGGCGGTAACACTGTCCTTATTAGAAGTCCCTGTGCATTCACCCTATAGTCTTTCGCAGCTTTCTCCCTGCGTTGCTTCTGGAAGTCCTTGAGTTGAAGCAGTTCCTCTGGAAGTTCCATACATGTAGGCTAGAAAAAGAAAATGAACACAAGTCTATTATACTTAAACTTCTTAATATGGTACTTAAAATCACTTCTATTATACTTAACAGTATTTAGCAACCAAGGATGTATTCAAATATGTTCATATAGCACCCTCTAGTGACCTTCAACTATGGCTGTTAATTACTGTGGAGTCAATTCCAACTCATGGTGACCCATGTGTGGACTGCTCCATAAGGTATTTACAGTTGTGGCCCTTTGGAAGCAAGTTGCTAGGTCTGTGTTCCAAGGTGCCTTTGGGTTGGTTCAGACCCTCAGCCTTTCTGCCAGTCGTCAACCACTTAACCATTTGCTCCACCTTTTTGTTATTACTGTTAGGTGTTTTTGCATCTGTTACAACGTAAAGTAATTCTATGTACAACCAAATAAAACACTGCCTCACAGTCATTCCTATGTGTGAGCCCATTTCTGTACCATCCTCACAGTCATTCCTATGTGTGAGCCCATTGTTGCAGCTACTGTGTCAATCCATTCCATTGAGGGTCTTCCTCTTTTTCATCGACCCGCTACTTCTTTCTTCAAGTACTGGTCCTTCCTGACATGTCCAAATATGTGAGACAATGTCTCCTCAGTCATTCTCCTCAAGAGAACTCTGGCTATACTTCTTCAACACAGATTTATTTGTTCTCCACCTATAGTAACACTATTTTTCAAGTAACTTAAATATTTTGAAAAGGAAATGAATCCACATAGTTGTGGGATGTATGTGTGTATGTTTATATACTGAAAAGGAAGTCTCCCAACTTAGTACCAGTTGCCTTATCAGGTGTATCCTCCATAAAAGCAGATCTTGTGTAGACTCCCAGAGATAATCTATGTATATATGATAATGTATATTCCTTACTAAATGTTTATTTTTTTCATTGGTTTATATTTTGAAAGTCTTAACTTTCTCTCAATGTTTAAGTTTGATAACTCTTACTAAAATAATTTTATATAAATGGTAGCATACTATTATACATTCTTCTATATCTTGACTTCATTCAATAAAATTTAGACTTGATGATTTCTCCATACTGATGTTTTTAAAGGGGTAAATTGGTGTATCACAATTTATTTCACCCAATACTTACTGGTAGATATTTGGGTTGTTTCCAGTCTTATCTTATTACATAAATATTATGATAATTTATTAATAAAACATCCTCTTGTTACATGAGGCAAATAAGTTCCTGAGTTTGTTTTCCTTTTAACTTGTTCATATTATATTTGCCATACAAAAATTTTAAAGTCAAATTTATTAATATTTTCTTCTATGGTGCCGAATAGGAAAGCCTTCCCTACTGCGATTTTTTTTTTTAATTATGTACCTTTTCTAATAATTTTATGGATCAATTTCTTACATAAATACTTTATCCATCTGAAGTTTATTTTAATTTAATGAAAGAGGTAGCAATTTAACTCTGATTCTCCTCCTCCACAATAGTCAAGTTTCCTAAGGCCTTTTTCCCACTAATCAGAAATACTACCTTTATCATAACCGTATTGGCAGAAACATATTTGGTCTATTTCTGGGTTGTATACTCTATTTCAGTGATCTGTCTATACATGTACCAATGCCAAACTGTCTTACTTATATTTTTATAATATGCTTTAAAATCTGCCAAGACTTGTCTTCCCTCAATATACTTTTCCCAAAAATCTCCTGACTATTCTTGCATGTTTTTTTTTTAATCTCCATAAATTCTGTAATTACAGCTAGCCAAAATGATACTAGTGTTAATATTTTTATCTGATTGGAGGTAAATTCATAAATTTAGGAATAACTGATAATTAGTATTCCTAATCATCTATGGAAGTATTCTTTTATGCTCTTCCATAATATTTTAGTTTTATCTATAGATTCCACATTTCTTTTCAGTTTTATTTTTAGATAACTTATCCTTTGTGTTACAATGATAAATGAGATCTTTTCTCTCATTCTATTTCTTAGCTACTTATGTGTTGTTCAGTGCAGTCAAGTTGGCTCTGACTCACAGCTTCCCTGGACAGCATTTCTGAGGGCTGGCTAGTGAGTCTGAGCTGCCGACATTATTGTTCAAACCAACATTATGGTCAAGTGCTTATCCAACAGTGACACACCAGGACTGCTTATATGAGCATATAAAAGTTATTAATATTTATATACTTCATTTATATCCAATCACCTCACTATATAGTGTTTTTGTTTGTGGTAGTCTTTTCTATCTATTTTCTTCAGTTTCCAAGTTGTCTGCAGGTCATAGAATTCTGATCTGTCCTTTTCAGTTTTTATAACTCATATCTTTTTATTTAATTCAGAGCTCTGAACTACTTAAAACTGGTTCAGTCATGGCTAATGAAGTGAAATAAGAACAGACTTGACTTTTAAAATTTGGAGTGAAGCAGAACCACCACTTGAATGGGAACAATGACAAGTCAAAGTCCTGGAGTAGGCACTCAGAAGAGGTACAGTGAGGTCCTTCAGGAGCCTGATGCAGGACACTGGATGATTGCCAGAACTGTGGAGAACAGCACACACACACACACACATTCAAAGCAGTGTGCTCAGCACCAAAATTTGAGTGAGACACCACTGATTCTGAATCTGCCTGTCAAAAGATTTGATTGCTATGCAATGTACATACTGCCCTTGTTTTCTAAGAGGGAGATTAAATTTCTTCAGGGCGATGACACAATTTCTCCCATACCAGATACTGATTCGGTTCATCTATACTTCACTAATTTATCAACCATGATTGAACCAGAAAGAAATGGTTCAAAGTTCTGGTTTTAACTACATTGTCTAATAGCTTCAGGAAAATGTTAAAATAATGGTTATATTTGCATTGTTCCTGATATTATTTTTGTATTATTCCTACCTCCATGCCTCCAAGCCGGTCTGCCGACCCTTCTCGATAGGTGTTTAAGTACCCATCCACGAGGGTGGTTAGATCAGACATCATTTCATCTAGGAGCACCAATCGAAGTGGTAGCAGGTAGGTAGCTTCCAAGGCCAAAATTTTTAGCAAAGTGGGTGAAAGAGGTCGTGTGAACCACACATCTGGATTTTCCTAGACACCAAAACAATTTTCTCTGAATAGTAAGCAAAATTGTAAACTGTCTATTCAACTGTCGTTTAATTTAAGATGCTGTCATTTTGTTTTTCAGTTATTACCTTCTATATTCACACTAGCTTTCTAGTGTGAATGCATGCACACGTGCATGCACACGTGTAAGGCAGATAGACAGACACAGATATCAGGACTTCCTATTCAAAGCCAGAGGCAGTTGTTGTTAAGTGCCATGAGTCGGTTTCAACTCACAGCAACCTTGTATATGGTTTCCAAGGCTTTAAATCTTTTGGGGGATCAGAAAGTCTCATCTTTCTCCCACAAAAGCAGCTGCTGGGCTCTAAACACTGATCTTATAGTTTGCAATCCAGTGATTATCTTATGAAGCTACTGATTATATGACCAATTGTAGCTAATGTAATCATGATCTACATTTGCATGCAAGGCTAATATAACTAATTTCTGTTAAAAGCTAAAAAATCTGCTTTGGGAGAAGCAGCTGGCATGATTTGAGCTCTGCTCTCTTAATTCCAGGTCACGTGAAAATCCCTCCTTGTCCCAACTTGTCATTTACTTCAGAGCATATTTTAATTCATAACCAACAAGTCTAGATCCTGGGTATTATATACTTAACCACAAACAAATTTATTCCCATTGGAACAACTAAAATTTGGGCAACGCTCATAATCTTACATAGCAGCTGGTCATTATAACAGGTTAATAATCCTGCTGAGAAAATATGTGAAAAAAGTAACAAAACATGAGGACATCCTTTAACACTCACCTGAATCAGTTTTTGCCTCTCTTCTAGAAAGGAGACATATTTAGGGGCTACTTTAAGATGTCTGGTTAAACTCTCCTGCAAAGTACTGATGCAGTTCGGAAGAAAGCCACCTGTTTCCATAGAAAATTGAAGGACATCTGCTACCTGTGCATTAACAAAAGACAAACAAACTAGCCCACAGATTACATAAAAAAGCTATCATGGCAGAAAGAGAATAATTATCAATACAGAGTTTCTTTAAATACCATTTTCTCAAAATAATAGGCAATATTGTTGTTGTTGTCAGGTGCCATCGAGTCGGAACCAACTCATAGCGACCCCATGCACAGCAGAATGAAATAATGTCCAATCCTGGGCCAACCTCACTACCGCCCCCACACTTGACGCCATCAATGATGCCACCTGGCCGATCCATCTTGTTGGGGGTCTTCCTCTCTTTCTCTGACCCTCCATCTTACCCAGCATGACCTCCTTCTCCAGCAACTGTTCCCTCCTGACAATATGTCCTAAGTATGAGAGATGAAGTTTAGCCATCTTGGCCTCTAAGGAGCACTCTGGATGCACTTCTTCCAAAACAGATCTATTGGTTCTTTTGGCAGTCCATGGCACATTTTCTCCTCCAACACCACAAATCAAAGGCATCAATTCTTCTATGATCTTCCTTATTCACTGTCCAGCTTTCGCATTCATATGAGGTTAGTGAAAATACCATGGCTTGGGTCAGGCGCACCTTAGTCCTCAAGCTGACATCTCTGCTCTTCAATACTTTAAAAAGTTCCTGTGAAGCAGATTTGCCCAATGCAATTCGTTGTCTGATCTCTTGACTGCTGCTTCCGCAACTGTTGATAGTTGATCCAAGAAGAATAAAGTCCTTGACAACTTCAATCTTTCCTCCGTTGATAAGAATGCTGTTTGTTGGTCCAGTGGTGAGGATTTTT
>NW_006408522.1:35109364-35113469 GCF_000296735.1 Chrysochloris asiatica | reverse complement strand
GCATTCTGAGTGCCTTCTCACCTTCCAGTCCTGTATCTGACAGTGTTTCTCTGCTATTCATAGAGTTTTCAGTGACTAGCGATTTGTAAGTTAAAGGAGAATAACCATATGATCCTAGAGATCTGCATGCGAGAAAATATTTTATTCCTGAAAGAAGTCATGAGTTTATATAAATAAAGTTACAAAATTGCAATGTCAAATATAGAAACACTATACTTTAGAAGGGAGATTAGGTCATAAATCTAATAATTTCTCCACTACTATTCTAATATATTTTTTATTTTTCCTTTTTTGAGGTGGGAAGAACCATGCTATCTATACATGATCTAGAACTGGGTACAATAATTTTCGTTTTTATGAAAAAAAGTTTCAGAATTCCCAAGCAGAGTATCAAAAAGAAGACTGGGCATAAGAGGAGCAGCTGGCACTGCCTGAATCTCACTATATACAGCAAACTAATATAATCAATTAAACATGAGTGGAACAGATTATATAAATATATCAAATCATATGCCTTAATAGTAGTAGTTCAACTCAGTTTAAAAAAATAGTTATTAACTAAAAGAGTCATAGCACAACTAGTATTCATCTTTTTAAGAAAAAATGATCTTCACATATGATACCATACATAATACTAACTTCAGATGAATTAAATTTTATAGAAGAACATCTAAGCAATTACATAAACAAACACAGATGTTCTGAAAGTCTACAGACCTTCAGATGGTGGGGAACTTTTTTTTTTTTACTTCTAACTAAAATTTAGCATTTCCTTCCATTGCAAATGTAGGTAAAAACTCCCAGGAGTATTACCAATACATGCATGTGACTCTATCAGAATCAGAAACCAGATATTTTCATATCACAGTGTAGTTATTGTAGGTATTTTAAAACAGAGTTAATGCTCCTCACTACTTTAATATCACTGTGTCTGATAGACGACGATTCATTAGGTCTTGTCTTATATGTACTGATAAAGGAATATGCAATTTAAAAAATTTCGATAACTTATTCTACAATTCCATGTATTTTCATTTATGCTTTTATAAACTTCCTCAATAGGGTTTCACAGACATCATCAGATAGCCAATGGGGTCCACTGCACCAGGAACTTAAGGAATCCTTAATTTAGGTACATACTGACAGTACTTCTCAAATTTTAATGTGAGTGTGACGGTACAGTAGTCACATCCTCATGTGACTTAAAATTCAATGCCTCTGTCTTACTAGTTACATGGGTTGTTGTTGTTGTTAAGTGTCGTTGAGTCAGTTCCAACTCATAGTGATGCTGATAGGGTTTCCAAGGAGCCACAAATAGTTTTATGTAACTTTTCTGCCATGCTTTCACAGTTCACCAAATGTTCTCATAGATAACCTGTACAAATATATTAACAAGTGGGCAGGAAAAGGGACACACAAAAAAGCTTTCAATCTCTCATCAGAGAGGACCCATTTTCTATGGAAACCATGTCCATTCATGTAAGTTGAGCACTTTCCTGAACGTACCTGTGTATCAAAGACATTATTCAGCAAAATTCCATACTGGTGAGAGAGACAGTCAGAAAGCCAACGGCAGTCGTGGATAACCTAAGGAATTCAAAGATGGGGACAAAATAATTAGGACCTGACTACTAATCTCACTAGGAGAGGAATCAGCTCATACACTCACCTTCAAAATTCTCTTGTCTTCTAATACCATCTGAAGTCCATTGTTGAAGGCACGACTTCCCAGAAGGAAAATGTCAAATAAGTAAACACGGCTATTTGTGGCCACCTATAATAGACCATAAGAGGCTCTGGTAGCATAGTGGTTACTAGTTGGGCTGTTAACCTCATGGTCAGCAGTTCAAAACTACCAGTCGTTCCTTGGAAGATGAAGCTTTCTATTCTCGTAAAGATTTACAGCTTCGGAAACACTATGCAGGGACACTATGAGTCAGAATAGACTCCACGGCATACCACCACCACCACAATAGACCATGGAGACACACGTACTGTAAGACAAGAACTGGAGAAAGACACTGAATAGTTTTCACTTGTCTAGACAGGTCTGGTAAAAAGAGATGGGGATAAGATTCTTATGATATAATAGTGAGCAATTGTTATCATGACTAATTGCGACTGTCACAACTGTAAAGGTAGAAGTTTTGTAACAAAAACGGGGGAGCAGTTAATCTTACAATCCAGAAACACAGGACCCTAGGACCATCAAGAGAGAAGAGCACAAGCAGAATGTGTGGCCTTATCCAGAGAAGCAGCGATACCAGAGATGGAGGCAGAGATGAGGGCAAGGAGAAAGGGAACAGCTGAGGACTCTAGACTCATGGGATGAGAGGGACTGAGTGCTGGTGGCCAGGAGGCAGGCTTGCACAATGTGCCCTTTGGTTGTTTAAATTATTATATATTCCTGAGTGGTTTTGTGTACATCTCCCAACCCTACCCCCAACCAAGAAAGAAAAACAGAGGGTAATATAAGCAAATACTGTTGAATGATGATGCATAGAGGAGATTGTAATCATTGCAATGTAACGATGGTGTAAAGCCAATGCTCTCCCATGTAAACTATCACTCAGTTCATAAAAAAAAAAAAAAGAACTGGGGAAAGAGATCTGAGGATAAAGAATAAAAGACATGTGGCAAGCATGCCTAACACTCTGCAGACTTTTTTATTTCAACAGTGTTTGGATGGAACAGACCTGGGAATTGCCAACTCCAGTCTCCAACGACCGTCCAATTTCATCTCCATGCACAACCTTTTGCCATTCCATTTTCAGGACCATCCAACATCATATTTTGTGGTTAACTCTTAGTTTCAACCAACCATGAGCTCCTAGATCTGTCAGAATTATTGGCTGGTTAAGTTGTCATCAACTGCCTGGTCAACCTGTACCTGCAGGCTTCCTACACCTGCCTCTTTCAGGGCTTCTATTTCAACCACAAGTATGTGGCCCTAGAAGGTCCTTCAAGTGCAAGGGTGCCCAGCATCCATCTCTTGAAAACACAAAACCAGAACTCTGCCACGCTCTCTTCTAAGACAGGTAAAACTGCCCAGGATGAGTGGAGTAACACCCTATATGTCATGGAGGCTGCTATAGTCCTGAAGAAGAACCTGAACCAGGCCCTTCTGGATCTGCATGCTGTGGGTTCTACCTACAGAGAACTCCATCTTTGTGACCATCTGACAAGCCATTTCCTTGATGAGAAGGTGAAACTCATCAAGGAGATAGGCACCCACCTGAGCAACCTCAGCAGGCTGGCCAGCTGGGCTGGATCAGTATCTCTTCAAAAGGCTCACCCTCAAGTACAACGAGTAGGAGCTTCCAGCAACCTTGGAAGGGTCCCTTGGCGTTCCTCTAACATCAGGCTTCTGCCACAGCATCTCCCCCTCCAGGCTACAGGCAGCTTTTTAAGCAGCCTCAAGTCCTCTCCCAAATCAAGAAAGTAGTAACAAAAAAGTTTCTTTTTATAGATAAAATATCTCTATAAATGCAACAAAATATTAAGTATCCTTACTTTTAAAGTAAAAAATAGGAACACAACATTCTTATGGAAAATAGGTCTAAACTGATACTAAGTTAAAAAGACACAATCACTGATTTCAAGACAAAAATTAAAAAAACTAGTGATTGCCACTTCTGCTTTTTTTTATATATATAGCTTTTTTATGAATTAAGTAATAGTTTACATGGGACAACATTGGTTTTGCATTCAACCAATCTATTTTGTTTCAATCCCTTACGTGCACTATCAGCTAACAGTATTTGTCTCTATTCCCTCTTTTGTTTTTTGGAGGTTTTTTTTAAAATAACCAATGGGCACATTCTGCAAGCCAACCTCCTGCCCGACAGCACATAGCCTTTCTCTTTCCATGAGTCTGGAGTCGTCTGCTCTATCTATCCATGCCATCAGCTCTACCTCCATCTCTGGTGTCACTGCTTCTCTGGTTAGGATCCCACATTTCACTCATGCTCTTCTCACTTGATGGTCCTAGGATCTTCTGTTCCCGGAATGTATGATTAGCTGCTCGCCACTTTTTTTTTTTTTTTTAATTTAAGGTTTTTATTGTGGATTGAGTGAAAGTTTACAGGGCACATCATCAGTTTCA
>NW_006408522.1:35065775-35106671 GCF_000296735.1 Chrysochloris asiatica | reverse complement strand
GGCCTATTTCCTCTTTTGTCTGCTTGTCCCGCTCCACAATCCCCGTTCAGGCCTTTTTTCTAGTTGAAACAGTTCAGCACCGGCTGTGGCCGTTTGGTTTTAATTGGAAACTGTCTCTTTAAAATTTGAGGAGATCTGTGCGCATGCGTAGTAGAACCCTCCGAGGGTGGGGCTGGGGTGCCTACTAGCTCAGGCACCCCTATAGTCACCTGAATGGAGGTGCTCAGACAGCAAGGGACCAATGAACAGCTACCAAAAGAGAAGAATGTCCACACCTTTATCTCAGCGGTTCTGCCAGGTGTCTGTGGCCACCCGATCCTTTCCCCACCTGGTCTCACCCAAGATGGCGGCTCCTGGAGCAGCCGAGCATCCTGGACTAGAAAGCAATAGATTTCTTGCTTCTGCCACAAATTTCCCTCAGCTGTGAGCCTTCCAACCTTCTAAGTATTCCTTTTTTGTGGTTCAGAGTTCTGGGATCATCCCCTGAGCCTGCTTGGTTGGGTATTCTGTGTTGTTGTTGTTGGAGCTCTCTGCTGTATGTCCACCCGATCCGCCATCTTGTTTGTTACTTGCTGCTCTCCACTTTTTGTTATACAACTTTTACCTTTACAGCTTTGAATATCACAATGAGTCATGATAACAATTACTACTGAATCAGAAGAATCCTATTCCCATCTCCTTTCACCAGACCCATCTAGGTAAGATGAAAACTATTTAGTGGGGAGTCTACCTTCCCCTGCTCATTCTGAAACTAAACTCCCTCTAGAAAACTTGTAAGCCAGCCTCTTAGTGTTTTCATAGCCCTCCCCCACTCCCCATTTTAGGTAGCCAAGAAGAATTGATGCTTTTGGGTTACAGTGTTGGAGGAGAATATTGAAAGTGCCATGGACTGCCAAAAGAACCAACAGATCTGCGTTGGAAGAAGTACAGCCAGAGTGCTACTTGGAGGTCAAGATGGCCATACTTTGGACATATTGTCAGGAGGGACCAGTCGCTGGAGATAGATATCATGTTTCGTAAGGTGGAGGATCAGAGAAAAAGAGGAAGACCCCCAACGAGAGGGATTGGCCAAGTGGCAGCATTGATGGACTCAAGTGTAGCAACAATAGTGAAGTTGGCCCAGGATCGGGCACTGTTTCGTTCTGCTGTGCATAAGGTCGCTATGGGTCAGTACTGAATCAGTTGCACCTAACAACAACAATAACAATGTCTAAGTTGCCCATCCCTATCAACACTGTGAACTGAGGGGACAGGCTTGATCCTTGATGTGACGACTCTTGCCCTCTCAGTTGGTATTTTGAGCTACTACAGGTCAAGATCATTAAATTGTAGCAATTTACACTTGCTTCCTGTATCAAACTTCTTTATCTTCAAATTCACCAGACACTATACAGGTTTGCTATGAGTCAGAACTGACTCAACAACACTTGACAACAACATAGTATTCGTAGAGGTCCTGGCATGGCACTGTAGGATAAGCACAGACTAGTCCAAGGTCAGCTCCTGTAAAGATTTACAGCCTCGGAAACCCCGTACAGGGTCGCTATGAGTTGGAACCGACTCCACGGCACATAACAACAGCAACATTCAGTATTAAGTAAACTTACTCAAACTCAAGATCCCAGACCTCTAACAGTTTAAAAAATGGTAGAATGTCTAACATTCAACACAGATTTATTGACAGACTGAATACAAGTATAAAATTCTAAGGTAGCCTGATGTCATCTTTGTTGTTTTAGGAGCTGAACTGTTTGTACACTTACAATTGTCAGGCCTAACTCATACCCATTCTCAGAACTCTCATGTTTTTTGCTAGAATGTTACACTTAAAATAAAAATAGTCAATCCCTACTTTTTTCCATACCTCTTTAATTATAAAAATAAAATCCCACTGCCATTGATTCAGTTCTGATTCATAGTGACCCTGTGTATGGTTTCTGAGGCTGTAATTATTTATGGCAGCAGAAAGTCTTGTATTTTGTCCACAAGAGTAGCAGTGTTTGAACTGCCATCCTTGCTGTTAGCAGTCCAGTGCTTATCCAGGGCTCCTTAAAAGTTAAATCATTGTTATTGTTATCTGCCATCAAGTTAGTCCTTACTCTTAGCAATTCTATATAGGGTTTCCAAGGAGTGGCTGGTGGGTTTGAACCTACAACCTTGTGGTTTACAGTCCAGTACATATCTTATGGCACCACACTGGGGCTCCAAAAATTAAATAGACATATCAAAAAGTTTGGAAAATAATTCTCTGCTACACTATAAATGCCATGTGGTGTGATAGTCAGATTCACCACTACATACGCAACAAATACAACAGAGCATAGCAAATGGACACCTGTTAACCCATTTCCTCAGTAAAGGAAGACAAGCCATTCAACTCTACCTTTTATAATGCCAAATGAAGAAAATGTAAATGGCTCTAATTCTATATCCTGCTTTTTACTCATACACTTTCAAACATTTTTCTACATTGCTCTGTCATCAATATTTGGCAGCTGCCTTGTTGTTGTTGTTGTTAAGTAGTGTGGAGTCGGTTCCGACTCATATTGTCCCTGTACAGGGTTTTCAAGGCTGCAAATCTTTACGGGAGCAGAAAGCCTCATCTTTCTCCCGAGGAACAGCTGGTAGTTTTGAACTGCCAACCTTGAGGTTAGCAGCCCGATTCGTAACCACTAACCTACCAGATTTATCAAATGTACTGTATAACATCTTCTATTATTAACTATTTGAGTGGTTTCTGCTTACTATCTGATTTGTACCACTATATAAGGAGCTCTGGTAGCGTAGTGGTTATGAATTGGGCTGTGAACTGCAAGGTCAGCAGTTTGAAACTACCAGCTGGTCCATGGGAAAAAGATGAGACTTTCTGCTCCCGTAAAGATTTACAGCCTTGGAAACCCTGTTCAGGGTTGCTATGGGTCAGAAACGACTTGATGGCACTTAAGAAAAACATAATGCCATAATGAATAAATAGGTTCTCACATACTTTTCTCCATATTTTAAATTACTTACATTTGTAAAAGTAGACCTGAGAAATAGGTCAAAAGAAATAAAAAGTTTTAAAACTCTTAAAAAACATTTACTGTCTTCATCTTATTGTATGTAAAAATATTTAACCAGAGATGGGGATTAAATAGTCAAATAATTTAAACTTAAAGAAAAGCCCATTTCCTTTAAGTGCATTCTACATGTACCAAGTCACAAATGGTTTCTTAACAGCTGGTGCCAGAATTTCACTCTATGGAAGAAACTGTGTTTGTATGTTGTTGTTGTTTTTTAATTCATTTGTTTATTTACTCACTCACTGACTCACTCACATACTCACTCACTCACTCACTCATTCATCAACTTGAAAGCAAGGAGCCAAACAGAAATTTGTGCATAAATGCTTACTGCATCATTATTCACAATTGCCAAAAGTCGGGTATAACCTAAGTGTCCATCAGCAGATGAAAAGGAAAACAAAATGTTATGGACTATCATTCAGCCTTAAAAAGAAATGAGCTTCTAATACATGCTACAACATGAATGATTCTTAGGAAACATTATGCTGAGTAAAATAAGTCAGATGTAAAAAGACAAATATTGTCTGATTCCACTTAGATAAAATATCTTGAATAGAAATGCATAGAGACAAAAATTTATTACTAATTACCAGGGCCTGTGGGAAAGGAAGAATGGGAGGTTTCCATATGGAGTTACTACTTGGAGTGATGAAAAACTTCTGGAAATGGATAGTGGTGTTGGTTTTACAACATAGAGAATGTGGTTAATGTCACTGAACAATATAGTTAAAAATGGTTAAAATGGCAAAATGGTTTTGATGCATACCTATTTTAATCGAGTGGTGGTGTGTGGCACTGCAGGATAATGCACTGGACTGCAAGGTCAGTTTGAACTGCTAGATTGGTGGTTCAAACTCACCACCACTCTTCAGAAACCCTAAGTAGGGTTGCTATGAGTCAGAAGCAACTCAATGGCACTTAACAACTTAACAACAACCTATTTTATCATAATTATGGTGGTGGTTGTGTGCCACCAAGTTGCTTCTGATTCATGATGATGCTGTATAGGGATTCCAAGGCTGTAAATCTTTACTGTAGGAGAAAGCCTCATCTTTCTTCCAAGGAGCAATTGGTAGATTTGAACTGCTGACCTTGTATTTAGCAGCCGAGCTTGTAATCTGCTATACTACCAAGGCTCCTTATTTAACCATAATACATTCTAAAAGTAAATCTATGACCATTATAAAATAGACACTTGAGGGAGAGAGAAAGGAATAGCCAGAAATGTCACCATTGAAAGCTTATAAGTCTGTCTTCTGCCTGTAACTGATTGGAATACCTAAAATGGGGCTACAACTTCCTGCGGAGCCTCTGCATTGCAAAAGACCATAGGTGGAATCCTGAACCGCATTCAGAATCTTCTGAGGTGGGAAATTTCCTCTTGAAAGGACGAGCAGACCAGCCTGGAATGGCTAGAAGAGCAGAAGATACTTCTTGAAAGAAAGACTGACAGGAAAAATAAAAAACAATAATGGTAGTCCGACTGACTACTACAAAAAAAAAGCAAGTTGCTCACCCATGAGACATCAAAGTAAGTGGTCGGGGCCCCTCAGGGCCAACCCCCTTGCAAGACTAAGACTCATGGGAAATCCACAAGCAGACATGCACTCTGACTGGTAACCACATTTGTCACTGATAAGGGGAAGTGAGGGAAAAACAACAAGGAAGCTGCGAGCTAAGTCCTACATTGTTCAATAGACTCCAGTGAACCCAGGTAGAGACCTAGTTGGCCAACAGTGTGACAAGACCTAGAGACTCCTGGACCCAGAGTCAGTGACATAGTCACAGAGGACTAGAGTGGAGAGGGAAGCATCCACCTGATAAGAAGAGACGGCATATGCATAAAAACACCCACACTTGCAGTTAATACCCACTTGACCTGGCTTCAATGACTGGATGATCAGAACTGAACTAGAAGAAAAAAGAGGAAAAAAAGAGGAAAAAAAGAGTAATTTGATACAATTTGATGAACTTGACTGACACCTATGGATGCAGTAGCTCAAAAGAGGGAATAAATCTTTACAGGGAGGATCATTCCCACCTCCTCAATATACAGGGTAGATAGGGAGGGGAACTTGGACATTGGCTACCCAAAATGGGGGCTACAAAGACAAGAAGTGACTGGCTTACAAGCTTTCAAGAGGGAGACTAGATCCAGAGGGTGCGGAGGAAGGTAGAATCTCCACTGTGTAGTATTCAATCTGTCTGGGTAGGGCTGATGAAAGGAGATGGGAGGGATGGCACTCATGTGGCACAATAGTGAATAATTACTATCTGGACTGACTGTGAGGGTTGGAAATGTAAAGGCAGATGTAACAAAAGGAGGGGAGTGGTTGACTTTGCAGTCCAGGAGTGGAGGTCCCTGGGACCATCATGGGAGAAGAGTGGAGTTCGGGATCCTATGCAGAGAAACTGTGATGCCAGAGATGGCGGCAAAGATGATAACATGAGAGATGGAGTGGCTGGGGACTCTAGATCCAGAGAGGGAGAGGGGCTATGTACTGATGACTGAGGGGCAGACTTGCGGGGTGTACCCTTTGGTTGGTTGATGATGCATGGAGAAGATTATAACCATGACAATGAAATGATATACAATAGGATGAATATAAAGCTAATGTTCTCCCATGTAAACTATTACATAATTCACAATAAAACATTTTTTCAAAAAAGTAAATCTATGATTATTTCAAAACAAAAGGTTTAAAAAATCTTTTACCTGAAGCCAACAGAGTTTCCCATGACGACACACATTAGCTCCTTCTGCTGCCACACTTAGGACACTTTGCTTCTTGATATGGAGCATCTGATGAGAAAAGAATAAATCTCCAAAGGATTAATGTAGGAATTATAACATCATAAAGGTCATAAATTAAAATGGCCAGCAATCAAAATGGATTGTATTTTCTGATCTGACAAAGCTTGCCTAATGCAAAACATGAATTGGCTTCACTATATACACAAAACACTATTTCTGATGCCCTTTTCAGTTTTAGCAAAAGTGTGCCACTACTGAAAAATAAATCATTCCTACTCATAGGATAAGTATTAGACTGCAAAATACAAGGTCCACAGTTGAAGCCTACCAGCCACTCTATGGAAAAATGATGAGGCTTTCTGCTCCCACAAAACCAACTCCATGGCACTTCAACCCCAAATGCTAAGGAGAGTTGTAAACTTAGATGCCTTTTGTTACTTACCATTAATATTATACAAAAATAATTCTAGTGTCTATGACTAGATTTCTCATGCTAAACAGCAGCTCCCCAACATACAACAATTTCCCATACTTGAATGGGGCGCACCGACTGGCTCAGTTTCATAGTAACAATTATTCAGAATGGCAGAAACAAGGACTCAACAAGTTACTTAACACCTTGGATTCATTTAAATTACTTAAAATTTAAATAGTGCTATACTAAGAACAAACTCTTTACCTTGATTATCTATAATCTTATCCTATTCCTTCAATACTTAATTCATAATCTATAAAATACAACACTACAGTATGCAAGATTCTCCATTTTACAAGAAAAGGCTATTGTAACTTGCACTGGCACATTATCTTTCTTTAGAGGAGATAAAGTATACATTCTAAAAATTTCTCATCAGTGAAGAGAAAAGGGACTAAATATCAGTTCTATCATCAATTAACAACAAAAAGGCTGCTGAATTTAGTATAAAAGCTATATTTCACATTTCATAAAAATGTCCAACTACCACTTCAAATTTCTAGAGCAAAATTCTTAACCCAGTTTTTTTAAATGTTGTTGTTGCCAGAGCATTTTAAGAAATCTGCTGATATATAAAGACCAATTTCAAATGAATAATAAAAAGACAAACCAATTTAAAATGTTATGAAGGATTCAAATAGATACTTTTCCGAAGAAGATATAGAAATAATCAAAAATCACATGAAAGCATGCTCACTATCATTGCCCATTCAGAGACGTGCAAATCAATTTCCCTACTACACTGAGATACCATTTCATAACAACTAGGATAGATATAACCAAAATAACAGATAAAACTGGTGGAGAAACTGTAATTCTCACACACTTCTGGTAGAAATGGAAAAAGGTACATTCATTTGGAAAACAGTCTGGTAGTTCACAGAGGTACCATCCCACCAAAAGCAGTGCCACGGAGTAGACTGGAATAATAACCACACTGTATAGTGTTTCCGAGGCTACATATCTTTATGGGAGCAAAAAGGTTCATCTTTTTCCAGTGGAACAGCTGATGGAACAGATAATTTTACCTACAGCAGTCCAGTGCATATCTAACAGCAACACCAAGGCTCCTTAGAGGTACCATACAACCCAGCAATTGCACTCCTAGGAATATAATCAAAAGAAATACTAACATATGTCCACTCAAAAATGGTATATGAATACTCATATCAGCATTATTCAAAATAAGCAAAAAGTGGAAATAACTCAGATGTCTGTCAGCTGATGAAAAAATGAGTATATAGTGCCTATACATACAATGGAATATTGTTCAGTAATTTAAAAAAAAAGGAAGTGTTGATACATGGTACAACATGGATGACCACTGAAAACACTGTTAAGTAGAAGGAGTCAGGCAAAAAAGGCCACTTGTTATATAATATCATTTATATGAAACTTTCAGAATAAGCTACTCTATAAAAGTAGAAAGTAGTTCAGTGGTTGACTAGGGCTAAGGGCCACCACTCATCTATCAGTTTGCTGTCCTATGGTGGCTTGTGTGTTGCTGTGTTGATGGAAGTTATACCACCAGTATTTTAAATATTAGCAAGGATATCACTGCTGACATCAGATGGATCTTGGCTAAAAGAAGAAAATATCAGAAAGATGTTAACTTGTGCTTTATTGACTATGCAAGGGCATTTAACTGTGTGGATCATAACAAACTATGGATCACTTTTTGAAGAATGGGTATTCCAGAACACTAGTGCTCATGAGCAACCTATATAGAGAGCAGGAGGCAGTCATTAGAATAGAGCAAGGGGATACTGAATAGTTTAAAATCAGGAAAAGTATGTGCCAGGGTTGTGCCAGGAAATATCAGCACATTTATTTAATTCCAGAAAATTTCTTTAATCTGTATGCTGAGCAAATAATCCAAAGAACTAGATTATATGAAGGAAAATGTGGCATCAGGGTTGGAGGAAGACTCTACCAACCAGTGTTGGGGACCGCGAAGCACTGAGATGTTGAGGCCCTGTGCCATGGATGAAAATCCAACACGAAGGCCCCGCTCAGGATTGCCAGCCAGGGACCCTGAGGGCCAAGGAAGTGACCTCCTTGTTCATAGGCTTTTACGAACTCACTGTTGGGCTATCTCTGCATAATTTTCTTTGGTCTTATTCTTCATTCTATGCTTCTAACTCCAGTAATTGTAGCTTCTGAGAAAATGGTTTCTTATGTGCCTCTTTTAATGTCTTCACTGTGTTGGCAGTGCGTAGGGTCCTGGGAACAAAACTGGACACCTGGCAAGCATGGCTAAACTGTTCTATATCAAGTTACTCAGTTATGTTTGATATTAACTTAATACATGAGCCCTTGATACCCATGGACAAATATTAAAACAAAAGCCTCTTCTAAAGCCAAGGCTGTAAAGTTCCAAAGGCAAGTTTGCTGGGAGGCTCTGGAGACTATCCTCCCAAGGAATTCATTCAAAGTAGATTGGCAAATTCCGGAGTATTGTTCAATGAATAATAGTGACATCCTCCTCAAATCATCCCCAGGTGCAAACCATTAACCTAGGCATCCTTCTTCCTCCTGCAAGCCTAAGCCAGGTAGCTGAAACAGCTTGACTCTCTTCAGACCTTTTGAAATTCTTTTCACCTTTACCCATTCGAGATTAAGTGCTAAAGGTATGTTAATTAGCCTTGAGAAACCTCGAGTTTCTGCCTTAGGATTTGAACCTAAAAAGTAACTTATAACAATTTGCTTGAATTTCTGGAAAATTAAGGATGTTAGATTATTAAGACAATTTGACATGTATATTTTAGAATTTGTTCCTGTAAATCATTGTGTCCTGTTTTGAATGATTAATCACATTTCATTTCTGTACCCTGTCTTAATAATCCCCTTCTTCCTTTGTGTAAAATCCCTCCCTGAAATAAAAGACTGATGCAGACCAAATTCTGCATGCATTACTGCCTGCAGGGGCCCTGATGCCTGCAATCCAGGGTCTGCCAGCAAGTCTGGCATCCACTCTGGTTGCAAGTCTTGCATCCACTCTGGTTTCGGGGTGTCTCTTTGTCTCTGTCGTCGCGTCTTTGTGTATATTCTTTTTCTATCTCTTTCACTGCCAGATCTCCCTACGTCGTGAACCAAACTTTCCTGTAGAGGCCGGTCCCCGACAAACCAGCATTATACAGATGATACAACTTTGCTTGCTGGAAGAGAAGAGGACTTGAAATGCTGATGAAAACCAAAGACTTCAACCTTCAGTATGGATTGCACATCAATGTAAAGAAAATAATTCTCACAACTGGACCAATAAATAACATCATCAAATAAGGAGAAAAAAAAAGATTGAAGTTGTCAAAGACTTCATTTTGCTTGGATCCACAATCAATGCTCATGGATGCAGTTGTCAAGAAATCAACAAAAGGATGTATTACATTAAGCAAATCTTCTGCAAAAGACCTCTTTAAATTTCTAAAGAGCAAAGATGTCAGTTTGAGGACCCAAGCCATGGTGTTTTCAATTGCCTCATATGCACGCAAAAGTTGGATGATGAATAAGGAAGACTGGAGAATAATCGATGTACTGAATTAAGAAGTTTAAGAGGAATATTAAAAGTATCATTAACTGCCAGAAAAACAAACAAATCTGTGTTGCAAGAAGTACAACCAGAATGCTCCTTGGAAGCAAGAGCTTCCTCTCTCATACGCCAGACATGTTATTAGACAGCAGCATTGAACTCAAAAGTTGTGAGGGTGGCATAGGATCAGGCAGTGTTTCATTCTGTTGTGCATAGGGTCCCTATGAGTCAGAACCAACTTGATGACACCTAACAACAACAACACACATGTAGAGCTTGCTGGATACAATAAAGCTGACTGGCAAAATAATGAACAAAACTGACTTAGAAAAAATACAACCTGGATGCTCCCTAGAATCAATGATGGCAAGATTTCGTCTCCTGTAGTTTGGACATGTTATCAGGAGGTGCCAGACCCTGGAGAACAACATCAGTGAAAAAGAGAAAGCTCTTCAATGAACTAGAATGACACAGAGGCAGCAACTATGGGCTCAACACAGCACCAATTGTGAGGATGACACGGTGTTTCATTCAGTTTTATATTGGATTGTTTTGAGTCAGAATCAACTCAGTAGTACCTAGCAACAGCAACAACAAAGCTGTATTTTTTTTTCTCTTCAAAAGAATCTAGAAAACTAAGGGCCCCTTTTCTTAGAAAAATTCACTTGAGCAGACTGAAGAATAAGCTGGCATCCAAACAGAAAGCTCAATGATTCTCCTAGTGAACACTACCATCTGATGAATAATTAGTAACTGTCCCTTCTAAAATTAATAAATAATTATCAAGAAATTGGCCAAATAAAACATCTGAGCAGTGATGATGGTGTGTTGTAGAGTTGGTTCCAGCTCACAGTGACACTACATAGGATTTCCAAAGCTGTAAATCTTTACTGGAACAGAAAGCTTCACCTTTCTCCTGCAGAAAGTAGTAGTAGTTTTGAACTGCTGACCTTGAGGTTAACAGCCTTAGTCATAACCTCTATGTGACCAGAGCTCCTTAAAACATCTGAATAGTCCTTTTTAAAATGTCAGATGATTTTTTTATACTACTTAAAAACTACTAATGGCTTCCTATACCACTCCAGTCAAAATTAAAATCCCTACAATACCTCACCCTTTTCCATCCCCTACTACTTTTCTTCACTGTGGTCCTGCCCCATTGATCTCCTGTCTGTTCTACCACGCAAGCCAAATGTGCTCCCATCTTACTAGTTTCACCTTTTTGAAGTTCTTTACCTAGATACCCACATGGCTAGCCCCTTACTTTCATCAGGTCTCTGCTACAATGTCACTGGGTCAGAAAAGCTTGCTCTGTCTACCCTATAAAATACAGGACCTCCTCATCACTCTGTTTCCCATTCTATGCTTTATTTTTCTTCATAACACCACCAGCTAATTGTTGTATGTTTATATCTGGCATTAGAATGTAAATCATTGTCCTGATTACTGTTTTGCCCCAGAGCTTAAAACAGTGCTTGGCATATAGCAGGCAGGTAGATTGTAGTTGAATTAATAGGGAAAACACCAAAGATTTTATAATAAGAAATACATAAGGCATGATACAAAAAGACAACACTAGGGATGATTGAGGAAAATACTTACTGCAGCACCAAACTTCTGCTGGAACTGATCAATCACTGTATATGTTACATCCTCTTCTTCTACCAGAGAATGATAAAATTAGATATATTTGTCTTCCTCAGCAATACAATAGCCTTACCACAAACTTTGGCCATATTCATTAACTCTTACCTTATTGCTATTCAAATGTCTAATGTTAACAATTGCATCAGTCCATCACACATTGATCACTACTAGTATTCTGTTTGTCAAGTGAGAATAAACAAAAGTCCAACCACTGGATAATCTTAGAATATGGACTACATTCACTTCCCACTTACTGACATAGTTAGATTCCAAAGACCAGGTCATTATGTAAAAATTGACATTATGTGAAAATGGAGGCTAACTGGAACATAGAAAAGCATAGAAAACTCCTGAATACATTTTATAAAGTGAGCATAACCCTCATACCAAAACCAGGTAAAGCTAACACTAAAATAGAAAATTATAGACCAATATACCTCATGAACACAAGTAAAGTTTCTTAACCCCAAATCTAGCAAATAGAACCCAACAACACATGAAAAAAATAATACATCATGACCAAGTGGGATTCATATCAGGGATGCAAGGATGGTACAATATAAGAAAATCAATTAACGTAACCTACCATATAAATAAGCAAAGGAAAAGAACCACATGATCCTATTGATTGATGCAGAAAGGGCACTGGACAAAATTCAACATCCATTCCTAATAAAATAGGAATAGAGGGGAAATCCCTCAGCATAATTCAGGGCATATATACGAAACCAACAGCCAAAGTCACTTTCAATAGTGATAAAATGAATTCACTGCCCTTGTGAACAGGAACCAGACAAGGATGCCCTTTATCATCACTCCTATTCAATGTTGTTGTTGTTGTCAGGTCCATCGAGTTGGAAACGACTCATAGTGACCCCATGCACAGCAGAAAGAAACAATGTCTGATCCTGGGCCAACCACACTACCACTGCCACACTTGAGTCCATCAGTGCAGCCACCTGGCCAATCCATCTCATTGGGGGTCTTCCTCTTTTTCTCTGACCCTCCATCTTACCAAGCATGATATCCTTCTCCAGTGACTGTTCTCTCCTGACAATATGTACAAAATATGAGAAACGAAGTTTAGCCATCTTGGCCTCTAAGGAGCACTCTGGATGCACTTCTTCCAAAACAGATCTATTGGTTCTTTTGGCAGTCCATGGGACTTTTAGTATTCTCCTCCAACACCACAATTCAAAGGCATCAATTCATCTACAGTCTTCCTTATTCACTGTCCAGCTTTCGCATCCATATGAGGTTATTTAAAATACCATGGCTTGGGTCAGGCGCACCTTAGGCCTCAAGCTGACATCTTTACTCTTCAATACTTTAAAAAGTTCCTGTGCAGCAGATTTGCCCAATGCAATACGTCCTCTGATCTCTTGACCGCTGCTTCAAGCTCACCAGCTGCTCCTCGGAAACCCTATACAGGGTCATTGGGTCAGAATCGATTCGACGGCACTTAACAATAACAACAAGTAAATGGAGAAATACCAATATTCCCCAAATTCATCTAGAGATTCAGTGCAATCCCAGTCAAAATTCCAGCAGGTTTTACTGTAGAACTTGACAAACTAATCCTAAAATTCATAAGGAAATTAAAGGATCTAGAGTAGTCAAAACAACTTTGAAAAAGAAAAAGTTGAAGAATGTTCTAGAGAAACAAAGGCCCCAAACCTAAATACATTTACAGACATCCCTTTATTAAGTCTTCAAAAGGACAAAGACCAATTATCTGGATGAAGGTGACCATCAGCATGACAATGTTCTACATCCTAATTTGTTGAGTGGCATCCGGGATATTAAATGAGTGGCCATCTGTTGTTTTTGTTAGGTGCCATCCAGTCAGTACCTACTCATAGCGCCCTTATGCACAGCATAGCAAAACACTGCTGGATCCTGGGCCAACCTCACTACTGTTGCCAAGTTTGAGCCCATCGATGCTGCCACTTGGCCAATCCATCTTGTTGGTGGTCTTCCTCTTTTTCTCTGACCCTCCACTTTACCAAACATGATATCCTTCTCCAGCGACTGTTTCCTCCTGACAATATGTCCGAAGTATGAGAGACGAAGTTTGGCCATCTTGGCCTCTAAGGAGTACTCTGGCTGCACTTCTTCCAAAACGGATCTATTGGTTCTTTTGGCAGCCCATGGCACTTTCAATAGTCTCCTCCACCACCATAACTCAAAGGCATCAATTCTTCTATGGTCTTCCTTATTCACTGTCCAGCTTTCGCATGCATATGAGGTTACTAAAAACATGGCTTGGTGTTTTGGCCATCTAAGGTGCAGTTACTGGTCTCTCCATGTGTGGAAGAACGAAGAGTGATGAGAACAAGGTGCTTGGAATCAACTAGTCCAACAGAATAATGGAACATGTGAACATGAGTCTCCACAACTCAGACCATAAGAACTAGATGGGGCCCAGCTACCACTCACTACCAACTGCTCTGAAATGGGATCACATGAGAAGGTCATGGATAGAGCAGCATAATATGTAGAACAAAATTCAAAATCATTAAAAAAAAAAAAGAAGAAGAAGAATGGGTTTATTGGTAAGAAAGAAACTAGATGAACCTGAGACTGTGGCCCTCAACCACTTCATTCAGCCTAGCAGTAGATAGGTATACAGGGGGAACAACTTTCAGCCAAGCAGGAAATAGGTACAAAGGGGGAACAACACTAGTAAGATATGCTCACTATGAATGATAGAATGATGAATCATTCAAAATCAAAGGGGCAACACATACTTAAGGACAATGACATGAAGGGATGGGAAGGTGGGTGGAAGGGAAATAGGAGCCACAGGGAGGAAGCGAGATAATTGTTGTTCTATGGAGGGAATTGAAATCATTGAAATGAAACAAATATATTATTTTGTTGAATATAAAACTGATGATTTTGCCTGTAAACCTTCAATCAATTCACAACAAAATGTTAAAAAAGGAAAGAAAGAAAGAAATTAGTCATAAAATCATGATTGGTGATAGATCATTGTATCACAGTCACAAGTGGGTCTATGGAAGCAGGAAAGGGATCTTAATTAGGATACGTACACTAATGCAGATTAAGGAGCTCTGGTAGCATAGTGGTTACGAATCGGGCTATGAACCTTAAGGCCAACAGTTCGAAACTACTAGCTGTGAAGGAGAAAGATGAGGCGTTCTGCTCCCGTAAAGATTTACAGCCTCGGAAACCCTGTACAGGGTCGCTACGGGTCAGAACCAACTAGACGGCACTTAACAACAACAACAACACTAATGCAGCTTAGAAAAGCTTATAGGGTTGGTTCTGGGCCCCACCCCCACCCCACTCCCCCAACCCTCTTGGTCAGAGCATGACTCATATCCCAATTTCCATTAAGGGTAAGCCCAATCAAGTCCCTGAGAGGCAGACTGTCTGAGCTGACTAGGGAAGTCAAAGTAATCTACTTTCAAACATACTACCTGCAGATAAAGCTTTTTATATTGCTGGCTAATGGTCAGAAAGAAGACAAGAGAGGCTGAATTTATGTTAAGACTCAAAATTAAGTAGATTCTCATTGTAAAACATAGCCATCTGCAAACCCAGTGCCTAGAATTTTAGCTTTAATATATGGACTAGATTTTATCATAAAGCAACAGTAAAAAAAACAGCAGTATTTATGTAAAAGGTAAACAAGTAGATCAATGAAACATAATACAGAGTTTATAAATAAGTTTACATACGTATAGACAATTGATTCTTAGCAGAAGTGCCAGGCAACTGAGTGAAGAAAGTACAGTCTTTTACATAAATAGCACTAAAACAATTGGATATATCCATAAGTTAAAAAAAATAAAAAGTGAACTTTGAGCCATACCTCATATCATATAAAAAAATTAACAGAAAATAGATGACAGACCTAAAAGGAAAACCTAAAACTGAATCTTCTAGAAGAAAACATAGGAGAAAATCTTTGTGTGCAAAGATTTCTTAACTATAATATTAAGAGCATAATCCATAAAGGAAAAAAAAAGTAGATGCATTGGGCTTCATCAAAATTTTAAATGTTTCCCTTCCAAAGATACTTTAAGAGAATGAAAAGACAAGTCACAGGTTGGAAGAAAAAGATCAGCAAAGCACATATTTGACAAAGGACTTGTATCTAGAGTATATAAAGAACCCCTGAAACTGAACAAAAAGAAAACAAACAATGCAAATTTTTCAAAAATGGGTAAAAAATTTGAAAAAATATTTCACCAAAGATATTAAGATAGAAAATAAGCAGCTGAAGACACACTTAACATCCTTAGTCATTTGTTGTTGTTAAGTGCTGTCGAGTTGATTCCGACCCATAGTGACCCTGTATGGTGTTTCCAAGGAGCAGCTGGTGAGCTTGAACCACCCAGGACCTTGCAGTTCAAATGACTTTGCAGTCTGAGTGTTAGCCCACAGCTCCACACCAGGACTCCTTAGTCATTAGGGAAATGCAAATTAAAATCACAATGATATATGGTTGTTGTTGTTAGATCTGGTGAGTTCAATGAAAATGACTGAAAAAGTCAAATGAAAAAGACCAAAAAACAAAAAGCCTTACAATGGCCTTTTACTCTTCTCACTCAGAGTTAAAGCTCAAGATCCTTAAATAATCTACAAAATCCTCCATGAATCTCCCCACCCCACCTCATTTCCTACTACTTCTCCTCTCATAGCTACACTGAGCTCCTTGCTGGTTCTTCCAGATCCTGGTATATTCCCAGTCTCAGGATCTTTGTATTTCTTATTCCTAAAACACAGTAGTACCTCCAGATATCTATACAGCTTGATCCCTCACCTCCATCAGGTTTTATTCAAATATCACTATGTCTGTGAAGCCTCTCCTGGACATAAAATTGCAAAATCACTTCTTCCATCTCCAATGCTTGGCACACAGTAGGTACTCAAATACTGAATAAACAAATGAATCATGATATTTTCCCTTAATTTAGTACCTTGAAGCAATAGTCCAAATGAAAATTATACATAGAACCTTGATTCAAGGTTATGCCAACTTTGAAGAGTTCTAAACTACTGTAAAGACTAGAAAATCCAAAGTCCCACTCTTACCTGAAGGGTTGTACTTAAAGTCATTCAGCAGAGAGGTGATTGATGCCTCAGGGGCAGAAGAAACGGGTTCACATATATTTCGGTCTTCATCTTTCATTGTATCCATCTTGGTTCTTTCTGTATTTAGACTATTCTTACAGAAAACAACACTCAGATGAACTTGTTCTTTGTTGCTGATACCATGCACAGATTTTGCCACACATCAATGGTAAGGACTAGACCCCCATTTAAATAGAGAACTCATTCAATCATGACTTAAATTGACTTGAATATACAATCTAAAGATGGAAGAAAGCATCTATTTCTCTCATTTCTAGTTCCTTGAGCCACATTAGGAATTATGCAGCTAATGGATTAGAGTTAAGGCTTTCTACCTTAATGTGTACATTTGAGAAACATTATAATTAAGGAAAGTATTACATCATACCTAACAGATGATGCTTTTTCTCTCACTGCTCCTTGTTCTACTTCATCCAGTAGTTCCACTGTAAAGTAACCAAATGGTTTCCAACAATGTCCCCATTCTGAAAGCAATTAACCACCCTTTTACTCTCTCCTAAGGAGCCCCAGCAGTTGGCGAGGTATTGGAGTGTGAACTCCTTTGGTAGCAAACCTAATGGACATGCTATTTATGGTGTTAATAGTGGTGGTTGTGTGCTGTTGAGTTAGTTCTGCCTCATAGCAGCACTATACAGAATTTCCGAGGCTATAAATTTTTACTGGAGCGGAAAGTCTTATAGTTGTCCTATGGAGAGGCTGTTGGATTTGAACTGCTGACCTTGCAGGTAGCAGCTCAACATGTAACACATTTTATTTCACGTTGTATGAGAAGCCATACATTTCTCTGTACATGTACAGATCTCTGGACATGTTATGTAATACGAACAGTACATCTTCCAAAAATCCAGAGCAAGTCTGGGTTCCCGAAACATTTGCTCCAACATTTCAGATAAAGAATTGTAAATGAATTGTGAACCTGGAGTATGACACTCACTTGCTGAGCACAAACAGTCCCTCCCTGCTTAGATTCCTAACTCTGTCTACTGGCCAATTCTCAAGTAACAAGTCTTTAACAGTTCTTACATTGTAAAACCAAAGTAATAAAAATGCTCCAAGGATATTCTGTTCATAGAATACCCACCAAAACAGAAACAGGAGGCTCAATTGTCAATACCAACTGTTATGAGTTTATAAATACAATAATAAAGGCAAGACAATACCCCAGGTTATTTTAAATATTGGAATGAGGCACAGTAACAAGTTTCCTGCAAATCCCAGTATCAGCAGTCAGGGAACACAACACTCTCACCATTCACAATCTCATGCCCAAAAAACATCTTCACTCCAGGGACACTTCGACCAGTCTCAACATTCTTCACTGTTTTAGAAAATAAGTCATTTGGTTAGTATAAACTAGCATTTCCCTAAAACTATAATAAAATATAATGCCTATCAAAAGTATTCAAATCAGAGCTTCATAAAATCTCTTAAATTATTTCCCCCAGGAAATGAAGACTAAGTAATAAAATTTAAAACTAAAGTCTTGAAACATAAAAGGAAGGGCAGTAGTGGTACACTGAATTTATACTTATCCTGAAAATATTCCAAGACCCTTAGGGCTAAAGACCATCTATTTATTGTATTTCTATTTATTTGTACTCCACCAAATTCCAGAAGGAAAAAAAAGTCAAAGCATCTCACCACTTCTAAAGTCCCTACACTGCTTCATGTCTTGTTACATACTTGAAAATATTATCAGGGACAACCACCTAACTCCTACCTCAAAGACAGGGCTCTCCCTCCTGTGAGTAGGTGAGGGCATTAGGAGAAGCTTAGATGGCATGGATCTAACATGCTGACACTTTTCTGCATGGGAGTATGCAGAGCAGCTGTCTATTTTACTACCTGTCATAAATTCAAAATAATTTGAGTTTCACCCTCACAATTCCTTTGAAAATATTCTGAATCCAAAAGATTTGACAAATTTGTGTCTGTCAAATTAGAAAAAAGTTTTACAGATTTCTACTTGATGTTGAAAGTTCTTTCCTTTCTTATTTGGCTTATAGGACATTCCTTGTGTTTAGTTCTTTTTCTGTAAAACATCTAGAGCTACCATATTGAAAACCCACTCTGAGGTAGCAGGCATTGTGCTAATTATTTGTCTAATTTAATTTTCCAGTAGCCTAATGAACAGGCATTTCATTATTCCTCACTTTATGGCGGAATCTAAGGCTCAGAAAGTTTAAATAACTTTGCTGAAGATCAGGCTGCTAGCAAAAAGAGAATTAGGATTCAAAATCAGGCTTTACTGATTTTAATACCCATTTTTATACCCATTGTTACAATGCCTCCCTGATTTGCTCCTTCAAGTCTCTACCACCTTTGCCCTCCCCTTACATATCGACTTCCCCAGACATGTCTTCCATCCTTTTTCCTTCTCCTTGAGTGATCACATCTACTTCCTGTTTGTCCTAACATCCATTATGTCTGCAGTTTAGACTATTCCTCTGAGCACAGTTCCAACTAATTACTGGACAGGCTTACTGTAAAATTTTCAAAACTAAAATCATTATATTCTATCAATCAACAAATCTGCCCCTCTTTGCATTTAAATCAATTAGTGGCCCTATGGTATTGTCTAATCCTCTAAATCATAAATATAAGAGTCATTTTGCATGGCTTTTTGATATCTAATTGATTAGTAGGTTGCTTGTGCTATCTCCCATGTATTTCTAGAACTGGTTTTCTCCACTACTTTCTACAACCTTATTTCATGCTCCCATCATTCCTTTTCACTGTGTGAATAGTTCCTCTCTCCTCCCTACCTCTGCTTCCCACTGTGGTCATAGTGATGACACTCTCTGCTTTGTCCATATAGTATACAACATTAATAAATTAAGTTACAATGTTTGATCTCTTTCCCAATATGTTTATAAGACATCAATTTAAGAGGTAACTTTTTGTTTATAAAACTAGCAAAAATGGAGAGAAACACATCAGCATTTCTTTAATTCAAGCTAAATTACTCATTGTAATGCGTATGCACAATTGCTAGTAGCCAAGTGAAAAGGCACAACTCTTTTGGAAAGCTATTTTGAAATACGTATCAGAAACACTGATATCCATAACTTTCACCCAGTAATTTCACTTCTGGGAACTACTCCTAAGAAAAGAATTACAATTCCAAATAGAAAAAGAACTCATAAGCTTTTTGCTTTAAAATGCTTAGCTATTAAAATGAAGTTTTAACTATCATGAGAAAATGCTTACTGTGTCAATTAAATAAAAAAAAAAAAAGCCATATGATATACCAGACTTATTATGTTCACTATATAAAATCTATGTAATTAAAGATTAGAGAAAAGCACATCAAAATACTTCAACTGGACTGAATGCTTTGTGGAACAATCATGTGGCATTTACTGACTGTTGCCTACTCCATGCCATTTATTCAGGCTGGCAATGTTCCCAATCTTCCTTGCAGACAGCAGTGGACTGGACTGTCAGTACATCTTTTTAAGGGGACTGACTCAGCCGGGAGAAATACCCTTTTGTTCCCTTCCTTTCCTCTTCTTTCTGTTTGTAACTTCACCAGCTACCAGGTGACTTTCAACTGTAGAATAGAAAAATTAATGCTGGGCCCTTGCTGATTCTGGAAAGTAGCTCTGGGCTGCCTGCCATTTTTTATATGAGAGGATAAACCCCTAATTTGTCTAACCACTACAAGCAAATTTCTGTTTCCAATACTGAACATGGTTCCTAATTGACCCAGTATTAAATTGGTGATGAGGGAAACTAACTTGAAAATTACCTCACTTAAAAATTATTTTTGATTTCAAATTGTTCATTACTTTCAGAATAGAGTCCAAATACTACATGTAATAACCTTCAAATATCTCCTACTTCTCCATCCTAATTTGTCAACACATCATATTAAATTTACTTAAGAGTTTTCTGAATGCATTATGTTTTCATGTCTCTATGTCTGTAGTTAGCATTTGACTACTAACCTAAAGGTTTGAATCCCTCAGAAGACAGGCCTGGAGATTAGCTTCCAAAGGTCACAGCCTGAAGACCTAAGGAGCACCCCTACTCTGTACACATGGAGTTACCATGAGTTGAAATCAACTCAGTGGCAACTAACAATGTATTTTTGTACTTGTACATGCTTTGTACATGCTACTCTTTCTGCTTGAAACATGATTTTCAAATTGTGGTCCCAGCACATCAACATCACCTAGGAATCTGTTAGAAATGTAAATTGATGGGTCCCACCCCAGACTTATAGAATCAGAAACTCCAGATGTAGGGCCTAACAATCTGTGTTTAACAAAGTCTCCCAGGTAAGTTTACATGCATGAAAAAAAGTTGGAGAACCAAAGTCTTAAAACTAGCCTCTTACAATTTCCCCCTTCTCCATGCAGTTTTATCAATTCCTCCCTTTACTCACTATCCCAGCCCAAGCACTCCCAGATCCAAATTAGCTAAAGTTTTGGTTTCCCAAACATCTTGTGCATCCCTCTGTCTTACAATGTATTACACATACTTGTGCATCTTCTTACTGGACTAACTTTAAGGATAAACTTAAACATGTCATTCCTCTTATATCTAAATTAGCTGAAGCTTGGATTTCCCATACCATCATGCGCATCCCTCTGTCCCACAATGTATTACACATACTTGTCTGTCTGTCTATCTGTCTCCTTACTATCCTAAGTTTTTTAAGGATGGGGGGGCATGATATTCCTATTTATATCTCTAATACCTAGCAGATTGCCTGGGATATGAAGTTATGTTGCAAAAGGCCGTTACAGGCCTATCCTAGTGAACAAAAGCCAACTTGACTCACAGTATGGACTAACAATAACATTAACTTCACAAATGCCTTTTATACATGTTTCAATTGTGAACTTAAAATTTACCATGCCAATAAAACAACGAACTATCCTAACAAGTTAATATTTTAGCTGAAAAACAATCTCTCTAGATTGAAATTATCATATCAATAAGAGTATAGAAGTGAGGACAAGCAAATGCAGCCATGTTGTTGTGTTAGGGAAAGCAGCTCTCTAACCTTCACCGCACACCATTCCTTCCCTAAAGAAGGAATAATGTCTCCTTCTCCCAGTTGTTCATGGAGCCCAAAGCCATCACCCAAACTCAGTCATTAATTTTTTACAAGAAAAGTGGGTAGAAGATTATGAGAAATGGAATGAGACCTTTTTTCAGGACAACAATCTTGTTAGGGTCCACATGTTGGAGCACCCCCTCGAAGATGCCACAAACCAATGTGAGTTTCACCCTTCTCCATAAAATTTGACTGAGGAAATGGTAGTCACTGCTGGGATCCATGCTATTTGACTCCAAAAACAATCTTCAAATAATCTTCTTTCAATATCTAAAGACATGAAAATTAAAGAGATCTAAGATTTTTTAGAAATTTTTGGGATACTGGGGTTATTTCCCCTTTCCTCATATCTGTGAGAGACAAGAATTTTTAAAAAAATGAATTAGCTCTGTTAATCTTTTTAGAATGTAATAAAAATCACTGTAAACATCAATTCTAATTCTCACACTGCTGTTGTTGTTAAGTGCCATCAAGTAGATTCCAAACCATAGCAACCATGTATTGGGTTTCCAAGGAACAGATAGTGAGCTTGAACCACCGACCTTGCAGTTCAGAAGACTTTGCAGTCTGTCTGACCCAGTAGCCTACAGCTTCATGCTGGGACTCTTAATTCTCACATGGTGGTGGTGGTTATGTGCCGTGGAGTTGGAACTTACTCATGGTGACCCTGTACAGGGTTTCCGAGGCTAAATCTTTACGGGAGCAGAAAGCCTCATCTTTCTCCCGCGGAACAGCTGGTAGTTTCGAACTACTGACCTTAAGGTTCGCAGCCCGATTCGTAACCACTATGCTACCAGAGCTCCTTAGGAAACTGAATATTGCAAAACCTTGGGGAAGAAGGGCTTGACTTCTTTGTCTACAAGGTAGGGGTAATTTCACCTTCCCTTTCTTAGCTAAATGGAAAAGGCTGAATATTCAAAGCTTAATTTTTGAAATGACATATGTATGTTTTGTGGAGTCCTGGTGTGGTGCTGTGGGTTAGTGCGCTGGATTGCAAAGTCAGTTTGAACTGCAAGGTGGGCAATTCAAACTCACCAGGCGTTCCTCGGAAACCGTATCCATACAGGGTTGCTATGGGTTGGAAACGACTCAACAGAACTTAACAACAATATATGTATTATGTGTTTTTTAAGCAAAAAATCAAATGAAAACCATTTACAATGGCAAAATATTTGCCAACACATGATGCAATAATTGTTTACCCAGAAACATATGGGCTTAACCTCTTCTGGATGTAGCCTCTTCTGGAATAATATTTCCAGTGTATAACGTTGTTACCAGCCAAAGCCTAAGGGACTGAGAACTACCATCATGTATCCATTACATGGCTGCCAGGATGTCATTACCAAGAGCCATTCCACTCCACCTTGGCACAGCTGAGACTGGGCTGCTCTGGCATCATCATGTGCACCCTGACAGAGTAAACTACAACAAGCCATATATTTGATTGTCATGGTAAAACTGATATATACCCATTATAAAGAACTATGGCAATGCAGACACATACCTCCTATAATTCATAATACATAAATTTATACTATTTAATCTAATACTATAATAAAAAACATTTTCCAAAAAGAATCTTTAAAAATAAGGCTGCTATTTGGATGTCCTGTTGTTTACAACTCAACTCTTCTATGTCTAGTTCTCTGTGGTGGCTTAAATTTAAAAACTGTTTACCTTTGCCACACTAGGAAAATTTTCAACAAGTGAATTTTGCAATTTGCTCTACTTATAAAGCACTGAAGAAATACTAGGGACTAATTTAACTAGGAAGATGGTGGAAAGTTACAGAGCATTTGACAGATAACCTTTATTTTTTATAATGATCTATCAAATGCCTTCACAAATATTATTTTATTTGGTCCTTATGACAACCATTATCTAACCTACAGATGAAGAAGCTGAGGCTGAGATCACAGTCAGGACACCTGTCCAAAGACACAATTTGAAGATAATGCAACCTGAACCATAACCAGGGCCCCAATAGAGGATGTTTGTGGTCTAGTGCAAGACTAAGTGCTACGGATATTTGTTATTGCTTGTGCATATGTTGTTGTTACATGCCATAGAGTCCATTGTGATTCAAAGTGACACTATACAGGGTTTCCAAGGAGTGGTGGTGGATTTGAACTACCTACCTTGCAGTTAGTAGTTCAATGCTTATCCTACAGCACACCAGGACTCCAAAGTGCATTGAGAGAACATATAACAATTCACCTGAGTGTCTTGAAAAAATTGTTTCCCTGTTTATCTTAGTCTAAAAGGCAAAAGGGGAAATTTTAAAATAAGAGGTGGATTTCAAGGCAAACTCACAAAAGGGATATTCGTGTCACTGACATCTAGACTTCCCTATCACACCATGTTTATAAATGAAAAAATCAAGCTCCAGTTGAGGTATATTCAAATGTCGTCTGCATATGAAGGCAGGTATCAGGCAAGACCAGATCAATCAGGAAGACAGGCTTCCTGTCTTCAAGGTCCCTCAGGAACACAGGCTAAGCCTTCAAAGTAATAGGAAAAGTTAAAACTAGTAAAGTAAAATACTGAGTTCTCCAGTATTTGGTACTACATGACATGGGTCAGAATTTGGTTTTCCCATTCTGACCAGTTCTGTCCAAAGTAATACTAGAGGGGTGATGGAGGAGGTTGCAGGCAGTTGAAGCCACAGAAAAGAACTGGTTCACCAGAGAGGGTTAAACTGGTGGCTTTGAACATTTTCAATTAAAACAAACAAGAATACGCCATAGACTAAAATGCAAAATTCCTTGTTTTTAAGACAAAGTAAGAAACTTCAAATAAATGGCGCACCATCCGCTAGGAATCCACTCTCTTCCGCCATTAGGGTTTCTTTTCGAAGCAAGTTTGAGAAATCTACCCCTAATTTCAGCCGAACTTTCGTTTGGAACTGAAAAAAGAGGGCCTGCAGTTAAGGGAGACTTCCGAGCCACCCGGGGGCGGTTATCAAATAATAGTCCCGCAATCAAACCGAAGGAAAAAGCACACAGTGCTCCGCACCCAAACCGCAAAGCCGATTCTTTACTCAACACCACCCCCATCCCAACTACCACCCCTATCCCCACCCCACGCTTTCACGTCGGGCAACTGCGACCGTTCCTCCAAAAACCAATCGGCGCGCGGTCCCGAGGCTGTTCTTGAGCGCCCCCAGTGATTGGGAGGAAAGAGGGCCGCCCAAGAAAAAAGTGCAGTTCCCAGCATGCAGTTCCCAAGGGACACACCCTAGGATTTCCTTTCAGGGTCTTTTTTTCTAGCTACCTATTTTATTTTGTTTCTACATAAACCTATAGGGTAGGAGTCCTGTGAGAAATGGGTTAGGCATTGCTGTCTACAGCGGGTCGATGGAGTTGCCCTTTTAATTGAGGACGTTAGCGCCAAACTGGCATTGCCCCTTTAAGACCGGTGGCAGTCGCAGTTCCAGGGGCGGGGTCTATTTTCAGCCGGGCCCTGGAGAGCGCTAAATTGATTTATTCGCTGACTGGGTCTGGAAACACTGACGTAGGCGCCTACGCAGGGCGTAGCCTCGTTCCTGATTGGCTGGTCCTTGGGTCCACCCTCTTCGGCTCACTACCACTGAATTTTCTCGCTCGTCCGCAGTAGAGACACTGCCCTCTCCCTTCTTGACCCCTAGCCTCTTCTCCCTTTCCTCTATCCCTCCCTCTTTAGCCTTCGCTTCAGGCGACACTACTCGCCGAGGAGCTCCCGGAACGGGGATGGGGTCTCGGGCCTCCACGTTATTGCGGGACGAAGAGCTCGAGGAGATCAAGAAGGAGACTGGCTGTGAGTTCGGGCTGGGGATGGAAACGCGACCGGTCTCCTCCGGCTGGCCTTGGAACTGAGGGAGGTGGTCGCCGAGGTCTAGAAATGTGGCACCCGCGAGCTTGCGGGGGCATTCCCTTGGTGGCCTCCAGCGCTGGAGCTCCAGGGGCCCGAGGGCTGAAAGACCTGTTCTTCCAGTTGCTGCTCCCCTGATTGGGGCTCTGGTTCTTGTAGGGCTGTCTTTTCACTCATAGGAGGGAGTGTCTGTCACCCATACAGCACGGAACACCCCCCCCTCCCTCCCGCTTTTCTCCCTACACCTATTTTTCATGAAAAACCCCGAATTCCATTCGTTTTTCTTTTCTCGCATCACTTCCTATGAAGAGGCATCTTGAACTGCTAAGCCTGAGAAACAAATTCAGGAACTCTAGACGGGTCTTGTAAATAACACAATCTATAATATTTGAGTAAGGGTCTAAAACCCCAGGCTCAAGTAACTTCTTGCTTCTTGGAAAATAAGCTCAGAAACCAAGACCATATAGTAAGATTTTTGAATACGTGACTTAGTGACAGAGATCTGAGAGTAAAAGACTACGTTCTTTCTGAACTTTCGGAGAAAAAGTACAGATACTGTGTCCACCAGTTTTTTAACTTACACTGAGCATGCTTTTTGCCCTAATTTCAGATATACCGATTGCTGCTCTGCTGCTATACTTTATGCAATCACTATTGAAATTAGACGTTCTCCAAAAATCGCTGCGAACTTGTATTAGGAGTTGATTATTTCGTAGTCCAGTCTCCTTTAGCCTGAACAAAAGAGCAACAGGGTTTTGCTTGATAAATTCCTCAAACTCTAGCTTACAACAAAAAATAACAGGAACTACTGTTAAGGAAGAAATCTGGAGGACCTTCAAGCCACCTGGTAGTTCAGAAAGTATATTGGAGAAAAATATGCAGGGCTCTCATACAGGATCCATAGAGGGGAAACTTCCCTGTACCCCTCTGAAAAATAACATCATACAGTTATCATACATGATAATGCATACAGTATTTTCTCTTCTCATTAATCCTTTATGAGCTCTTGTGTTTCAAATGAATTATATAGTTATGTTATATGAGCTCTGACTCTTCCTGATCCCTGTCTTTGATAATAATGGGATAATTTAACAGCCCATAAGGAGCTCTGGTAGCTTAGTGGTTATGAATCAGGCTGGAGCCACAAGGTCAGCAGTTCGACACTACCAGCTGTTCCGCTGGAGAAAGCTGAGGTTTTCTGCTCCCGTAAAAGGTTTACAGCCTTGGAAACCCTGTGCAGGGTCGCTATGAGTCAGAACCGACTCCAGGACACATAACAACAACAACAATGCAAATAACATTAAGGGGTGCTGGAGCCACAAGTAGTAGTGGCCTGGAATCTATTAAATGCTGTCCTGTGCTTTCTGACAAATTCAACTTCCTAAAATCTGGGGAGTTGTCATCTAGCCCAACCCCTTGTCAGATTAGTGTATGTCTTTCAGCATTCCCTAACATCTGACTACTTAACCTCATCTTAAATACCTTTAATGATGAGAGCTTACCTCATACCAAAGAAGTCCTTTTCACTGGTTTGGGTGAATGACAGAAAGTAATTAGTTGTTTATAATATGCAGTATATATATGACCACTTGACTTTACAGTTATTTTATGACTTCCTTCAACTCCGGGAGTAGAAATATAATGTTGTTGTTAAGTGCCAGCTTGTTGATTCCGACCCATAGTGACCCTGTGTAGAGTTTCCAAGGAGCAGCTTGGTGAGCTTGAACCAAGGGCCTTGCAGTTCGCAGTCTGACGTATTAGCCCAAAGCACCACACCAGGACTCCAGAAATATAATGGTGGTGGTGATGTGCCATGGAGTCTGTTCTGACTCATAGCGACCATGTACAGGGTTTCTGAGGCTGTAAATCTTTACAGGAGCAGAAAGTCTCATCTTTTCTCCGCGAACAGCTGGTAGTTTCAAACTGCTGACCTTGTGGTTCACAGCCCGATTCGTAACCACTACGCTACCAGAGCTCCTTAGAAGTAAAATTTGTTGTTATGTTGTGAAGTGTCGTCGAGTCAGTTCCGACCCATAACGACCCTGTATATGGTTTCTGAGGAGCAGCTGGAGAGCTTGAACCGCTGACCTTGTAGTTCAGACGGCTTAGCAGTCTGGTGCATTAACCCACAGCGCCACAATAGGAAGTTTTAATTCAGCAAGTATTAGTAGTACGTTTTGTGACCATTATTGTGGGCTACACTTATATTAACTACTTTAAATCTAGAGTGATACCAGAACTAAAGAATTCTTGCTTAAAAATAGAGTCACGCCATGGTGAGTCTTGGGGTAGTGCTGTAGGATAAGCACTGGACTGCTAACCACAAGGTCGGCTGTTCAGATCCACCAGCTGCTCCTTGGAAACTATACAAGATCACTGAGTTGGAATTGACTTGATGGCACTCAACAACGACAAAACACAATGAGAATGGGAGAGAGCTTGTCTTGCCTTAGAATGAAGGGAGCAACAATCCACTTCTGGTTTGTTTCTGTTTGGCCAAATGAAAAGAGCCTGGATTGCTATAGAACTGTTAGTTATTTTCCTGTGTTACTGTCGACAAACAGAACTTAGTACTCATGGAAGAGCTGTCTTTCCAGTTGCCAAAGAGTGAATACGATATGAGGGAAATTCTCATCCACTAGCAGTGTGGATGTCTATGTTATTGTTAAGTGCTGTCTAGTTGGTTCCAACCCATGGTGACCCTGTATGGGTTTCCAGTGAACTGCTGGTCAATTTGGACTGCAGATGTTGCAGTTCAAACTGACCTTGCTGTCGAGTGCTTATCCTACAGCGCCCAAAAGCCTAGCAGAGCAAGAACTTACTGAATTTTTACAGTGATAGTGGTTTGTAGTATGCTCGCTCAGTACTCAGAGAGTGATGAAAGATGCCATAATCTGATTGGGAGATAAGTACAGCAGGTCAGATGGCTTTGCAGTCTGGAGCATTAACCCACAGCGCCACATGATAGCTGAAATTGTGTAGCACCCACCTGCAGGACTCAGGGAAGACAGAATACCTTGTGTGACTGGCTTTGATGCATTAACAAGCAGATTGAACTTGGATAAATTAATATAGGGCATTTGGGTGGCTTCTAGAAACCATTGCCTCTACCCTGCTGAAAAGTCATTTCTCTACCCTGGGAGTTGAGCTCTCAGTTTATCCTGTTAGTAGCCATTAGCAGTGATTTTAGCATAATGAGAAAGGTTTAGAAGAATTAACACAAACTAGGAAGTAAGGTTGTTGTCATTTCCTGTTAAGTCAATTCTGATTCATAGTGACCTTAAAGGAGTAGAACTGTCCAGTAGTGTTTTCCAGGTTGTACACCTTTATGGGAGCAGATAACTGAAGGTTTCTCCTTCAGTTTAAACTGCCAATCCGTTGGTCAGCAGCAAATGCTTAGCCATTGCACTACTGGAGTCCTTTGGGAGGTAGGGCCCACTGCTGTTGAGTTGATTTTGACTCCCAGCACCGCTCCAGGACAGAGTAGAACTGACCCAAAGGGTTCCCAAGGCTGTAAATCTTTTCAGACTCAGACTGCACATTTTTCTCCCACCAAGTAGCTGTTGGGTTCCAACTGCTGAGTTTTTGGTTAGCAGCTGAGTACTTTAACCACTGCATCACCCACCAGGGCTCCTCAGGAGGTGGTTGTTGTTGTTAAGTGCCTCTGAGATGGTTCCAACCCATACCGACCCTGTAGAGGGTTTCTGAGGCGGTAGGATACCAAAACCCCAAACCCACTGCCATCAAATCGATTCCAACTCATAGTGATCTTGTATAGAGTTGCTAAGGCTGTAAATATTTAGAGGAGCAGAAAGCCTCATCTTTCTCCTGAGGAGCAGCTGGTGGGTTTGAACTGTCAACCTTGTGGTTAGCAGTCCTCAGTATTGATCCTACAGCACCATCAGAGATTTGTTGTTGTTAAGTACCATGGAGTCATGTAGCTGTTGTTAAGCGCAGTCGAATCGGTTCTGACCCATAGTGACCCTGTACAGGGTTTCCAAGGAGGGCCTGGTGAGCTTGAACCACCAACCTTGCAGTTCAAGTGGTCTGACGCATTAACCCACAGCACCACACCAGGAATCATGGAGAAGTAGAATTTATCCTTTTTTCTCTGCTTCTTGTTCACTGGTGGCACTGTAGGATCATCAGTGCTAACCACAAGGTCAGCAATTCATATCCACCAGCTATTGTCTAAGAAACAAGTTGTATTGGTATAAAATATGTATTCTTTGACTACTGCCTTCTTTCACATTTCTGCATTTCCATTAAAGCTCATTTGATGAAATTAAGGAGAAAGGTTACAGATGTTTTAGGAGTTACTGTAATTTCCACTCTTAGTTCACTTTACTGTAGCAATATCCTAGCCACTTAATCTGTGAGAAAAAATGCATGTGACTGAGTAATAATGAATACAGATTTATTTATTTTATTATAATTTTTAGCTTTTTGTTGTGAACTGAGTGAAGGCTTACAGACAAGATCATTAGCTTTATATGCAACAACTCCTAAACTCTTGTTTCATCTCAGTGATTACAATCCCCTCCTTGCAACAACAGTTATCCTACTTCCTCTTTGTGGTTCCCTATTTACATCTTATATTTCACAAAATGAGCAAAGAAAGCAAGATATTTGATGCACACATGCAAAGCAAAAAAAGATATATTCATCTGAATGTCCAAAGGGCATATTCTGCAAGCCATCCTCCTGCCTGTAGGCACACAGCCTTACTCAGTCCATGGGCCTAGAGCCTGCAACTGCTCTCTCTCTCCATGCCTTCGCCTCTGCCACTGTCTCTGTTGTCACCACTTTCCTAAGTAGGATTCTCATGGTCCATTCATGTTCTTCTTTCTTGGTGGTCCTGGGATTATCTGTTCCTGAAATACAAGGTTAACTATTCCCCTCTTTTAGTTATACATCTTCTGCAATTACAGTTTTGATAATCACAGTTAATCCTAATAACTGTTACTCATAATTGAATCATAAAATTCTATCACTGTTATCCCCCACCCCCTTTCACCAGACCCATCTGAAAAAGAGGAAAACTGTTCGTTGGGGATTCCACCTTATCCTCCTCACTCTGAAACTAAGCACACCCATGAAAGCTTGTAAGCCAGCCACTTCATGCCTTTTTTATACCGCTCCCTGTTTTTGATAGCCAGTGTCTACATTGCTCTCCCTATCAACCCAGTACACTGAGGAGACAAGCATCTTCCTTGATCTGAAGTATTTTCCATTCCAGTTGGAATTTTGAGCAATTGCAAGATGGGTGTATTTTTCTGTTGTGTCACATGGTATGAGAAAGGAGTTGAACAGGTTTAGGAAGTATATTGTACAGGCTGGTGAGGTTTTGTTTGTTTGAAAGGGTGTACTGGTGATAGAACTGGTATGGATTTCTCTATTGTTTCAATAAAGAACACAAACCTGGTAAAAAGCATTGATTGGGAACAATTCCCTGGGCTAGAATTTCAGTGAAAGTTCAACTGAATTGTGTCTTATAGTCTCAAAATGGCCCTCACCTCTCATCACTCCTGAAGGCTCTGCCAGTGTAGTTGACTCTTTAGGTTATACTACTGTCTTCTGTCTCCTATTAGATGCAAATACATAGTATAACTAATACCATTTATTAGCTGTTTTTTATTGTGATTTATAAAGCTCTTTACTTTTCTGTGGACTCCTTGTATGGCACTGTAGGATAAGCACAAGACTGCTAACCACAGATCTGCAGTTCAGACCTATAAGTTACTCCTTGGAATCCAATACAGGGCCATTATGAGTTGGAACTGACTCAACAGCACTTAACAAAAGCAACATAACTTTCTCATTTTAGGCCCAAATTTTATTTTCATCTGTTGCTGGAAAGGGATAAAAGACAGCCACGGGTCATAATACAGGAGCCCTGATGGCATAGTGGTTCAGTGCTTGGCTGCTAATTGAAAGGTGAGTGGTTCATACATCCAGTGACTCCACAGGAAAAAACCGTGACACTGCGTTAGTCCATTAAAATAGACAGCTGTGGGAGCCACATGGAGTGGTTCTAGTTTGTCCAGTATGGAAACGATTCAGTGGTAATGGATTCATCTTTGATTTGTCATGTTAGGGAACAAGAGACCTGGTGTGGTTGTTTGAATCAACAAAGGTTGGTTTGAATCTCAAGGTTGGCTTTTCAAACCTACCAGCCATTCCTCGAATATATAGGGTTGCTGTGAGTTGGAACCGACGCAACTGCACTTAACAGCAATTAGGAAACAGGGCTCTCACTAGTAGGGTCAGATGGTCCAGAGTATAGAGTATTTGGAAGTTTACTAATTTTTAAGATAATTGATTCCCCTCTTTTTAAGGGGAGGAAAAAGGAGCTATGGTAGCATAGTGGGTTACAAGTCGGGCTGGTAACCACAAGGTTGACAGTTTAAAATTACTAGCTGCTCCTCAGGAAAAAGGTGAGACTTTCTGCTCCCATATAGATTTACAGCTTCAGAAACCCTATCCAGGGTCATTATGAGTGGAACCAACTCCATGGCATATAACCACCAACAACAACAGGAGAAAGGGGACAAAAATTAGTACAAAGTAGGGATTAGTGTATTACAAGCAGCAAACACTATATGGTAGAGAATGAATTTAGATTGTACTGAGAAGGCAAATTGATTGTGAATTGAATTATTGATTCAAGAATGCAAGTCCTCCTTTCCCAACTTTTTATGATGTGGCAAAATTAGAAGACTAGTATAATGAACACATTTTAGTATATAAATTCCCTGAGAAAGTGAGCTCTTGAAAACATTTCTGTCTTGTACAGGGGGCTCTTCAGAAAAATTTGTGGAAAAATGGAATTGAAAGATAATGAAATTTCTCCACAAAGTTTTTTAAGCCCCTTCATATATGGAGAAGTGGGAAATATTGGGAAGGAAGGGGTCCTGGTGGTACCATAGGATAAGCACTAGACTGCTAACCACAAGGTTAGCAGTTCAAACCCACTAGCTGCTCCTCAGGAGAAAGACAACATCTTTGCTCCCTTAATGATTTACAAGGAGCCCTAGGAACTTAGTAGGTTACAAGTTGGGCTGCTAACTGCAAGGTCAGCAGTTCAAATCTATCAGCCACTTGGTCAAAGAAAGCTGAGGCTTTCTGATCCCATAAAGATTTACAACCTACATTGTTGTTGTGTGCTGTTAAGTTGGTTCCAACTCATAATGACCCTGTATAGGGTTTCCAAGAAGCAACTGGTGAGCTTGAACTGCCGCTCTTGCGGTTCAAACTGACTTTGCAGTCCAGCGTATTAACCCACAGTGCCACACAGGACTCCCAGAAGCCCTATACAGGGTTGCTATGAGTCAGAACTGACTTGACGGCACTTAACAACAATTATGTAGTGGGTCAACAAAAAAGAGGGAGCCCCTCAATGAGATGGAGTGACACTGCGGTGGCTACAACAGTGAGCTCATACATAACAATGTAAAGATGGTGCAGGATCCAGCAGTGTTTTGTTCTGTTGTGCCTAGGGTCTTTTTGAGTCAGAGCCAGTTTGACGGCACCTAGCAGTAACAATTATGTTCATCATGTTGTACACTGTCACCAGTATGTAATCCCCAAAATTTCCATCACTCTTAACAGAAACTCAGTGCACCGTAGGCAGTGACTCTTCTTTTGCCCTTCCCTCCTGTCTCTGATAACCATAATAAACTTTGGTTTTTATTTGTTGTTGCAATGTGCCGTGGAGTCGGTTCCAACTCATAGTGGCCCTGTACAGGGTTTCTGAGGCTGTAAATCTTTTCGGAAGCAGAAAGCCTCATCTTTCTCCCATGGAACAGCTGGTAGTTTCGAACTGCTGACCATGAGATTAGCAGCCCGCTTCGTAACCACTACGCTACCAGGGCTCCTTTTGGAAATACTTTTTCCTACTCCCTTTTTGTTTTGATTCTTCTCTTTGCCTTTCCTCCTTGATGTTCGGACTTCTCTGTAATGCTTCCCCCTCCAAGCAGAAGGCAGTGATAAATAGAAAAGTGTGTAGTGAGGATGGTTTTCAGGGTCTTTTGAATCTTTCAGTAGTATAAAATACTTTGCCCATCAATGGAGAAATATATAACTTCATTCAAAACATGCCCATGTACACAACCTTTTCTGAGCGTAATTGTCAACTCCTAAGACATCCTTTGGTTTACCAAGAAAGGTGCAGATTTTGGACACCTGTCCTGAGAGTTTAATGTTTTCCATTGAGAATATTTTACTGGAAACATGTCCTGCCTTCATTTGTGATAGCTTTAATAATGTCCTGTGTATGGACTGTGTAGTTACTTTATAAGTGAATTGAGGTTATTCTAAGCTCTATGTATTGGGGGTTGCTTATATTCTTTGTCACTGTGGATTAAGCTTCTAACTCAAAGCTTGCTTGCTTTTCCTAATTTTTACTTTTCTTTTTCTTCCTTTGTTAACAAAGCTCTTAGTAACAATATCATCATAACCTTAGTTTTTGAATTTTGGACATAGGTTTAAATGCGACTGTCTTGAGTTGTATTAAAAGTTGACATTTGGAACAGAGGTGGAGGTGACCGATGACACCAAGTGCTGCTGCTGCTTTAGGAGGAGGAAGAGAAAATCACTGCAGCGACACAAGTGAGCCATAGGCCGCACACAGACCCTCTGCTGAGCCCACAGGCCCCTGCTGGCCACAGCCCCAGTTATTTTCTTAATATCCCAGTTTATCTTGAAAGATAGCAGTTTTATGGTTAGTTTGTTTCCTTATCTATTTTTAACAATATGAACTCTAAGGTGCCCTAAAATTATCTCTTTTTTTCTCTCTCTCTCTCTGAAATAGGGGTATAACTCCATGGTAGTATTTACTAAGGGAATTTTTAAAATTATACTATAATAGGTTTCCTGGTAGGGTGTTGTGGGCTAATGCGTCAGACTGCAAAGTCATTTGAACTGCGAGGCCGGTGGTTCAAGCTCACTAGCTGCTCCTTAGAAACCCTTTACAAGGTCACTATGGATCGGAATTGACTCAACGGCACTTAACAACAGCAACAACATAAAAGGTTTCAGTACTCATTTATTTCAGATGATAATCTAGATTATAAAAGTGTCTAATGCTGCATTTGTTAAAGAGGTTGTGTTAGCTGATAATATTTCTTCCAATTTTAAATTTCTGTAAATCAATATGCACACTTACATATATACATGTTGTTGTTAACTGCCATCCAGTTAGTTTTGACCCTGTATAAGATTTCCAAGGAATGGCTGGTAGGTTTGAACCACCAACCTTGTGGTTAGCAGTCCAAAGCTTAATCCTGTAGCACCACTCCAGGACTCCATATATACACATAGGGGATTTCCAAAAGGACACAAGAAACTGATAAAAAAAAAAATTGCCTCTGACAAGGAAGATAAGCATCTGAGTGTTAGGGAGACTTTCTAGTGTATACTCTTTTGTTCTGCTTGCATTTTTATCAAATACATGGATGATTTTCTCAACTAACAACCACCAAAAAAAAAAAAAAAACTGAATATGAGAAGATTTATAATTGTAATGTTTTTTTCATTTAAGTAGTCTGAAACATGTAATATAGTAAAAATGGCCCAGTGGACTAAATACTTATGTAGTCATTGAAATAATTAAGTTTCAAAAGCAATATAGGAGTACTGGTAGCGCAAGGTCAGCAGCTTGAATCCACCGGCTGTTCCACAGGAGAAAGATGAGGCTTTTAAATTCCTGTAAAGAGTTACAGCCTAGCAAACCCTCTACAGGGTCACTATGAGTTGGAAACAACTCAACAGCACACAACAAAAGTAATATAGAAAATCTATAAATTAACAAGGGAAAAGTCAACTATTACTATTATGTAAGTATTGTTAGTTTTGATTTTGTAAAATATCTTTTGGGAAATTTAGTAATTCTTTAACTGACTTATTTTTGGCACACAACAAAAGTAATATAGAAAATCTATAAATTAACAAGGGAAAAGTCAACTATTACTATTATGTAAGTATTGTTAGTTTTGATTTTGTAAAATATCTTTTGGGAAATTTAGTAATTCTTTAACTGACTTATTTTTGGCAAACTAGAGGGGCCTTTGAAGCCAGAGGCCACAGTAAACTGGCCGGGTTCCTAACAATATCGGCTGTGACTGGCAGAGCACAGAGGAAAGTAAAGATTTAATTAGTGCAGCAGTAAAACTGTACCTTCAGGCCCATGTTGTAAGAATGACGACAGTAATAGCTAACCTAGGGTGCTTCTCATGTGCTAGCCCCTTCGTCAAGCACTGTGCTTTCTTTTCTTTAAAAAAAATTTTCTTGTTGAGAATATGCACAGAAAAACATACACCAATTCAACAGTTTCTACATACATGTACCATTTAGTGACATTGATTACTTTCTTCAAGTTGTGCAACTTTTCTTACCCTCCCTTTCTGAGTTCTTTCCTCATGAACATACACTCACTAGCTCATGAAGTTCCTGTCTAATCTTTGGAGTTGCTGTTGTCATTTTGATCCTATGTAGATAATTCTCAAAGGAACATAATGCACAAGGCAGACCTTTTGACTAGTTAGATAAACTATTATTTGTTTTAAGATGACTTCAGGGAATATTTTGTTATAAGATTTAAAGATTATCTCAGAGCAATAGTTCAGGGGTTCATCCCAGGTCCCTTGGCACCAGAATTTTGGATTCCATGAGAATTTGAAATTCACTTCTGCATTTTACCCCCTTTGGTCAAAAATTCTCCTACAGTATCTTTGATCAAAATGTTCAGAAATGGTAGCCAGGTACCATCCAATTCTGGTCTCATAGCAAAGAAGGCAGTTGTTCATGGAGGCAATTAGCCACACATTCTGTACCCTCCACTATTATTCTGGATTCTCCTTCCTCCTCTTCTACTCTAGGCATATAGAGACCAATTGTCCTAAGTGCTTTACACACATCAATTTTGTTATCCCTCCTCACAACCTCATTCATTTCACCTGTCTGGTAAAAGGTTGGTACCTCAGATATAATCAGAGTCTACCTGACCCTCACAAGAGTATATCCTATACACTGAGCTGACAAAACCACCTGGCTGGCTACAGGCTCTACAGCTACTTCCTCAGTGGCTGGACCTCTGCTGTCTCTACCCTCCTTGGGAATAACAGTCTGTACTATGAGCTTATTAGAGCACTAGAACAGAACAGATCCCAGTTTAGAGGGTGAAACCTAATGCTGAAGAATTCACAGCCACACCTACTGCCCTCGCACCCCAGCTTCTGTGCTTTCTCTGTTTGCCTTTTTACTTTGTTCTATTGTTTCAAAGCCTGCTAGTAGATTTTTGTCTCAGGAGCTAGGGGAGGAGGAAGGTACTGCACAAGACAAAGTCCACGCTTGCCACACCCTTTTTGGCTGTTGTCTTTTCTTTAATAATGCTCTTTTTGTTTTTCCCTTCCTACCTCCAAGGAGCTCTGGTAGCATAGTGGTTACGAATCAGGCTGCGAGCCACAAGGTCAGCAGTTCTAAACTACCAGCGGTTCCGAGGGAGAAAGATGAGGCAGTCTGCTCCCGTAAAGATTTACAGCCTCGGAAACCCTGTGTAGGGTCGCTATGAGTCAGAACCGACTCCACAGCACATAACAACAACAACAACAACAACCTCCAAGTTTAAGCAGAAATAAAGATCTGGTATGGTTGGGTAAGGAGCTCTCGTAGCGTAGTGGTTACGAATTGGGCTGCTAACCCCAACGTCGGTAGTTCGAAACTACCAGCTGTTCTGCGGGAGAAAGATGAGGCTTTCTGCTCCCGTAAAGATTTACAGCCTCAGAAACCCTGTGCAGGGTCACTATAAGTCGGAACCGACTCCATGGTACTTAACAACAACAACCACCTCCAATTTGCCAGGTAACCAAACTACTTCCCTTCTGCCCCCGCCCCCGCCCCCCTTTTTTTTGCAAGTCCAAAGTTTTAGTTATCTTTGGTTGTGCCTGCGAGTACATCGAAAATGAAGAGCAAAATAGCTTTCTTGTAGATGTCAAATGATGATAACATGTCCATTTTACAATTTGTCTCACTTGCTTCATTGGAACCAGCTCCCTGGTGTGGTGCTATAGGATAAGCACTGAACTACAAGATCAGTTTGAACCTCAAGATTGGTGATTCAAGTTCACCAGCTGCTCCTTGGAAATCCATATAAAGGGTTGTTATAAATTTGACTTGGCACTTAACAACAACAACAAGTGTAGCTCAGGTGCTCACAGAAAAGAGACTGACCCAAAAGTCAGTCCTAAGGGAAAGTTACAGCCTCTAATGAAGTATGATCAGGAGTAAACCAGATTTTTAAAACAGAATCTGTTTGACATGCCCCAATCTTCAGTTTAGCACAAGTCACCTATCCAACCGGACCAACCTAAAACATCAAACTTAGAAAATTGTGGTTTTGATCATAGGCTCTAAGAGCACTGAAATGTAAAAATTTCAGTTTCCTAAGTTTGGCTTTGTTTGTTAAGTCATAACCACCTGATATTTACCACAGTCTTAGACTTCATTACTAAGGGTCCATTTTGATTGCTGTTGTTACTAAATGCCTTCAAGTCAGTTCTGACTCATAGAGACCCTGTATTGAGTTTCTGAGGAGTGACTGGTTGATTTGAACCACCAGCCTTGCGGTTAGTAGCCCACTACTTAAGTTAGTTTATTTTCTCACTCCTCTCATCATTCTTTTGCTTTTAAATGGTCTGCTTTGACACTTTAGAAATAGTGTGGAGGATTCCCCATTTTACTCTCTTTGAAGGATTTAGTGGTGGACTGGGACCAGAAGGGCTCTTGGCTCTGAAGGACTACCTGGGATGTCATTTGAGGGGAGGGCTACTTCCTCAACCTGGACTAATTCTGTATTCTTTAGTTTCACACAGTCAGATCACCCGCCTCTACAGTCGATTCACCAGCCTGGACAAAGGAGAGAACGGGACTCTCAGGTAGGCAGTGCATTTCTTCACTTTCTGCACAGAAACCAGAAACTCTGGCAATGTCTGAATAGCGACCTTTATCTCAAAGACAGACAGCATAGGCATCCCACATACAGAGGACTGAGACTGTTTCTTCACTGGTTCATTGAGCATCATAGATCTAGAAGGGAATTAAATAAGCAGGCAGTGACATTAAATTTGTCACTGGGTACTTGCTGATTTTCTTGCAACTCCTTTTAATTGAGTAACTATTGTTCTCCTAGGAAAGTGCTTTCCAAGAATTTCAGCTCTCTTTGCTTGTGTTTTACCAGTGTGCTTTCCCAAACACATTGGTTTGTATGAGACTGATTCATAGCAGTCCAGCTAGTTTAGGATTTATTTTTATTTTTATTTTTTGTCCTCTCTCTCATTTCCTAAGCCAACTCACAGTTTTTCATTGCTTTAGATAATTTCTAAGTCTTTGGACCCTAGAATGCAATATAGTTTTATTTATTTTGTTGTTGAGAATGTTTAGAGCCTAAACTAATTCAACATGTCTTTCAGCTTGCTGTTGTGACTATGATCCCATATAGATAGTTATTAAGAGAGAATAATGCTCAAGCAGACGTTTTTGTGTTTTACTAGTTAAACTAAACTATTGTCAGAATATTTTTGGTTTAAGGCTTAAAGATGATCTCAGGACAATACTTTCAGGGCTTTATCTAACCTTCATGACTCTAGAAATTCTAGATTTCGTGAGAATTTAAAATTCTGTTCTGGATGTTCCCTCTTTTTATCAGGATTTTTCTTTAGAATCTGTGATCAAAATTTTCAGTAATGGAAGCCAGCTATCATCCAGTTCTTCTGGTATCATGGCAAAGGAGTCATTGTTCATGAAGGCAATTAGCCACACATTCCATAGTCTCCTCCTATTCCTGACTCGCCTTCTTCTTCTGCTGTTGTAGGCAAGTAAAGACTAATTTTTCCTTTTGCAGCCATTGCAAGCTTTTAAGACCCCAGGCATTACATATCATACTAGGACATAGAACAGAGGCACTAAACATATTATTAAGCCAATTAACTGAGCTGACTCACGAAACCATAACCCTAAATCTCCAAACCAAGAAACCAAATCCCGTAAGGCTTTTCATTGTACATAAGCAAACTCAGCAGTTATTATTATTATTATTATTATTATTATTTTGGTCATTATAGATATATCTTATCACACATCTTTTCTCAACTTAACTTTTTCCAGTCATACAACTTAATTAGAGTAATTACAGTAATTGTCTTATTGTAATTACAGTAATTGCAATAAATCCCCTTTTCCTCCTCCCTCCTATCCCTTGTAGTTGTTAAGTGCCTTTGAGTTGGTTCCAACTCATAGCAACCCTATATAGCATTTCCAAGGAGTGGCTGGTGAATTTGAACCACAGACCATGTGGTTCAAACCAAGCTTGCAGTTCAGTGCATTATCCCATCGTGCCACACCAGGACTCCCTCCTGTCCCTAGTGAACCAATAGTAACCTTTGTTCTCTATACATTTGGCTTTTCTTTTCTTTTTTATTTAGATTATACTCTGCCTTGTGCAAAGGAGCTCTGGTAGCATAGTGGTTACGAATTAGGCTGTGAACCTCAGGATCAGCAGTTCGAAATTACCAGCTGTTTCGCGGGAGAAAGATGAGGCTTTCCGCTCCCGTAAAGATTTACAGCCTCGGAAACCCCTTACAGGGTCGCTGTGAGTCGGAGCTGACTCCACGGCACATTACAACAACAACAACAACAACAACTGCCTTGTGCAAGTCTTCTTTCTTTCTTTTTTTTTTTAAACTGTTCCATTATGAATTATGTGATAGTTTACAATGGAGAACATTAGCTTTACATTCATCCTATCATATATCATTACATTGCCATGGTTACAATCCTCTCCATGCATCATCAACCAACCAAAGGGTACACACTGCAAGCCTGCCCCCCAGTCATCAGCACACAGCCACTTTCCCTCTCTGGTGTCACTGTTTCTCTGAGTAGGGTCCCGCAATCCGTTCTTCTCCCTTGATGGTCCCAGGGGTCTCCGCTCCTGGCCTGCAAAGTCAACCACTTCCTTCATTTTGCTACAAACATCTACCTTTACATTTCCAACCCTCACAGTCCTGATATTAATTAGTCATTATTGTAGCATAGTGGTTACGAATCGGACTGTGAACCTTAAGGTCAGCAGTTCGAAACTACCAGCGGCTTCACGGGAGAAAGATGAGGCTTTCTGCTCCCATAAAGATTTACAGTCTTGGAAACCCTGTACAGGGTCACTATGGGTCGGAAGCGACTCGACGGCACTTAACAACAACAACAACATTGTACCACATGAGTGCTATCCCCATTTCCTTTCATCAGTCCTGCCCACACAGATTGGATACTACTCTGTGAAGATTCTACCTCCAGTGCCCTCTGGATCTAGGCTCCCTTTTTTTT
>NW_006408522.1:35063294-35065050 GCF_000296735.1 Chrysochloris asiatica | reverse complement strand
TTTGTTTTTTTTTTTTCAGGAATTCCTACACTGCTTTCCATAATAGTGATACTGTTTTCACTCCCACCAGCAATGATTAAGGGTCCCATTTCCCTACTTCCTTGCCAACATTTGTTACTATTTTTAATCAGACCCGTTTTGGTGAGAGTAAAATGGTATCTCATTGTGGTTTTGATTTGCATTTCTTTGATGGTGAATGATGCAACACGTCTTTCATGTGTTTGGTGGCCATTTGAATGTCCTCTATGCTGAAACTTGTATTAAAATCCTTTGCTCATTATATGATTGTGTTATTTATCTTTTTGTTATTGTTGAAGATTTATGTATATTTTGGTTTTTAGTTCTTGTTGGATAAATAGTTTCCAAAGAGTCTCTTCCAGTTGGTAGCTTGTCTTTTTCCTTTATTGATTATCTTTTGATGTAGAAAAGTTTTTAATTTTTATGAGGTTCCATTTATTTAGTCTTTTGCTATTTGTGCTTTTGTTTTTATCTTAGATAACCCATTGTTGAAAGCAAGGCCTGACATCATTGCTGTGGTTGTTCTTCTAATAATTTTATAATAATTTTATGGTTTTAGTTTGTACATTTAGGCCCTTAATCCATTTTTAATTTGTTTTTGTGTATGGTGTAAAACATCGATACTGTTTCATATGGAAATAAAAATTTTCCAGTATCCTTTATTGAGGAAACTCTTCTTTCTCCATAAAATGGACTTTGCACCCTTGTCAAAAACCAGTTGACCCCAGAGGTCACATTCAGCAGGCCACTGGGAGAAACAGGCTTTCCATCTTAGAACCATAGTCCAGTTTATCCGTAACCTGGTGGAGACGGCTCTGGCGTTGGTAAACGCGACTGCAACTTACTTGAAGCCTCAATTGGCCATATTTTCGTATTATGCCAAGTTGAAACTAGTTTCTTCAACCCCTGCTGAGATCCCTACAGCTATTCAGAGCCTGGAAAACATAAGTCAGTAGTGCTAAAAAGGGTCATTTCAAACAGCTCACAGTTAAGGAAACTCTGCTGAATGGATTGGTAGCCAATGAGGTGTGGATGTTGTTTTATATCAGTGAGATAAAAAAAAAGCATGGCATCACTGGCTATGATGTTTGAAGACCAACCTTTACCATCTGATATTCAGGTTACTATTTGAGTGTTCTTGGACCATGTGTGATCAGGCTGCTATCTGAATAAAAGGTATAATTATGGGGGGAAAAGCAAAAACCAGTTGACCATACATATGTTGATTTATTTCAGGACTCTCAGTACTGTTCCATTGGCCTATAGGTCTGTTATTATACCAGTACCAAGATGTTTTGATTACTGTAGCTGTGTTATATATTTTAAAATCAGGGAGTTTGAGTCCTCTTTCATTGCTTTAGATATTTGGGGCATTTTGCCATTCCATATAAAATGGAGGATTGATTCGTTTTTTTGTTTCTGTGAAGAAGGCTGTTGGAATTCTTATCAAGATTATATTGAATCTATAGATTGCTTTGGACAATACTTTAAGGATTGTCACTAATTTAGTCCAGCCATATCAGGCCCACTACCACTTGTCTATTAGTTTGTCGTACTGTGGTGGCTTGTGAGTTGCTGTGATTCTAGAAGCTATGCCAGCAGGGTCACCCATGGTGGGCAGGTTTCAGATGAACTTCCAGATGAAGACAGACTAGAAAGAAAGATAAACTAACTACTTCCGAATATTTAGTCACTGAAAATCTTATGAATAGCAGAAAAACACTGAGATATAGCACTG
>NW_006408522.1:35055036-35062835 GCF_000296735.1 Chrysochloris asiatica | reverse complement strand
GGTTTCTGAGGAGTGGCTGATGTGTTTGAACTGTCGACCTTGCAGTTTAAGCTGACGTTGCAGTTCAGTGCATTATCCCACAGTGTCACAACAGGACTCCGTCTATCAACATTGTTGTTGTCAAGTGCCGTCAAATAGATTCCGACCCATAGCGACCCTGTATAGGGTTTCTGAGAAGCAGCTGGTGAGCTTGAACCGCCGACCTTGCAGTTCAAACATTTGCAGTCTGGTGCATTAATCCATAGTGCCACACACTAGGGGTAAGTTAATTAAATGTTTGACCAAATATAGCAGGTTAATTTTTAGGTTGATACTTTCGTATCGCCTGCAAATTATGACATAAATTTTGGCAGAATAAAGGTTCCCCGCAAGTCCTGGTGTGGCACTGTAGGATAAAGCGCTGGACCACAGGTCAGTTTGAACCACATGGTCAGTGGGTCAGACTCACTTTGGAAACTCTGTACAGGGTCACTATGAGTGGGAACCGAACTTGACAGTAGTTAACAACAACCACCCCCACCCCCGGTCTATAGCAATGGTTTTCAACTGGGGACGAGTTCACCACCTGGGGGACATTTGGCAATATCTGAGGACATTTTTGATGGCCATAACTAGAGATGCTACTGGCATCTAGAAGGTATAGATGGTAGAATGTTACTAAATATCCTGTCATCACAGACTATCCCCTCCCCACAACAAACAGTTGTCCCTTCTTAAATGCCAACAGTACTGAAGTGAGCAACTCTGGTCTAAGGTAAGTATACAATCTCAGAAAAATATAATGCTGTATTGTTTCATATTTCTCATTCTGTTGCCAAAGTTAAATGAAACATCTCTTTACCACTACTTCTCACCCTCCCATTGTTGTTCCTCAACTATGTCTGGTTGGCATATGATGTAGTTGTTATGCATTTTTAGTGGCTGGAATGAAGCTGTTTAGGACGTCTTTGGGAGGCTTCCTTCACAGGTGTGGGATGTAGCATATGTTAAGTAACGTTGAGTTGGCCCTGACTCATAGAGATCTTGTATAGGATTTCTGACAAACAGCTGGTGGGTTTGAACCACCACCTTGCTTATCCTACAGGTAAACACCATTGTTGTGAAGTGCTGTCAATCGTTTCATAGAGATCCTGTATAGAGTTTCTGAGAAGCAGCTGGTGAGCTTGAACCACCCACCTTGCAGTTCAAATGGCTTAGCAGTCCTGATGCATTAACCCACAGCGCCACACCGGCACTCCTCAGAACACACCATGGTGGTGGTGGTTATGTGCTGTGGAGTCGATTCCGACTCATAGCGACCCTCCCTGTACAGGGTTTCCGAGGCTGTAAATCTTTACGGGAGCAGAAAGCCTCATTTTCTTCTTGTGGAATACCTGGTAGTTTCGAATTGCTGACCTTGCGGCTTGCAGCCCGATTCGTAACCATTACACTACCAGAGCTCCTTCAGAACACTCCATAGAGAAGAAATAATATGTCCTAAGCCTTTGAATGTACTCATTAGACAGAAGTGCTAAAGAATGCTGGGAAATCCAGAGTCCTGTTTGTTAAAAGGTAGACATCCGCCATCACTAAGTGACAGTGCAATGCCCATTATGTACCACACTAGGTACTTTTGAAACTATATGACTTTATTATACTTGGAAAATAACCAGATTAGAATTTATATTAGTTTTGAGTCCTTTTCTTCTTTGTAGAAAATATGGGATTTGTAAGTGGATGAATATATTTACTAAGTAATTTGTAAAGTTTGGTAAATGAGGTTAAAATAGGCTTCTTTTTTGTGAAAATCTTTATTGTGAATTAAGTGAAAGTTTACAGAACAGATCATCAGTTTTACATTCAACAAATCATATACTTTGTTTCATTTCAGTCATTACAATCCTCCATGCCATAGCAGTTATCTCACTTCCTCCCTGTGATTCCTTTTTCCATTCCACCCTCCTTCCCATCCCTTCTGAACTTTGTTCTTAGACAAATGTTGCCCTCTTGATCTTGAATGGTTGACCATTCCATGGTGAGCATACCTTACTAGTATTGTTGTACCCCCTCTATATCTGTCTACTGCTTGGCTGATAATTGGGCCGTGAGGGTGAATTCTGTTCCAGACTTAAAGGGTAGCTGAGGGCCATAGACTTGGGTTCCTCTAGTCTCTTTCTGACCAGTAAGCTCTGTCTTTTTTATAATTTTGAGTTTTGTTCCACATTTTCTCCTGTTCTGTCCAGGACCTTCTAATGTGATCCCTTTGAGAATAGTTGGTAGTGGCAGCCAGGTACCATCTAGTTCTGGTCTCTGGCTCATAGAGATTGATGTTCACGTGTTCTGTTAGTTTATTGGACTAATTGATTCCAGGCATCTTCAGTTCTCATCATTCTTCTTTCCACTGCAGAGGGAGAGACCAATAGTTGTACCTTAGATGACCACTCATGACTTTTTAAAATCCTGTTTGCTGCTCACAAGGTAGAATTTAGAACATTGTCTTTGTGGACTAAGGTATTCCAGTTGACCATGATGTCCCCTGAGATAGTGGTCCTGAGCCCCCACCAAGCTCCTCAACTCATTCCCTCAAAGTGCTTGGTAATATCTGAGAAGTTTTCATAGTTTTGCCATTTTTATACCCCCCCACATTCATAGATATGTTTGCAGCAACGGTAATACCCATGTTACAGATATAATCTGACAAACCTTTATATATTTGTGGGAATACTACCACTCTCCCTTCCATACCCATTCAACCTAACAGACTTCTTTATTGCCAGATTGCAACACGTTACAACACAATTCACAAGTAAATTGTGAATCTTCAAGAAGGGAGTTTTGTAAGCAGTATTTGCCAAATTCATTTACTGTTTGCCTGTAGACTCCCTTTCATATGAACCATGTCTTCAAAGTGCTATTTCATAGAATATAAATATAAATATATACTATAACCTACAAATCTCATATTCTTCAGATGCCATTATTTTAGGTGATTTATTTCTTGCCATTGCTGCTGAAATTGGTCTTTCTGAAAAGGCAGTGAGGTCCTTTATAGGTCTGGTCAAATTGAGAGCCTGGTTTAATTTGTTTAAATATTATTTGTACTTATCAAATCTGTGGTTTTAGAAATCGGGCTAATGATTCCCTATGAGGGAAGGTAGAGACAGAAGGAACATGAGGAGGGCTTCTGGGTGCTGGTTTAATCTTCACTAATAAAAATTCACTGTGGTGTTTTAGGTTAAGCACTGGACTGCTAGCCACAAGGTCAGTGTTCAAACCCACCAGCTTCTCCTCAGAAACCCTATACAGAGTCGCTGTGACTCAGAACTGACTTGATGGCACTTAAAAACAACAGCATGTTAATTTGTACACTTTTGTGGTGTGTACTATACTTCAATAGTAACTTAAAAATACTACCAGCATTGAAGAATTTCAGTGTTGGCTCTTTCACAGATAATACCATGTAGACAAGTCTTTCTTGATTTTAAATCATTCAGGTTGTGTTGACTATAGGGGGCATTTGGTGGTGTTAGTTGCTATCAGGTCATTTACAGAAAGCTAAACTCTGCAAGGAGATATTGTTTGTTTGTTGTTACTTGTGATTTCATTTAAAATTTTAAGGAAGTGCTGCCTGAAAATGGTAGCTGTTGTTCTGCTTAAGTACTGAATGCTAAATCAGACCATTTTTGAAGTTAATTTTCTTGTTTAATTTTTCCCAGAGAACAGATGATTTTAATACCCTGAAAGCACCTGCTTTGTAGAAAGTGGTACCACTTACTCTTGGTGGAGTTTTATGGATGAAAGCATGATGCCACTCTAATTCTCAATTCTTTTTGTAGATAATCTTTTTTTCTCATAATGTTCTGAAGCTTCATATATGTTCTTTAGTGTGGGTTTTTTTGGTTTGTGTTTTTCATTATTCCTGCTCAGCACTAAGCGACCTCTTCAGTCTGAAGTTTTGCTTTAGCTAGGAAGTTTTCTTACGTTATTTGTTTGACTGTTTCTTCTCCTCTCATTTATTGTTTATGACATTTCTGTTTGTTTTATTTTTACATTTGAATGAATGTTTTCAGTCCACAATCATTATTTATTTCCTGACCCTCTGCTCTAGCTTAATAGCCTATTTTTATTTAATAGATATGTCTGTAGAGTTACTGGAGTCCTGGCGTGGTACTGTAGGATAAGCACTGAACTGTTAACTGCAATGTTGGTGGTTCAAACCCACCAGCTGCTCTTTGGAAACCCTATACAGGGTCACTATGAGTTGGAACTGACTTGACACACTTAATAACACCAGCATATGATTACTTATCAATTCTTCAGAATTCTCTTCTGTTCCCAGAATTAACATTATCTCTTTTCATCTCAGTCCTTATCTGTTTGTGCTATTTCTCCAACATAGTAGTTCATTCTTAAATATGAAACAGACTGGATAGATTATTGCAGAAAGCTGGCATTAGGCCTTTGTGATTGGTTTCCCAACAGGTCTTTCTGGACATAAGTACAGCCAGGAAGTTGGTAGAACTCACTTTAGGAAATGTATTCAGGAAACAAGGAGACAGATTTGGAATTCCTTTTCCCAAATAAAATAGACTGTATTAGGGGGTGCCAACCTTCTACACTTCTTTGGAACCTTTCCCAGGTAGATCTTTCCATTTATTTCCATACCAGCTCTCTTTTTTTCTTCCAGGGGCAAATGATTTCATATTTTGGGCTAAATAATGACAGCATTGGGTTACTAGCCTGTTCCTTAAACAAAAAACAAACCCAAACCCACTGCCATCAAGTCAGTGCTGACTCAAAGTGACACCCTATATGATTTCTGAGACTGTAAATCTTCACCAGAGCAGACAGCTTCTGATTTATTCCACAGAGCAGTAGGTGGGTTTGAATCACCAACCTTGTGGTTAGCAGCCCAAATCCTAATCCATAGTGCCACTAAGGCTCCTTGCATTCCTTTACTAAATCCTTAATTAATTACCCTGGGAACTTTTAAGCGTGGTGCCTTTCTGAGAATGAAGGGCAGAATACCTTTCAGCTCGGATAAAGCCTTCTCCTTGGGTGTCTACTCTGACTTGTCATTATATGTGCATAGATTTTCTGATTTTCACAGTTTGTCAAAATTGCTTGTCTGCTAGTACACAACCTCTTCCAACCCTACTTAGTTATGTCATGGTTATTTTCTCATGCATACATTTCTGCTGACATTTCTGTGGGGTTTAGAGAATGAGAGGTGGTGAGTGTATGTGCTCAAGTTTATTATCCTCAACCAAAAGTCTGAATGCAACCTTGCAAATAAACCAGTCTAGCCTTAGAACACTGTAAAAAAAACTTGCAAATACCAGCTTTGGCACTACGCTCTATTATCAAAACAGCAAAATTATATTAGTGTAATGTAAAATATTGATTAAACTATTTAGACAATGGGACTTACTGTTTCAATACTATATGTTGTACTGTATGGTACTTAAATATGGAAAGTCTTTATTTTTTTAATTGAAATGTGTTCGAGTGGATATTTCCTATTAAGAAATTTTAATCTTCACTTCATTTATAAGTCATCTGAAGCATCAGCTTGCCAGTGAGGTTGAATCTTCAAGTAAGAGAAAGGGCTTGCAGAGTAAAGGAAATCAATGCCATACATATAGTAGATGACATTCTAGTTTCTGAAGTTCTCTCCAAGTCTTGTTTTTCAGAGCATCCTTTCCCTATGAATATCTGAAAAGCCTCTCCTCATTGGGAATTTTTTGGCCATAAACAAGTGCATGTATATGCATACTTCAGTTCTCAGACTCACCTACTTCCAATAATAATGTATTTTTTCAAAAATAATCTTTGAGGAAGATTTTATGTCATAAAGTAGACTATAATCCTTGTATGCTTTTATATGGATACATACAAATCTACATTTCAAAAGTATCTTGCACTTGGGGTATGTATGGTACCTTGGAGTATTTATTGTTATCTACTAGTGTGGCATTGTGGGTTAATGTGCCAGACTGCAAAGCCATTTAAACTGCAAGGTTGGTGGTTTAAGCTCACCAGCTGCTCCTCAGAAACCCTATACAGGGTCGCTCTGGGTTGGCACCAACTCAACAGCACTTAACAACAACAGCAACTAGTGTGGCACTGTGAGTTAGTGTGCTGGACTGAAAGATAAGTTTGAACTGCAAGATCAGTGGTTCAAGTTCATCAGCCGCTTTTCAGAAACCCTATACAGAATCGCTATGAGTCAGAACTGACTTGATGGCACACAACATTAAGTATGCATTGGTGGACAAGTTTTGGGGAAACTGTCCTGAAGGATTCTCATTCTACTATAGAACAATATGTAATAAAACACACTGTATATTATTTAAGAGTTTACAGAGTATTTTTTATACTCTCAATTTTAATGCTTTCAACAATATTCCTCTTTGATGACTAGAACTACATTGTATAGATACAATCTAAATTCTAAGGGTAGAATTAAATAGTATCAAAGGACAAGCTTTTAGGTCTTTATTGACATATTAGTCAAAGGATAAAGTCCTTGAGACTGAAGGAGTTAAAGCCAGGCTGTGCAGTTGCCACTTTATACTAGACTTGACATTTAAGCTGTGCCTTTTCTCCACTAAAATTACTTAAGTTTGTTAGACATTAAACTGAGGTATGTGGTCATGCAATTCAAATCAGCCTTCATCATTGTCATTAAAAGGGACAATAGTTATTGTTTCTTAACCTCTCTCAAATGAGCAATTTAGACAATGTGGACTTTGTGTTTTAGAACAAATTATGTAATAAGAGCTTAGTACGTGTTTGTTGAATTAAATAGCCTGCAATAATTTCCTTTATCTTTTGTCATCCAATTATCTTCTGAATGACTTCCTCTGGCTCACTCATTGATAGAAAAATTATTCTACCTGATCAAAGAGGACTAGAATCCAGAGTTATCTTGCCAGAGCTTTGTACTTAGTCCACTAGGTCAGTTTATAAGTGGATGTAATAGAGACATGCTTGTTAAATTATTGAAGCACCATATGAATGCTAAACCACCAGAGAAACAGGACAAATAGAAACATCTCAGAATCATCTGTCTTTGGTAGCATTGAGTGTGCAGGTAGTGGGAGAATGTGTTTGATCTTTTCCTTTAGTAAGCTTGAAGGCAGGAATCATTCAAGTTTATATTCCTTTTTATTCAACTTTTAGCTAGAAATAATATAAAAGTTTCATGAAAGTTGCAATCATACAGAGAATTCCTATACTTGGGTATGCATATTCACCACTCGTTAACTTTTTGCTATATTTGCAGTCTCAGTCTTTCTGTTTCTCCCTCTAGTTGTGTGTGTATAAATTTTTTTCTAAACTATTTGGGAGTAAACTGCATCTGTCATGCCTCTTTACCCATAAATACATCAGTGTTTATATACGAAGACAAGGACATTGCTTTATATCAAAATCAAGAAATGTAATACAGTACTATTATCAAATATATAGTCCATATTCCAATGTTACCTTTTGGCCCAGTAATAATCTTTATTTTGTTGTTGTTGTTGTTAATTGCTGTCAAATTGGTTCCGACCCATTTGTTGTTGTTGTTAGGTGCCATCGAGTTGGTTCTGACTCAGTGACTTTATGCACAGCAGAATGAAACACTGCCTGATCCTGGGCCAGCTTCACTGTTGTTGACGTGGCCAGTCCATCTCTCTGGGGGTTTTCCTGTTTTTGTCTGACCCTCCACCTTACTAAACATGATATCCTTCTCCAGGTACTGGTCCTCCTGACAATGTGTCCAAAGTATGAGAGACAGAGTTTGGCCATCTTGGCCTCCAAAGAGCACTCTG
>NW_006408522.1:35011476-35054376 GCF_000296735.1 Chrysochloris asiatica | reverse complement strand
AATATGTCATTTGATATCTTGACTGCTGCAACCCTATATAGGGTTTCCAAAGAGTGACTGGTGAGTTTGAACTGCCGACTTTGCAGTCCAGCATATTAACCCACAGCACTGCACCAGGACTCCATATAATATTCTTTATTGTGGTGGTGGTTATATGCCGTGGAGTCGGTTCCAACTCATAGCGACCCTGTGCAGGGTTTCCAAGGCTGTATATCTTTACAGTAGCAGAAAGCTTCATCTTTCTCCCACAGAACAGTTGGTAGTTTCAAATTGCTAACCCTGAGGTTAGCAGCCTTTTGTCCAGGATCTAGTCCAGGATCATGCATTGACTGTAGTTATATATCGCTTTGATCTAGAACAGTTTGTCTTTGTCTTTCATGACATTGATACGTTTTAAAGAGTATAGCTCAGATATGATGTGGACAGCATAGATTACTAGCCAAAGGTTTTTTAAAAATGTATTTATTAAAACTCTTTTAAGGAAGCATTTAACAGTCGAAAGGTTTGATTTGGTAAAGAAGTGTGGTTTAGTAGAAAAAGAATATGTACGTTAGAGCTATAAACCTAGATTTAAATTATAATTATCTTCCTACCTGTATGGCACTGGCTAGACTAGTTACTTTATCTGACAGATTTCCATTTCCTTAACTATAAGAGGAGAGAAAGAATACATTAATTAGCATGAGAAATTATTTCAGAATACTTAAAACAGTGTGTGTGTGTCATGGATTGAATTGTGTCTCCCAAAAATATGTGTCCATTTGGCTAAGCCATTATTCTTAGGGGTTTGCCAGTTTTGTCATACATGATTTCGTAGTTATGTAATTGTCTGACCATTGACAAGATCTGATGTAATTATCCTCACTTTGTGACCTCTATTTGTGTTGTAAATTCTGACCTCTGTGTTCATGAGAGCAGAATCTGGTTATGTTAGTGATGATTAGGTTATGTTAATGCAAAAGAACTAGGGTGGGGCAAGGGGAAGGAGGGGAAGGTGGAGCACAGGGTAGGGAATAGACAGACACAGGATAGTGTGGTTGCTAGGGAGGGAGTACAGCCAGTAAGAGGCATTTCTGTGGGGTGGGCCTTGCATCACCTTTTATCTTACAAGAGATAATATGAGAGAGATTTTAGCAGAGAGAGATAAAGAGACTTCAGTACTACCAAGAAAGAGCTAGAGCTCATCCTTTGCACCTAGGGTCTCTGCATTGAGTACCTCTGGACCCCAGAGGAAGATTGAAGCTAAGACACCTAGAGATATCCAAGGGACTCTGGCCCACAGATATTAAAAGGAGAGAAGGACTTTCCCCCAGAGCCTTCAGAAAGCAGCCTTTCCCTAGAGAACTGGCAGTCTAAATTCCTGTAGAATTCTAGCCTCCTAAAGTACAAGAAGCTCTGGTAGCGTAGTGGTTACGAATCGGGCTGTGAACCTTAAGGTCAGCGGTTCGAAACTACCAGCTGCTCCGCGGGAGAAAGATGAGGCTTTCTACTCCCGTAAAGATTTACACCCTCGGAAACCCTGTACAGGGTCGCTATGGGTCAGACCCGACTCGACGGCACTTAACAACAACAACAACAAAGTACAAGAATAATTTTCTGTTTGTTAAAGCTATTGACTTGTGATGTTTCTGTTATAGCAACAATAGATAACTAAGACTGTGTCTATGAAATAAATAGTAGTAGTAATATTAACTTCAATATAATCTCCAATTTATGAGGGGATTATTACAGTTGCCATATTTGAGGCTATAGTCTATAGAAAGCAGGTGGGGGGGGGGCTTAAGTCAGAGCAAGAAAGTATGGAAATTAGTCCAAAGAACTAATGGCCTATAGTGAACCACAGTCTCCTCTATCTGAGACCAGAAGAACTGTCACTACTGTCCACGTTAACCAGGATCACAATAGAAGGTCCTAGTTAGAATGGGTAAAATATGTAATACAAAATTCAAATTAAAAAAAATAAAATAGACTGGAGAAACCCCTGATTCTATTGCCCTAAAACACCCAGTCATCCAACTCAAAGCTGAAGAAGCCATCTGTCAGCCAAATAATAGACTATAAAATAAATAATAATAGCCATGAAAAATATGCTCCTTAGAACAATCAGCTATACAAGACCAAAGGGCAACATTTGCCCAAAACCAAAGATGAGAAGGAGGAACAGGGAAACTGGGCAAATGGAACTTGTAGAGGAAACGGGGAGAATGCTGACACAATACTGGGATTGCAAGCAGTGTCATGAATGACCCTGTGTATGAATTATTGATTGAAAATCTGTGCATGAATTATTGATTGATAAACCAATTTGCTATATAAAATTTCACCCAAAGTACAATAAAATGTTTCCCCAAAAAAAGAGAGAGTGTAGAAATCAGCTGCTTTCCACATTTGATTTACTTCTTTCCTGGATGTAAATCTCACCTAAGAACTTACATTTCACAGGTTCAGGTATGTACCAAATGTATGGGGACTTCTCTGAATATTTGCCCCCATATTTAAACTCTGTTGTATGATACTTTCCATTTGCTGTATATTCACCACTAAATAACCTAAGTATAAAATGGTAATACTCAAAGAATCATTTACTGGAATGGCCTAGTATTTGCTTGTTAGTTGGTTTATTGACATAACCTGTGTGTGAAGTCAATGGAATGTGACGTAATCAAATTTGGCTTCTCCACTCCTTGGTTAGTACAAGAAACACTTGGCAGCTATTAAAGTGCTATTCTTTGCAGTTGTTTGGATTAATTTACCATAGAAGTAAATTCCAGGAGGTAATGAGCTTGCTAGATCGCATTCTGTTTCAGACTAAGGGAGTTTGTGTGGAGGATCAATGGTCACTAACTCAAAGTGATTCTCTCCCTGACTTGGCAGCCGAGAAGATTTCCAGCGAATTCCAGAACTTGCCATCAACCCATTGGGGGACCGGATCATCAATGCCTTTTTTCCAGAGGGGTGAGTCTTTGCAGTTATTGGGCTTCCTTTGGGGGGTATATCAGCCTGAATTAATTGCTAATCTGGAATAATGGTACTGACTAGGTCATCTCAATCCCTTGTCCCATGTAATTAACTTGGGCATCCTTAACTTTTTCATATCTAAAGTATCTCTTTCTTTTATCCTCTTCTTTGTTTTCAGTGTCAAGTAAGCATATCAACCCATTTTCAAAATTCTGTCTTTAATTCCTGTTTATTATTTGATGGTCAGACTAAACGTTTAATATATAACCAATACTTAAAAATTATTAACGAAATATTTTGTATTTTGTTTTTCTTATTACGCCTTTGAGGTCCACATATCAATTCAGATTAGCCCCATTTCCAGTGCTCAGTAGCCACATGTGACTGACTAATGGCTGCTGTATTGAACAGTGCAGTGCATGCGTGCATGGCATACACACTTTCGTTCTCTTTTTCGCTCTCTAGATTGTGTGTGTACCTGATACACACATAGACACCTGATACATACATTCACATAATTGTGTGTGTGTGTTTTTTTCACATAATTTTTTCTGAACCATTTAAGAATAAGTTGTATAATCATGGCTTTATATCTCTAAATACTTCAGTTGTATATTTCCTTGAAACAGGAATATTCTTTTACATATCCATAGTACAATTTTCAACATTAAATTTAGCATTAATGCAGTACTTCAGTAATCTCTAATCTATTTTAATCTAATCTTTTATTTGTATTGCAGTTTTGTCAGTTCATCCAATAATGTACTTTATAGCATTTGTTCCCCTTCAGCACATAATCTAATCTAGGGTCAAGTACTGCATTTAGTTGTCATTTCTTTTTAACGTCCTGTTAATCTGTAATATTTCCACAGCCTTTTTAAAGAAAGCAGTTCTCCCTACTACACATACATGTTTTAAAATATGCTACCTAGATTTGGCTTTGTCTGACATAAAACTAGGCTTCAGTTTATTGACATAGTCTGCCCCTCTACTTAACACACTGCCTTCCTTACTTGAAAGTACTGAATAAGTGTTTATTAATGTGATGAGAAGGAGCTCTGATAGCATAGTGGTTATGAATCGGGCTGTGAACCTTAAGGTCAGCAATTCGAAACTACCAGCGGCTCTGCGGGAGAAAGATGAGGCTTTCTGCTCTTGTAAAGATTTACAGCCTCGGAAACACTGTACAGGGTTGCTATGGGTCAGAACCGACTCGACGGCACTTAACAACAACAATGTGATGAGATTACCATTTTCATGAGTAAGGCTTATTTTATATAATCATGTTTCAAGTAATCTCCTAAATAATCACTTTCTGGTTCCATGTGATTTGTCTATATGTCCTTCAGATCTTCAGTGCAAAAAGCTAAATGGGTGCCAGTTTTTAATAATGAGACTTGAAACTAAGTGTCAGTGCAGACTATCAGAAAAATACTGAGAAAAAAGAAAATTTAAAAACTTAGTTGAGAGTAAAGGAATTTACAGGCTGAGAAGTTGGGGACTCAGTAAATTTGAGTAACAGAAAACTAAAGGTAGAAACTTGTAGCCAGTTTATTATAAAGACAGGATTTGAACCAAGTCCTATGCTTTTCAGATTCCTATAGGCCATGAGTAGTCTTTCTTCCCTCCCTCATTTCCCCCTATCTCTCATCCTGAACTGCTCCATTTGTTTCAGGTCCATGATTTTGTGCTGAATTCTTCCATTTCTCTGCTCGCTCTTTTAGCCCTTGCAGAGAGCTTAAATGAAACATGCCCAAAGATAACTTTCATAGCTATGCTTTTTATCCAAACCCTTTACAAACTCAGTAGAGTCACTTTGCCAGCTTTTCCCCAGGGTTCCTTAGTCACCATTGATTACTTGAGCAGCTTATGAAAAGCTGTTTTGTAAGGCTTACCACTTATGCTCTGCCAACAGAACCTCCTGGCTATTCTCTCTACTGATCTACTGATAAAGAAACTAGGTGGGTGTACATGAGGAAGCAGAGAGCTACACTGCTAAAGTTAGTCAAACTGCTTCTTGCTCTAATCAAATTTGGATATTTGGTTTGGGGGGGGTGCGGTTTGTTGTTTTTTCCCCTTTTCTAGACATTTGCAGGATGAATTTTTTCTGCTCCCATGAAGATTTACAGCCTCGGAAACCCTATACAGGGTCGCTGTGAGTCGGAACCAACTCCACGGCACATAACCACCACCACCACCACCAGTTACCTTTTACTCAGACTATGCCTGATTAACCTGTTGGTTCTGGAATGTGACTCAAATCTCATTCTACATTATTTAATTCCTCAGAACTTACTCATACTTTTGATCACATACTGCATGCACCATTAGTAATATAATTACTTTGACTATAAAGGTCATTGTTTTGAGTACAGTGAGCTCATGAGCTAGCCTTTGAGCTCTAGCTTTAGGAAGTGTCTGCTTAGTACTTAATAAGTGTGTCTACCTGGCATTAAGAGATCTTACATAGCACATCTTTTTAGTGGGACACACACACACAAAACCCATTTCCATAGAGTCAATTTCAACTCAGTGATCAGTGATCCTATGGGACAGAGTAGAATTCTCACCATAGGGTTTCCAAGGCTGTAATCCCTATGGAAGCATGCTGCCACATCTTTCTCCCAAAGAGCAGCTAGCTGATGGGTTTGAAGGCTGACATTTTCATTTGCTGCCAAGCACTTAATCTCTGTGCTTCCAGGGCTCCTAATGGAACACAAAGAAACTAGGATTTATTTTCAGATAGCCATAGTAACCCAGCAACCTGTTGTTTCCAAAACTGCTGTGTATCAATAATTATGTTACATAACATAAGTTTTTTATATCAAAGAACAAATTCTTCATCCATTAAAGTTTTTAACAATGGTTGTTGTACTTGATTGGAAGAACTCGAGCTAGCATTGTTCTTTATTCCAGTTTTTCGATATTGTGTTTATTACTTTTATAACAAATTTATTTAGATAGAAACTTTTCTGTAGTATACCTTAGGCATGTATGTCACTTCAGAGGAGAGATGGGATTGAGAAGTCAGTGGGTTGGAAGGAATAGCTGCTTGATGCAGAATCAGAAACAAGTGAGTACAAGCCATGACTCTCTTCATTCTTTAGTCTGAGAGCCACCACACATCTTTTTTGTGAGAAGAGATAAAAGTAAATTCAATAGGTAACTTAGGATCTGGCTTAAGTCCTGTTTCTTCTCTAAGTCTGTTTAATCATTTGTAATGCAGGAATATTAATACTTAATTTGATAAGATTTTGGGGTGAGGGTTTAACTGAAGACACTTTTTAAGCCTAACCAGTACCTATTGCTGTTGAGTCAACTCTGACTCATGCATGGTCCTTCCATGTGTGTCAAAATAGAAATGTGCTATTTTGAGTTTTCAGTGGCTGATTTTTCAGAAGTAGATCACCAGACTTCTTCCAATGTGATTCTTGGTGGGCTAGAACTTCTAATCACTTGGTTAGCAACTGAGCATGTTGAACATTTGCATCACCATGGGATTCCTTGAGTAGTTCTGTCTCGTCAGTTCTGACATTTTGTGACCCTATAGGACAGAGTAGACTAGTTTTAAAGACTGCAGATCTTTGTGGAAGCAGACTGCCACATCTTGCACCCATGGAGTGGCAGGTGTGGTGTACACTCACCTTTTAATTAGTAGCTGAGTGCTTAATCACTGCTCCACAGGGCTCCTTATAAGTTCCAACCTGCTTACCACTGCCATCAATTCAATTCTAACCCATAGTGACCCTACATATGATTTCCAAAGCTGTAAATCTTTATGGGAGCAGAAAGCTTCATCTTTCTCCTGCAAAGCCACTTGATGGGTTTGAACCCTTGACTTGTGGCTAACAGTCCAGTGCTTATCCTGTATGTAGCACCACCAGGGCTCCTGTATGAGTTCCAAAGTACCATGCAAATAGAGAAAAACTTCATTAAATGGACTTTCATTTAATGTAACTAAAGCTGTTGCAAATATGTTAAATTCATAAGAAATTATTTTCCTGACTGATGTACCCTGATTAATAATGGTGTTTTTGTGTGTTTATTTCCTAATCAGAGAGGACCAAGTAAATTTCCGTGGATTCATGAGAACTTTGGCTCATTTCCGACCCATTGAAGATAATGAAAAGAGCAAAGATGTGAATGGACCAGAACCACTCAACAGCCGAAGCAACAAACTGCATTGTAAGGAAAAATTCTGGCTTGAAAATATGCTTTTCATTTCTGACAAATCATTTATTTACTGCTTAATAGCATAGTGGTTAAGAGCTCAAACCCAGGCTGACTGGATTTGAATTCCAGCTTTACTACTTTTTGGCCATGTGACTGTGGGTTGTTGTTATTAAGTGCCGTCGAGTCGGTTCCAACCCATAGTGACCCTGTATAGGGTTTCCGAGGAGCAGCTGGTGAGTTTGAACTGCTGACCTTGCAGTTCAAATGGCTTTGTAGTCTGGCACATTAACCCACAGTGACTTTGGATAGTATATTGAACCTCAGTTTTACTCATCTGTGAAATAGTATACTAAAATTCCACACAGGGTTGTTGTGAGGATTAAATGAGATTATACCAAGGAACAATTCATGGCAATGGTTTTAAATCCATTTTCTACAAAATTTTTGAAGCTCCCTTGTATCTGTTAGATGCTTCCAATAGTGCCTCGTATGCACTAAATACCCAAAAATGATAGCTTTTAGAATCATGTGGAGGCCTGGTTTGTCCCTGTAGGGTAAGCACTAGACTGCTAACCACAAGGTCGGTGGCTCAAACCCACCAGCTGCTTCTTGGAAACTGGTAGGTTGAATCAGAACTGACTCAATGACATTTAACAACCACAACAGTATTCTCATTATAATTCGTTGATTACCAACTGTGCAGTAAGCACTGTGGAAAGTGTTAAGAATGATAATAGTGAGCAAGACCCAGTCCCCATTCATCAGGAATAATGGCAACCCTCAGCCCATTTTAGAATTCATTAGCTGTTGGATGTGACATACATAATAGGAGTGAATAGCTAGATTACTACATGGTTTCATTTTTGTCTCTGTATCTCTTGTCTCCTTTCCTTGGATACTTGTTAGATTTCCCCTAAGCACTTGTTGGGCCATGTATATTGCCCAGTCCCTTACATCACTTCTCCAGAAAGTTGAATTTCTCTTTTCACTTTTGTTGTTGTTTTAAGTGCTGTCCAGTTGATTCCGACCCACAGCGACTCTGTATAGGGTTTTCAAGGAGCCGCTGGTGAGCATATACTGCCAAACTTGCAGTTCAAACGGCTTTGCAGTCCGGCACATTAACCCACAGTGCCACACCAGGACTTTTCACTTTAGCAAGTTAAAATTGTATTAAGCTGATTTGGCCCAAGCTTCTCTTAGAAAGGGGCACAGTAAGTAATATATAAGGAGATATGTGAAGCCATAGTAAATGTGGCCTAGCTTGTTTTTACTTGTGCATAGGAGTATGTGTTCACATGTCTTTGAGAAGCACTGAAATAAGTATTATATAGGACAAGACAGATTCATGAATCACAAAACTAAAACACTGCTCATCTTTACCACAAGATCATGTCCCTTGATTATTGTTGTTACTGAGTGCCATCAAGCTGTTTGTAGTGACTCCATACAGGATTTCCTTGGAGTGGCTGATGGGTTTAAACTGTCAACCTTGCAGTTAGCAGTTCAGTGCTTATCTTGCAGCACCACACTAGAATCTGGTTCCTTAATTAACAGCAGAAAACTTGAAAAAAAAACTAAATATAGGAGAAAATAGAACTCTAATGAATTGTCAAATTTATTGAATAATGTGTGATTTTTATTTCGCATAATCTTACTCTTATTCCCACAGCATTTTGAATGTGTTATAGCACTTAGCAACAATGGGCTCAAACATAATTGTGAGAATGGCAGAAGACCAGACAGTGTTTCATTTTGTTGTGCAGAGTCACTATGAGTCAGAACCAACTCTACCACACCTAACAACAAACAATATAGCACTTAGAATGTAGTAGCATGATTAGCTGTATTGCTCTCCTATACTAAGTAGTGACTTTCTAGAATAATTTTTTTAAATTTGCATATCTTAATAACTGTATAAAGCTGTGCTTTTAACTTTCTAAAATTCATAGCATCCTATTGAAAACTAATAACTTTAGTGGCGAACTCAAAGTGATTCAAAGCATGAAAACAGCTATAATTATAAGGCTGTCATTTCCTCAGTGAGATTTCTCAGTGTTTATAAAATCTTCCAGTGTTACACTCTTCACTAGGTTGCCTGTTAACAGTATATATAGATTCTGAACAATATTAATTCTTCTGCATCCTCTCTCTTACATGGACACAAGCAACATTCTCGTTATTGTAGTTTGTAGAAGGCCATACATCGTTGCTATGAGTCGGAACCAACTCCAAGGCACTTACCTACAGCAACAGCAGCTTTTGTTAAAGACAGAGAACTGTGATAAGGCCAAGAAACCATCAAATTCTACCTCAGGACTCCCATGTAGTAAAGAATTACTTGAAAGTTGACATGAATTTGCAAAGAGCTTGTATCCCAGAGTGATACTTTGTAGAGTCCATAGACATGATGCCTGTGTGGCTTCTTTTGTTTCTTACCCTGGAGTGGAATTGCTAGGTTGTGAGAGGTGACCCTTACTTCTAGACCTACTTACGTTGTATTTTTTTTGTCTATTTGTTAACATTCTAGCATTAAAAAAAAAAATTACATTTAGCTTTTTCTTTTCTAGAAGTTTTGTTTAAAGAATGACTGTATCTCATTAAATTTCAGGTGCCTTCTATTATGAGATATATCTCAATTTTATGAATGTTAAAATGTCTTTAAAAGCCCTGCAAGTTTAAAAAAAAAAAAAAGCCCTGCAAATGGTATCCATTGTTTTTTAAAAATCTATTAATATACTGTCAGTTTTCTGTATAGTGTTCTTTAGATATTTAGTTCCCTGAGACTGGGCAAAATACTACTGAATTTCCACTAACTATTGTTTTTCCTTACCAGTTGCTTTTCGATTATATGATTTGGATAAAGATGACAAGATCTCTCGTGATGAGCTGTTACAGGTATGTCGGCAAGCTCACTATACATGTGGATAAATGTGTGCTTGGGCCCTGCCTGGTTATCCTCATGGACAGAAATAGTTCTTTCCTTCAATAAACCTTTTAACACTTGCTATGTACAGAGTCCTATCTAAGTATAATAATAGAGCAGATGACTTGAGGAAACGTAAAATGGCTCATTGAATTCTAATACACAGATAATCTCCACTGTTTTAAAAGCTAGTTTAAATATCTTTTTGATGTTGACTGGCAGAACTAGCTGAAAAATGAAAGATGGCTTAGATCAGATGGTTCAATAGATGCCAAACCAGCTTATTGGCACCCCAGTAATTTATGTGAACACTGTTGTTTATTCTATCCTTGGGTTTAACATAGAATCAAGGAATTACTATGGTCCTGGTGGACATGGATCTCGCTGTCCTTTGTTGTTGCTCCCAATAGACAGCTGACCTCCTACTAGCAGGAACTGGCATCACCCATGTCTTCTCCCACCTTTTCTCTTTCTAGAAATTTGAGAAAAGCAAATATTATTTTTAAAAAAATATGTATTTCCGTATCAGGAGAATCTTAGGCTAATACATTCAGGAAAATGGGAATTTTCTCTATTTTAAGATATTTTAAGATACACCTAAAAAGTAAACTGGTTTCCACTCACCCTGAAATAAATGAGAACTTGTTCACTTTTTTTTTTCTAACTTTTTATTGTGAACTGACTGGAAGTTCACAGAACAGATCAGTTTAATAATTCATGCATTTTTTTTTTCATGTCATTGATTGCGGTCACTACAATGTGACATCATTTAATGCACATTCTCTCTGTGTTTCCCATTTCTATTCCTCCTTTTCTAACCTTTCTGAACTTTAAACTTTGTCTTTGGGTAATGCTGCCCTTTTGATCTCAAAGGGTTGATTAAGGGACTCTTGGTGTAGTGCTGTGGAATAAAGCTCTGGACTGCATGGTCAGCTTGAACTGCAAAGTTGATGACTCAGACCCACCAGCCACTCTTTGGAACCTACTCAATGGCAATTAACAACAACCCTAGTGGTGGTGTTCCCTTGTAAATTTGTGTGTTGCTTGGCTGAAAATTGAGCCATGAGAGTAAGTTCATTTCCAGACTTGAAGAATGGAAAGAGCTACTTTTTTGGAGGTTACACCAGTCTTTTTCTGACCATTAAGCCTGGTCTTTTTAATCTTGAGTTTTGTTCACATTTTTTTTCTGTCAGAGATAAAACCAAAACAGTTTACAAATCATTGTTGTGTTTCTTTTTGTACATGTGTATGTGTAGTTTTAAATATATTTTTTATCATGTACATTTATAAATGTATAATTTACAAACAAAATATATTTGATTTTCAACTAGGTATTTCTGATACATATGAAAGTTCTCATCTTTTAAGGTTTATTTTATGCCTTACAGATGTATATGGTATAGTGATTAAAAGCATAGACTAGGCAGCTGGACTTGTTGTTGTTGTTAAGTGCTGTCGAGTCGGTTCCGACCCGTAGCGACCCTGTACAGGGTTTCCGAGGGTGTAAATCTTTACGGGAGTAGAAAGCCTCATCTTTCTCCCGCGGAGCGGCTGGTAGTTTCGAACCGCTAGCCTTAAGGTTCGCAGCCCGATTCGTAACCACTACGCTACCAGAGCAGCTGGACTACTTGTGTTCAAAGTCTACATCTCATCCTCTATAACTGTGGCTTTGGATAAACTGTGCCTTGGTTTAAGCATCTATAAAATGGGTATAATTAAGCATAACTACCTCACAGTGTTGCTGTTGTAACAGAGTGGTAATTTATAGAAACCATCTGGCATTGAAATGTTACTTCTTATTTTTTAACGGACCTTTGAATCTCCAGGGTGATAATTACAACAGAATAATCTCTATTTTAAATAATAACTTATATCCATTATTTCTTATTTAATTGCATTGATTTTCTTTTGAAAGACACAGGAAATGATTATAAAGTTGATTCTTAAGCAATATGGTAGTTAAATGTAGCTCCCAACTATCACCCTCCATAGTAGAAAATCCGTGTTAACATGTTTGGCTCCCTCAAATTTTACTTACTAATAGCCTGTTCTTGACAAGAAGCCTTACTATTACAATAGCATGACTAGTCCGTCAGCACTTTTTTTTTTTTTTTTCCTCTATTCTCTTTATTGGAGTCCTGGTATGGCGCTATGGTTTAATGTGCTGGACTGCAAGGTTGGTTTAAACTTCAAGGTCAGCAGTTCAAGCTCCTCGGAAACCCTATACAGGTTCACTATGAGTCGGAACTGACTAAACGGCATTTTATAATAACAATGAGATATCATTGCTGATGTAAGATGGATTTTGGCTGAAAGCAGAGAATACCAGAAAGATGTTTACCTGTGCTTTATTGACTATGCAGAGGCTTTTGATTGTGTGGATCATGACAGGCTATGGACAGCATTGTGGAGAGTGAGCATCCTGCAACACTTGATTGTGCACATGAGGAACCTATGCACAGAGCAAGGGAACATTGAATGATTTTAAATTAGAAAAGGTTTACACCAGGATTGTTTTCTTCCACCATACTTATTCAATCTGTATGCTGAGCAAATAATCTGAGAAGCTGGATTATATGAATAAAAAACATGGCATCAGGATTGGAGGAAGACCTATTAACAACATGCAATATGCAGATGATACAACGTCGCTTGCTGAAAGTGAAGACCTAAAATACTGATGAAGTTCAAAGACCACAGCCTTCAGTATGAGCTGCACCTCAGTGTAAAGAAAACAGATCCTCACCACTGGACCAATAAATAACACCCATCTAAAAGGAGAAAAGATTGAAGAAAAGCCTTCATTTTGCTAGGATCAACCATAAGCACTCATGGAAACAGCAGTAGAGAAATCTAAGAACTTGTTGCATTAGGCAAATCTGCTATACAAAACCTCTTCAAAGTATTGAAGAGCAAAGATGTCACTTTGAGGACTAAGGTTTACCTGAGGCAAAGCCATGGTATTTTTAGTAACCTCATATTGATGCAAAACTTGGACAGTGAATAAGGAAGACTGTGCAAGAATTGATGCATTTGAGTTATGGTGTTGGAGGAGAAGATTAAAAGTACCATGGACTGCCAAAAGAACAAACCAGTCTGTTTTGGAAGAAGTACAGCCAGAATGCTTCTTGGAAGCCAAGATGGCCAGACTTCGTTTTTCATCCTTTGGACATATTGTCAGGAGTAACTAGTCCTTGGGGAAGGATATCGTGTCTGGTAAAATGAAGGGTCAGAGAGAAAGAGGAAGACTCCCAACTAGATGGATTGACACCGTGGCAGCAGTGATGGACTCAAATATAGCAATTGCGAGATTGGTGTAGGACTGGGCAGTGTTTTGTTCTGTTGTGCATAGGGTCATTATGGTTTGGTACCAACTCAGTGGCATCTAACAATAACAACAATGGCTAATGATTGTGAGCATTTCTTCATATGTTTGTTGGGTGCCTGAAGTGTCTGTTCCTGTCCTCTGCCTGTTTTAAAATTGAATTATTTGTCTTGTATTGAAGTGTTGGGTTCTATAGTTTTTGGAGAATACTCTTTTGTCTGATAGGTTGTTGCCAAATATTTTTCCCAGTCTGTGGTTTTTCTTTTAACATTTTTGGTGAAATATTTTGATGCAAATAAGTATCTAATTTTTAAGAGATCCTAGCCATCTATTTTTTCTTCTATTTGTGGACTTTCAGTTGTTTCATAATGTATTTGTGCCACGTATCAGAGTTCTTAAGCTTATCCCTATTTTTTCATGGGTGATCTCTATATAGTTCTATGTTTTACAATTAAATCTTTATTCCACATTGAGTTTTTGTTTTTTTTTTTTAAGTTTTTCGTGTGAACTGAGTAAGTTTACATGGGAGAACATCAGCTTTACACTCATCCTATCATATTTCATTTCATTGCAATAACTACAACCCCCTCCATGCGTTTGCTTCCATTCCCTCTGGGTTTTTTTTGGATGTACACCAAAGCACTCAGGAATATATTCAGACAACCAAAGGGCATATCCTGCAAGCCTGCCCCCAAGCCACCAACACACAGCCCCTCTCCCTCCTTGAGTCTAGAGTCCCCAGCGACTCCATCTCTCCATGTCATCATGTCTGCCTCCCTCCATAACTGGCGTCGCTGCTTCTCTGGATAGGGTCCCACACTCTGCTCTTCTCCCCTGATGGTCCCAGGGTCCTCAGCGACTGGACTGCAAAATCAACCACTCCCCACCTTTTGTTAAAAAACATGTACCTTTACATTTCCAACCCTCACAGTCAGTCCTGATAGTAATTATTCACTATTGTACCACAAGAGTGTTATCCCCATCTCCTTTAATCAGCCTTGTCTAGACAGGTTGAAAACCACTCAGTGGAGATTCTACCTTCCCCAGTACCTTCTGACACTAAGTTGAATTCTTTTTTATATATGGTGTGAGATATGGGTCTTATTTCATTTTTCTGGAAATAGATTTCCAATTTTTCCAGCCCCATCTGTTGAAACTATAATCTCTTTCCCATTTAATACATTTTGGTCCTTTGTTGAAGATCAACTGACCATAGGTGGCTTCTCAATTCTGTTCCATTGATCTATGTCTCTTTTATTTGCCAGTTCCAGGCTGTCTTGATTAGTGTGACTGAGTAGTAGGTTAATTAGTTTCTCCATCTCTTCAAAGAATGATGTTGGAATCTGGATTGGGATCTCATTATATCTGTAGGCTGCTTTGGGTAGTATTGACATTTTTGCAATGTGAAGTCTTCCTATCCATGAGTAGGGCATATTCCCCATATCTGCGGGTCTTTTCTGGTTTCTTGTAGTAGTGTTTTGTAATTTTCTTTGTATAGAGCTATTGCTTCTCTGGTTAGATGTATTCCTAAATATTTCATTCTTTTTTTTTTTTTAGGTATCTATTGTAAATGGTATTATTTTCCTGATTTCCTCTTCAGAGCTTTCTTTATAAGTGTAGGATCATATCATCTGCAAATAGAGAGTTTTACTTCTTCTTTGCTATATTCTTTTTGTTGTTAGGTGCCATCGAGTTGGTACTGACTTATAGCGACCCTGTGTACACTGCCCGGTACTGGGCCATCCTCACAATTATTGCCACACTTAAGCCCATTGATGCTGCCACTTTGCCAGTCCATCTTGCTGGGGGTCTTCATCTTTTTCTCTGACTTTCCACCTTACCAAACATGATATCCTTCTTCAATGACTGGTCCCTCCTGACAATATGTCCGAAGTATGAGAGACTAAGTTTGGCTATCCTCGCCTCCAAGGAGCACTCTGGCTGCACTTCTTCCAACACAGATCTGTTTGTTCTTTTGGCAGCCCATGGCACTTTATATATTGTTGTTGTTGTTGTCGAGTGCCGGCGAGTCAATTCCGACCCATAGCAACCCTGTATAGGATTTCCGAGGAGCTGCTGGTGAGCTTGAACTGCCAACCTTGCAGTTCAGACGGCTTTGCAGTCTGGCTCATTAACCCACAGCGCCACACCAGAACTCCATATTGGGTATCATTAATTTCCCTTTCTTGCCTTACAGCTCTAGCTAAGACTTTCAGCACAGTATTGAATAGGAGTGGTTGACATAGGGCATCCTTGTGTGGTTCATATTTGCAAGGAAAATGACTGACTTGTTTCTCACCACTGAGAGTGATATTGGCTGTTGGGTTTTGTATATATGCCCTTAATTATGTTGAGAAGTTTCCCTTCTATTCCTATTATTTGAGTGTTTTTATGAGGAATGAGTGTTGAATTTTGTCCAGTGCCTTTTTCTGCATCAATTGACATGATCATGTTTTTTTTTTTTTACTTTGTTTTATTTATGTGGTGGATTGTTTTGATTGCTTCTCTAATAGTGAACTATCCCTGCATATCTGGTATGAATCCCAATTTTTCATGATATATTATTTTTTTGATATATTGTTAGATTTTATTTGCTAGGATTTTGTTGAGAATTTTTACATCTGTGTTCATGAGGGATATTAGTCTATAATTTACTTTCTTAGAATGTCTTTGCCTGATTTTGGTATCAGAGTTATGATTGCTTCATCAGATAAATTCGGGAGTTTTACATCCTTTTCTATACCATGGAAGAGTAGAATTGGTGCCAGCTCTTTTCCAAATGTTAAGTCATCTGGGCCTGGCTTTTTGTTGGGATTTTTAATTTAATGACCTGATCAATTTCTTGTTACAAGCCTGTTCAATTTTTCTGTTTCAGCCTGTGTTAGTTTAGGTAGCTCATGTGTCTAGACATATGTCTTATTTCTTCTAGGTTTTCATATTTGTTGGAGTATAATTCTTCATACTATTCTGTTATTAATCCTTTTTATTTCTGTTGGTTCTGTCATAATGTCATTCTTACTGTGTTACTCACATCTCTATTTTTTTCTTTGTTAGATTTTCCAATGGTTTGTCAGTTTTATATATTCTTCCTATTGTTTTTATGTGTTCTATTTAATTTATTTCTGCTTTAAACCCTTTATTATTTATTTTCTTCTGGTGGAAGCATGATTACTTTGCAGCTCTTCATCTAATTGCTGGAGATGTTTGTTCAAGGTATAGTTTTTGGCTCTTTTTTCTTTTTGGTTTTGTACATTTATTGCTATAAATTGCCCTCAAATCACTGCTTCTGCTCTGTCCCAAAGGTTTTTCCTAAGCTGTTTTCATTCTCATTTGACTCAAGGAATTTTTTTACTTGATTTTTAAATTTGATCTGTTACTCAGTAGCTTATAAACAGGATATTGTTCAACTTCAGTGTATTTGATTTTTTTACTTTGATCCTCCTACTGTTGATTTCTAATTTTATGGCATTGTGATCTATAAAGACACTTGGTAGTATTTTGTTGTTTTCAAATCTACTGAGGTTTGTTTTGTGTCCTAGGATATCGTCTATTCTGGAGAATGTTCCATGTTTACTAGAAAAGAATGTATATTGTGCTGTTGTTTGGTTGAGTGCTATGTATATGCTTATGAAGTCAAGTTGGTTGATTGTGTTGTTTAGTTCATCTGTGTCTTTGTTGAGTGTCTTTATACTTGTTCTGTCCATCAAAAGTGGTACAATATGGCTTGCAAGTTTTTAAGAGGGAGTTTCAGAGTGTGCAGGGGAAGGTAGAATCCCACTGAATACTTTTCATCTTACCTAAATGGGTCTGGTGAAAGGAGATGGGGATAGGATTCTTTTGATTCAATAGTGAATAATCGTTACCATGACTGTGATTGTCAGAACTGTGAATGTAGAAGTTTTGTAACATAAAGGGGTGAGTAGTTAATCAACATTCCAGGAACAAAGGACCCTAGGAACATCAAGGGAGAAGAGCATGAACGGAATGCAGGACCCCATCCAGAGAAGCAGCAACACCAGAGATGGAGGCAGAGTTGATGACATAGAGTGATAGAGCAGCTAAGGACTCTAGACTCTTGGAAAGAGAAAGGCTGTGTGCTTGTGGCCAGAAGGCAAGCTTGTATTCAACCATGACTCATAGAATGGGATAAAATGGCTACTAATGTTTATACCCCATTTTGTTCAAAGAAGGATAATGCAGTAATATAAAAATAGGCAAGTAATCAGGACTAACTGTAGTAAAAAATAAAAATCAGTAAATGGTGAGGTCCTGTTTACCTGTTAAAAGTGGGCCATAAATTTGTTTTTTGAGATTTCTTAAGATGAATACAGTTATGGATTGAATTGCATCCACCAAAAATACGTATTGGTGTCCTAAACCCTATACCTCTGAAAGGAATATAATGTAATTACTTCATGTGTAATGTAATATAATGTAATTATGTTCCACAATGGAATCTAGTGTAATCACATTCCACAATGTAACCTGATATAATGTATTTAATTAATTGAGGTAATACCAATGTAGAATGGATCATAAACCGAATCACTTCTGAGTTATATAAAGAGCAACACAGTTATACAAAGGTATATGGGTAGGTGTACATGAGAAGAGATAGATGCCATGTGAGGACTGCCTACAAGCCAAGGAACAAAGAAACACCTAGAGCTACTGAAAAGGAAAGAATCAATACTCTGATTCACACTTTTACCCTCCAGAACTGAGAAAATAAATTTCTGCTCTTTGTAGTAAAAAAAAAAAAAAAAGTGGTGCATTAAAATCTCCTGCTATTGTTATAGATTGTGTACTTCAGTTCTGTCAGAGTTTGGTTTCTGTATTTGAGGCTTGTTTATTGGAGACACATATTTATTAAGAGTATGTCCTCTTGTTCAGTTGACCCCTTATTTACGATATAATGTCTTGCTTTGTATCTTATACTGGTTTTGGCATTAAAGTCTATTTTATCAAAGATTAATATTGCTGTTCTTGCTCATTTTTGATAGCCATTAGTTAGATTTTTTTTTTTTTTCAATCTGTTTCTGTCTTTGTAAGATGTTTCTCTTTTAACAGTATATTGAAGGATCCTGTTTTCTTATCCGTTCTGCTACCCTGTCCCTTGACTGGTTCATGTAATCCCTTTAAATTCAGAGTAATTATTGGTAAGCAGTGGAGTCCTAGTGTGGCACTGTAGTATAAGCACTGGACCACAAGATCAGTTTGAACCACAAGGTAATTGGTTCAAACCCACCGTCCGCTCCTAGGAAACCCTATACAGGGATTACTGTGAGTCAGAACTGATTCGATGGCACTTAACAACAACAGTGAATTGATTGCTGTCATTTTGCGATGTGTTATTTTTGTGATCCTGCTGGGGTTTTTGTTCCACATAATTTTCTGTAATTAGCACCTATTTTGTATGCACTGTAGGATAAGCATTGGATTGGGAACCACAATGTCGGCAGTTTAAACCCACCAGCTGATCCTCAGAAATTCTAGTCAGAATTGACCCAACAGCAATTAACAACAATGTATTATATACTGCACTCATAGAAAAGCTGCATTTTCAGTACAAAATAAAAATTTTACACAAAGTGCAAGGTTTTTTGTGCATGGCAGCATATTGCAACAACAGCTTTACAGATTTCCTTTTCTCTTTTTACAGTGGTCCGTATGCTGGTTGATTTATATTAAAGTGGCAGGAACCCACAACTGCAAACCTCAGTGTACAGTTCATATCAAGCAATTCAGTTTTTCCTTGTAATGTCATGACTTCTCTCTGCTTCTTGGGAACACTTCCAGCATCACTAGTGACCCTTCATATGGGTCCCATGCTGTTAATCCAGGTTTACAGTATTACAGTAAATATGATGAAAAATACACAGAAAACATCAGAAATCACTTTTTACTGTGATGTGCAATTTACTGGAGAGACGAACTTCTCATACATTTTTCACTTGATTATTTGCTTGTAAAATAAATTATAGAAATAACAAGTTTGAGTAGCAGGAATACTGTCCTTTGCCTTTGGATAGGAAATATCTTCAATGAGATGAGTTTGTTTCATTGAAAGTTGTTGCTATGTATGGACTTAAGCATTCTGAATACAAAAAGTAGAAGCAGTGGTTTCTATAGTTGCTTGCTTTTATTCTCTGGTCCTAATATGACTGCAGAAAGATTTTTTGAAGGGACTTGATTTAAGGCCTAGGACAGGGAGAGAAGAGACCATTTGGCTGGAGTGTCGGGTGATTTATGAAGTCAGTGCTTACAATATTCCAGGGGCCAGGATGACTTTAGGACAAATGTTCTCATGTATTGTTAAGATGTAAGACAACCAGTTTTATCCTAGCAAGTAAAGATAAAATTTTACCAAAGTGAGAAGCAGACAAAGTTTATCTTTCTCTAGGCACTGTCATTTCTAAAACTTTTAGTAATTTGCACTTCTTAAGTACTCAGTGGTCAGTTTACCCTAAGGAAAGGCTGATTGTAGTGGTCATTTCATGGGTAAAAACTTGTGTCAAAGCTTACCAGATTCTCACCAGCTGCTCCTTAAAACCCTATACAGGATCTCTGTGGGTTGGAATTGACTTGACAGCACTTAACATCAACAATCTTTGCAGGAGCACATCACCTGTTCTTTTGTTGTGAGAAATACTGGTGGATTTTGGAACTGCAGACCTTCCAGTTAGCAGCCAAGTGCTTAACCATTGTACCACCAGGGTTCTTATTACATATGTATAACTTATTTCATATTAATCATAGTTCAATAAGGACAGTTGCTATACTACCTAACTCATTTTATGAGGCTTTAAGGAGCTCTGCTGGTTCTTAAAGCACTCAGCTGCTAACCAAAAGGTGGACAGTTCAAACCCACCAACTGGTCTATGGGAGTAAAAGCCTGGCAATCCGCTAAAGATTACAACCTTGAAAACTCTATGGGACGATTCTGTTTTGTCTGTTAGGTCACTATGGGTCAAACTTGACTTGATGGCATACAGCAGCAGCATGGCTTTGATATGAAAACTTTGATAAATGTAATACAAGTAAAGAAAATTACAGCCCAAACTCTCATTCACATAGATATAAACATCCTAAACAAAATATTAACTCACTGAATCCAGCAATACATGAAAAGGATGTTTTGTTATAATCACGGTAGATTCAAACAAGGAATTCAAGGTTGCATTTTATTGCATTAACAGATTTTTTTAAAATAAAAATTATCTTTTCCTTAGAAAATAGTATTTGATATAATTTCTCATCCAATCATGATTTTTATGTCATAGAAAACCAGAAAGGGAAGGTTTCTTAAGCTGATAAAGGATATATATGAAAACTCTTGCCAAACACTGAAGTAAATCCTGGTTGCTAATAAACTTCCAAGGAGCTCTGGTAGCATAGTGGTTACGAATTGGGCTGCAAACTACAAGGTCAGCAGTTCGAAACTACCAGTTGTTCCATGGGAGAAAGATGAGGCTTTCTGCTCCCATAAAGATGTATAGCCTCGGAAACCCTGTATGGGGTAGCTATGAGCTGGAACTGACTCCACGGCATATCACAACAACAACAAATAAACTTCGAACTGGAACAACAATAGGTGACAACTTGGAGAAGTGGAAAAAGCACTGACCTTGGGAATGGAACTTGGTCAGAGACTCATGCCACCTGAGTTGAACCACTTCTATGCAACCCACCCCCACCCCCCAATCTAATACTATAATTTTAAAAATTAAATGCTTCAGAAAATCATCGGAGTCAATCTGATGAAACTCTTGTTGGAGGATGGATTTGTCTGGTTGACCACATACAAGGAAGATGGCAAACGTCTTGGTCATTCATTATTTCTACTAACATTGTCTCTTTAATGAAGTCTACGTGTGTACATTTCACCTCTTAAAATCAGCCTTCACTTTCCAAGAATTTTTTTTTTTTTTTTAAATACTAAAACCACTTTCTACACAGTATTTCAGTGTTTTTAAATTTCCTTTTCAGAGACTCCTGTAACTTGTATTTTTAAAATCTCTTTCTTGAAGACAAGAAAAAGCAAATATAGAGACCAAACCTTATTGTTGTTAAGTGCCTTCGAGTTGGACCCGACCCCTAGCAACCCTATACAGGGTTTCCGAGGAACGACTGGTGAGCTTGAACCGCCGACCTTGCAGTTCAAACGGCTTTGCAGTCTGGCACATTAACCCACAGCACCAGGGCACTAATAAACCTTATTAGTAGTTATCAAAGGGGGAAGATGGGGAAAAGTGGAACTATTATTATAGGAAAAATTGTACTGGTTAAGGGTAGGGTTGCACAGCTGATTATTGTAATTGTCAATAATTTTTACTTCTGTAAAAAATTGAATTGGCAAAAGTTGTGTGATATATTTACAAAAACAGAAGATAGCTGCTGAGGCTATTGGGATTTGGTTCCTTGGTTTGGTGTTTTAGTGTCATGATGTCATGGGACATCCCAGTTCATTGGGCTAATATGTTTAGTGCTTCTGTTCTGTCTTAGTTCATTGCTTACTACCTGGGGTCTTAAAAGCTTGTAAGTGGCCATTCAAGGCATAACAATTGATCTCTATTTTCCTGGAGCAACACAGGAAGGAGAGTCAGGAATAGGAGGAGGATATGAATGTACATCCAGAAGAAATGGATGGTGCCCAGCTACTGTTTACCATTACTGAATGTTTTGGTTAAAGACCCCATAGATGAATCCCAATCAAAGTGGAGGGAGTATAGAATAGAATTTCAAATTCTCAGGGACTGTAGACTTTCTGGAGCCATGAGTGCTGGATGAATTCCTGAAAGTATTGTCTAGAGATAATCTTTAAAATTTAAACCAAAAAATAGCCCCTAAAGTCATCTTAAAAGCAAACAATAGTTTAGCTGAACAAGTTATAAAGGTCTGCCCTCAGCATCATGTTCTTTAGGGACTATCTGTATGGGATCAAAATGACAACTAGAAAGATAGGAACAACAACAAAACATGTATTTCATGAGATTGGAAAGAGAGGAAGGCTGAGACCAAACTGTCCCTTACTTTCTAATATTTAAGAACTGGAACTTAAGATTCCTCCTATCTACCAGCCCTAGTTTTCTATGGAAAGCTCTTTTGAAAAGAGAAGTGGCTGACTTTAGTGATGTGAAGCATCAGAAAAGTACCATCTTCCTTTTCATAGTGTCTAAGAATCACATCATATAGGCACATATTTTAAGATAGCAGTTTTCAAAGGGTGTTCATACCCCAAAGATGATGATAGCAAGATTAGGAGGAAGGTCTCTAGGTTAAGTTTGGTGAACTTAATCAAATTTGGTGATCCAATTAAATTCTCTTATTGCAGTTTTCACAGCCCTTTAAAATATGCTTGTTACTTTTCTAAGTAAGAAGAACGGTTAGTATATATAGCACTTTATAGACTAACTATATTAAGGACCTTTATGAGGCATACCTTTGTGCTTTCTGGACTATAGGAATGCTGGGTTAATTGACCACCTCAGAGAGGACTCCATTAGGTGGGATTCCAGAAAGCCCTACCAAAGTGACTTAAGCCAATATGGGACTAACGTTTCACAAGTAACAAGAAGTCTTTCTCATGCAGGAAGATTGTTCAGGGCCGGTACAGTGCCTGGATGATATCTGGGAACCAGGTTTCTTCTATATTCTTTCTCTGGTACCCATGGCACTTAAGACTTTCTCATCAGACATATGACAGTCCCAGAATGACTGCTGTGCTACCAGGCATTGGATCTGCATTTTGGGTAGGAAGATGGGTAAGGAAAAAATACAGAGGGCTGTACTCTAGTTATACTTTGCCTTCCTATGCAATAACCTCATCAGAGATTTCTGCTTAAGTTATCTAGATTGGCCTAGACTAGACGTTAAAGGTTTCAACTCTTCAGCTGTTATATTTTCAGACATCAAAGGAAAAGGGGAAGATGAGTTTATCTTTAATCTTAGCAAAATAATTTTATCAGCCCCAAGTCCCTGTAATTCCTGGCTCTTGGTCCTGCAGGTGCTACGCATGATGGTTGGCGTAAATATCTCGGATGAGCAGCTGGGCAGCATTGCAGACAGGACCATCCAGGAGGCTGATCAGGATGGGGACAGCGCCATATCTTTCACAGAATTTGTTAAGGTCAGAAAGTCACTTCTTTTCTTCTGCACAGAAGGGCAGGAAGAAAAAAATTAATTATGCAGATGAGAGCTGGGGACAGTATCTATTGTTGTGACCTTCATACCTGTAATTCGATTTTCTTTTTTTACTCCAGGTTTTGGAAAAGGTGGATGTTGAACAGAAAATGAGCATCCGATTTCTTCATTAAAGGACTGAGACCAAACTAACCCTTGCTTTCTGATATTTAAGAACTGGAACCTGAGTGTCCTCCTATCCACCAGCCCAACCTCTACCCCATCATTTCCCCTTATCCCAAAGTAATACTGTTGCATGACCCCAAGACATGTTCTATCAACACAAACCTGCCTTTGGTGTTAACAAGGCATTACAGAATGGTACTCCTAGCCCATTTTTTTTCAGTATCCATTTACTGTTTTCTCCATTCAGAAATATCTTCTTCCCTGTTCTGCTGACTGCTACACATCCGCCCAGTCTGAGAAAGCGAGAGAGGGAGTTATGCCAAGTACCAGCCAGCAAAGCTCTTTCACTGGATGGTAATGGTAGCCTTGCTGTCTTCCCTCCAGCTAAGCTCCAGCATGCTCATTCATCTTTTTTATTAATATGTCCTTTGCTTCCTACTTCTCAATCACCCAATATAGATTCACTTTGGTTTGTCAGTCTCCCTGCTTTTTATTTAGCCTCAGAAACTCTCTATTTTTCTTGGCACCCGCAAGCTATGTCTGTTAAATATGTTTCTGACTTGGCAGGATAGTTCAGTGGTCAGGCTGATTTTATCTTCCTTTACTTGTAACTGGGTCTCTGGAATATTGCCTCTCCAGGAGCTTTTCAGTAACCAGCACTTCTCTCAGAAGAATGTGATGTCTCATGCGTCCCTGCACTCTGTCATCAAAGAGGTGCTAGATGGCAGTGTTCTTGAAAGGGGGTGGCCCTGTGTAAGAGGTATACAGTAAACTCTTCGGGTGGCTTTGCTCAGATCACTCTACCTCTGGCCTGTTGATATTCACCGTTAATTACTGACATGACTATTCTTGTTTATGCAGTGCTGACTCTTCAGAAGATAGCCATCTGCTTGGGGTTTTGCTTAGTTTTGAGGCACCATCACCACTGAATGGCTGTTCTGACAATATGCTTAGGGACTCTGTGACTTTTTAAAGAAACCTCCAGCACCCTATAAAGCATCCTATACCCACACCTCGGCAGTATGGTTTATACTTCAGTGTTATATGCACTGGAACATTTTTCACTTCACGTTTCCAAGTAGGAAGATTAGTGTTAAGGAAGTGCCTAATTGATCCCAGTCCAAAAGATTAAAGAGTGTCTTCAGTGTCTTGACATTTTGCACAAAATTATTTATGAATTTTAGACTTGGAAAATGATTTGCTAGTCAGCTCCTAGTATAGGCCCAATGCACTGAATGTATTGTTAATATTAGCTGCCTGGTTACATTGACTTCCTAGCTCCTCATGAGGACCACAACTAATCCTTCAGAAACACAGGACCTGCATTGATAACACAACATGAGGTAGTATTACAGGCCTTTGAGCAAGCCATAGCAATTTCTCTGCTGAAATTAACTTAGTTTAGACCTCACTGAAGCAGGCTGTTGCCATCCTAATATCTGTCTGTACAAGTGCATTCATCTGTGTATCTGCCTTTAGCTGACTTTCTCTGACTCATTGCTTGCTTGCTTGCTTGCTTATTTCCTTGCTTTGAAAAGTGATCTAAGATGTGCTCACAATTCTTTTGGAAGAGAATTACTAAAGAATACCTGCGAAGGGATGGGGAAGATAGGGAGCAGAGGAGTGGCCAGGTTGGATGGCTCAAGTATAAATGAATGACGAATTCTTTATGAAGTAACAGTCTGACTTTGTGATCAAATGATGTAATATAGGAATTGTGTAAAAGGGAAGAATTGTTTGATGCTGATCTGTTAGAGGGGTACTTTAGAGGCTCCTTGACTTGCATATTTAAAATTCTTAAGATTATGGTTCCCCCCCTACCCACTTTGGCTGTATAGCAAATTATATTTTAATTCCACAGTTGTGCCTTATTGTTCCATTGAAACTGTATTATTCGATCCATCAATAAATACTTGTGGTTAAAACAAAATAGCTTTGTTTGCTTTTTAATAATGTTGATTTTGTCTGTATGCATCAGTCTTCTTTTTATATACCTCAATCCCTTCTTCAATTTTCAAATGACAGTTTCTTCCTGTAAAAATGGTATAGTGGGGAGTCTGACCTTCTGACTTCCTCTAACTTCACAAAAAGTAAGGAGAATCAAGGTCAACATCCCAAGGTTGATTCCTATGGAGCAGAAGTCAGACATGCCTTATCCTTCCAACCTTTTTCCCAATTCTAACACCAACCATCCCTCACATGGCACACTCGTATTTTTTGCTGGGTTTGATAATTCATTGCACTGACCACACAGAATTCACAAATACTCAGGGAAATTGTTGTTGAGGTTCTGACTCATAGCAACCATGTATAGGGTTTCCAAGGAGCAACTAGCGAGTTTGAACCACCAATCTTGTGGTTCAAACTGATCTTGCAGTCCAGTGCATTAGCCCACAGCACCACACCAGTAATAGGTTACATTTTAGGATAAAAAAATAACTCAGGATACAATTCTTCAATCAAGACAGCCTCTTCTCAACCGTGCCCAGAGACATTCCATTCTACTAGTAGGTCTTCTGCCCAAAAATGTCCAGTTCTTGCTACCTGCACTAACCATGCTGTCTCCTGCCAGTCTTCTGGTTCTGTTACCATCATTTCTCTACTGCAGCTTTTTAATGTCTCCAGTATTAACAGTCTCTCTCTCCTAGGTCCAAAGAACATACTCTACTTGGTGTTAGTCAGCTCCATCTGTTCTGCCTCTGGGATGACTCACTTTAAGCCTAAAGGAATGGCATAATTGACCAGTCCACTCATTAAGGTCCCATACACTTTCTTTGGTATGGGTTGAATTGTGGCCCCCCCCCAAAAAACGTATCACCTTGACTATGATTATGTAATTGTCCTCCATTTTGTTACCTGATGTCATTATCCCATGTGGTATAAATCGTAATGTCTGGTGTTATGAGGCAGGATACAATCTACAGAATTAGTTTATATCTTGACTCAATCTCCTTTGAGATGTAACAGATAAAGCAAGCAATCATAGAGAGGAACGTACTGTCACCAAGAAAAAAGCCAGGAGTGGAGCATGTCTAGGATCTTTACACTGGGAACCTCCTATATCTGGGAGAAGATTGTTAGAGCTAGAAGGCCCACATTAAGTAATCTACTGCATCATACTCAGGTTTACCTCTGCGATCTAATGTAACTCCACTCTGCTGCCATGTAGCTGTACTAGTTGGGAGTATTATCTGTTTGCCTTGACATAGTTTTATGAGCTTCAATTACTACATATTTCATTTCAAGTAGAATTCTGTTCTTGACTCCCTAGTTCATGAAATGTAAAAAAGCATAAAACTGGGGTATCTACCTATTATCTGTCTCCTCATGAGCAGCCTCTGTTGACATTGTACTTGACTTTTATATGACCTCATATCTTCTAGCTTACTGTGTATACAGTATGAGTATATTTTAAGGTATGCCACAGGACTCAACATAGTAATAGCCAGAGTCAGTCATCTGAATTCTAACATGATGTCCTCCTGTTCTTTTCCCATTCCTCTGCCTGAAAAGTCATTTCATAATGTCTTGCATAGTGCTTCAGCTTTACATGTAATTTTAGGATCTGGAAAAAGAAAAATGGAGTGGCCCAAACATTAAACACTGTTTGAGGAAAGTCTCCTTAATATTTTCATTTCCTTTGCTCCCATATATTACATACTTTAACATGAATGGAATGTACACAAAATAGTATCAGTTTTTTTTAAGTGAACATAATATTTTCAATATCTGGCTTTTCTACTTTATATTAATGGTTACATTGTCTTACCAACTTGATGCAACATTTGTTTAGCCATTACTTTTTTTCTTATGGTTTCCCAATTTTTGTTATGAAATTAGTGATAAAGCAAACACCTTTTTTCTTTGAAAAACATTTTGTAAAATTGATGTTACTGTATCAAAGTTGGGCATTTATTTGTAGATTTTGATAATTTCTAAAAAAAAAAAAAAATGCCACAAGCATTAAATTATTCTCTTTTACCTTCAGTATTCCTTTTTAGAAGATATTCATTATGGGTTGCCTGTTTTTCTAAATTAATTTTAGAATCATGTTGTCAAGTTTTATATTTAACATGCCGTTAGAACAGATTGTGTTGATTGGGTTTGGGAGCAAGTATTGACTGCATGGATACCTCAGAAAAGATTGTCTTTATAAACTGGAACCGGCTTCCTCCTACAAACCAGATATTTACCCTGTTCACAAATACTAGGAGCAGAATTGTTTGAAAGAAAATCATCATTGGACTGAAATTCACATTACTTTGGGTGAGCTTTGAGTCAACAAGCAATTCATACTAAAGATGGGTTGGTTTGTCAATACAGACCTGTTTTTAACATCTAGTTTAGTAGAATCACCAGTTTAGAGATTTTCTTGTTCTTTTCCTCCACAACAACCAGCCCCAAGATTTGCCTAATGTATTTGTGAAGGACTGCAGATTGTTTCCTGACAGCTCTGGGAGGAAGCAGGCAGTAAAGAAGAGGGGCATCTCTTAAGATGGAGTAAATAAGTAGGCTGACAGCTATATCTAAAAGTATAAGTTGATCTATGACTTGCTCTCGAGATCCCCAAGTCGCCTCTACTTTCAGTTTTCTAAGTGTTGTGAATCGTATTCTGTCATCCAAAACTGCAAAAATCAATTGAACTCCTATGGCTCAATTTTCAGCCAAACAATAGATAGGAGCAACAACAACAATAGTGAAGTATGCACACCATAGAATGGTCAACCATTGGAGATCAAAAGGGCAGCATTTACCTAAAAACAAAATTCAGAAGGATGGGGAAAGGAGGAATGGAAACAAAAACAGAGGAACTTGGATAAGTGATGATACACTGAGGGGATTTCAATCGAGATGAAACAAAGTGTATGATCTGGTAATTGTAAAATTGATGACCTGCTCTATAGACCTTCACACAAAAACTTCACACAGTTGTTGTTTTTAATCACAAAAGTCTTTATTCAGAGATGTGGTCCTGACAATCCCCACCACCCTTTGCAGTCCAAGAGCTAAGCCGTGTATGTGGCTTGTTATAATTAGCCAGTACCTGAGTGTAGCTGAAGAAGCAAGAAATAATCTTAAGAAGGGCTCTGGGCACTATCAAGTGCCATTAGCCAGTTCCTGCATTTTATTCACAGTTCCTAAAACATAAATATTATTTCTTTAGAGGGGAGCACAGTGGCTCCATATGATAAGCAGTGGATGGTGAACCAAAGGTCCGAAGTTCAAGTCTGCCAGCCTCTCCACAGGAGACAGATAACGCTTTCTGCTCTCACAAAGATTTAAAAGCCTTGAAAACCCCTAATAGGGTCACCAGGAGTCAGAACTAACTTGAAGACCCTTAACATTTCTTTATAACCAGTTCTAATAAACCTAGTAATTTGGCTATCCATCCCATAACAAATTTATATATATATATATGAGTTCTGATGCGGTAGTATAGCATAAGTACTGGACTGATAATTGCAAGGTCAACAATTCAAACCCACCAGCCACTACTCCTTGAATGTTCTATACAGGGTTGCTATGAGTAGAAACCGACTCAAGGACACTTAACAACAGCATTTATTTATTTATTTATTTATTTTAACTTTGTTTTGGAAGAAGTGCAGCCAGTGTCCTTGGAGGCCAATATGGCCAAACTTTGTCTCTCATATTCAGACATATTGTTAGGCAGGACCAGTCGCTGGAGAAAGTTATCATGTTTGGTAAGGTGGAGGGTCAGAGAAAAAGAGGAAGACCCCTCCCCCAGCGAGATGGATTGCCCAAGTGGCAGCATCAATGGACTCAAGCGTGGCAACAATAGTGAGGTTGACCCAGGATCGGGCAGTGTTTCGTTCTGCTGTACATAAGGTCGCTATGGGTCCGTACCGACTCGATGGCACCTAACAACAACAACAAGGATTTATTGAGTAGATGATCAATTTTACATTAAACAAAATAATATATTTTTGTTTCATTACAATGATTGCAATCCCCTCCATGTACTAGCAGTCAACAATATTTACCTCTATTCACTTGACTCTTGCATTCCTTCCCATGTCTTCTGCTACCTTCATATTTCCTCTCCCAACCTCCCTCTTGTGGAATTGACAAAGAGAATCTATGTATGAAAAAACAATTACTCAGTAGACATTCCATTTTAGACCAAATAATATCCAATAGTTGATTATCTCTGAAGGCATCACAACATGAGTTTGTTAAATAACAACAAGAACTTCCAGTCCTCAAGATAAAGTCGAAAATGTTCTGGTGCTTATAGTATGTTGTTATGTGCTATAGAGTCTGTTCTGACGCATAGCAACCCTGCACAGGGTTTCCGAGGCTGTAAATCTTTACGGGAGCAGAAAGCCCCATCTTTCTTCTGAGGAACAGCTGGCAGTTTCGAACTGCTGACCTTGCGGCTCACAGCCCGATTCGTAACCACTACGCTACCAGAGTATAAGCGTCAGTATAATTGAAGTCTATTTCAAAGTTAAAACATTGTTTCATGTATTTCAGGTTATACCTGAATCTCTGTAACACAATATTAAACCATTTTAAAGCATTCGGTGTTCCCTTGTTTGAACAACTGCCGATTGGTCTATGTACAGGTTCCTCCTGAGCACAATTTAATGTCCCAGAATACTCATTCTCTGTAATGTTGTCCATAGCTTGTCATGATCCACACAACTGAAAGGCTTTGCATAGTCAATAAAGCACAGGTAAACATCTGGTATTCTCTACTTTCAGGCAAGATCCATCTAATGTCAGGAGTGAGTTCCCACATTCCACGTCCTCTTTTGAATACGGCTTGAACCTCTGTAAGTTCTCTGTCAGTATATGGTTACAGCCATTTTTGTATTTTCTTTAGCAAAAATTTACAACATTAATGATATTGTCTGATGATGTCCCCATTCTGTTGGGTTACCTCTCTTTGGAATAGGCACAAATATAGATTTCTTCCAGTCAGTTGGCCAGGTACTTGTCTTTCAAATTTCTTGACATAGATGAATGAGTGCCTTCAGTGTCTCATCAGTTTGTTGAAAGATTCTATTTGAATTCCATCAATTCCCAGTGTGTTGTTCTTTCTCAATGCGTTCAAAGCACCTTAGACTTCTTTCTTCAGGATCATTGGCTCTTGATTATATGCTATGTCTTTAAATGATTGAATATCAACCATTTCTTTTTAGTACAGTGACTCTGTGTGTTCCTTCCATCTTCTTTTGATGCTTTCTGCACCATTTAGTATTTTAACCATGTTGTTGTTAAGTACTGTAGAGTCGATTCCGACTCATGTGACCCTGTATAGGGTTTCTGAGACTGTAAGTCTTTACAGGAACAGAAAGCCTCATCTTTCTCCCACGGAACAGCTGGTAGTTTCAAACTGCCAACCTTGAGGTTAGCAGCCCGATTCATAACCATACGCTACCAGAGCTCCTTTACCCATAGAATCCTTTACCCATAGAATCCTTCAGTATTTCAAGTTGAGGCTTGAATTTTTTCTTCAATTCCCTCAGCTTGAGGAATGCTGAGAATGTTCTCTTTTGGTTTTCTAACTCAAGGTTTTTGCACATTTGGTTATAGTATTTAACTTTGTCTTCTTGAGCTGACTTTTGACTTTTACTTCCTCATTACTTCCATATATTTTTTAGCATCTCTAAATTGGAGGGCAAGTTTCATAGTCTCTTCTGAAATCCATTTGAACTTTTCCTTATCTCTTGTTTTCTTAATGACCTTTTGCTTTCTTCCTGTGTGATGTTCTTGTGATGGCCCACAACTTCTCTTAACTGTTCTTGAGATGATCTCTAAAATCAGGTGGGATATGTTCTATGTCATATTTTGGCTTTCATTGACTTGTTTTAATTTTCTTGAGCTTCAGCCTGAACTTGCATATGAGCAATTGATGGTCTGTGCCTCAGAATGACCATGGACTTATTATTGGCTGATGATATGGAACTTTTCCACTGCCTCTTTTCATAGATGTAGTCAATTTTATTTCTGTGTATTCCAATTGGTGAGGTCCATGTGTATAGTCATCTTTTATGTTGTTTAAAAAAGGTATTTGCTGGTCCAACCTCTCTGGAAAGTAATATGGAACTTCCTCAGAAGGTTGAAAATAGAAATACCATATGATCCAGCAATTCCTCTACTTGGTATTTACCTACAAGAAAAATGAGCCACAACACGAGAAGATATATTCACACCAATGTTCATAGCTGCACTATTGACAATAGCAAAAAGATGGAGACAGCCAAAGTGCCCATCAACTGAAGAATGGATAAACAAACTGGTACATACACACACTGGAATATTATGCTACCTTGAAAAATAACAAGGAAGCTGCATGCCACCATCTAACATGGATGAACCTTAAGGACATTATGTTGAGTGAAATTAGTCAGTCACAAAAAGAGAAATACTGCATAGGACCACTACTGAAAAAGACTAAGGGAAAGAGCCCATACTAAAGGGGGGTAAAGTGGATTCTTTGCTGGTTGTTGGGATGTGGGGGTGGGGTGAGGGGAGGAAGGGGAAGGTGGAGCACAGGGCAGGGAATAGGCACAGGATAGTTTGGGTGTTGGGGAGGGGGGCAATATACAAGAAGGGAGAGGGGAATGGAAGAACAAAGCAGATGGGAGAACAATTAGGCAGATTTGAATGGGCTAAATGTGACAGAGGTAAATAATGATGTGTGCACAACCTTGGAACAACAGGGCTCTGGGATACAGAGATTGAGACATGGTTGGAATGGGGAAAAGGTGGGAATAATGTTAAACTTGAAAAAAACCAGGTATTTGCAATGAAGAAGTCATTGGTCTTGCAAAATTCTATCATGTGATCTCCAGCATGGTTTCTATCAGCAAGGCCATATTTTCAAACTATTAATCCGTCCTCTTTGTTTCCAATTTTTGTACGCCAATAGCCAGTAATTATCAATATATCTTAATTGCATGTTTGATAATCCTGGTAGCTTTGTAATCATTGAGAAATCATAGGATTTGGGAGATGTTTCTAGACCAAAAGAGATTGATGCTAGCAAAGTTTGTACAAGTGGGAAAGGCTGGATTTCAGAAATCATCCACCCTTCGGTTTAACATTATTCCCCAACAGAATTCTGAAACTAATCATTAGATGGTTAGTGAAGACACAGAAAAAAAGTTGATAACTATGAGAATACTAATGTTTTTGGAAGAATTAAGTATTTCAAATTATCCTCCTTTCACTTATTTCAAAACACTATTATATTTGTAAGCCAGATCAATGAATAGGCACAGTGTAGTTACTAATGTTGGCAAAAACATATGACCAACTCTCTCATAGTATTCATGTGGGTAAAATGAAGAAAATCGGGTTGGATTGCAGTTGGTGTCTTTCAAGATGGTAGTTGAATAGCCATATACCAACAAGTCTCATTAAAAGATTAATAACAACAATGTTAAAAAGAAATAAGTTGAAGGATTCACCCTACCCAATTTTGAAAGTTATAGTAATTAAGATCATGATGTACTGGCATATGGATAGACTCATGTGAATCAGTGGATTAGAATTGAGAATCCAGAATAAACTCTCACATTTACTGTCAATTGATCTTTGAAAAAGGTGGCAAGAAATACAATGATAGAAAGAATCATCTTTTAAACAAATACTACTAGGACACCTGCATATTCATATACAAAAGAATGAAGTTGGTCTTCTAACACATATCACATACAAAAATTTACTCAGAAGGGATCAAAGATAAAAATGTGAGAACTAAAATAACAAAACTCTTCAAAGAAGACATAGGTATAAATCTTTGTGACCTTGGATAAGGCAAAAATCTCTTAGGTATGACATGGAAAACAGAAGGAAAAAAAAAACGGACAAACTAGAACCCAAATGAAAAGTTTCTGTTCTTCAAAACAGAGTCCTGGTGCTTCAAAGAACACTATTAAGAAAATAAAGAATACCCATGAAATGGGAGAGTTTTTATAAATATCATATATCTGACAAGGGTCTTTTATCTAAGATATAAGAGTACAAAGAACTCTTACAACTCAATATTAAAGTGACAAATATCCCAATTTTTAAAAAATGGACAAAAAGGCTCTGGCATGGAGGATGTCACCGCTCCTGCAGCAGCTGCTGATGCTCTGAGTGATGCTGGAGTCCACAGCCCTGATACTGATTTCCTATGTTGTATTTATAACTGCTATGAAAATGACACACCTGCATCAACTTGAAGATGAGAAGTTCCTCTTAAATGCCAGAGGCCAGAAGGAATCTTTACCCACATATAGAACTCACCAACCAGACAGCTTTCTATTGTACCTTCATACAGTGAACAAAAATGGTGGCCTATGATGAAGGATTCTTTTTGTCTTAACCATGGTTATGTGCCATGGAGTTGGTCCTACTCATAACGACCCTGTAAGAGCACAGCCTTTGGCATGGATTGCATCTCAATATAAAGAAAACAAAAATCCTCACCACTGGACCAATAAACAACATTCTCTCAACGGAGAAAAATTTGAAGTTGTCAAGGATTTCATTCTTCTTGGATCAACCATCACCACTCATGGAAGCAGCAGTAAAGAAATCAAATGACGTATTGCATTAGGCAGATCTGCTGCACAAAACCTTTTTAAAGTGTTGAAGAGCAAAGCTGTCAGCTTGAGGACTAAGGTGCACCTGACCCAAGCCATGGTATTTTCAGTAACCTCATATGCATGCGAAAGCTGGACAGTGAATAAGGAAGACCATAGAAGAATTGATGCTCTTGAGTTATGATGTTGGAGGAGAATATTGAAAAGTACCATGGGCTGCCAAAAGAATCAACAGATCTGTGTTGGAAGAAGTGCAGCCAGAGTGATACTTGGAGGCCAGGATGGCCAAACTTCCTCTCTCATACTTCGGACACATTGTCAGGAGGGACCAGTCGCTGAAGAAGGATATTATGTTTGGTAGGGTGAAGGGTCAGAGAAAAAGAGGAAGATCCCCCCAGCGAGATGGATTGGCAAGTGGCAGCATCAATGGGCTCAAGCATGGCAACGATAGTGAGGTTGGCCCAGGATCGGACAGTGTTTCCTTCTGCTGTGCATAAGGTTGCTATGAGTCAGTACCAACTCAATGGCACCTAACAACATGATGAAGGAGCTCTGGTAGCATCGATGTTATGAGACAGGCTGCTAACCTCAAGGTCAGCAATTCAAAACTACCAGCTGTTCCGTGGGAGAAAGATGAGGCTTTCTGCTCCTGTAAAAATCTACAGCCTCAGAAACCCTATACAGGGAGGCTATGAGTCGGAACCAACTTCACAGCACACCACAGCCTCCACCATGATAATGGAGAAGTCCTGGTGTGGTGCTGTAGGATAAAGCACTGGTCTACAAGGTTGGTTTGAACTAAAAGGTCGGCGGATCAAACTCACAAGCTGTTCCCCAGAAGCCCTATACAGCATCACTATGAGCCAGAACCAATTCTATGGTACTTAATAACAGGAACAACAACATGATGATGTATGAAGCTCTGGATTATCTAGAAAACAGACAGAAACAAGATACTATGTTCATATGAGGTGATAGTAGTTGATGATGGAAGTAAAGACCAAACCTCAAAGGCAGCTTTTAAAGCTTGCCAGAAATACGGAAGTGACAAAGTACAAGTGATAACACTAGTGGAGCATAAAAGGAAAAAGTGGAGCTATTAGGATGTTTGGTGCAGCTAGTGCAGTTCACAAAAGCTTTTGTTTATTAAATGTTTCCTATGTGAAAACATCATGCTAAGCATGGTATTGTGAACTGAGATGAATCTGACCTAGGTCAGCCCAGATGAAATTTACAGTCTAATGGAAAAGATAAGTATGTGCATAAGTAAAAAAGAAAGTGATTGTACAGATAAAGAACTATAAAAATTCCAAGAAAAAAGAGGTTATTTTTAGATGAGGCATAGCTTGTGGGAATGAAGATTTGCTGCAAGTGCAAGAAAACCCCAATAATAGATTCTGGTGTGGCACTGTAGATAAGCACTGGACCATGAGGTCGGTTTGAATCACAAGGTTGGTGGTTCAAACTCACCAGTGTCTCCTCAGAAACCCTGTACAGGATTGCTATGAGTCAGCACTTAACAACATGACTTAACCCACCCTCCCTCTCCCATGTAGAGAAGTAAGTCACCAACTTTAGCAGAGCAGCCTAGGTTTCAAACTTTTTACTCCCTTTTCTCATGCACACAAGGTGAACCATGAAACACTACACCTACATTCCAGACAGGAGGGGAAAAAGCAAAGATGTATGCCAGATTATTTGCTCCCTTTTAAGGTGCTTTCCCAGAAGTTTCACTGAATACTTAGATCTCATTGGTCACAATAAGGTCTTGTGGGCACCCCCATTTCCAAAGAAGCATGAGAAATGTTTTTCTAATATTTTCATTTCCAACCAAATCAAGGTTACATTAGTAGGAAGAAAGGGGAAATCTATATTGGATAGGTAACTAGTAGTCTCAGCCACAAGGAAAATAGCAAAGACTTCACAAAGGGTATTTAGGTGAAACCAGATACCTACAATAGTAAACACTGGCTGTCACTCGCTGATTGCTTATTTTGAGCTGGATAGCAAATTAACCACTTTAACATGATTACATTTTATCCTCCTCACAATCTTATGAGTTAGATGCTATTATTTTTATTATATTGTTGTTGTTAAGTGTCGTCAAGTCCATTCTGACCCATAGTGGCCCTGTATAGGGTTTCTGAGGAGCAGCTGTTAGCATCAATTGCCGACTTTGTGGTTCAATGACTTTGCAGTTTAGCACATTAACCCACAGAGCCACACCAGGATGGAAAATGAGAACTAGATAAATAAGTAAAGTAATTTACTTGAGGCCATAGATATTAAGAGGTAAAGTCAAGATTTAGATTAGGATAGTTTAAGATCTATGGAGAAATATTTGAGAGAAAAGCATGCCAATCAGCAAACAGGAAAAAATACTCTATGCCTGGGGATATATACTAGTAACAGTGAGTTTACCCTGACTGGGTCATGGGATATGCAAAAGGAATTGAAAAGAAAACCAGATTAATGCTTGATCGTACAGGGTCTTAAATCCATCCATTCATTTATTCAGCCAGCATTCAAGGGTCTATGACACATGACAGGTACTTTATTAGACATACTGAGATGAAAGACGTACATCCTACCCTTAGTGCTATCACAGCTTAGTAAGAAGACAGGCTAGAAAATGACTAATGCTCTCGAAGTATGTGCAAAATATTGACACCACTCTCAGCCTGAGACGATCAAGGAAGACTTTCCAGAAGAGGTATATTATGAACTGAGTCTTCAAGGAGAATAAGGATTTATCCAGGCAAATGTTGTACAGGTGTGACAGCTAGTTTAAGAGGGACGATATTTAGTTGAGTTCATTGTGCTTGAGGTACCAAGGAGTGGTAGCCAAAATAGTTTCAGAGAATGTGAGTAAATTTGTGAGTATCATCCACTCCACTAGATGATAGCTTAAATCATAAAATTGGCTTAAATTTGCATTAAAGAGAGTATAGAGAAAGATGAGTGCTAGGAACTAAGCCTAGGGAACATGAGGTACTTGGAGAGGAAGAAAAATCACAAAAAGAGTAGTCAGAGGAGATAAATTATGGTTGTAGTAAAAAATTAAAAACATAGAGATGCTAAAGCAAATGGAAGAAATGAGGTACAAGAGCTGAACAGAAAATTTCAAAGGTAAACTCGAGAAGACAAAGTCAAATATTACAATGAAATGTACAAAGATCTGGAGTTAGAAAACCAAAATGGAAGAACATGCTCAGGATTCCTCAAGCTGAGGGAACTGAAGAAAAAACTCAAGCCTCGGCTTTCGTTACTGAAGGGTTCTCTGGGCAAATTATTGAATAATGCAGAAAGCATCAAAAGAAAATGGAAGGAATATACAGAGTCACTGTACCAAAAGGAAATGGTTAATGTTCAACCGTTAGGAGGTAGCATATCATCAAGAGCCAATGATACTGAAGGAAGAAGTCCAAGGTGCCTTGAAGGATTTGGCAAAGAACAAGGCACCAGGAATTGATGGACTAAAAATGGAAATCTTTCAACAAAGTGATGCGGCACTGGAGGCACTCACTCATATATGCCAAGAAGTTTGGAATACAACTTTATCTGGCCAACTGATTGGAAGAAATCCGTATTTGTGCCCATTCCAAAGAGAGGCAATCCAATGCAATGTGGAAATCATCGGACAATATTTTTTTATATCCCATGCGAATAAAGTTTTACTAAAGGTAATACAGAAATGGCTGCAAGCATACTTTGACAGAGAACTTCCAGAGGTTCAAGTCAGATTCAGAAGAGGAAGTGGAATGAGGGATATCATTGCTGAATCAGACTGATCTTGGCTGAAAGCAGAGAATACCAGAAAGATGTTTACCTGTGCTTTATTGACTACACAAAGGCCTTCGATTGTGTGGATCTTGACAAGCTATGGACAACATTGTGAAGTATGAGTATTCTGGAACACTTAATTGTGCTCATGAGGAACCTGTACATAGACCAAGAGGCAGTTGTTCAAACAGAATATGGGAACACTGAGTGGTTTAAAATTAGCAAAGGTGTGAGACAGGGTTATATTCTTTCACCATATTTATTTAACTTGTATGCTGAGCAAATAATCTGAGAAGCTGGGCACGGAGCCTGTCCTACCTGACTCTGCTCTGCCGCTGCCAAACTGGAAGTGCCCTACACAGGACCTTTTGAAAGTGTTGAAGAGCAAAGATGTCAGCATGAGGACTAAGGTACACCTGACCCAAGCCATGGTATTTTCAATAACCTCATATGCATGTGAAAGGGGACAGTGAATAAGGATGACTGTAGAAGAATTGATGCTTTTGAGTTATGGTGTTGGATAAGAATATTGAAAGTACCATGGGCTGCCAAAAGAACCAACAAATCTGTATTGGAAGAAGTGCAGCCAGAGTGCTCCTGGGAGGCCAGGATAGACAGACTTCATCTTATACTTGGGACATATTGTCAGGGGGAACAGTCACTAGAGAGGGATATCATGTTTGGTAAGGTGGAAGATCAGAGAAAAAGAGGAAGACCCTGAGCAAGATGGATTGGCAAAGTGGCAGCATCAATGGGTTCAAACATGGCAACAATTGTGAGATTAACCCACGACTGGGCAGTGTTTCGTTCTGTTGTGCATAGGTCGCTATGAGTTGGTACTGACTTGATGGCACCTAACAACAACAAGGAAGACTTACCTTTTCTACTTGGAAGTGAATCAAGGTCATAGATGGTAGTATGAGACAGCCATTTTTGTTGTTGTTGTTAAGTGCCATCAAGTCAGTTCCAACTCATAGCGACGCTGTATAGGGTTTCCTTGGAGCAGCTGGTGGGCTTAAATCTCTGACCTTGTGGTTCAAATTGACCTTGCAGTATAGTGCATTAACCCATCACACCACCACACCAAGACTCCAGTATGGGAGAATAAGAGGTTCCAAAGAAGCCCATTTTTTCCCTAAGAAAAGGAAGGTTAAACAAATCTGAAAGCCAAAGGCATTTTCCAGTAATAGTAAACAATAACCACCAGTCCACCCTTATCATATATCATTCAATGAATGACTAAAAAATTTTTTTCTTTTTCTTTATTTCAAACTATATAGGATTGCTATGAGTTGGAAGCGACTCAATGGCACTTAACAACAACATTTCAAAGTAATAGGTCCCAATTGTATACCTTATAATGTTTTTTTCTTTTCTAAAACTGTATATATATTGTTTGGATGCTTTGTTTATTTTATTTTTACTTTATTCCCTATATTTTAATAGGTATGATCAAAAAAAAAAGAAATCACAGATTCTAAATTTGTGGGCTTATTTAATTGTGAACTAAATGATCACATTTATGACTACATTTGTATATGTCTTACCTATATTTACAGTTATGTTATTAAAGTTGTTATTTTACTGTACCAAACTTGTACTCATAAAACAATGGATTCACTCAAATATAGCATAGAAATTATGAGCTGGGGGGAGGGGGAGAAGGGACAAAGAACCTGAAAAGACATTTCTCCAAGGAAGATATATAAATGGCCAATGACCATATGAAAAGAGGCTCAACATCATTGGCCATAAGGGAAGTGCAAATCAAAACCACTTGAGGACCAAAATTTCAAGAATGATTCTAAAGCAAGACTTCAAACAAGTACTGCTTGATTCAGTCATGGTCCTTGACATAAAACCAGAACAGACCCAAATTTGTAACCAGAATGTGAAAATTACAGGTAGACACTCTGCTAGAAACATAATCTCCCACTTAGAAAGCAAGGTCAGTGTGCACATTTCATTGCAACCAAATCTGTTGATCTGCAAAGTTGGAAACAGGTACCCTGCTGTTTTGTATGTGTGTTGCTCTCCACAGTCATGGCAAAAACACAGCATCCTGCATCAAGCTCCTGAAAGAATTCCCTGAACCTCTTCCACGTCTGCCATTCTAGGACTTTAATCCATCATTTTCCCACTTCAGTTATCTCGCCCCTTCACCTAAATTTTGAGTATGTTCTGATTTCATCAACCATTAACTAAAGTGGTACAAATTGGCTGGAAGTCCTGCCCTAAAGCAAAGATGAGAAGATACGGAGGCAAGGAAACTTCGTTGTTGTTAAGTGCTGTCTCTTAGGTTCTGACTCATGTGACCATGTATAAGGTTTCTGAGGAGTGGTTGGTGACTTCAAACTGCTAACCATTCCATTAGCAGTCCAGTGCTTATCTTACAGTGCCACATCAGAAGTTTACAAGGAATCTTATTGCTGTTGTTAAGCGCTGTTGAATAGATTCTGACTCTTAGTGATCCTGTATAGGTTTTACAGGAGAGCCTGGTAAGTATAAACTGCTAACTTTGTGGTGCAAATCTACCTTGCCATCCATTGCTTATCCCACAGTGTCAAACCACGGATCCAGAGTACTGGCAATGGAACAACCAGAATGCAATAAAAGAGAATGTTGGCGTATTGTAAATAATGTAATGTTGTTGAACAATGTTTGAAAAAATTGTTAAATAGGAAATAAATTTGCTATGTAAACTTTCAGTGAAAACAATAAAATATTATCTAAACAAATAAAACCAATTTTAATTCATCTAAAATGATAAATACTTGTACAAGAAGCCTATTGTGTACACAAAAATATAATTTCTTTTTGAATAGTAGGTCCTCCTGGTAGATTATAAAAATAGGACTTATATACAATCTTATTTTTTAAGAACACACACTGGTATACTTGTATAATGTTTAAATATGAAGGGGGCAGTTGTTAAGGAAGGGAAAATAAATGAGAAACAGTCTGTATTATCCCAGTTGACAATATTTTATGGTTTTGGTTCTTCCTTAGTTACCTGTGTCCCAGGAAAACACCTGTGTCCAGCAGTGCTATGCAAACTATTTTACAACCAATGCTGACCAATCAGAAGCTAAGGCTGGAACAGTCTTCTGGTGGCCCTCTACTATGCCAGGCAGTGAAACTTTCAGTTGCTGGATGGAGGATAAGCATTGGATGGTCCTGAGTAAAGGAGTAAGGCAGGAGCAGAGCAGTGGCTACTTTTGAGAGGGGTTTGCAACAATGGATACTCTTTAGAAAGTGTGGAAGTGCTTTAATATTTAAAGAATCTAGCTAAATATCAATTGGTTCTGCACAGATCTTTTACTGATGAGTCTGTCCTTTCTCCATTGATTTATCTTGGCATCTTAGTCTAAATTAACTGACCTTAAAAAAAAAAGTTATTTTTTTCTGGACTCTCAATTCTGTGCTATTGATCTACATGTTTGTCTTATGACAATACTACACTGTCTTGATTACTAGAACTTTGTATTGTTTTTGTTATTTGGTGCCATTGAGTCAGTTCCAACTCATAGCAACCATATCAGGGTGTTTCAAAATTTCGTGGAAATTTTTCATTATCTTTTCATTCCACTTTTCCACAAACATTTTGAAGCTCTCTGGTATGTACAATAGAATGAAACATTGTCTGATCCTGTCTCAGCCTATGTTTGACCTCACTGTTGCAGCCACTGTGCCAATTAGTCTCATTGAGGGTCTTCTCTTGTTCCCTCACTCTCAACTTTACCAAGCATGATGTCCTTCTCCAGGAACTGGTCCCTACTGACAACATCTCCAAAGGACATGAAACAAAGTCTCACCATCTCTGCTTCTATGGAGCATTCTGGTTGTACTCTTCCAACACAGTTTTGTTAATTCTTCTAACAGTCCAGGATATATTTAATATTCTTCACCAACATTATAATTCAAAGGCATCACGTTTTCAGTCTTCCTTATTTGTAATAAGCTTTAGATCATGCAGTATAATTCTTCCAATTTTGTTCTTTTTCAAAATTGTTTTGACTATTCTAGTTCTTTTGGGTTTCCATATTGCAAAAGTGGCATAGGGGCCACATCTGACCTTCTCTGGCTTCACAAGGGGGAAGGAGAATGAAACTCCGCATCAACCCAAGGCCGATTTCTATGAGGCAGAAGTCAGACATACCTCCACTTGGCAACCTTCTTTTCCTTATTCCGGTATCAATCATCTATCCAATACCCACTTTGTTTCTCTGCCGGGTTTGATAATCTATTTAATGCCCACATAGAACTCACAGACAATACTCATGATTATGGTGTTTATTAGGGAAGTGAACAGAATAAAATTCAGGATCAGAAACAACTCAGGATATAGAAGTTTTCCTGTCAGGAGCACCTTTTCTCAACTGCAATGCCCTGTTGTTGTCCTCAGCCTCTCAGCCACTGGGCCCTATTCTGCTTAGGCAAGTGTTACAAGACTCTTTTATTTACTGTCTGTAAACGTCCAAAGGGCACATGCTGCAAGCCAGTGCAAATGGCTTTGTAGTCTAGTACACTAACTCACAGCGCCACAACAGAACCCCATAGTTAGGTGTAGGTAACAACCAGTCAGTTATAACAGCTTGGCAGCTGGCATTCAACCCAAACCAAACCTGCTGCCCTCAGTAGATTTTTACTCATAGTGACCCTATATAGGGCTTCCAGATATGTATATATTTAGGGGGAGCAGACAGCTTCACTGCAGAGCAGCTGGTAGGTTTGAACCAAAGACTTTGCAGTTAGCAGTCCAACGCTTAACCCACAGCACCACCAGGGCTCCTCTGTTGTTGTTAAGTAACGTGGAGTGAGTTCCGTCTCATAGTGACCCTGCGCAGGGTTTCCGAGGCTGTAAA
>NW_006408522.1:34997481-35004876 GCF_000296735.1 Chrysochloris asiatica | reverse complement strand
TCTTCTCCCTCTTTTCTTAAGAAAATATTATTTGAGGGACCACTTTGGTTTTAAAATTCAGTACCTATTTATCAGACTTACAAATTCAAAAACCTAGCTCATTCTTAAACTTGAATTAAGCTTCCAGATCTTATTGTGATTACTTACAAATACACAAAGTGTAACCACTATTTAAGGGTTTTAAAATACTTAATTCATTAATATTGTCGCCATCTTAACTGCCTTTATATATTCAATATAGTCTATATTCTTTTTAAAGTATTTTAATCATCTGATTAATAAAAACAAAATCCCCCTCCCCCCCACACACACCAAAAAAATACCTACACCAAACCAACTAGATAGCAAACTGAGGCTATTAAATCGTTTGCCTAGGTGTTTTGCACCAAGGATTAAAGGCTCCCAGCCTTAAAAATGAAATGATTAGTGTTGTGATGCTATAGGGCAAATACTGGACTGTTAACCTCAAGGCTGGTGGTTCAAACTCACCAGCCACTCTTTGGAAACACCACACAGGGTCGCTGAGTCAGAACCAGCTTGATGGCACTTAACAACTTGTTTAATCTGTTATGCTACCTGGCTGGTTTATTTTTACCACAAAGTAACACTGTTTTTACGTGGAAATAATTATACATTCCTCATCAAAGACTTAGAAAATCACCTTTCTCTATTACCTCAACCCTAGGCCTAAGCGTACAAAAGATATCACCAAAATAGTGTGGGTAGCTCTAATGATTGACGTACATACCAACCAACGAACAAGAGAAGGAGAGCGCGTCCCAGAAAGTCATTGTCAAGTCAGAATGCAACAACAGCGGGAGGGGCGGGGTTTGTGGAAACGCCCTGCCGCTGGGTTGGCGCTTTTGAGAAGGAACGAAGATGGCGGAGTGAGGCGAGACTTGAGAACCGGCCTTGAGGCCGGTGACGGCCGGCTTGGGCAGTCGAGTGCGTCTGATGGACTATGGGTGTAAGCCGAGAAGGTCTGTGATGAGGGATGAGCAGGTTGTGAGGAGGTGGCGCGGTCCAGTCTGTCCAGGGTACCGGAAGCACGAGGAGATTTCCCCTCAGCCGGGCGGGCGTTTCTATCCTCCGCTAGCCCATTGCGCCCCATGTCGCCTTTCTAGGTGTGTCACTCGCACCCTACTCCCTCGTCGACCCTTCACTGCCTTTCTCTGATGTCGTGCTTTCAATTTCAATGTCTTTGCATTCGTCTTATTGTCCGGTCATTGGACCCAGCAGGGTGTGTATCTGCAGGGTGTGTATCTAACAGCCGTGAGTTGCATCGCCCATTGACTCATATTTTGAAGAATATATTTTATAAATTTATGTCCCCATTTTACGGTTTAGTCCCTGTCTGTTGCCTGAGGCTCTGGTATCAATGGAGGCCTGTCGCGGCCCTGACTATGGCTCGTTGACCTTGAGATTTGAGTGTAAGGAGACCCTTGGGATTTTCATATGAGATGTGGGTCTTCTCTTTGGCCTCAACTACATTTATTCGTTCCCACTCTCGTCTCTCAAACTTTTCAGATCCGAGAAAGCAGATTTGCTTTTGTATGTCCCGGTAATTGCCAAGTAGCGTATTCATTTCGACAGGTCTAGAACTAAGGGAGTCGGTGTACTATATATATATATTTAATGAAAATGAGAAACTGTTTTTGGAAGTATTCTTATTACACAATTCAACTGTGTAACGTTGGGGTGCAGACTTCACAGTACTGTCAGGCATTTGAATTTGGTTCTTGTTGAGCTTTTCTGGGTTTCCTCTCTTTATATTTCGATTGTTAGAACCCACTAGGTTTTTTAGCTGAATTCTGGATAAAGTTCCTCATTGTTATTTCTTAATTGATAAAGCCTGTTTAAAACTTGGGCACTTTAGTTGAATCCATTTCAAATGGACATTTCATCCTACAAATGATTGTTTCTGGTAGACGGTGTACTCTTTGCTGGCCTTGGATTTAGGAGCTATCAAATAAAGAAGTGTTTGTTGTTAAGACCTTTTTGCTGATTTTGTCAGGAGTGTGTTTCATCCAGTCTAGGAAAATAAAGACAACATGGGACAGGGGAAAGTAACTGCTTCTAAACTGAGTGTGGTAGGAATCTACACTAAAGCAAAGGTCTTTAAGGGAGTATAAATGGTTGGAAATTTTACATTTTTGTGGGGAGAAGGGGGCCCATAGTCTCATCAAATCCTTTCAAGCTAGAGAACCACTTTTCCAAACATTTTGATACCAATAAAACCATGTAATCTGTATTATTTCTGTTTAAATGCTGTACTTCTTTTTGATGGTTCCTTCAGAATAGTTTGGGGCAGTGTTTATTTAAGAATGGTTGTTAATTGCCATCCAGTTGGTTATGACTCTCAGCATCTCTATCCAGGGTTTTTTGAGGAGCAACTGCTGAGGTTGACCATTGACCTTGAAGTTCAAACTGATCCTGAGGTCCAGTGAATGCGGTGCCACTCTGGGACTTTTTTTTTTGAATAGCTTGGTTCCTTTGAATTTTGCACAAATGCACATAATGGAACAGTCAATCCTTGAGAGAAAGATGAGGTTTTCTGTTCTCAGTAAGATTTACAGCATCAGAAATACTATAGAGGGTCACTATGAGTTGTAACTGACATAACCACACTTATAACAATGACATTGCACATAACACCAGTAAGGGCTATATTCTCACTTTAACTTTCTTTTTATTTTCAGCTTCTTCATCATAAGAACATTTTCCTTGATCTTTAGGTGCTTTTATATTTTCTTCATCTCAAAAGGAAAAAAATTCTGAACTCAGGACTTGGCAAGTAAGTAATTGTGGGCTAACTGATCCAAATACTTCTTAAGTAGTCTGAAAATAGCTAGATAGGAATGGAACAATAAACTATTAACAGTAACAGAATATTGATAACAAAAGTGACTATAAATTATTGCTATGTAAATGAAATCTTTTATTTAAAAATAATATATTAAGTAAAGAAAAAGAAAAAAGTTTAGTCATTTGTCCAGCTACTAATTTTTATTGTGTAAAGGAAAATGAGGTAAATTTCATTAAATTGAAGGAAATTAGCCTTGGTGACATTGTGACTTAGGTGTTTGGCTGTTAACCGCAGTGTTGGCTGTTCAAGCCCACCAGGTGCTCCATGTGAGGAAGATGAGGCTGTCTGTTCCCATAAAGATTGATATTCTTGGAAACCCTACATAGGGTTGCTTTGGTTCAGAATTAACTTGATGGCAATGGGTTAAAGTAAATTTTAGTAAGTATACCTACCTCTCACTTACTTACTGGAAATTTTCCACTTTCTACAATAGTGAAAAATCTACTTAAATCACCTTAAAGCCAGGTAAGAATTTAAGTGTTTTTGAGTGTAAGAGTTCCTCCCTCCTGAGCCCCAAGTCCTTGATCCCACACCTCTCCCTAGGCTTGGATTCAATAGTTGAAAAGACAGGGGTGGAAAAGGCAGGATGCTGAGGCCTTGGGCTGTTAATCTGAGCAGGTGCTATACTCGTCCAAGTGGAGCTATGGCTTTGGGCCACGAGCCTGAAAAAGCAGCAGAGGGGCACATATAGACTAAACAGTGGTCAGCTTGCTGCAGTTTCCAAGATCCAACATTTGGATAATGGGTCTAGTGAGCGATGATCCCCCCGGGTATGTGGAGAGCAGAGTTGGGTTCCCTCCTAGCTGCAAATCTTGTCCTAGTCTTCTCTGCCTGTGGTTTTAAATGGCACAAGCTGACCAGCCTATTGAGTGAAGTACAGAAGTTGTGGTGTGAAGTACAGAAGTCATGGTGTAAAGACTAGTGAGCTTGTAGCAGACCAAGACTGCAGGAGTAGGAACAGCCCTATGGGGCCACCTCTAAAATGACTCTTGGTGCCTGAGGAACATTTGGTTGCTGAAGTTTCATATAATGCTGATTTGTATAAAATTATCTGGTCTTAACAACTATATCTGTGAAGAGTGAATGTGTAAAGTTTCACTTACAGATAAATATTGATATTTTAATCTTTAATTTCAGTACATTTTAATATTCCTAGGAATGAGTTGATGTATTCTGTGTTAAGTGTTGATATCTTCATTTACTATAAAAATAGGTTATGCTGCTCAAAGAGCAAAAAGTAGCAATATATTTTCTTAATTGGCAGAACCTTGTCATATTTATTTAGTCATATACCTGATTGTGTTATATTAATGAACAATTGCTTTAAGGTTTAAAAGCCTTGCACATATGAGGGGGCTTCAAAAGGTTCATGGAAAAATAGAATTAAAGATAATGGAAATTTCCACCTTCTTTTGAAACACCCTTATATATTTCAGTATTAGATGGGGAATAAATACTGATAGGACAAATATTCTTTATTTAATAGTGTCTTTATCATAGGCTTTTGAAGGGAAGGTTTTGTTGCTTGGGCATAGAACCTTGATTAAGTCCAGGTAGACAATAACAGAAACTTGGACACTGATACTGATAATAGTACAATATTGGTAGCATTCTAAATAGTGAGATGATGTAAATAAATTTTGGTGCTTCTATATCTACAAGAAGGAACTCTGGTAGCATAGTAGTTACGAATCGGGCTGTAAACTGCAGGGTCAGTAGTTTGAAACTACCAGCTTTTCCACAGGAGAAAGATGATGCTTTCTGCTCCCGTAAAGATTTATAGCCTCGGAAACCCTGTACAGGGTCGCTATGAGTTAGAACTGACTTAACGGCACTTAACAGCCACAGCATACATGCAGGATACCCTTAGCTCTCTTAATTTGGAGTGATCTCTAAGATTCACAAAAGGAAAAATATGTATAGTATTCCTCCATTGGGAGAAGGGACATATTTATTTATAAAGATGTTATGTGACCATAGAATAGTTCTTAAAAAAAGATAAGCAAGAAATACTTCATACCCTATTTGATCTTTGTATTTCTTATCATATATATATATATTACTTATTAAAATAAATGTAAGTATTTCAAAGAAAGCAAGCATTCAGTAAATATTTGGTAAATGTCTGAGAACTTAAAGTTTTGCTAAGGCAATGAATGTACATTAGTTGTGGTGGTGGTGGTGTGACATGGAGTTGGTTCTGACTTACAGTGACCCTGAATACGGTTTCTGAGGCTGTAAATGTTTATAGGAGCAGAAAGCCTCATCTTTCTCCCACAGAACAGCTTGTAGTTTTGAACTTTTGACCTTGAAGTTAATAGTTTGACTAGTAACCATTATGCTGCCAAAGCTCCTTTTATATTAGTATAAGTTATGTGTGGAGGTGGAGTGGTAGCTCCATAGAACTCCACAGGACTGTGAGCCACATGGCCTGTAGTTAGAGCCCTCCAGTCACTCCTCGGCAGAAAGAAGTTTTCTGTTCTCACAGAGTTTTTTTTAAAAGCCTCAGATACCCTGTACAGGGTCCCAGTAAGTTGGAACTGACTTGATGGCACTTAACAACAACAAAATCCATATCTTGGGCAGAACTGTTCAGCTAGTCTAGTAGCTTTTTTGAATAAGACACTTAAAAACTAAATTTGAATGATGTAATAATATCCATTTCATTTTGTGAAATGTGTTCAGCGTTTATTATTTACCTAGAAAAGTAAGAAAATAGTGTTAACTCTTAGAGTATATCGTTTTTCCTGTGTGTAGAAGCAGCAGTATATTCATTATTTCTGTATAACATCACCACAATTTAGTAGATTAAACCGTTTTTGTGGGTTAGGAATTTTGGAGCAGTTTTGCTGGAAGTTTCTGGCTTGGGTGTCTCTTATTTTATGAGGTTTAGTCAAGATATTATGAAATCTGGTGTGGTGTCATAGGATAAGCACTCGACTTCAAGTCAGTTTGAACTGAAAAGTTGGTGGTTCAAGCTGACCATAGCTTCTTGGAAACTCTATACAAGGTCACTATGAGTTAGAACCAAATTGACACTTAACAACAGTTAAGATACTGGCTAAGCACTGTCACTTCCAAACGGACTTATTTACACGGCTGACAATTTGGTAGTGGTTAATTGTTGTATGCCTGACTTACAGCAACCCTGTATAGGTTTTCCCAAGGAGTAGCTGGTGGGTTTGAACCACCGACCTTGCAGTTAACTAACATTCCAATACTTATCCTACAGCACCATACCAGGACACCAGTGGTTAGTTGTTGTTGTTGTTGGTGGTGGTGGTTATGTGCCGTGGAGTCGGAACCGACTCATAGTGACCTCGTACAGGGTTTCTGAGGCTGTAAATCATTACGGGAGCAGAAAACCTCATCTTTCTCCCGCGGAACAGCTGGTAGTTTCGAACTGCTGACCTTGCAGTTCGCAGCCCTATTCGTAATCACTACGCTACCAGAGCTCCTTCGGAGACCTTAAATTCCTCCCAATATAGATGTGTAGGACTGCTTAAGTGTCCTCATGTATAGCAGTTGGTTTCTCCCTGATCAAGCACTTCAAGACAACAAGGCAGAAGCCACAGTTTTCTTTGTATGATCTTGCCTCAACATTCTTTTGGTCTTATAGCTCGACCCTGATTCATTGTTGGAGAGGACGATATGAAGTTGTTAATACTATGAAGCCATAATCATTGGAGATTATTACACACAGGCATTTGACTCAAACTGAGTAACCTAATGGATACTTTGAAATTTCCTTCTTCTCCCTTTTTAGTCTCTCATTAGCTAAGACTTTCCAATATTTTCTTTGTAAAAACATTACTCAACAAGAGACTTCAGAGACCCACAGTTATCTAGTGAGGTACCAGCTTTACAGGAAGTGTATTTGTAAGTTTTTTGTTGTTATTAAGTGCCGTCAAATCAGTTCCAACCCATAGTGATCCTGTGTAGGGTTTCCATGGAGCACCTGGTGAGCTTGAACTGCTGACCTTGTTGTTCAAACTGACTTTGCAGTCCAGTGCATTAGCCCACAGTACCATTTACTGATGAAGATCAAAGAACACAGCCTTTGGTATGGATTGCATCTCAATGTCAAGAAACCAAAAATCTTCACCACTGGACCAATAAACAACATTCTTATCAATGGAGAAAAGATTGAAGTTGTCAAGGACTTCATTCTTCTTGGACCAACTATCAGCATTCGCAGAAGCAACATCAAGAGATCAGATGACGTATTGCATTAGGCAAATCTGCTGCACAAAACCTTTTTTAAAGGTGTTGAAGAGCAAAGATGTCACCTTGAGAACTATGGTGCGCCTGACCCAAGCCATGGTATTTTCAATAATCTCATGGATGCAAAGGCTGGACAGTGAATAAGGAAGATCGTAGAAGAATTGATGCCTTTGAGTTGTGGTGTTGGAGGAGAGTACTGAAGGTGCCATGGACTGCCAAAAGAATCAATAGAAGTGTTTTGAAAGAAGTGCAGCCAGAGTGCTCCTTGGAGGCCAAGATGGCTAGACTTTGTCTCTTATACTTTG
>NW_006408522.1:34996003-34997381 GCF_000296735.1 Chrysochloris asiatica | reverse complement strand
TTGTTGTTGTTGTTTTCAAATACCGTGGAGTCGGTTCCGACTCATAGTGAACCTGCACAGGGTTTCCAAGGCTGTAAATCTTTATGGGTGCAGAATGTCTCATCTTTCTCCCACGGAACAGCTGATAGTTTTGAACTGCTGACCTTGAGGTTGGCAGCCTAACTCGTAACCACTACGCAACCAGAGCTCCTTTAACATCCAGTAAAAGGGCCCTCAAAGAAAAATGACAAACCCCAAGTCTTGAGGCCTGAAAGAGAAGTTGGAAACTTGAGTCTGAAGTTTGGGTTAGGTGACACAAAACTAGATAGCACCCCTGCCAAACTCAGCTGCTTTTGAAGCCTTAACACTTACCTGGAATATGAAGATTGTCTCATCATTTGCTGGGTTTTAAACATCAGTATTCCAGATGGTTGTGTAGCAGTTAAGCACTTGACTGCTTATTGAAAGGTTGGCGATTGAAACCTACCAGCCCCTACCTTGGAGAAAGATGTGGAAATCTGCTTCTGTAAATGTTTAGTTTTTGAATCCTTGTGGGGGCTGTTTTGCTGTCCCCTATAGAGTTGAATTACTCATTGGTAATGGGTTTTTGGTTTGCAACTAACTGGAAGGCTGGTGGTTGAAACCTACCAACATTTTCCTGGGAGAAAGATTGACAGTTTGCTCCAGTAAAGATGTATAGCTGTGGAACCCCTATGGGACAGTTGTACTCTGTCTACTCTGGTCTACAATTGTTGTTAGGTGTCATTTAGTTGACTTTGACCCACCCACATAACAGAGTAGTATGGGTTTTTGAAGCTGTAACCTTTACAGGGGAGTTCTGGTATGGCGCTGTGGGTTAATGCGCCAGACTGCAAAGCTGTTTGAACTGCAAGGTCGGCGGTTCAAGCTTACCAGCTGCTTCTTGGAAACACTATTCAGGGTAGCTATGGGTCGGAACCGACTCAACGGCACTTAACAACAACTACTTTTACAGGAAAAGACAGAGAGGTCTTTTTTCCCATGGTACATGGGTTGGATAGAACCAGCAACCTTTAGGTTAATTTAACCATTGTGTCACCAGCACTCCTTATTGCTTTAGTGGTCTTTTCAGGCATCAAAGGGCAAGGATTAGACTTGAACAGCCATGTTCATACTGAAAGGCTAGAAAGAGAGGGTTTGAAGGTCAGACTTCAAGACAAAAGGGCAGGACAAAGGCTCTTGGCTTCATCTTCTTGACAACAGGTGAGGGAAGCTGGCTTTGTGTTCTGTGAACAGATAAGATTGATATCTGCAGTAAAAGTTAATGTGAGGTTTTCTTGGTGTCCTTAAAGGTAGCTTTTGAGCAAAGAAAATATATTTTTTTAATGTTTTATTGAGAATTATATGATAGTTTACATGG
>NW_006408522.1:34992401-34993729 GCF_000296735.1 Chrysochloris asiatica | reverse complement strand
CATCATTGATGGCGTCAAGTGTGGCAGCGGTAGTGAAGTTGGCCCAGGATTGGACATTATTTCATTCTGTGCATGGGGTCACTATGAGTCGGTTCCGACTCGATGACACCTGACAACAAAAACAACCACCATGCAGTGATTCTAATTCTAGAATTGGTACCTATTTAAAATTTAACTTCATGTTGGCTAAGTAATTTTTGTTGGCTAAGTAATTTTTGTTGTTGTTAAGTGTTGGTGAGACAATTCCAACCCATAGCGACCCTGTATAGGGTTTCCAAGGAGCAGCTGATGAGCATGAACCACCGACCTTGCAGTTGAAATGACTTTGCAGTCTGACGCATTAGGGCACAGTACCACACCAGGACTCCTGCTAAGTATTTAAGAGCCCTGAAATTTAAGAGAACTGTATTGCTAACCACAAACTTGGCAGTTCAACTCAGTCAGCTGTTCCACAGGAGAAATATGAGGCTTTCTGTTTCCATAAAGATTCACAGCCTCGGAAAACCTGTATAGGGTTCCTATGAGCCAGAGTCAATTCAATGACAGTGGGTTTTAGTTTGGAATCATGTCTTACAAGGAGCACTGATGGCACTGCAGGATAAGCACTGGCTGCTAACCACAGAATTGGTAGTTCAAACTTACCAGTTGCTCCATGGGAAAAAGATGATGCTTTATGCTCCAATAAAGCTTTACATAAAGTCCTGAAACAGAGGTCCCTAGGACCATCAAGGGAGAAGAGCACAAGCGGAATGCGGAACCTTATCCAGAGAAACAGCAACACCAGAGATGGAGGCAGAGATGCGGGCATGGAGAGAGGGAGCAGTTGAGGATTCTAGATTCATGGAAAGAGAGGGACTGAGAGCTGGTGGCCAGGAGGCATACTTGCAGAATGTGCCCTGTGGTGGTGTAAATTATTATATATGCCTGAGTGTTTTTTAAAAAAAGAGCTAAAATGAACAGAGAGAAATACTGTTAACTGATGGCATATGGAAGGGATTATAATCATTGTAATGAAACAAAGTATATAATTTGTTGAATGTAAACTGATGATCTGCCCTGTAAACTTTCACTCAATTCACAATAAAAACTTAAAAAATAAATAATAGACCCCTTCCAAGACTAAGACTCAATGGGAATACACGCTGTGATTGGGGACCATGCTCGACACCGATAAGGGGAAGTGAGGGAAAAACAGCAGTGAAGCAGTGAGCTAAGCCCTACAATGTTCAATAGACTAATGTGAGCCCGGGTGAAGACCTGGTTGGCCAGCAGTGTGGCAAGACCTGGGGACTCTTGGGCCCAGAGTCAGTGACATAGCCACAGAGGAC
>NW_006408522.1:34990772-34991491 GCF_000296735.1 Chrysochloris asiatica | reverse complement strand
TAGCAGAAGCAAGAAATCCATTGCTTTCTAATTCGAGACGCTCAACTGCTCGAGGAGCCACCATCTTGGATGAGACCAAGCGGGGGAAGGATCGGAGCGGCCACAGATGCCTGGCAGAACCACAGAGATAAAGGTGTGGACATTCTTCTCTCTTGGTAGCTGTTCATTGGTCCCTTGCTGTCTGCGCACCTTCATTCGGATGACTTATAGGGGTGTCTGAGCTAGTGGGCACCCCAGCCTCACCCTCGGAGGGTTCTACTACGCATGCGCACAGATCTCCTTGAAATTTAAAGAGATCATTTCCAATTAAAACCAAACAGCCACAGCTGGCCCTGAACTGTTTACAACTAGAAAAAAGGCCTTAACAAGGATTGTGGAGCTGGACAAGCAGACAAAAGAGGAAAACCCTAAAGAAGATAAAGGGGGTGGGTGTAGGGGATGTAGAATGCATTGGGTGAAACTGTCACAGAGGGGGTGACAACAAAATGACTTTATAAAATTTGTGTGCAATTTCATCAGAAATTATTTTTTTATGGAAAATATTGCTGTAGTTAACTTTTACAAACAAAAACACTTGAAAGTGCTATGTGTATATGTATATATATATACATGTACATACAAGATTGTTATGTGCCGACCGCCTAAGACAGGCAGCGTCCCTTAAACAAACAATAAATAAGGAGGATTCGGATGCAGACCGTGCAGACCCGGTCAGGAGG
>NW_006408522.1:34942742-34990562 GCF_000296735.1 Chrysochloris asiatica | reverse complement strand
ATATATATACATGTACATACAAGATTGTTATGTGCTGTGGAGTCAGTTCCAACTCATAGCAAAAGATTAAAACTATATTAATTTACTTTTTGAACCTTTGAATGTGCTTTGATCTCAGCTGTCATATTTACCCAGTTATAATGACGCTTCAGATCATATGGTTTTGTGTACACATGCTGCAAGTGCAGTCTGTTTTTGTTGCTGGTAATTTTTTTTATACTCAGGGATTTTGTCAAATTTTCTGATATTTTAGCTACAATAGTGTGGAAATTGGTTTTTGTGAATCCATATCTGTAACTTTTTATGAAAAGGAGGGGGGAAAAGGCTTCTTAGTTGCTAATCGATCTTAGAAAACAATTTTATTGTTACTATTTAATAAAGACATAACTACATTTTTACAGCTTATCAATATATCATTATTCTTTCATTAAAATTGATAAGAAAACTTATTTGTCAAAAGACTGTCAAAAAAGTGAAAAGACAGCTACTGAATAGAAGAATATTTTTGGAATACTTTTGCCAAGAATCTAATAACCAAAATGTATATAAAACTCTGACAACAGAAAGATAACTGAATCACAATATGCATAAAGAACTTGAATAACTATTTCACCAAAGAGGGCATTGATATTTGACCAAACACATGAAAAGATACTACTAGGTATATACTCAAAAGATGAAGTGTCATTAACCTTTGTTGTTAAATGTCGTGAAGTTGGTTCTGACCCATAGCATACTGCTTACCCACTTTACCTTGCTTCAGTGACTGGATGATCAGAGTTCAGCTAGAAGAAGAAAGAAGAGGGAAAAAAGAGTAATCTGATACAATTTGATGAACTTGACCTACACCTATGGATGTAGTAGCTTAAAAGAGGGAACAAATCTTTACATCGAGGATTATTCCCACCCCCTCAATACCCAGAGTAGACAGGGATGGGCAACTTGGACATTGGCTATCCAAAATGGGGGCTACAATGGCAAGAAGTGACTGGCTTACAAGCTTTCAAGAGGGAGCCTAGATCTAGAGGGCATGGAGGAAGGTAGACTCTCCACTGAGTAGGATAGGTCTCTTGTGGTACAATAGTGAATAATTGTTATCAGGATTGACTGTGAGGGTTGGAAATGTAAAGGTAGACATTTTGTAGCAAAAGGAAGGAAGTGGTTGACTTTGCAGGCCAGGAGCGGAGACCCCTGGGACCATCAAGGGAGAAGAGCAGAGTGTGGGACCATACCCAGAAAAGCAGTGACCAGAGATGGAGGCAGAGATGATGCCGTGGTGAGATGGAGCGGCTGGGGACTCTAGACCCAGAGAGGGAGAGAGGCTGTGTGCTGAGGACCGGGAAGCAGGCTTGTTGGGGTATATCCTTTGGTTGTTTGATGATGCATGGAGGGGATTGTAACCATGGCAATGAAACGATATATGATAGGATGAATGTAAAGCTAATGTTCTCCCATATAAACTATCACATAATTCACAATAAAACATTTAAAAAAAAAAGAAAGTGCTAGAAACAGTTAGCAAAAACAATTATTTCAATAAAATTGTCCCAAAAGTAGGAACAAAAACAAAAACAAAACCATAACAAGAGACCATTTTACCTGTTATGGCACTATAGGAGATAAGCACTGGGCTGCTCACCACACGGTCTGCCGTTTATACTCACCAACTGTTCCTTGGAAACCCTAATCAGGTTTGCTGAGTCAAAACAGTCTTGATGGCACTTAGTAACATGGATAGCTGAGAGTGAAAAGCCCCCCCCCCCCCAAAAAAAAACCACCAAATACTGACAAGGATGTGGGGAAATTGGAACCCTTACCCATTGTTAGTGTGTATGCAGAATGGTACAGCTGTTGTGGAAAATAGTATGGTTGTTCCTCAAGAAACTTAAAATAGAACTACCAGTTAAGGTCCATCACCCCTATTCCAACTCATACAGCTGCTGTGTACAGTTTCCAAGTAGTGGCTGGTGGGTTTGAACCACTGACATTATGGTTAGCAGTTCAGTGCGTATTATGCAGCACCAGACCAGACCACCAGAATTACCATATGATACACTAATTCTGCTTCTAGGTATAGATCCAAAAGATTTGAAAGCAAAGACTCAGAGACTTGCATACCAATTTTGCCGTATTAGTCACAGTATTAGACTCCTGGTATGGTGCTGTAGGATCAACAGTGGACTGCAAACTACAGAGTTGGCCGTGCAAATCTACCAACTGCTCCTTGGAAATCCTATACTGGGTCGCTATGAATCAGAACCAGGTTTACCACAGTATTCACAATTTGAAAGATGGAAATGACCTGAATGCCTATCAACAGATGAATGGCTAAACAAAATACAGAATGTACATACAATGGAATATTACTCAGCAGTGGGAATAATGAAGTCATGAGGTCTTTGATACATGCCACAATATGAATGAAACTCAAAAACATTATGCTGAGTGAAATAAATCAATCACAAAAGCACAAATATGTAGAGATTAGTTTACTATTGGTTATTGGGGCAGGAGGGAGGGAGAAAGGAGGGGTTAATAATGATAGAAATACCACATTGATCAAGGATTGGGTTGCACAGCCATTTATTGTAAACTTGTGAAAAATTAAATGAGATAAAAAAAATAGATACATTTACAAGGACAACAAAAATTGAGAGTGGCTACGGAGGGTGCTGTGTACAACCAAAAGCCTAGTGGGTATAGATTTCTTGATTTGGAAGTTTAGGGACATGGTTTCATGGGACATTCCAGTTAATTGGCTAAATAACATATTCTAGTACCTCTGTTAAGTGCATAGTGCGTGGTATCTTAAAAGCTTGCAAGTGGCCTTACAAGGTACAACAATTAGTCTCTTTCTGGAGCAACAGAAGAATCAGGCATAGGAGAAGGATATAGAATGTGTGACTAATTTGCCTCTATGAATATCTGCCTCCTTTTCATGAGATCAGATGAATTCGATGGTGTCTGCTTGTCATTAGTGAACATTCCATAGAAGAATTCTCATCAAAGGGGGTAAATGCAGAACAGAATTTTAAATTTGAATGGAATCTAGACCTTCAGGGGTCATGAAGTTTAGATTACTCCTGATAGTATTGCCCTGATCATAGTTAAACCATAAAAAATATCCTTTGAAGTTATCTTGAAAGTGAACAACAGTTTAGCTTTAAGTACTAAGCCAAACTAAAAGCAGACAAAGGTCTGCTGTGAGCATTGTGCTCTTAAAAACTATGTGGGATTGTGACTCATTAGGATGAACACTGGACTGCAAACCACACAGGAAGCCACTTTGCGGGAGAAAGATGAGGCATTTTGCTCCTGCAAAGATTTACAGCCTTGTAAATCCTGCTGCTCTGTGGGAGAAAGATGAGGCTTTCTGCTCCCGTAAAGATTTACAGCCTTGGAAACCCTGTTCATGGTCGCTATGGGTCGGAACCGACTGAAAGGCACTGAAAAACAACAAATCCTATACAGAGTCCTGGTATGGGGTTGTTGGTTAATGCACTGGACCGCAAGGTCGGCTTGAACCCCCAGGCTGGCAGTTCAAATTCACTAGCTGCTTCTTGGGAACCCTATTTAGGATTGCTATGAGTCAGAACTGACTCCACGGCACTTAACAACAAACCCTATACACAGAGTGAGGTGGTTCTGGAGTAATTGCTCCACCAGGGAAAGATAAGCTTTCTCATTGCAAAGAGATTTACAGCCTCGAAAACCCCATACAGGGTTGCTATGAGTCACAACCGACTCAATGACACTTAACAAAAACAAACCCTGTACAAGGTTGCTATTAGTCAGATTTGACTTGATGGCACTTAACATTTATATGAAATCAAATTGACAACAATAACTTTAAAGATTAAATAGGAAACATGAGGTTATGTTAATGGAGGAACAATTGGGAAAAACAGAATGAGAATGGGAGCACAACTTGAAGAATGTAATCATTGTCAATGAATGATACTTTGAGAAACTTGTATTGGTGTATATTCTCAACAAAATGTCTTTTTTTTTTTAAGTGCTGTATGTAAAGCTTTCACTGGTGTATACAGAATCTTTTCAGCATGTTTACTTCTGGAAGAAAACTAGCCTAGGATCTTTCCTGTTCAACATTACTGCCAATTTTCTTGCCAAATTTTATTTTTATAATGTTGTTTAGTGCCATCAAGTTGGTTTTTTGACTCATAGGTGCAATGTATAAGATTCCTAAGGAGCAGCTTATGGGTTTGATCTGTCAATCTTGCGTTTAGAAGCCCAGTGCTTATCCTGTAGTGCCATACCACATATAATAAAACTTACCATTTTACCCATTTTTTTTTTTTCCCTTGTCTGATGTGTCATTGCAAAAAATTTTTTTCCCATTCTGTTGGTTCCCTTTTTACTCTTCTGGTTAAGTCTTTTGATGCATATAAGTTTTAAATTTTTACTATGTCCCAATCATCTATTTTATCTACTTTTTTTTTTTTAATGTTTTATTGTGAATTATGTGATAGTGTACATGGGAGAACATTAGTTTTACATTCATCCTATTTTGTATCATTTCATTGCCATGGTTACAATCCCCTCCATTCATCACCAACCAACCAAAGGGTATACACTACAAGCCTGCCCCCCGGTCGTCAACACACAGCCCTCTCTGTGTCTAAAGTCCCCAACTGCTCCATCTCTCCACGTTATCATCTCTGCCTCCATCAGGCATCACTGCTTCTCTGGGTAGGGACCCGCTCTCTGCTCTTCTCGCTTGATGGTCCCAGGGACCTCTGCTTCTAGACTGAAAAGTTAATCACTCCCCTCCTTGCTGCAAAATGTCTACCTTTACATTTCCAACCTTCACAATCAGTCCTGGTAACAATTATTCACTATTGTATCACAAGAGACCCATCCGCATTTCATCAGCCCTGCCTACACATACTGGACACTACTCAGTGGAGCATTTTATCCATTTTTAAATGTACAATTTGTGGCATTAATTACATTAAAATGTTATGTATTTATCACTACTATATGTTTCCATATAGTAAAGTGAAGAGGACTTACAGAAAGTTAAGAGGACTTAAAACATTTACTGATGAAGATCAAAGAGCATAGCCTTCAGTATGGATTACATCTCAATATAAAGAAAACAAAAATCCTCACCACTGGACCAATAAACAACATTCTAAACAATGGAGAAAAAATTGAAGTTGTCATTGACTTCATTCTTCTTGGTTCAACTCAGGGAAGCAGCAGTCAAGAGATCAAAGGACGTATTGCATTAGGCAAATCTGCTGCACAAGACCTTTTTAAAGTGTTGAAGAGCAAAGATGTCAGCTTGAGGACTAAAGTGCGCCTGACCCAAACCATGGTATTTTCAATAGCCTCATATGCAAGCGAAAGCTGGACAGTGAATAGGAATACCTTAGAAGAATTGATGCTTTTGAGTTATAGTGTTAGAGGAGAATATTGAAAGTGCCATATGCTGCCAAAAGAACCAATAGATCCGTTTAGGAAGAAATGCAGCCAGAGTGCTCCTTAGAGGCCAAGATGGCCAAACTTCGTCTCTCATACTTTGGACATATTGTCAGGAGAGACCGGTCGCTGGAGAAGGATATCATGTTTGGTAAGGTGGAGAGTCAGAGAAAGAGATGGATTGGCCAAGTGGCAGCATCAGTGGACTCAAACATGGCAACAGTAGTGAGGTTGGCCCAAGATTGGGCAGTGTTTCTTTCTGCTGTGCATAAGGTCGCTAATGGGTCGCTTCCGACACGATGGCACCTAACAACAACAACAACAACAACATATGTTTCTAAAACATTTCTATCATGCAATCAGAAATTCTGCTTCCATTAAGCAGGCCTCTCTTCTCCCTCTAGCCTCTGGTGACCTCTGATTACTATCTGTCTCTGAATTTACCTATGATAACTGTTTCATATAAATGGTTTCATATTTCTCCTTTTGTGACTGGCTTTTTTTTTTTTTTAATGTTTTATTGTGAATTATGTGATAGTTTACATGGGAGAACATTAGCTTTACATTTCCATGGTTAGAATCCACTCCATGCATCATCAACAAACCAAAGGGTATATACCCTGCAAGGCTGCCCCCTGGCCGTCCGTCAGCACACAGCCCTTCTCTCTCTCTGGGTCTAGAGTCCCTAGCCGCTTTATCTCTCCACGTCATTATCTCTGCCTCTATCTCTGGCATCACTGCTCCTTGGGTGGGGTCCCGCACTCCGCTTTTCTCCTTTGATGGTCCCAGGGACTTCTGCTCCTGGATTGCAAAGTCAACCACTCCCCTCCTTTTGCTACAAAACGTCTACCTTTACATTTCCAACCCTCACAATCTGTCCTGATAACAATTATTCACTATTGTATCACAAGAAACCTATCCAAATCTCCTTTCATTAGCCTCATCCAGACGGATTGGATACTACTCATTGGAGATTCTACCTTCCTCCATGTCCTCTGGATCTAGGTTCCCTTTTGAAATCCGTGACTGGCTTGTAATCCGTGACTGGCTTTTTTTTTACTTATGATGTAGTCATAGTTCATTCATATTATAGCATTTGTTAGAATTTTATTCCTTTATACAGTTTTAATAATAATCGAGACACCTTGGCAGTGGTTAAAGCACTCAGCTGCTAACCATAGATCTATAGTTCGAAACTGCCAGCATCTCTACAAGAGAAAGTTGTGGCAGTCTGCTTCTGTAAAGATTTACAGCCTTTGAAGCTCTCTGGAGTCACTTTGAGTTGGAATCTACCCAAGAGCAATTCGTTTTGGGTTGACTGTATGTCACATTTTGTTTATCTATTTTTCTGTTTCTAATGGATATTGCATTGGAATTTAATTGCAGAACAGCCCAATGGCTGGTTGTTATGTGCTGCCAAGTCAATTCTGACTCACAGCAACCCTGTACAGGGTTTTCAAGGAAGTTGGTTTGAACTGCTGACCTTGTGGTTGGAAGCCCAGTGCTTAGCCAGAATACACTTCTATAATGAAACTACCTGCTGCCCATCAGGTTCCAGGGTCTGTTTTTTTCTACTTTTCCTTTCTTCTAGTAATTGCTTTTCTTACAAAATCAAGTTCTGCTTTTCTCTATTCCCAGATTTAATTCTGAATAAACTTATGTTTGATTTCCCCAGACTTAACAATCTGAGTCATGTCTTAACTTCAACCAGAGGAAGTGTTTCAGGTTCAGTTTAGAGTTGAGGTCTTTTTTATGTACGTTACAGACTAAAGGCTAGGAATACTAGTTACCTAATTGTTCTAGGCCATTTGTTAGCTAAATTTATTTTTTTCAAATAGAAATATGTGGTTTGTTTTATAAATATTTACAATAAATAGTTTATGTTTAGCAGCAATGAACTGGGACTGACTTTTTTACATGCTTGAATTTGGTGACCATAGTACAGTATAATTTTTATTTATGGCTATATTTAACAGAATATTTATTATCTGTTCGTCTTATAGGAGTCCTGGAGTGGTGCTGCAGTATCAGCACCAGACTGCTAACCCTAAGTATGGTGGTTAAAATGCATCAGCCAATCCTTGGAAACTTTATACAGGGTCACTATGAGTCAGAACTGAGTCGATGGCACTTAACAACAACATTGATCTTATATGTTGTAGTTAATATGTTGTAGTTAAGTGCCCTCAAGTCGATTCCAACTCATAGTGATCCTGTATAGGGTTTCCAACGGAGTGGCTGGTGAGTTTGAACCACTCACCTTGTGGTTCAGATCAGCCTTGCCAGGCCATTGCTTTATCCCACTGCGCCATACTAGGACTCCTCCTTGGTCTTCTTATATAGTTGAATGTGATTTAAATGATGATATAAATGGTTTTGAGTATTATAGATTCAGGCATCAAATTTAAAGTAAGGAGCTCTGGTAGTGTAGTGGTTACGAATCAGGCTGCGTACCTTAAGGTCAGCAGTTTCAATATCAGCTGCTCTGTGGGAGAAAGATGAGGCTTTCTGCTCCCGTAAAGATTTATAGCCTCGGAAACCCTGTACAGGGTTGCTATGGGTCGGAACCGACTCGACGGCACTTAACAACAACTGTTTATATGGAGTCCTGATGTGGTACTGTAGGATAAGCACTGGATTGCTAACTGCTTGGTCAGTGATTCAAACCTACCAGCTGCTCCTCGGAAACCTGTACAGAGTTTTTAAGAGTTGGAGTCAGGTAAATAGCACTTACTAACCACCACCCAGGAGTCCTGGTGTGGCGCTGTGGGCTAATGCATCAGGCTGCAAAGTCGTTTGAACTGCAAGGTGAGTGGTTCAAGCTCACCAGCTTCTCCTTGGAAACCCTATACAGGGTCGCTATGGGTGGGAATCTAGTTGACAGCACTTAACAACAAAAACAATCCAGGAGTCCTATTGTGGTGCTGTGGGTTAATGTGCTTGACTAAAAAGTTGGTTAGAACCACAAGCTACGACAGTTCAAGCTCACCAGCCACTACTTGGAAAGCCTATGTAGAGTCACTATATATATAGGAATCGACTCAACCAACGGCACACGGCAACAGCTGTTTATATAGAGTCATAATTTTTTGGCTGTAAAAAACTAATAAGTACATTAATACATTTTAAGAGGAAATTGACATATTATGCCTCATTTTATATAATACAGGTTTTTATATGTCTAGCTTTTTTTTTTTCATGCTTAATTATCTTTGCCCCACCCCTTGGCTACTGTTTCTGCTTTTGTCATGACAATATTGAATTTTGTGTTGTGGTTGAAAATTTATTTCAGATAATAAGCATCCAAAGTAGATATAGTTTGTATGTTTTAAAAAATATTTTTAAAAGTAAACTCATGCAGAAGTACTCATCCTAATCTTCCTATTTTTAATTTATTTTTTATTTCCAGGCATTTCTCTGTTGTCTCATGAAGCAGGTAGCCCTGCTTCTTTAATCCAGCCACTTTCCCTGTTCTTCAAATGTGGATCTCTCTCCTCTACAGTTTACTTCCAGGATTTGGAATCGAAAAGGACACTTTTCTTTTTTTGTTCTACTTCTCAAATTCAACACAGAGAAGCCCCTAGGATGCAGTCATCTTGTGACTTTTCTGAAGAGTCAACTGACATGTGTCTTCTGCTGCTGTTTACTGAATTGTAAAGAAATTGTTTTGAAAACTGAAGTCAGATGTTAATTTGAAACACATGCTTTGATGGTGGTGTTTGTGAATTCTTTACCTTTTGTTCCATACAAGAGGACTAAATAAACAGTAAGCATGGATGACTTCAGGATTTTTTTTTGTTTTATAATGTCTTCCAGTTTCAGTTAATATCATGAAAAGCACAGTTCAGACAACAGCAGTAAATGTCAAATATACATTCTAATTTGCAATGAAAGAGATGGTTAAAAAAACTTAAAATATTTGTGTGTCTAATCCTGGCCCATCTCCTATTTCTTGAGTAAACAAAGGTCCAAATTTTCAGTTAAACCTTTGATGTGTAAAGAAGCAAAAAGACAAGATCTCAGTTAATTTTCATATGTGAATAAAGCATCACAGTCTCTGTACAAATCCACATTTTTGCATGTATTAGTCCACATTTTTGGATGAGAAGAGGGATTTCTCTTCTAGAGAAGGAAGCTATGTTTCACTTTTCCTCAGAAGTCTTTTGGACATTGATACTTTAAAATGTTTTTTTCCCATCTATGGAAGCTAACCCTATGAATACATACATGGGTTACTAGTGGAAGAGTTATAAATGACAACAAAACTGTTTTGAGTCCATTGATGGAATCCTTTTCTCCTCCTTAGGAAGTGAAGCTGTTACGTTACAGATTACTTCATCTTTCCTTGTGGATTCTTATATAATAGCACTTGAAACTTGCTTTCTCACCATGGCTGGAAGAAAACTGGCATGAGTGGTTTTTCAGTCACAAGATGCTGATGGACCCAACAATAGCATCTGTCTTCAACTGGACAAAAGGGGCATGGGGCTGGGGAATTAGAAAAGGTTTCACATAACTTCCTTTCTTCTAAAAAAAGAAGCAAAGATGCCTTATATAGCTATATGGGACTTTATGGCATTTTACAATCTTTAGTTCCATTTTTTTATAAAACAATAGGTAAATTTTTTCCTTCGATCTAATAAGTATTTGAGTGTTTGTTTGATTTGTTTTTCTAAGTGATAGTTATGTTAGGCTGAAAAGGTTGAGACTCAGGTAGCTTTCCTACAGTTTCACAGAAGAAAGTGGGCCTCAGAAACAATGATTATATCACTGTAGAGTTAGTAAAAAGAATCAGGGTCTGAAAAAAGTGCTCAAGAAATACAAGTCCTTTTCTTCACTTCAAATTTATGCCACATGAACAGACTGTAGAGCAAAGTTGTTCTTATTTCTAAATCAATAGGACCATTGTATTGATTGTTAGGTTCTTATGTAGGAGAAAATCTATTTATGATTCTTTGTGATTAGAAAAAGAATTTAAAACTTCTTAGATGAAATTATGAAGACAGTTTAAAACTGTCTATGCTAGAGGGAATGTTTCCTAGCATACTATGATTCTAGGAATTTTGAGATTCATCACATTTTGATATTGATCGAAATTACCAAAAATGGGAAATGTTGAACGCTCTATTGATTAGTCGTAAAGTAGTATTTTTTTTGTAAAATAACTATGTAATATAGATAAAATATACCTTGCTTTAATTGAGGGCAATTACTGACTGGTAAAACATAACTGAAATAAATAATGTTACTTAAAGGTAACTTAGATTTTCCTCCAAGTGACCTCTAAATCACTTCCTGATGTTTTTCTTTGGTATTTTGAAGTTGTTAAAAGCAAGGTGGAACCTGTATACATGAGTCCCACTAGTATGCTGAGTATGTATCATAGAGAATATGTGTCTTCCATTTGTTTACTATTCCATTTTCCTCATAATCTTTGACAGCTTTTTGGGTGCAATCATTTGGCAGGGGATAATGTACACCTCTTTCAGAGCACCATTGAAATTAGCTATGGCCCACCTGTTTGAGCAGATATCAGATACATCTCCAGATACTTTTGTTTGTTTCCAGTTTATAGCTAAGAACCACTGTTTATGCTCCTTTTTAGATTATCTCATGGTCGTCATCAAATAGCACTTCACAAAATGAGCATACTCCAGTTGTACTTGCCTAGTGTTTACTTAATATATTTACTTTTTCTAATCCTCCCCTACTTATTTTACCTACATTCTTGATGGCAAAGGTCTAGTTTTAGGCAGGAGACTATGCTTGATTTGCAGCTGGGTCTACATCTTTCCTTTTGCTCATCCATGTTAGCTATCAGTTTTTCCTCTTGAAACGTTAAAAACGGGATATGTGCAATAGAAATATATATATATGTATATTTTAATACTTGTGGACAAGATGTTACAAGTTGTTTAAGAACAACAAAATCACCAATGTCTTCCATTTTGAAATGTGTATAGTTTTGTAAGCATTAGTGCTTGGTAGCAAATTGTAGTGTTATGTTAGGGGTTAGTGCATGAGCCTAGTAATTATAAACTTCAGGATGAATTATTGATAATAATAACCAATAATGTAAAAAGAGTGGGAAATCAAGATTATTTTTTTCATAAATATCTGAATTTGTGATATATTCTTCCTGGGGAAAGGAGATTTAAGGCCAAAATGGCTCATTTATTAATAGAAATGTGGGGGTCAAAATCAGAAAATTTGTGTTTGAGAATACTTAAATTTTCTATGAATTAGGTGGAAACTGATTGTCTTATCAAACCTCAAATCAAAATGTAAACATTTTATGATGTTGCTTTGCTCTCTTAACTTTAGGGTGAGCCTTATACTATCTCCACATTGTATGTCTTTTAGGGTCATAATTTTCCTACTCCTGTTACATTAAGAAATTATTTTACATATTGCATGTCTGACTCAAATGCTATATTTATTCCCTAGTGAGTGCTGTTCTAATCTGCATACTATTTACATTTCCTATCCATAGCATGTTATGGGTTATATAGGAAAATTACTTTGTCAGTAGTACAGAGTGTCCAAGCTTATGAATTTGTCACAGGCTTTTGTTATTTCCAAATTTGCTGAACTGTATATTGGTGGGATTCTAGACATTGATAATTGGAAATGTAGCTAAATGAAATATACCTAAGTTGCCATGTCATAAGTGAACTTTTTTCTCCAGATAGCATTCACTTTTTTTCCACTTTGTACCTTCCTTGTATAGCTTTCTGTGGAAAAGGAATTCTTATGTTTAAAAAGCTTTAGAGAACATGGACATGGTATTTTTCTGAAGTGATTTTTAAATGTCAGTATTAAGAGATTCTAGGATTTAGTGAAACAGGTTTGTTAGGAAATACAAAATAATTTTAGTGTGGTGTGTCAAGCAAGTTTGAACCATAGACCCTTCAGCAGCAGAACTCCAGGGCCCAGTTTAGATTCTCATAGTGTACTTTTTCATTTCTGAAAAGCATTTTAAAAATTGCTTAAATACCTCTGAAAAGGTAATGAATACAAATAGCACCATATATAGAAAAGATTATTTCCTGTTGCCAAAAAAAAAAGCCATAAAATGAATTTTAAAGAGGTAGATACTTTTTTTTTTTTAAAGCAATAATGGTTTATGTGTAATAAATTGCATTAGCAAGGTTATATATAGTAGAATAAGTATAATCACTCGAGTTAGTGGGGCTCTTTTATGAATAGAGCTGACAAAAAGGAAGAGGTTTTAAAGAACATATAAGAGGTTTTTTTTCCCTATTAAAACAGTATGAATGTACATAAATATTTGATAGTATGTGATAAATACCCACTTAGGTGTAAATTAACGGCTAAAGATCATATTTGTTTCCTAAAGTGGTTAGAGCTGTGGAAGTAAAGTAAAAAAAAAAAGATTTCTAGTGCATATCTGGAAACAAATGTACTGCTATAACCAAATTTAATGCAATCTTGTGGGGTTTTATTGTTTTTGTTTTTTTGCTTGCTTGTTTCTTTAAGCAACAGGCATTGTCCCTAAAATGCAGTACTTTTCTTCTCTATCACCTCATTTTTCTCCATTTGTTTTCTTGTTGAATTTTTTAAAGGGAAAACTTAGTTTTTCTTCATGCTTATTGTTAGGAAAGTTTGGATTTGTAAGTTAAAAACAGAAACATTGAAGGGAATATCCAGACTATTGGGATTTAAAAAACAAGCAAACACCTCGTGTAATATACGGGCGAAGCCAGTGATTGTCTATTGTAATGAGGAGAACCATACCAGGATATACTAGTGGAACTAGGGTGACTTAACCTTTTTTTACCTCATGTCCATTTTGGCCATTTAGCACCTTGTTATTGTTCCGACTCAATATTGTTCACTCCAAGGAGTGGCTGGTGGGTTTGAACTGCTGATCTTTTGCTTATCCTATAGCGCCACACCTTTAGCACCTTGGAGAAGGCTAACTATCTGAAAAATTTGGGTCTACATTCCCTTGTTTTCCCAAGAAAAAAGTAAAAGACACTTGGTGTAGATTTAAGAAAATAGTGCTTCTTGCATGTTTAATTATTTCATGGCAACACTAAAGGATGTGGAGGCTATATTAAATTGATTCTAGTTCTTTTTAAACGTCCTGTTGGAGACATTGGAATAACCAAGCAATATTTCTACATCTGTACGATTATGGGGACACCATTGCATATGATATATTGATGTCAACAGTCCAGTTACTTGGAATAACTAAAGATTACTTTTTAGAGCCATGTTAGTAATTCTAAATGTTAAAATATACAAGTTTCAAAATATATGGTTAATTTTTCAAAGTTACTATAGTCTCATGTTTACTCTGTATACCTATGATATGCAAAATATGAAGAGATCCTTGGCCTTGAAGAGTTTACATTCTAATGGTGCTGCTGGTGTGAGCTAATTGCATTTAGTTTATTCATTGTTTGTTCATTAATTATACCATATTTGGAAGGATCTCTTGGTCAACAGTTTGCAAAAGCAGAGGGCTGTGCTAAATTTCAGGGCACTCATGATTGAGTTTACATTGTTTTACTTATGATGTTAATAAACTTCTTTTCCCCAGGAAGCTCGCTCATTAATGTGACTCAAAAAAGAAACCATTCTGCACAAGAGTGTTTTCACCCTCCATCATCTCTGTTGTTTTATGATATGCTGTTAAGTGCCATTGAGTCGGTTTCCACCTCAGAGCAATCCAGTGCAGGATTTCTGGGGCTGTAAATCTTTGCTGGAACAAAAGCCTAATTTCTCCCACACAGCAGGTGGTAGACTCAAACCACCCACCCTTGTGGTCAGTAGCACAGGCTTAAGGATAAGCCATGGTGTGCCATGGATTCGGTTCTGACTCATAGCAGCCCTGAATAGGGTTTCTGAGGCTTTAAGTCTTTATGGGAGCAGAAAGCCTCATCTTTCTCTCATGGAGCAGCTGGTAGTTTCAAACTGCTGACCTTGAGATTCACAGCCAGATTCGTAACCACTGTACTACCAGAGCTCCTTAGCTGCCAATAAATGGCCAAGGAATTTAAGCTCCATAGACTGTACATTTTTTGGTTGTCTTCTGAGTTTTTACATCATTCTCTACACACTAGGACCAGGATTGCATATTAATAAGCCTTTTACACCTAAATAGTGGTCCTAATTTTAGCCTTTTTGTGTGTGTGATTTTTACCTCTTGAGAAGACATTGTAATAAATGTGGAAAGTCTGCCTGAATTTCCTAGCAATCACTTTATTAGTCTATAATTTTGTTGAAATTGCATGAATCCTGTCTATTTCCCATAATTACTCTGTATCAAGGGGTTTACTTTGCATGTATTAAAACAGGGTCTGGTTGAAAGTACAAGCAATAGTACAGACCCATAATTCTAATTTACAGTACTAATATTCTATTAATGCATGACTGAAAATGTCCTGTATTGTATGGTTACTAGTCATTTTATATATGCATTTATTAATGAAGCAATATAAATATAACCCAAATAGTATCAATTTATTGAATAGTTAGTTTTCTAGTTAAAGATTAACATACTTCCACTGCAAATGGGAGCTAGATAAACAGGGGCAACCACAAGACATTTAGTAATGAGGCATGACAGTGCTCTCCCTCTAACCTCTTACCTGGTTCTATTAGTCCCCAAATGTTTGGGAAAAAAGGTACAAACTAAGCATGTTGAATAAATAAGCTGCTACAGTTATAATAATCAGAAAGGTGCAGAGTTTCAGAAAGGTTAGGAAAGGATTACCTGTATGTACTACATAAAATAACTACATAAGGAGTCTTTCTGATGGGCTTTTGTGGCTTAAGTGTAGCCTTTTTAGAACTAGTGTCTTAGAAGTAATTAGAGTCCATAAGCACATATTTGTTTCAGGATTTCTGGGTAACTAGGTATTAGCCAGCAATAAAGTACCCCTGCAGTAAAGGAGACTTCACTTGTGGGAATCACCCAGAAAATACTGACACATTCTTGACTGAGTTTCTTTCAACATGTGGGTTTCTTTTTACAACCAGAGACTGATCCTTGATGGTTTGGTTAGAAGCACAATTTTTTCAACTAAAGATTTGCTTCCAGGTAAAAGGACAATTTTGTTTATTTAAAAAAAAAAGAAAACCTTGCCACTTACTTTCCTCTATAGTGAAGGAATAAAATCTTTGATTCATCATAAAAATAAAAAACTTTGAGAATAATTCTTGATTTTGAAATAACCCTGTAAGAACAAGTGATTATAGCAGTGTAGACGAGGAATCCATTATATCTACAAGAGTCCTAAATGGAAGAGAATTCCAGGTTAGTCTAGATAATTATCACTAGGTACTTTTCAGGTCTCCTGTCATTGAGAAAGCTATTTTTCTAAAATTTAACTTAATTTTCTTTGCTTTGGGGCTTTGTTCCAAATACCTTTGGGAGTGTTTAAGTAGGATGGTAACTTTCCAGTAATTCAGAATTAAGTTAGATTTGTAATTCAAGTGAGATGTCATATATGACTGTCTCCTTGCCACTTGATACAATGTCTAACAGCCAATGAAACTAATAAAAATATAAGGACAAAGTTTCTCTGAACTCTGTTCCTGGTGTTTCACTAAAACAGATGAAAAGAAACCCTGAAGACTGGAAACAAACATTGCAGAGATTTCTCTAGAAACTATACTCCTAAACCTTTAAAGGAGTCCTGGCGTGGCACTGTGGGCTAACGCATCAGACAGCCAAGTCATTTCAACTATAAGGTTGGTGGTTCAAGCTCCTTGGAAACTATACAGGGTTGCTATGGGTCAGAATCGACTTGACGGCATTTAACAACAATAAACCTTTAAAGGCAGAATAGATAAAGTTACTGATAATTTTTAAAATGTTTTTCCTCCCTTGGTGATGATGTTATGACAGGGTTAGCAAAGGGGTTCTGGCAATATATAATCAGTCATGAAAGAAACAACAATCATCTTTTGTAATTAAGACATATTAGAGTGACTTCATATAGTTTACTTTTACATACTGTATTAAGTGTTGGGAATCAATCAGTTTTGTTTACTTGCGATTCTGTATCTTCACTGTACCAATGATACATGTACAAGATAATATGAAATGAACTTCACTGAATATGTTTGAAGTACTAAAAAAGGCAGCTTGCTTTTTAAAATCTATGCATCTTAGAGAATTTTAAATAGGATATTTTATTCTTTGATGTAAAAAGGAACTGTTTCTAACAGTTGGAAACTCTGCACCTGTGTACAAATGTTTGTAAAGCAATAAAGCAGCATGGGCTGGGAATGCACTAAAAGTTCATTGTGTGTTGTAATTTATTTAGAATGACTAAATGCAGTAAATTACAGACCGATTTCTAGATGCCTACCTGTGGGAGTTTCTGGTGTGTTAGCTGAAGAAACAGGCAGTCATTGAAATTTACCCAGCCCTCATTATTTTACCCTTAGGACCAATCTTAGACTTGACTTTTGAACAAATATTTAGTTTTTGGGAAGAAAACAGTGAACCAAGAGCAATAACTATAGACCAAGGAGCAGGGATCCTTTCCCATTTAAGGTGCTTCTATATCTAATATGTAAATGTTAGAAGACTGACTATTGTCAACTAACAGAGAATAAAAAGGAGAAGTGTAATTTAACATTCTTTCACACATTTGTATCTCAGTTCCTTCTAGAATATGTAATTTGTATTTAGAAAAAATAAAATAAAGCTAACCACTTTATAATTTGATGTAGTCAAGTTTAACCCTTTAATTTTTTATTGAAAATTTCAACCAAAATAGTAAATCCAGAGGTTGAGAAAAAGTTACCTACATTCGAACTTGTTTTTAATTTTGATAAAGGAAATATGTTGAGTTAGCGCTATAGGATAAGCACTGGACTGCCAGTTCATTTGAACCGTAGGGTCAGTGGTTCTAACTCAACAGCTGCTCCTTGGAAACCCCATACAGGGTAGCTATGAGTCCGGAAGCGACTCAATGGCACTTAACAGTAACGCATAGTAAAACCCAGGATGATTTCTTACAGTACTTATTTATTAAATCCTACTTTTTAAAGAGTAGAAAGTAAACTTTTCTATAATTCTGAATTACTGTAGACTTCACTAGTATCTATAGGGCCATGTTATTATTAAGTGCCATCAAGTTGGCTTTCAAGGAGCAACTAGTGATTTGAACTACTGACCTTTTGGTTCAAATCAACTTTGTGGTTCAGTGCCCATTCTACAGCCCCACAGCAGGACTCCCTGTAGGACCATGTTACTGTTAAGTGCTACTGAGTTGTTTCCAACTCATAGCAACCCTATATAGGATTTCTAAGGAGCAGCTGCTGGGTTTGAACTGCCAACTTTGCGGTTCAGACCAACTTTGCAGTCCAGCACATTATAACCCACAGCACCACACCAGGGCTCCATATGGAATCATAGGGCACAATATAAAATTTTACAACTCAAAGCATAAAGCAAATCAGCATTTTAAAAAAATACCCTGAATGCTATAAAAAAATGAAAATAAGTCTTTTAGAAAAAAAATCTAGCTACAGCTCAACCAACTTCTTCACTATCACTTCACTCTATCATCTTTGCTACAACCCCTCCAACCCATTATCTAACAATGCTCATTTGAAGCCAGAATGGCTATATTTCATCTCTCATACTTTGGACTTATTAGCAGGATGGAACAGTCTGTGGAGAAGGATATGTCTGGTAAAGGGGAAAGTTGGGGGGGTGGGGGGGAGGAAGGAAGTCCCTCCAGGAGACGGATCGACATAGTGGCAGCAGCAGTGGCCTCAAATGTAGTAATTGATTGTGAGATTGGAGCAGGACCAGTCAGTGTCTTTCTGTTGTACATAGGGGTACTATGAGTCGGTACTAACTCGATATCACCTAACACCAACTCAACCAAAATGCTACATACAGCAAAATAAGAAAACCTTGACATTTCAGTGTCTGTCATTTCTTTCATTACTATACTGTTAACTCAGTCATTTACTACCAAAAGGAGAGATAAATTGTTTATTAACCAGCCAAGTTAATGAATATTACATATTATTTATATATGTATATATCAGATGACGTATTACATTGGGCAAATCTGCTGCACAGGTACTTTTTAAAGAATTGAAGAGCAGAGATGTCAGCTTGAGGACTAAGGTACACCTGACCCAAGCCATGGTATTTTCAATAACCTCATATGGATGCGAAAGCTGGACCGTGAATAAGGAAGATTGTAGAAGAATTGATGCCTTTGAGTTGTGGTGTTGGAGGAGAATACTGAAAGTGCCATGGACTGCCAAAAGAACCAATAGATCTGTTTTGGAAGAAGTGCAACCAAGGTGCTCCTTGGAAGCCAAGATGGCTAAGCTTCGTCTCTCCTACTTTGGACACATTGTCTGGAGAGAACAGTCGCTGGAGAAGGATGTCATGCTGGGTAAGGTGGAGGGTCAGAGAAAAAGAGGAAGACCCCCAACGAGATGGATCAGCCAGGTGGCATCATTGATGGCATCAAGTGTGGCGGCGGTACTGAGGTTGGCTCAGGATCAGACATTGTTTCATTCTGCTGTGTATGGGGTCGCTATGAGTCGGTTCCGACTCGATGGCACCTGACAACAACAACAACTTACATTTCTAAGAAGTGGTTTATTAGCATTCGTCAAACAACTGCTCTATCTAGGAATAACAGCAGTCAACATTAAGTCCAATTCTACTTAGACACCAATCATGTATCTTTAGATCAGAGGACACATGGGAACACTGCATACTAACCCTTAAATCTGCAGTAAAAAAATGTTTTTAGAAATATTATGAAACTGATAAAGAGCTAAAATAAGTTAAAGCAAATAGCTATAAAACCTTAACAGAAGCCTCCTTAGTTCCTCATTTTCTATAAACAGCTTCACAAATGATTTGGAAAATCAGCCTAGAGGCAAACAGAAACCAGTGTTCCCCATTCTTGAACTCAACCATTCTTGAGAAATGACCAATCAGCACGTGTAATAGATCAAATAAATCTGAAGCTGATGCTCAAGGCTTGGTTCTGGATCCATTTTCTGGCTTGGACTGGTCAGGAGTCACTTCCTTCAGAATCTTCATTAGTGAATTTAAGCGAGCATGTGTTAAAATTATCTTCTCTTTCAGCTGGGAAAAAATAATATATCAGGGCATTAAGCTTAATGCTCAATTTACTGATCTCAGAAGCCACTTAATGTATATAACAAACCCAAAGAACACTTAAGATCTTCAAATACAAAATTCACATGAAAGACGGCTAGTAGTAATGACTACTGTGCATTAATGCTTCTTACCACTCTTCTTCCTACCTATGATCACTTGGAAGGAATCTAAAATACATGGATAAAGAATCAAATTATCCATCTTATTCACAATAAAAAATTTATTAATAAAGTTTTTTTTCAGACAGAAGCTTAACTAGCAGCTTCTCCCTTTTCAGTTACAAGAATCTAACTTTTCTTTTAATCCTTCAATTAACAGTAAAAAATGTCTTTCTTAACATTATTGTGCTGCTGTTGTTACAAAGTGCTGTGGAGTCAGTTTCGACTAACAGCGACCCTGTGTAGGATTTCCAAGGAGCGGCTGGTTGGTTTGAGCTGCCAAACTTTAACAGTTAACAATCCAGTGCATATCCTATAGTACCACATTAGAACTCCAAATGTTGTTAAGTGCCATCAAGTCAACTGTGACTCAAAGCGACCCTGTATATGGGTTTTCCAAGAACAGGTGGTAGATTTGAACTCCTGACCTTGTGGTTAGCAGTCCAGTGTTATCCTAAAGATCCGCAGCAAGACAAATATTCCACTGTTTTTAAGTTCTGACTCACAGCTACCCTGTCTAGGGTTTTCAAGGAGTGGCTGGTGGGTTTGAACCTTTGCTCAAACCCTCCAGCTTTGCTGTTTAAACCGACATTGCTGTCAAGTGCTTATTCTATAGCGCCACACCAGGACTCCACGGTGTTACTAGAGAGTTTCAAAGTTAGTTCAGGATGTTGTTAGTTTTAACACAGATGTTTATTGTAACTGGGTAATTTTCAAAGTTATTTTTAACTAAGAACAGTTTTATCTAGAACTAGTTTGTTACTCAGCATACATGTACTTAGACCTATAAAGTTATGTAATATAAGATTATGTATAATTTAGCCTTCTGTTGAAGCCATAGTTAACAGCAATATTTTTATATCTCTAAGTTTTAGGGTATATATTTCTGACTTACATTTGTATAGCACACTAAATTCACTTCTTATCTGTGCTATATCTAAAATTCATTAGGAAATTTTGCTTAAAAAACTTCTAGCCATCATTGGAAGTCCTGGTGTGGTGCTGTAGAATAAGTACTGGACTGCTAACTACAAGGTCAGTAGTTCAAACCCGCCAGTCACTCCTAGGAAACTCAATTGTTAAGTACCATAGAGCTGTTTGCAACCCATAGCAACCCTGCATAGGGTTTCTGAGACTGTAAATCTTTACGGGAGCAGAAAGCCTCATCTTTGTCCTGTGGAACCGTTGGTAGTTTCAAACTACACGACCAGAGCTCCTCAGGAAACTCAATACAGGGGCTTTGTTAGTCGGGAGCAACCTCAATGGCACTTAATAACAATGAAGCCATCATTGACTGCAGTTGAAGACATTGCTGCTGTACTATAAATAGGTTATATAAGGGGTTTGCCTGAATCAGGATATTCCATGGGGGAACACTGACTTCCTGAAAAAACTCTTGGCACTGGTATTTACTGTTTAGCCTAAATTGGATGGGCTTAAGGATTGGGACTGATGGGGAATAGAGGAAAGCAAGTAACAGTTGAAATTTTTTTTGGTTAAAACTCATTTAACCATCCTCATCTGATTATTCAGTAATGCTTGTTAGTAATCTCATACATGAGGCCTGGATATCCACAGACAAATGTAAAAAACCTTCCCTAAAAGCCGAGACTGTAAATTCCAAAAAGGCAAGTCCCCCCCCATCCAAAAAAACCGCTAAAGAGGATAGAGAGAAACACTGTTAACTGATGATATATGGAAGGGATAATAATCAATGTAATGAAACAAGCTATATGAATGGTTGAATGTCAAGCTGATGATGTGCCCTGTAAACTTTCACTCAATCCAAAATAAAAACATTTAATTAAAAAACAAAACAAAACAAAACTCATTTAACCAAAAAGCAAATAAATTCAGATATCCAGAATGATTAAAACTTTCAGGAGATTTAAAATAATTTTAAATGTGCTCTGAAATTTGGGCAGAGCTAGTTTCTTCCAAGGACTGTTGGTATTGCTTTGTATGATCAGCACTGGATTTCAAACCACAAGGTTGGTATTTAAAACCTACCAGTTGTTCCTTGGAAACCCTATACAGGGTTGCTGTTAGTCAGAACTGACTCAGCAGCACTTAACAACAACAAAAAATAAGTGTCTTCCACTAGAGGAAACATGTTTATCTGAGTATGGGTTAATTTGTTGTTAAGTGCTATCAAGTTGGTTCTGACCCATAGCAACCTTGTATAGGGTTTTGAAGGAGCAGCTGGTGAGTTCGAACCGCAGACCTTGTAGTTCAAACTGACCTTGAGGTCGAGTGCTCACCTATATCCTATAGTGCCACACAAGTGAAAACTGCCATGTCAGTTTGCATTCCTTATTATGTCATCTCCAACTACTGAGGAGGTTGGTCACTATTTTAAGACCTTCTTGGTCCTACCAGGTGGTAGCAGTAGTGGTGGTAGCAACCCAGTATAGGGTTTTCTGAAGCTGTAAATCTTTGAAGGGAGCAGAAAGCCTTATCTCTCTCCTACAGAGTGACTGGTAGATTCTAACCACTGACCTTGTAGTTGGCAGTGCAGCTCATAATCCACTACAGTACCTGGGCTCCTTTATACCAGGTGTTGTTAAATCAAGTCAGTTTCAACTCATAGCAAATCTGTAGAGGGCTTCCGAGGCTTTAAACCTTTACAGGAGCAGAAAGCCTCATCTTTCTCCCACAGAGCACTGGCAGGCTCAAACCACAGACCTTGTGGTTCACAGTCCAGTGCTTATATGGAACGACTGTGCTCATCATACCAGGTAGAGTAGAAAATATAAATTAGGAATATTAAGCTCTGATAACCTGAAGTATAAATCATGCATTTAAAAAATATACTAAGCCCAGATTGAGCTAGGAAAACACATTTGAAAATGGACTTTATCACTGTTTGAGGCAGAAGGATAAAGTAATAATTTTCTTTATGTTGTGGCTATTTCTTAGACAGATGAATTTTAACAATGAACTTTACAAATGTATCCACTAAGTGAAGGGAATTAGATTAGTATCTCACGTTCAACTTGCCAACTATTTTAAATTTGAGGTAAGTCAAAAAATATTCATGCATAATCATAGATATTAAATGAAAATTTTTTAAAACTCTAAAGCTACTGTTTATCAACATGTTCTCTCACTCTAGGTCTGAATACTTCTGGAAGATAGTGTTTCCCTCTTTCTAGGTTTTCCCCAAAGGATTCTTTGAGTTTGGGGAGTAAACAGAAGTCTGATAAGGAAAGATCAGGGCTGCAGGATGGTTGGGATAAGGCTTCCCAGTAAACTTCTCTAAAGTCAGCCAGGCCTTGCTATCCTTGCAAGATGAGCAGGTACATAATCATGATGGAAAACAGTTCCTCACTGCAATTTTCCTGGCCTTTTTCTCCACCAATACGGTTTTCCATTTTCTTAAAACTTTTTTATGATTTAAGTGCCTTTGAGTAGGTTCTGAGTCATAGTGAACCTGTATACAGTTTCCTAGCAGCAGTTGGTGGGTTTGAACAGCCAACCTTGGGGTCCAGTGCATCATCCTGCTGTGCCAAACTTCTCACCAATACAGTTTTCCATTTTCTTAAAACTTTCTTTCTGATAAGTCCCTGTGATTGTCCTGTGTGCTTTGAGAAACTCTATCAAGATTACCTCTTCGGAATCCTCCCCAGTCACCATAAACTTCTGAGCTACCTCTCAGGCTAGAATTTAACTGGCCCAGCAGATACTCTTGGAAGCCAGTTTTGACTGGAATTTGCAGTCTGGATTATGCTAGTAAATCCAAAACTCAATCCTGGTTATGATTTGTTCCATAAAAATCATCATTAGCTTCAATTTTGCTTAAAAGACTGATGGAAAGATCAGTTCGAGCTAACTGATCTTCTTCGGATGCTTGGTGTGGCCAAAATGTTCACTCAAAATTAAAAATGCCAAATCACTTGCGATCATGACTTCAGTTGCTATCACAACAATGGTAATTCTAGGGACAGTCTTTTTCCACCAGCTTCAGGACTTCAGCCAGTTTCTTCATTCATGGAGGCTGATGGTCTTTCCTCTCTTGGCTATCTTTGATGTCTTCTCCACCTTCCTGAAAACACGTAATTCATTTAAAAATTGTTGTATTATATAGAGCAACATTCTCATAAATTTATTGCAAAGCTTAATGACATGGGAAATGTCCACTTGATTTTTGTTTAAAATTTAGTATTATCCTGACCTCAAAATCTTTTTTTTCTACAGCACAAAACATGTTTTTACAGGCATCTTAATTTAGGAGCAGAGTTGCTTTCGAGGACAAGCTGGATAAGCACTAGACAGTTGGCAGTTCGGGTTTACCAGCCGCTCTGAAGGAGAAAGATGAGGCTTTCTACTCCCTCAAAGATTACAGCTGCAGAAACCCTATAAAGGTTTATTATGAGTTGGAATCACAGGATTATTGTTAAGTTGGAACCAACTCATAGGCAGGCACTTAACAGCAGCAGTAAACAAGTCTAACCAACAGAATCTAACCAAAAAGGAAGAACATGCTTAGCATTTCTAAAGATGAAATAATTCAAGGCCTGAGTTAAAATATTGGAGAATTCTGTAGGCAAAATGGAGTCCTGGTGTGGCGCTGTGGGTTAATGTGTCAGACTGCAAAGTCATTTGAACTGCAAGGTTGGTGGTTCTAGCTTACCAGCTGCTCCTTGGAAATCCTATACAGGGTCACTATGGGTCGGAATCAACTTGATGGCACTAATCAACAACATAAGCAAAATAATGAATGATTCAAGAAGCATCAAAAGAAGATAGGAGGTAATGGAAGAATGGATAAACAAATTTTGGTACATACAATCAATGGAATATTATGCTACCTTGAAGAATAACAAGGAAGCCGCAAGCCACTGCATAACATGGAGGAACCTTGAAGACATTATTCTGAGTAAAATTAGTCAATCACAAAAGGACAAAAAGCTTCAGAATAGATACCCATACTAAAAGGAGGAAAAAAAAAAAAAATTGCTAACCTACAAAGGGGTAACCAAACAACAGGGTTCTGAGGGAAGGGATGGTAAAGCACAGGGTAGGGGATAGATACATCATAGTTTGGGTGTTGTGGAGGGCAATACACAAGAAGGGAGAGGGGGGTGAAAGAACAAGGTAGATAAGGGACCACTTAGGCAGGTTTGAATGGACTAAATGATGACAGGGGTAAATAGTTATGTATGCTCAACATAGGAACAACAGGGCTCTGTGATACAGGGATCAAGGCAGTCTGAATGGGTAAAAGAGGGGAAATACTGTTAAGATGCTTGACTGTCTTATGAATATTGGTATCCTTTGCCTACTATTATAAAATAGACATTTGAGTGAAATATAAAGGTAGTATCAGGAAACATGATTACAAAAAGCTTGTAAGCCCGTCTTCAGCCTATAACTCATTGGAATACCTAAAAGGTGTTTTAGAACTTGCCCAGTAAACGAGACTTCTTGTGGAGCCTTTGTAGTTTATAAGACCTTAGGTGGAATCCTGAGCCCCATCCAGATGCTTCTGAAGTGGGACATTCCCACTTGAAAGGACGAGAAGACCAGTCTGGAAAAGCTAGAGGAACAGAAAATATGTCTTGAAAGAAAGACCAGCAGGAAAAATACGAAACAAAAATGGCAATCTGATTGGTGACTACAAGAACAAGCAAGTTGTTCGTTGGCGAGCCATCAAGGCAAGCAATCAAGTCCCTTCAGAACAAACCCCCTTTCAAGACTGAAACTCAAAGGTAATACATGAGCAGGTATGTAAGCTTGCTCACGACCATAGTTGGTCTACTGGTGAATGAAAGAAGGGAAAAGGCAGCAATGAAGATATGGGGTGAGTTCAACCATGTTCTATAGACTCCCGTCGACCTGTAGATGAGAAAGAGAAGAGGAAGGGCTGGTTGATCCCAAGTATGATGAGACCTAGGAACTCCTGAGCCACAGAGGGCTAGAGCTGAATGTGAAGTGTCCAGCTGATATGAATTGAGGGGAGATGCAAAAAAACATCCAAACTTGCAGATAGTACCCATTTGACCTAGCTTTGATGGCATGATGATCAGAACTTGACTAGAAGAAGATAAAAAAAAATACTGGTAAAGGAAGCAAATATAAATTGCTACAATTTGATGAACTTGACCTATACTTATGGATGTAGTAGCTCAAAATACCAACCGAGAGGAAAGGAGTTTTCACATCAATCCTATCCTTGCTGTATACAGAGTTGTTAGGGACAAGAAACTTAGACATTGGCTACCTAAAGTGAGGGAGCTATAAAGGCATGAAGTGGCTGGCTTACAAGTTTTCAAGGAGTTTAGTTTTACAGTGTGCGGGGGAAGGTAGAATCCCCACTGAATAATTTTCATCTTGTCTAGATGGGTCTGGTGAAAGCAGATGGAATAGGATTCTTTTGGTTCAACAGTGAGTAATTGTTATAATTAACTGTGACTATCACAACTGTAAAGGTAGAAGTTTTGTTACATAAATGGGGGAGTAGTTAATCTTATATTCCAGAAACAAAGGACCCTAGGACCATCAAGGGAGAAGATCATTTGTGGAATGTGGGACCCTATCCAGAGAAGCAGTGATATCAGAGATGGAGACATATGGTAGGGCATGCAGAGATACAGCAGATGAGGACTCTAGAGAAAGAGAAAGGTTGTGTGTTAGCAGCCAGGAGGCAGGCTTGCAGAATATGCCCTTTGGTTGGTTAAGTGATTATATATTCCTGTGTGTTTTTGTGTATATAAACAAAACAGAGGGAATAGAAGCAAATGCTGTTAAATAATGATGCATGGAGGTGACTGTAATCATTGCAATGAAACAAAATTTGATAGGATGAGTACAAATTTGATGTTCTCCCATGAAAACTATCACTCAATTTGCAATAAAAGCTTTAAAAAAAGAAAGAGAGAGGAAGCCTCTCAATGAAATCGATTGACATCGGAGCCCCGACTATGGGCTCCAACATAACAACTGTGAGAATGAAGCAAGACTGGGCAGTGTCTCATTCTGCTATGCACACTTGGTATGAGTTGGATCCAACTCAATGGTAGTTAACAACAATGAGTTTAAGTGCATTATCGTGAGACCTTATCTACAGTCATCCACTGATCACAAAGATATGCTTAAACATGTGTGGTTTGGAATAAACCTATGTATGTATCAGCTGGAACCCTAGTAACAATTCTGTTCTTTTTTTATTGTGAATTGAGCAAAGGTTTATAGAGCAGATCATCAGCTTTACATTCAACAAATCATATAATCCCCTCAATATAACATCACTTATCTTCCTTCTTCCCTGTTTTCTCCTCCTCTCCCCACCCTTCTGAATTTGTCCTTAGGTCAAATGCTTCCCTCTTTGATTGAATAAGTGACCATTCTATGAGGGGTATCTTATTAGTGCTGGTGCTCCCCTATAGACCTTTTCACTCTCTGGCTGAAAATTGAGCCACAGAGGTGAGTTGTTTCAGATCTGAAGGGTGATCATGGGCCATAATCTCGGGGTTCCATTAGTTTTTGTGTCTACTTTTTAAACTTTTCGTTGAGAATTGAAAGGTTTACAGAGCAGATCATTAGTTTTACACCCAACAAACCACACACTTTTCTTCACTACATGGTTGCAATACCCTCCATGTACCAACAGTTAACATTATTTACCTCTGTTCACTTTAACTCTTGCCTTCCACTGTGTCTTCCACTATCTTTATCTTTCCTCTGCCAACCTCCCTCTTGTATATTCCCTGACCTGTCACTAATGTTAACATGTGTTTACGGTCTAGCCCAAGAAGCTCTGGTAGTGTAGTGGTTACAAGTCAGGTTGCTAATCTCAAGGTCAATGGTTCCACGGGAGAAAGATGAGGCTTTCTGTTCCTGTAAAGATTTATAGCCTCGGAAACTCAGGACATGCTTGGAATAGGGTCACTATGAGTCAGAACTGATTCTAAAGCACACTGCCACCACCACCACTCTCCAGCCCATGAATAATTTTCCCTCTCTTAACCATCATACATTGTATCTTTTATCAAGAAAACCTTTAAAAAACTTTTTATACATTGGTTTCATACAATGTTTGTCCTTTTGTGATTAACTAATTTCACTTAGCATAATGTCCTCCAGGTTCAACCACATTGTGAGGTGTTTCACAGGTTCATCATTATTCCTCAATGTTTTGTAGTATTCTGTGTGTATATACCAAAGTTTGTTTAACCATTCTTTTGTTGATGGCTACTTACGCTGTCTTCATATTTCTGGTATGTCTCTTGTAAACAGCATTACTGAAGAATCCTTGGTGTTTGTAATGAGAAGCCACCATGTGGCCAAGGATGACTATTGAGCAGACAAGTTTTGGGAGCTGTTTCGAAAGTGGCTGAGGACGCTGTAGCAATTTTCGACGTCTCCCTCAGTTTTCATATGATGAATAAGCCTGGTCTTTTTTTGGGGGGAGGGGGATTTTCTATCACCCTATCTAGAAACTTCAAATGTGATTCTTTTCAGAGCAGTTGGTAATAATACCCAGGCCGTATCTAATTCTTCTGGTATCAGGTCATAGAGACTGATGTTCACATATATATTGGACTAACTGTTTCCAAGCATGTTCAATTTTCATCACTCTTCTTTCCTTCAGACAGGAAGAGACCAACAGTTGCACCTTAGATAGCAGCTCATATGTTTTAAGATACTAGTTTCATTAAGATATATGTTAGATCTAGTTAGTAGTGTTGTTCAAGTCTTTGGTTTACTTGCTGATATTCTCCCTAGTTGTTCAAGTCACTTTTATTTTTTTACTTTACACTTACAAAACAAAAAATATATATTGATTTAAATGTCCAAAGGGCACAATCTGCCAACCAGCCTCCTGCCCAGTCACACAGCCTTTTCTCAGCTCATGGACCTAGATCCTGCAACGGCTCTGTCTCTCCATGCCACTGCCTCTGCCACCCTTTCTGCTGTCGTCACTTTTCCAGATCAGTATCTCACGCTCCAATAGTACTCTGCCTTCTTGATGGTCTTGGGATCATCTGTTCCTGAAATGAAATATTAACTACTTCCCCCCACCTTTAATTACACACCTATAATTGTGATGATTGCAGTGAACAATTATTCACAATTGAGTTATAAAATCCTATCACTATCATTCCTCACCCCCTTTCACCAGATTCATCTGGCAAAGAGGGAATATTCAGTGGGGATTCTACCTTACCCCCTCTTTCTGAAAGTAAGCACATTTATGAAAGCTTGTAACCAGCCACTTCATGCTTTTATAGTCCCCCAATTTTTGATAACCAATGCCTAAATTTCGCTGTCAACCCAGTATACTGAAGAAACAAGGTTGTTATTGATAAGAAAACTTCCATTCCAGTTGTCATTCATAGGCAAAAGTCTAGTTCATCAAATTGTAGCAATTTACACTTTTTTTATAGTACCAAACATTTTTATCTTCCTCAGTTTGAGTTCTGGTCAACTAGTCATCCAAGTTAGGTCAAATGGTTACTAGCTACAAATTTGGGAGTTCCTGCACACCTTCTTGCACTTCAGACCAGCTGGCCACTTCACTCTCAGCCCTAGTCCCCAGGTTTTGAACATATGACTTACTCCCACCTGCCCTTTTAGCAGAGCTTCAAATTGCTTCAAACCAGTTCTGTCATGGCCAACAAAGCAAAACAAGAACTGACCTGAATGTTTACAATCTGGGTGATTTGTTGTGGTAACCAAAATGGTCAAAATTATGAGTTGCAGACCTAAATGGGAACCTCAGAAGAGTTAGCCCTTCTTTAGGAACCCAATGCGTGAGACTGGATTATTGGCAAGATCATGTAGAGCACACACAATCAAAGCACCATGGTCAACTGTCATCTTTGAGTAGGATAGTAATGTTTTAGCTCAAAATCCATTCTATGTTTATGTAAATTTGCCTTCACTCTGAAACAACTGAATCAACCCCTACTCACAACTTCATCACAATCATCTTCTTTTCTTGCATATGCAGTTTTTAAATCATTGAAAAGCCTTCATGCCTTTTCTTGAATTAAAGTAAGGTGAAATAAGAACTTTATGCTTCTGTTCTAACTGACTTAGAAATTCTTATAGACAGTAATAGATCTCGTTTGTAACTAGGCACTTCTTGTATGTCTCATGTTTTTGTTGCTATTGTTCCTCAATTTAATAAGCCAAAAGAGACAATTACATACATACGGTTTTATATAATTGCTTTAAAAAATATTTTATTCTATTTTTGATGAAAGTATAACAAACCAAGTTTTCATTCAATAATTTCTACACATACTGTTCATTGATACTGCTTACATTCTTCATATGTCAAATTCTCATTATTTCCATTCTAGTTGTTTGGTTTCCAGTAATCTAGTCTTCTTCCACCTCTAACTTCTCATTTCTGCTGTAGAGCAACTTCTGACCATTGGTCCTAATTTAGATGATTGTTTTAAAACACTGGTACAAACTAGCAAAAGCTGTCTATATTATGAAGTGAGGGGAGATGCACAAGAACACCCAAACTTGCAGGTAATACCCATTTGACCTAGCCTCGATGGCTTGATAATCAGAATTCAACTAGATGAAGATAAAAAAGGAAGTTTTGATATAGGAAACGAGTGTAACTTGCTAAAATTTGATGCACTTGACCTATATTTATGGAGGTAGTAGCTCAATATACCAACAGAGGGAAGAAAGTCTTCACATCAAGTTTCAATGCTATCCCATCTGTATACACAGAAGACAGGGATGGGCAACTTAGACATTGGCTATCTAAAATGAGGGGGCGATAAAGGCACAAAGTGACTAGCTTACAAGGTCTCAAGAGGGAGTTTAGATTAAGAGTGTGTGGGGGAAGATAGAGTCCCCACTGAGTAGAAGGGTCTGGTAAAAAGAGATGGGGATAAAATTCTTATGATTCAATAGTGTGAAATTATTATCATGACTAATTGGGACTGTCACCATTGTAAAGATAGAAGTTTTGGAACAAAAACGGGGAAGTAGTTAATCTTATACTCCATAAACAGAGGACCATAGGACCATCAAGGGAGAAGAGCACAAGTGGAATCCGGGACCTTATCCAGAGACGCAGCGACACCAGAGATGGAGGCAGAAATGGAGACATGGAGAATGGGAGCAGCAGAGGACTCTAGATTCATGGAAAGAGACGGACTGAGAGCAGGTGGCCAGGAGGTAGACTTGCAGAATGTGCCCTTTGTTGGTGTAAATTATTATATATGCCTGAGTGTTTTAAAAAAAAAAGTGCTAAAATGAATACAGAGAAATACTGTTAACTGATGGTACATGGAAGGGATTATAATCATTGGAATGAAACAAAGTATATGATTTGTTGAATGTAAAAACTGTAAACTTTCACTCAATTCACAATAAAAACTTAAAAAACGGAACCACACAACCAATATGAAACTTTACCTCTGCGATCTTTTCTGTTAGGGGTACGTTGTAAATATCCACCTCAGATGCATTTACTATGGCTTTTGTTTTTAAGAGGTAGCTAAACAAAAAAGAAAAAGTAAAAAATGTTAGTACTATATGTGAATTAAGACTATCATTGAAACAAAATTCTCCTCTAAAGCAAATATGTCAATCAAAGCCTGCTTCTATATTATTTCTACTTCAAGACATATGATATATTTTGGTAGAAAAATAAATCCTCAATTAACATGGTACAAAGACAATTCAAATAATTAGTCTATACCTCATCCTACCCTTCCCATCCAGGAATATGAATCAAAATTATCTGAGAATAAAATAAAAAGAAAAACCAGGCTCATATGAATGAATAATCAGGATGAGTTTAAGTATCACACTCCACCTGTATATCCTGTAGAATAGTTAGAAGAAAAATAATCACGTTGTGGCAAATACTTGCCAATCTGTCACCATGCTCACTTCTTCCTGTCACATATTTGATTTCCCAGCTTTCAATGGCCATGTGACATTGATCTGAACAATAAGATTATGGAAAAATTTGTCCTTCCACATTCTCCATATGTTTCCATTTTTGTTGAAGAAGTATCACCTACTGATGTAACACTTAATTACAGCAGCCATCCTGCCTCCAGGATAGTCAAAAGGATGCTGACTTAGAACCCTGGCACTGTTAAGGCACTATAAAACTCCTAGAGCTGACACCCACTCTTACTTGTTAATGTTAGTTGGGTTTTCTGTCACTAGCACCCAAAATGTTTCTCAGGTACAGGAATATAGATTATTATCTTTCTAGATTCATGTTATCTACACTTTTCCAGGTTCTACTTATCAAAAATGAGTGTACCAACATTTGGCTCTACCTCCTCATTTTAAAGATTAAACAATTATTCAGGAATCCCAAAATGCTTTCATATTTGTTTTTTATTTGTTATTAAAGGCTTACTGCCCAAAGCAAAACTCAATTATAGCTTTGCTGGTTCTAAAATAAGACTTCACATTACTAATAGCTGGTGTGGTGCTGTGGGTTAATGCACTGGACTGCAAAGTCGGTTTCAACTGCAAGGTCGGTGGTTCAAGCTTACCAGTTGCTCCTCAGACACCCTATACAGGGATGCTATGGGTCAGAACCTACTAGCACACAGACAGACTCCTGGTGTGGCACTATAGCATAAGCACTGGACTACAAATCACAAGGTCAGCAGTTCAAACCCACCAGGTGCTCGTCAGAAACTCCATATAAGGTTGTTACGAGTTGAAACCAACTTGATGGCTTTTAACAACAACAAATACCACATACTTAAGAGATATTTTGTTTCTCTATCTCTTGTTAAACTTACATTTAAGCAGAAATTATTTAATACTGAAACTAGAAATTGACAGTAGAACATTAATCCATCTCAAGTACATATTTTCCTGCAAAATAATTTCAATAAAGACTAACTGGTATATCTAGTACACACTGAACATCATCATGGTAAAAAATGGGCTTTATTTCTAAGTTTTTACTTAAGTCATCAAAAACTCTGCTAGAAATATCTATATAATAAATGAGAAAAAGGATGCCTTTATATTTTATGAAGAAAAATGAGCATTGGCGTTAAGAAGTGGATTCAAATCCCAGCTCCTCTGCTTCTCTGAATCCCAGTTTTCTTACATTAAATCTAAGTGAAATAAGCATAATGTTTGGTATAAACGAAGTTCTCAATGAATTGTTATTATATTATTCTTTCTAACTCTGGAGACCACACAGTCATCATACTTTTACTTTTTTCTATGTACCTCTGAATTCTTCTTCTTCTACAGAAAAGATTTCTCTGCATCTATATACGTAAGGTCCTGGTATGCCGCTGTGGGGTAATGCACTGGACTGCAAAGTCAGTTTGAACTTCAAGGGTGGCAGTTCAAGCTCACTAGCCACTCCTTAAAAACCCTCTATAGGGTCAGTATGGGTTGGAACTGACTCAATGGCAGTTAAGAACAACAAAAACATGTACATAAGGTAGAATACAGGTACCTGAAATCTACAGCTTTCATTTCCCAACTTCATTATTCATATCATTAGCAAATACCAGTATCTGGATGCTTATTTCAAATTCCTAGAACAGAAAACCTGATTGTGTATGTGTCAGATACTCACTTGTTGATTCCATCACATGAGTGATACAGATTTTCACATTATGGGAGGGAGATATGAGCTAGACACAAATCCAAAAGGAATCTACTACAAAATTATTTTGGCAGAGTTTACCTTCTATGGTGCCTGGCTGCCACTACCAATTGCTTTGAAAAGGATCATGTTAAAAGATCCTGGATAAAGTGAAAGTGTAGAACAAAACTCACAATCATAAAAAAAGATCACACTTACTAGTTAGACAGAGATTGGTGGAAACCCAAGACTATGGCCCTTGGTCACCTTTTAGTCAGGAGCTGAACTCACCGCCTTGGCTCAATTTTCAACCAAACAATAGATAGGTATATAGAGAGCACAACACTAGTGAGACATGCACACAATAGAATGGTCACCCATTCAAAGTCAAAAGGACAGTATTTACTCTCAATGACAAAGTTCAGAAGGGGTAGGGGCAAAAGAGGAATGCAAACAATAAACCAGGAGAGAGTGGGACAAGTGATATTACCTTGAAGGGATTGTGCAATCACTGAGATGAAAGGAAGTATATGATTTGTTGAATGTAAAAATGATGATTTGCTCTGTAACCTTTCACTAATTCACACACAAAAAAGTTTATCTTCTAGAAGTTTCTTTAATGAGAGAATAAATGATTCTACAGAACTAAATTATCATAATATACTTCTGACATTATAATTGGTCCCATAGTCATCTTTGTAAGAGACAATATTTGGTTTCAGCATCTTTTTGGTACAAACACTGCCTTTTCTGAAAGATCATTTAAATTTTATTTCATAAAAATATTTACGTCTACTCACCACACCATTTTGTCACTGGAAAGGCAAAAGTGACCTCTCAAGGCAGCAAAAGTAGCATGTGTGGAATACAGATGGAAACCAATGGCACTCCCACAGGAACTACAGAATAAAAGGTTGTAAATGCTGTGGTGGGGGTGGGAGGGGAGGAAGGGAGAGAAAAAACAAAGAATAAGAAAGGAAATCTGAGAACAAATAAGTACTATGGCCTAAGACAAAGATGAAATACATGTTACAATGGAAAAAATGTCATGTACAAGAAAAGTCAACTCGCATTATAACTACACCTTGATCTTCAGTGCTGTTGAGTTGGTACCAACTCTTAGCGACCCTGTATAGGGTTTCCTGGTGAGTTTGAACTGGCGACCTTGTGGTTCGAAGTCCAGTGCTGATCAGTTAACCTTGTTGATTTTGGTATGAAAGCAATCATGAATGTACCACTGTCATTTCAGTACAGAAGAGTTATTTACAACTGTAAAGTGTTAAATCAGATAAACAATTCAAACATTTAAGCCTATGAATCATCACATAAATTTGTTACCATTATACCAATTTCCAAGTAGTCTTGGTAGCACAGTGGATTAAGAGCTGTTTGGAGTTTCAATCTACCAACCACTCCACAGGAGAAAAAAGAGGCTTTCTGCTTCCATAAAGATTTACAGCCTCAGAACCCTATTGTTGTTGTTAAGTGCATAGCAACATCGTATTGGGCTTCTGAGGAGCTGCTGGTGAGTTTGAACTGTCAACCTTGCAGTTTAAACCAACCTTTTGGTCCTGTGCTTATCCTACAGCACCATACCAGGACTCCTGGAAACCTATAAGGGATCACTATGAGTCAGAACCAACTTGGCGACACACAACCACCACCATCAAGGAAAGATAATTTGATTGGGGGCTCACAAAGCAATTCACTCATATAAATCAAATCAGGGATTGTCTTGTGTGGACCTTTATTAAACTAAAAAATTAAATGCAAAGGAAAGAAGAGAAATTCTACTACCCTAACAAGCCATCTGGAGTCCTGCTGCGGCACTGTCATTTTGAATCACAACATCAGTGGTTCAAGCTTACCAGATGCTCCTTGGAAAAAAGGGTTGCTATGGGTCAGAATGGATTCAACCCAATATAGGGTTGCTATGGGTCAGAATGGATTCTGTAGCACTTAATAACAAAACAACAATCAAGCAACCTAAAACAACAACAATCAAGTCATCTATAAAGGGGTATCAAAAGTTAATGAACCATGGGAATCCAGGGCCCAGAGTCAGTGACAGCCACAGAGGACTAGAGTGGAGAGTGAAACGTCCAGGTGATAAGAAGTGAAGGTATATGCATAGAACACCCACACTTGCAGATAATACCCACTTGACCTGGCTTCAATAGCTGGATGATCAGAATTCAACTAGAAGAAGAAAGAAGAGGAAAAAAAGTAATCTGATACAGTTTGATGAACTTGACCTACACCTATGGATGCAGTAGTCAAAAGAACACAAAAAGCATGAACTCAACAAAGGAAGACACACAGAACAAAGAAAGGAGCAACACCACAAAAAACAAACATAATGGCAGCAATTAATCCATACCTATTGATAATTACACTGAATGTAAATGGATTAAATGCACCTGTTAAGAGGCAAAGAGTAGCAGAATGGATAAGAAAACAAGATCCTTCAATATGCTGTCTGCAAGACACATGTCACACACAGAGACAAAAACAGATTAAAAGTCAAAAGATGGGAAAAAAATACACCAGGCTAATTGCAATAAAAAACTAACAGGAGTGGCAGTACTTGTCTCTGATAAAATAAACTTTAAGGCAAAAATCAGCATAATAGATAAAGATGGACATTATCTCATGATTAAAGAGACAACTGAACAAGATTACATTAACTATAATATCTATGCTCCCAAAGAAAGATCTCCAAAATATATAAAGCAAACTCTAACAGATTTGAAGAAAGAAATAGATGAATCTACAATTAATAGTGGGTGATTTTAATACACTGCTTTCAAAAATGGATAGAACGATCAGAAAGAAACTTGACAAAGACACAGAAGAACTAAACAACACAATCAGCCAACTGGACCTCATAGATGTGTACAGAGCATTCAACCCAACAACTGCACAATACACATTCTTTTTCAGTTCACATGGAACATTCTCCAGAATAAACCATGTCTTATGCTACAAAACAAATCTCCATAAATTTAGAAATATCAAAATACTACAAAGCATCTTCTCAGACCACAATGCTATCAAATTAGAAATCAACAATCCAAAGACCAAGGAAATCAAGTCAAATACATGGAAACTGAGTAACACCTTGCTGAAAAGCACCTGGGTAGTAGAAGAAATTCAATGTGAATTCACAAAATTCCTAGAAAAATGAGAACGAAAACACAATATACCAAAATCTTTGTGACATGGCGAAAGCAGTGCTGAGAGGACAATTTATTGCAATAAACTCACACATCCAAAAAGAAGAAAGAACCAAAATTAACACATTAACATAGCATCTCCAACAATTAAAAACAGACCAACAGGGGGTATCTACAGTCACCAAAAGAAAAGAAATAATAAAGATTAGAGCAGAAATAAATGAGATAGAAAACAGAAAAACTATAGAAAGAATCAATAGGACAAGAAGCTAGTTCTTTGAAAGGATTAACAAAATTGACAGACCACTGGCAAACCTAACAAAAGAGGGAGAAGACACAAATAACACGCACTAGAAACCACATGGGCGATGTCACAACAGAACCAAAGGAAATCAAAACAATAATAACAATAGTAAGCAGAGTTGTACTCCAACAAATTTGAAAACTTAGAAGAAAGAGATGGATATATTTTTAGATAAACATGACCTACCTACACTTACATACAGTGAAGTAGAAAACCTGAAAAGACCCATAACAAAAGAAGAAATTGATCAAGTCATCAAAAGACTCCCAACCAAAAAAAGTCCAGGCCCAGATGGCTTCACTGGTGAGTTCTACCAAACATTCAGGGAAGAGCTGTCACCAATTCTACTCAAATTATTCCATAAGATAGAGGAGGATGGATAACTTTCTAATACATTTTATGAAGCAAGCATAACCCTCATACCCAAACCAGGGAAGAAGGTCACTAAGAAAAAAAAATTATAGCCCAATATCCCTCATGAACATACATGCAAAAATTCTCAACAAAATCTTAGCCAACAGAATGCAGCAACACATCAAAAAGATAATACATCATGATCAAAAGCTACCAGACCTCATTGGAAGATTCAGCAAAGTGGCAGGATATGAGATCAACATACAAAAATCAGTTAAATTCCTCTATACCAAAAACAACAGCGTTGAAAAGGACATTAGGAAAGCAATTCATATCAGGGATGCAAGGATGGTTCAACATTAGAAAAACGATCAACATTATCCACCATATAAATAAGAAAAAAGAAAAGAACCACATGATCATATCAATTGATGCAGAAAAGTTATTTGACAAAATCCAACATCCATTCCTGATAAAAACACTCAACAAAATAGGAATTGACTTGTAATGAAACAAGGTGTATGCTTTGTTGAATGTACAACTGATGATTTGCCCTGTAAACTTTTACTCAATCCACAATAAAAACCTTAAATAAAATTTAAAAAAAGGAATTGAAGGGAAATTCCACAATTAAGAGCATATATATATATATATATACAAAACCAACAGCCTAGATTACTTTCAATGGAGAGAAACTGAAAGCCTTCACACCAGACAAGGATGCCCTTTCTCACCACTCCTATTCAATATTGTGCTGGAAGTCTTAGCAAGAGCTATACGGCAAGACAGGGAAATTAAAGGCATCCAAATTGGCAAAGAGGAAGTAAAACTCTATTTGCAGATGATATGATCCTAAACGTAGAAAACCCCAAAGATTCAGTAAAAAAGCTACCAGACCTCATTGGAAGATTCAGCAAAGTGGCAGGATATAAGATCAACATAAAAAAATCAGTTAGATTCCTCTATACCAAAAACAACAGCGTTGAAAAGGACATTAGGAAAGCAATACCATTTACAATAGCCACCCAAAGGGTGAAATATCTAGGTATAAATGTAACCAGAGAAACAAAGGACTTGTACAAAGAAAACTACAAAACACTACTATAAGAAACCAAAAGAGACTTACAAAAATGGAAGAATGTACCACGCTCCTGGATAGGAAGACTTAACATTGTGAGGTATGCTTTAAATACAAAAGAAACCCTTGATTTCTGAAAGTTTTTTAAAAAGAAAGAAAAAATAATACATTATTAAAATATTGATTACATATTAAACTGATACTTTTGATATACTGAATTAAATAAAATTTATTACAACTAACTTCACCTGTTTCTTTTTACTTTTTTAGCATGAATAAAACATTTGGAGTTCTGGTGTGGTACTGTGGGTTAATGCATCAGACAGCAAAATAGTTTTAACTGCAAGGTTGGTGATTCAAGCTCACCAGCTGCTCCTTGGAAACCCTATACAGGGTCACTATGGGTCAGAACCAATTCGACAGCAGTTAACAACAACAAATAAAACATTTGGAGTCCTGGTGTGGCACTGTGGGTTAATATGCTGGATGGCAAAATGGTTTGAAACACAAGGTTGGCAGTTCAAGATCACCATTCGTCTCCCAGAAACCCTATACAGGGTTTCTATGGGTCAGAACCGACTCGATGGCACTTAACAACAACAGAACATTTAGAGTCCTGGTGTGGTGTTACAGGATAAGCACTGGGGGTTTCTGTAGTCAGTACAGGACTAGAAAGTCTCTTTCTCCCATGGAGCAACTGGTACATTTGAACTACTGACCTTGCACTTAGCAGCCCAGCTTGTAATCCACTACTTTATCAGGTGTATGAGTCGTGAATGACTAGAGGGCACACAACGTCCAAGTACATTAGGTTCCTGGGTGGTGCAAACTGCACAACTACCAAATTGCAGGTTTGGTAGCTGAAATCCACCAAGTGACACCATATTACCAAGGCCTGGCAATTTACTTTCCTAGGATCAGTCACTAAAACTCCTAAGGAGTTTTAGCTCTACTCTGAAAAACAAGACGCTAACTTGAGTTGGTTTGCACTGGACAACAACACACAATAATTGACTTGTGTTTTTCTCCAGTTTCCTAATTCCAAACAAATTAGAAATTTCTGTATAGCTTATTAATTAATTATTGGAATTTTCTCACAAACCTTCTCAAGCTCCCTGACTTTCTTTTCTTAGGTCCTTGCACACACCACTAGGGAGATGTGGCCCTCAGAAAGATCTCAAAAACTACACACAAAAAGAAATTTTTCGTTTCATAGATACATCAAGTTCATACAAGATGTATCTTGTAAAAGAAGCATCCTTCAAATACATTGTATATTGTTATGAAGGTTCCACATGATAAGCACTGGACTACAAACCACAAGGTCCGCGGTTCGACCTGGCCAGCAGCTCCGTGGAAGAGGCTTTGGGATCCTGCGAAGCAGCCTCGGAAACGCTATACAGGGTCCCTATGAGTAGGAAGCGACTCGACGGCACTCAGCAACAACGAATGAAATACATTTTTTCGTCTAGCGCAAGACAGAACTAACTTTTTTCCTTGTCCGCATCGGTTTTAAGTCTCAAGTAGAGACTAGACACCCATCGGGATTTCCCAGTATTTACCTGCTTTTGAGTGAACCTTCAATGCCAACCAATAAGGGCGCTTCTAAATCAACGTTATTCGTGACTCCTAAGAAAACAAACATTGTTCAGAATCCGGACCTCTGCGGACTTTGCAGAGGAAAACCTCTTCCCTTACAAACTCATTGTGGCCAAGACATTAAACAAAAACAAAAAACGCTCCACTAGCAAAGGGCCCTTCCAAATCTTCATCCCGTCTTCCCAAATGGGCGGAAGACCACCAGATGGAGAAAACCTGAACACACCACTTCCGCTTGCCCTAAAAGACTCCCGCACTCACTAGAGAAGACCACAGCTCCGAGGGACCGCGATAGATCCCAGGCCAGGTGCAGCGAGTCGGCGAGCACTGCGTGGCATTGTGCGCAGTGGAACACGGCGCATCTCTCTGGCTGCAGCCACGACGGCAGCAAATAGGCAGCTTGAGGCTCCTCGGCATCCTGACCCGCGGAGCCGAATGATGAGGAACCCTTCACCACTTCCGTATCCCACTCTGTAGATGTCGTGAGAGAATTTTCGCCAGTAGCATTCTGAGCGCCACCAACATAATATTCACCACGCGGCAACTTTGCATAAAACGATCGAAGCCGCCGGGGACAAGCCGCCATTTTGCTGCAGTCGGCGCCTTAGTTTCGAAAGTGCAGGAGGCCCCACCCCAAGCGGAATTCCAGCATTCTCATTGGACATCGCCTACCGTGGGTGGGCACGCCTCACACGCCCCTTCCGCGGCTCAGGGAGGGATAGGAAGAGCATTTGCCGGATAGGGAAAGTTAGCCTTTCTATTGGTTAAGGCTAGAGAACACCGCCTTCAAAACATTTTTAACCAATGGAAATGCAGCGTTCTTAATTTAAACTTTTGCTCAGTCGACGCTTTTAGAGGCGCCAGACTTTTGAACGGCTTTGAGGTAGTCACAGATCCAGCTCTACGTGGTCACCTGGATTGATAGTCGCGATGACCGTCCACTCCCTGGAGGACTTGGATACCTTCAAGTATAGTGACCTGCAGAACTTGGCCAAGAGCCTGGGCCTCCGGGCTAACCTGAGGGTACGGTGTAAATTCTCTCACTGGTGCAGACCGTTGGGCTGGTGGGTGTAATGAGTTCCGGAGCAGATGCGGTGTGAAGGAACCCAGCGCAACCCGCGTTTATGAGGCATAGAATATTTGATTCTCACTGCAAAACTAAAGGGGGGAAAAAACAAACTGTCGTCCAGTCCTCTCGGACTCTTAGGTACCGTACATAATAAAGTAGAATTGCCTTGTAGGGTTTCCAAGGCTTTACTGCTGTCTACTGGCACAGCATCGAGTGGCTGGCGAGTCCCAACCACGATCCTTTAACCACTGCGCCACCCGGGCTCCAGCAAAACGGAAGGGATCCCATCATTTATTTTCAGATTCTTTTGAAGTTGACTTTTCTGCAGCTCATTTAGGCCTTTGCTCCAAACGGATTTGGTTTGGAAACACAGGCACCAAAAGACCAAGGGATGCGGGTTGTTAGGCAGTTGCCTAATTGCCCCTGCTTTTGAAAAACAATGACACTTCTATAAATTGTAAAAGCGCCTATCATCTCCTCATACTTTATCTGGGGACCTGGCAGAAAGAATAACTTTTAGGGGCGCACCTGCCACCGTGGGCAAGTTTTTATAATTGAACTCTGATCTCATGTGATTGTTCATTTATTACTAGATTTACAGCTTCAGAGGCCCTATATATAGGACCACTGAGTCGTACTCCACTTGATGGTAATGGGTTTGTTTTTCTGGTTTACTGTGGTAATAAGGAGCCCAGGTGTCGCAGTGATTAAAGCGCTCTGCTGCCAACAAAAGGTCTGGAGTTCGAACCCACCAGTTCCTTTTGGGGAGAAAAGCTGTGGCAGTATATTTCTGTAAAGATTTACAACCTTGGAAACCCCATGAGACAGTTCTTCTCTGTCCTTCCCTGTCACTATAAACAACTGATGACAATGGATTTGGCTTATTGTGTGGAAGGTGGTGGCGGTGTTTCAAAACCACTATTATCTTTAATTCTGAAATTGCAAAATGGTGGAGGAAAATGTAGGGATTCAATATAGGGTAGGTGTTTCATATATTCTAATTGTTTTCCCACGAAATACTAATGATTTGTACTGCAAGTTGTGGTATCTATGCTGAATGAATGCCTAAAGTAGTCATAACAAATGTTAAATGGTTTAAACAAAATAATCTGTGCCCAGGATCGGTACCTGTTGGGGCTGAGGAGTATAAAGGAGTGCCCTTCGGGACACTTCGAGCTACAATATTTAATGACTGCCTTTTGATTCCTTAGCTTCAGATGGTCATCTTTCTTTTATCCTCAATTACCCTTCAAGTTTACCAGATTTGGCACTTTATTCCCTAGGTCCACCACCCCAGTAATCCAGGAGCTCTTGGTGCTTTGAAAGCAGTTTATTCTCAAGTACACTCTCTGGGTTCTGTCTTGTATTCCGGTTATTTGTGTATGTATGTTATTTTCTCTGCTTAAAGTTAAGTTTCTTAGACAGGGATCTCATCCATCTACCTTGGAACTCTGTATAGCACTAAATACAGTACATTTTATGCAAGAGTTGGTGAATAATTATTCAAAACTATTATTTAGAACTGCTTTTTGGTAGTGTTCAAATACATGTAAAAGAGATTGGTTCAGTTGGTAAAAATGTCTGGAGTGGGAACTTTTCTCTTTGAGTTCAGAATTCTGCTAACTGTAAGATCCCACACCATCTGGCTCTCTGAAGAAATATATTAATCACTTGTTTTCATGGAGATGATTTTCAGGGGACATTACATTATTTCTTGTCACTACAGGCCCCATTGCTTGCCTACCACACAGTATCTGATACATGGGAGCCCCAAACCCATTGCCATCAAGTCAATACTAACTCACAGCGACTCCATAGGCCAGAGTAGAACTGCTCCACAGAGTTTCTAACACTTCGCAGACAGCCTCATTTTTCTCCCATAGAACAAATGGTGGGTTTAAACCACTACCTTGTGGTTGGCAGTCTAGCTTTTAAACCACTTTGCCACTAAGACTTCTCTGGTACATAGTAAAACAAACAAAAAAACATTGCCATCGAATAGATTCTTACTTATAGTGACCATGTATGAGTCCTTCTAAGACTACGTCTTTATGGGAACAGCCTTATCTTTCGCCTATGAAGCAGCAGGTGGGTTTGAATCACAAACCTTGTGGTTAGTAGTGTGATGCTTATCCCACAGCATCACCAGGACTCCTTTGTTAAGATCTGTGGAGTTGGTTCCAACTCACAGCGACCCTGTATAGGGTTTCCAAGGAGTAGCTGGTGGGTTTGAATCATCAACCTTGTGATTAGCAGTTCAGTGTTTATCCTACAGTGCCATTCCAGGAGTTCTGGTACATAGTGTAAGTAAATATTTGTTGTTGTAGTCTAGTCTGTTCCAACTCCTAGTGGTCTGTTCCAAGGAGCCGCTGGTTTGAATTGCCAGCCTTGTGGTCCAGTGCTTTATCCCAACAGTGCCACTCCAGGACTCCCAAATAGTTGCTAGAAGATACTATTTCCCAAACAATTTTGATCATTCAAGGCTTTACTGTAATCAACTAAAAAGAACTTTTGAAATGATTGGGAAAATTAAACTTGTACTAGGTATTATATTGGACTCCTGGTGTGACGCTATAAGATAAGCACTTGACTGCTAACCACAAGGTTGGCAGTTCAAATCTACCAGCCGCTCCTGAGAAACCCTATACAGGGTTACTATGAGTCAAAACTAACTCTACTGCACTTACAAAACGAGGGATTAAGTTAAATTAAAATATTGTAAATTTTGTTGAGTGATAATGGTATTGTGGTTAATGTTTGTTTCCTTTTTTTTAAAAAAAAAAAAGTCTATCTGTTAACACATATTAACTATTTACATACAAAATGTTCTGATACCTAGGATTTGCTGTAAATACTCGAGGAAAACAAAAGGGACTAGCTGAAATAAGAATGGCAGAAAGTAGGTAATTTTTGAAACTGGGGGTTGATACATGAAGGATTGATATATGAGGGATGTCTTTGTTTCCTTAAAAAACAACAACACAGAATGATTAGACAGAATTTATTTTCTCCTAGTTCTGGAGATTAAAGGTCTAGTTCAGAGAGTTAGCAGGACTAGACCTGCTCTTTTCTATAAGCTGTATGAATCGGGCTGCACAAGGTCAGCAGTTTGAAACTACCAGCTGTTCTACTGGAGAAAGATGAGGCTTTCTGCTCCCATAAAGATTACAGCCTCGGAAACCCTGTACAGTGTTGCTATGAGTCAGAACCGACTCCATGGCACATAACCACCACCAGGGGAAGATCCATCCTTGTTTCTTTCAGATTCTGGCATTCTTTGGCATTTCTTAGGTTATAGAGACTTGTACGTGGCATCTGTCTTCTCTGCGTGTGTCTAGTCTCTATGTCTGTTCTGCCTTTTTTACAAGTACAGAGATTAGAACTTCAACGTAACTTTTTGTGGGGAACACATTTCCATTCATAATACTTTACATCTGCTTGAAGTTTTTTTTATAGTGAAAAAGCTTTAAATTATGTGCTGTTGGTACAGCTCCTTAATTGTCTTTTAAATTTTCCTAACAATGAATAAATTGCTCATAGAAATCATTATGATTTTATTATTTAGATTAAAATCTTAACAATAAAAACTGAATAATAAATAAATTCCACAAATAAGTTTTAGAAGGAAAAATATTCACTCTTTCTTTTATTAAGACCCTTAGTGTTAAAAAACAACAACTGAGTTAGTTACTAATATTTAATGTGTGGCCGCTCGTCTCACTCATGCCTTCACTTCCTTTCTTGCCAGCATAAGTAACAAGGATTGGCACTGTTGCCACTCCCTTGCACCACCTCTTGCCATATGCACCTGACAAAACCCCAAGCCTGATTAAATCCAACTGTGTGCTCAGTCAAGGAGCTCTGATGGTGCGGTAGGTAACGTGTTGGGCTGCTAATTGCAAGGTCAGCTTGTTCTAATCCACCAGCCCCTCCACTGGGGAAAGATAAGGCTTTCTGCTCCCATAAAGATTTACAGCCTTGGAAATCCTATACAAGGTTCCTATCAGTCAGAATCTGCTTAAAATGGGAGTGCGGTGGTTGCAGAGGATTGCGAACCACAAGGTCTGTAGTACAAACCCACCAGCAGCTTTGTGGGATAAAGATAAGACTTTTTGCTCCCACAAAAATTTACAGCCTTGGAAACCTTATGTAGGATTGTTATGGGTTGGAACCAACTCAACGGCACTTAACAACATATACCTTAAAATGGAGTCCTAGCGTGGCATTGGAAAAACACCGGACTGCTAACCAAAAGGTTGGTGATTTAAAACTACCAGTCACTCTCTGGGAGAGAGATGTGGCAATTTGCTTTTGTAAAAATGTATAGCATTTAGTGCTATTCTACTCTCCTATAGGATCGTTATGAGTCAGAAAGACTCCTCAGCACTGGACTGCTTTTTGGTTATACCTTACAATGGAAAGGAGCTCTGGTAGCGTAGTGGTTACAAATTGGGCTGCGAACCTTAAGGTCAGCGGTTTGAAACTACCAGTCTCTCCGCGGGAGAAAGATGAGGCTTTCTACTCCCGTAAAGATTTACACCCTCGGAAACCCTGTACAGTGTTGCTATGCGTCGGAACCAACTCGACGGCACTTAACAACAACAACAATCCCTGTACAGTGTTGCTATGCGTCGGAACCAACTCGACGGCACTTAACAACAACAACATAATAATTCCTTAGTAGTCATTAACTCTCCCGCTGTCAGGGACAATTATTTCACAGCTTCTTGCTTCAAATTGACTCTCCTCCCTCATTTGATAATTTTTCCTTATAATTCATGGGAGACTAGATGTTATCAGCTAAGAATTATCCTTCCACCACCAAATTCTCTAGCTGGCCTGTCTACATTCATGTAGTCAGCCTTCTTGCCTGGTACAATAAAAGATTGTTTCTGTTTAAGGGCAGGGAACAGTTGTAATTGCATGTAAGAGGCCTGGCTTCAATTCCAGCCCACCACATGTCTGTCACTAATGGTTTGCACAATGCTATGATGCTAAATGTGGTTCAGACCTACCAGCCACTCTGTGGGCAATCAACTTCTATGGAGATTTACAGCCTTGGAAACCCCACGGGGCTGTTCTGCTCTGTCCTATAAGATCACTATGACTTATAATTGACTTCACAGCAACAGATAATAATATTGAACAGGTTTCAGTGGTGCTTCCAGACTTAAGATGGACTAGGAAGAAAGGCATGGTGATCTACTTCAGAAAAATCAGCCAATGAAAACCCCGAGGTTTTCATTCTCTAGGGATCACAAAGTTCTTGGGGTTGCCATGAGTTGGGGGCAACTCAATAACAGCTATCATCAACATTCTAAAGGCAATCTCTTCTCCTTAGGACTTTACTTGTGTAATTTACTTCTCTCTCTCCTACATCATTTTCAACCACTCTATTGGGTCATTGTCATAAAATTGTCATAATGCTTGCAAGCATGTCTTAGTAATACCCGGCTTAAAAAAAGTAAATGCAAACCTTCTCCTTCTCTTGACTTCATGCCCTTCTCCATCTAATGCCCCATTTTTCAGTTCTTTTCTACCAAAAGTCTTTTGATCAAGGTCATCATGTCTTACATCTTATAAATCGTCATCCCTGCCCATCAGCAGCATTTGACGTGACTGAACACTTCCTTTTGCTCACTATCTTTTCTAGACTTCTTTTCTCCTGCCTCACTAGTAGCTCCTTTCCAGTTTCCATGGCTGGTTCTTCTTCTGTCACATCTCTAAGTCGACAGTGCCCTAGGATTCTCTCCTTCATCTTCTTTTGTTGTCTAATTGTGCTCCCTGGCTGATCACTCCAAGGAACAGTCCTAAATAACACTCTGTGTTGGTTTCTGCTGCTGGCTGATTGTGCACTCATCAGTGGCTATAGCCAAGTCAACTTTGGTGAGAAACCCATGCTGCTGAGTCCTTGTATAGCCTCCATCCCTGCCACCATGGCCACTGTGTTCATGAGCGCATTGGACGATGACTGGAGTGACTGGAGATAGAGGGTGATTCATATCCATAGAACATGTCATGTAAATCCAATTGACAGTTAAAATTTTCCTCTCCTGAAATAAGCCCTTGGTGAACATTCACATGAGACACAAATGTCTTCATTTTGGGGGGCTCATTCAGAGAGTTCTAGTACCATATGTCGTCCTCTCACCACCTTGTCACCAATTTTCCAATCATGATCTTTTCAAGTCTCTGACCATCCAGTCAAACCAATGAGAATCCTGGCCCAATCAAATTGATACAATACCTGAACTACCACACTAGCTGAATTGATATTTGATACCTTGAGGAAGAGCACTCTGGAAAACTGGGCTAGAGGATGTACCTTAGGCTGTAGCCATAGATGTAGTCTCTTGTGTTCCTTGGTGGTTATATGCTGTAGAGTCCGTTCTGACTCATAGCGACCATGTGTAGGGTTTTTGAGGCTGTAAATCTTTACAGGAGCAGAAAGCCTCATCTTTCTCTAGTGGGACAGCTAAACTGCTGACCTTGAGGTTAACAACCTGACTTGTAACCACTACCCAAAGAAAATTTCAGGATCTCACTGGACACATGACTAAGGATACAGGATATGAAAAGAGGAGAGCTGAGCCAGATGGCTGGGCGCATCTTGAAAAGGAAGCTTCTGGCCCTCAACTGTGTTCTTCGGAGGAAGAAGGGGAAAAGAGCCCAATCAGTATGCCTGACCAAGCACAGGAAAATATCACCAAACAAAGTAGTATTTCTCTTTTGGAAAAGAACAAGAAGAAAAGGTTTCTAGGGTGAGAGGAGGGGTTAGAAGTTCCTCTGCCTCTAGGATCCTCTGTAAAGATCTGCCTCCCCTCTTGCATGCCTTGTAATTAGAACCCTGCCATGCTTCACCAGCTGCCCAGGCCAGAGACCGTAGATTCTTTTTATTCTTAAATGATTTATTGTAAATTATGTGATAGT
>NW_006408522.1:34940619-34941826 GCF_000296735.1 Chrysochloris asiatica | reverse complement strand
AGGGTCCCCAGGTCTTGCCACACTGCTGGCCAACCAGGTCTTCACCCGGGTTCACAGAAGTCTATTGAACGTTGTAGGGCTTAGCTCACCGCTTCATTGTTGTTTTTCCCTCACTTCCCCTTATCGGTGTTGAGAGTGGTCACCAATCAGAGTGTGTATTTCCATTGAGTCTTAATCTTGGAAGGGGGTTTTCTCTGAGGGGACCCGACCACTTGCCTTGATGTTTTCTGGGCAAGCATGTTGCTTGTTCTTGTAGTAACAGTCAGTCTGCCTATGTTGTTTTATACTTTTCCTGTAGGTTCTTTCAAGAAGTATCCTCTGTTCTTCTAGCCACTCTAGGTTGGTCTGCTTGTCCTTTCAGGTGGGAGTTTCCCGACTCTAGAGATCTGGATGTGGTCAGAGACAGTAGATTCTTGAGGTCTTCTTATGCCTAACACAGTCACTCTTATTGGTGTTACTTCTTAAGAAGGTTTTCAACTTATCCACTGCTCTCTAGCCAGCTGCCTTAACTCTGCTCTAGTTCAGACATAATCATCAACTTTGGTTTTCCTACAACAGCCTCCTAGCTGTTTCTGTCTTCAATCTTACCCTCCTTTGAATTACATCCTGCACATTTTTCTGGCAAAATTGATCAACCATTGCCCTGCTACAAACTTCATAAACTGCCCATTACCTTTTTTTTTTTTGTACACCAACGTTTATTCCAGCACCGTCCACAAGAAACAAAAGGTAGAAATGCTTATGAAAAGATAATAGAATAAATAAAATTAGGTACATAAACATAATTGAATTTCTCAGCCAGCAGAAAAAATTAAGTTTTTTATACTACCCATTACCTTTTGGTAAAAGTTCATACTCGCCCCCCCCCCCTCAGGTATATATAATAATTTACATCTCCAAAGGGCACATTCTGCAAGTCTGCTCTTGGCCACCAGCTCTTAGTCCTTCTCTTCTTAGTTGATGAATCTAGAGTCCTCAGCCACATTCCCTCTCCATGCCCCCATCTCTGCCTCCCTCTCTGGTGCTGCTGCTTCTCTGGATAAGGTCCCACACTCTGCTTGTGTGCTTCTCTCTTGATGGTCTTAGGGTCCTCTGTTTCTGTACAGTAAGATTAACCACTCCCCTTTTCTTGTTACAAAACTTCTACCTTTACAAGTGTGACAGTCATGATTAGTCATGATAACAGTTATTCACTATTGAATCTTAC
>NW_006408522.1:34857437-34934307 GCF_000296735.1 Chrysochloris asiatica | reverse complement strand
AGATACCAAAAGAAAAGAATGTCCACACCTTTATCTCAGCGGTTCTGCCAGGCGTCTGTGGCCACCCGATCCTTCCCTCATGTGGTCTCACCCAAGATGGCGGCTCTTGGAGCAGCCGAGCGTCCTGGGCTAGAAAGCAATAGATTTCTTGCTTCTGCCACAAATTCCCCCAGCTGTGAGCCTTCCAACCTTCTAAGTATTCCTTTATACATAGTTCAGAGATCTGGGACCAACCCCTGAGCCTGCTTAGTCGGGTATTTTGTGTTATTGTTGGCAGAGCTCTTTGCTACACGTCTATCTGATCCACCATCTTTTTTGTTCTCCTAAAAGTTCATACTTTTAAGGGGCTGACAAGGTCTGACAGCATCAAATTCTTACCCACTTTTCCAAGTTTATCTCTTACTATCCCATTCAACAGATCCATACTTTAACCACACTAAACTCCTTTAGTTGTTCAAACTCCCTTTTTGCTATGTCTCATGTCTTATATCTTTCAGATATCAGCAGCTAGAGACAGCACTTTATCTTAGAACTATCATGTCCAGTTGTACTCTGAAGTCTCTCTAGGTGTCTAAACTTGAGTGACCAAGTCCACCTGTGTTCCCTCACAACACCTGAGCTTCTTGATATTGGCACTTCCCCACTGTATGTGCTCACATTAAAAAGTGCTTCATTGATTTTCAGTCCCCACCCTGCTGTGAAATCCATGATGGCAGGACCTGTTCTAGCTTGGTCAGTGTTGTATTTCCAGAACCTGACCAAAGTATATTTAATGAATACAACAGGAGAAAATGTTCAAAGTACCTTCCTTTTATGATACTTTTGTACTAATGATAGGTCTTTAACTTTTCTGCAGGCTGATAAGTTGTTAAAAGCCTTGAAAGCACACCTTCAACAGGAAGCAAAAAAAGAAAATGAGAAACAGGTGAGTAACTTTTTCATCTCTCTTTCTCTCTATCTCTCTCTCTCTCTCTCTCTCTCTCACTCTCTCTTTCTCCCCCCACCCCCCATTAAATATAGCAAAACAAGCATAGTTAGTTGTTGAGTGATAAACACAATTGGTAATTACCTAAGACATGCTATTTATTTACCAAAGAGATCATTTATAGTAATAGTGCCAGGGTCAGATAATGATGATGATAATACTAATGATATATTTTGAATGGCAAAATTACCTGTGCCAAGTAATCTGTTGACTAAGATGTTGTTCTACAAATGCAAACTATTAGTTGCCAAATTTTATAAGTGATAAGATGGTATGAGTAGGGAAAGAACTGGATTTTGAAGTGAGAAAGACTCAGGTTAGCTAACAGCCCTGTTTGAAAACTCAAACTACTGGATTCTCTGATTTATCTTCTTTAAAATGAAAATGAAGTCTACTCTGTTGACCATCAGTGTTGTGAGAGTCAAATGGAATAAGGATTCTGTATTGGGCCTCTCTTCCCCCAACAAAAAGAATTAATGCTGAATTTCAGCTTAAAGTTTTTTATATCAACTGTGCAATCGTAGTGTGGCACTGCAGGATAATGCACTGGACCACTAGGTTGGTTTGAACCTCAAGATCAGCCTTTCAAAACCACCAGCTGCTCCTTAGAAACCCTATACAGTATTGCGATGAGTTGGATCCAACTTGACACTTAACAGAAAGAACATATCAACTGCATCATTACCCTTCTTTTTTTGTTGTTATAAAGATATATATAACACATTTCCCAATGCAGTGTTTTTCATGTATACAGTCTAGTGACAGCAATCACATTAATCATGTTGTGTATCAATCTAAGCTCACTATCAACAGATTTGCCACAGACACCTGTATCCGACTGAAATTTTTTAAAAAAACTGTGGTAAAATTTCTGCCATTTTAATTAATTTTAAGTCCACAATTTAGTAATGTTAATTACATGTACTATGTTGTGCAACTATCATCACTATCTATTTTCGAAAGCTTTTGCATCACTCCAAACAGAAACACAAGTGCCCCTCCCTTAAGCAATAAGTCTCATCAATTTTAATTGCCATCCTGCTCCTATGAAATTTTTTCAAAAGGGAATGGCCCCTGAAATACTGAATTTGAGACATTTTAAATTTAATCTAGCAATCACTATCCCAAACTGAAATGACTTGACAAAACTACAGTGGAATCATTTGTCCTTGATTGATGAAAGCCCTGACATAAAAACTCTGATTTTTTTCTGGGAGTTGACTAAGGCTATGGAAGCAAGTCAGCACAGCATAACAAGGAGATAGTTCCCAAGTATAAACTTCCTAAAGCATCCCCTCGGCAATCAGTGCACAGCTGTGGATTTCATTTGAGTGGATGAAGATGACAGAAGACCTTCTGTAAGCCTCATTTTCCAACTGTAGATGGAGCCTTAAATGCATGAGTTGGTCTGACTGTGCAGCAGGATGTGTTTTATCTGAAGCAGGCTTTAGACAAGTATGTTATAGGTGTCGGGGACTATCCTCGACATAGTAACTTGGTTCACGAGTGTTTGGTTCATGAGGAGGCGATATCCGGCAGCGATAGGAATAGCGAAAGAATACACAGACAGACAGAAGGAAGGAGACAAAGAGACACCCCAAAGCCAGGGTGGATACATCACTGGTGGGCAGACCTGGGAGTACAGGCATCGTGGCCTCTGCAGGCAGCAACTCACTGCCCTGCAATCTTTACTGCATGCCCTCCAACCCTTAATGCACACCTGGGCCCACCTGGGCCTCTGTTTTCTTTAGGGGAGGAGCTTCACACCAAGCTGGGAGGGACTAAGACAAGATACAGCTAACATCAGTAATTTTCCAGACATTCAGGTAACTATACATAGAGCTTCACTGGTTCGAATCCCAGGCTGCAACTTGGTTTCTCAGGCTCAATTAACATATCTATAGCCCCTGAACTCAGTTGGGGCAAGGTGAAAGGGAAGGACAAAAGGCTTGGGCGGAGTCCTGCTGTTTTGGCTTCCTGAGCCAGGTTTTCAGGAACTTGGCTGAAAAGCTAATACTTGGGACAGATTTAGGGAAGATGGCTTTTTTGTCTGTAGAACAAAGAACTGGGAAGTAGCTAAACTATTTTCAGTTAATCTTTTGGAGAAAGGCTTGACCTTGCAACCTTTACAGTCTGGGCTTTTAGGAAAATATCACATTTATCTGTGAACATTAAGGGCTCATTTGGAATTCATAAATATAACTGAACACTAAGATGAAAAACAATTTGCTATTTACTGCCAAGTGGCCAGAATTTTTTCCTCAGAGCCTGTAACCTGTAACACTCGGGCCTATAGGGCCTCGAACTTCTGACCAGGCTTACTCGGTCTGCAACATATAGGGTACCTCATAGTATATTCAGGAATGAACACAGTGCTCCCTGACCACTCTGAGCCTCTCTGATTGACATAATACTTTGATTACAGTGCATGGGCTGAATTGATTTCCTACCTGAGAACTTACACACTTGAACTATAGAAACTACAAGGGGAGAATTTCGAGACACACAAGGATTTGAAAACTTATACCTACAAACTTTCTTAGTATAGAAATTCTGTGTCAGCAAAATGAAAAAAAAAAAAAACAAGAAAGAAAAAGGCATGGCCTCAGTAGAAAAATGAAGGGATGTCCAATGAAGATAGCTGTGTAACTGATCTTGGAGAGCAACCAGTCAGCACTCAAAAGAGAAAACAGACCTCCAGAAGGGAAAAAAGTCCGGCTGGGCAAAAGGAGGATTTAGGAGACTAGATTCTATCCTCTGAAAAGCAATAAAGGCTGGTAATTTGTTTGTTGATCATAGAGGTATGCTACTTAGATGTCCCTTTAGAAAGCACCTACTGAACAGAGGTAATGGAAGCAAATACTGTTGAATGATGATACATGGAGGAGATTGTAATCACTGCAATGAAACGATAGTATAAAGCCGATGATCTCTCATGTAAACTATCACTCAGTTCACAATTAGGAAAAAGAACCTACTGAGAAGATCATAAGACCAAGGCCAAACTTCCCTGAGCTATTTCAGCTAGTGACTTGACTCAGCATGGGTACTGCAGCTGGGCCATTTCTATCCAATGCTCAACCCTTTAATGAACAACTTTTCATCAAAGACTCCATTTTGATCTGGCCACACTATCTCAGAGTTTGTAATCTGAGGCTCTTCCTACTCAGTCCTTGCTTCCCTCTTTCATCTCACAGGTATCAAACCTGCAAAGTAGTCTAAAGACTCTGGTCATGGCTGGCCAGCAGTATGGCAAGACCTGGGGACTCCGGGGCCCAGAGTCAGTGACATAGCCACAGAGGACAAGAGTAGAGAGTGAAGCATCCAGCTGATAAGAAGTGAGGGTATATGCACAAGAACACCCACACTTGCAGATAATAGCTACTTGACCTGATTTCAATGGCTGGATGGTCAGAACTCAACTAGAAGAAGAAAAAAATGAGTAATCTGATACAACTTGATGAACTTGACCTACACCTATAGATGCAGTAGCTCAAAAGAGCGAACAAATCTTTATAGCAAGGATCATTCCCACCCCGTTGGTACACAATATAGACAGGAATGGGCAACTTGGACATTGGCTATCCAAAATGGGTGGGCTACAAAGGCAAGAAGTGACTTGACTGGCTTACAAACTTTAAAGAGGGAGCCTAGATCCAGAGGGTACAGAGTAGTATCCAATCTGTCTGGGCGGGGCTGATGAAATTCAGGTAGGTCTCTTGTGGTATAATAGTGAAATATTGTTATCAGGACTGACTGTGAGGGTTGGAAATGTAAAGGTAGACATTTTGTAGCAAATGAATTGAGTGGTTGACTTTGCAATACAGGAACGGAGGTCCTTGGGTCCATCAAGGGAGAAGAGCAGAGTACGGGACCCTAGCCAGAGATGGAGTGGCTGGGGACTCTAGACCCAAAGAGGGAGAGGGGCTGTGTGCTGACAACTGAGGGACAGGCTTGCAGGGTATACCCTTTGGTTGTTTGATGATGCATGGAGGGCGTTGTAATCATGGCAATGAAATGATATATGATAGGATGAATGTAAAGCTAATCTTCTCCCATGTAAACTATCACATAATTCACAATAAAAAAACACTTTAAAAAAAAAAAAAAAAAGGTCATCTTCTCTCTGGTCCCTACCCATTTATCTTCACAGGCATTTCCTTCAATTAATCTCTTGCAGCAAGTTTAATCCCATCTTGGAATCTGTTTCTTAGAAGACTTTCACTGAACAATATGGAAAAAGAAAAGGCAATTAGAAACTAGGAAAAAAATGTTCTTACATGTCATTGAGTCGAATCCAACTCACAGTGATCTGTGTAGGGTTTCCGAGGAGCAACTGTGGGTTTGAACCACCAACCTTGTAATTCAAACTGACCTCGTGGTCCAGTGCTTATCCTACAGCTCCACATCATGAAAAATTAGTCTTAGAAAAAAGGAAATTTTATCAAGCTTGTATTATTTGTCCATAGAAAATGTGTATATGCATGTGTGTGTGTGTGTGTGTGTGTATGTATATACATATATATACACACACACACACACATAACAACTAAATGATTTATCGACTTTTAAGGTCAAGCTACATGGCGCTGTGGGTTAATGTGCTGGACTGCAAAGTCAGTTTGAACCACAAGGTTGGCAGTTCAAATTCACCAGCTGCTCCTAGGAAACCCTATTCAGGGTTGCTATGAGTCAGAACTGACTTGACAGCACTTAACAACAACAACAAAGATCACGATATCTTGATTAAAGATACATAATAGACTCGTGGTTGTTGTGTGCCATCGAGTCAGTTCCGACCCATAGTGACCCTATAGAGGGGGGTTCCAAGGCTGTTAATCTTCACTGGAGCAGAAAACCTGCGGAGCGCCTGGTGGACTCAAACTGCTGACCTTGCAGTTTGACCCATTACATCGCCAAGGCTCCTATGTTGTTGTTGTTAAGTGCTGTTGAGTCGGTTCCAACCCATAGTGACCCTGTATAGGGTTTCCAAGGAGCAGCTGATGAGCTTGAACTGCTGACCTTGCAGTTCAAACAGCTTTGCAGTCTGGTGCATTAACCCACAGCACCACACCAGGACTCCAAGGCTCCTCCTATGTTGGTGGTTATGTGCCGTGCAGTCAGTTCCGACTCATAGCGACCCTGTACAGGGTTTCCGAGGCTGTAAATCGTTACAGAAGCAGAAAGCTTCAACCTTCTTCTGTGGAACAGATGGTAGTTTCGAACTGCTGACCTTGAGGTTCGCAGCCCGATTTGTAACCACTACGCTACCAAGGCTCCTATAATAGACTATAATTGTCATCAATTTTGATACTTTAAGACAGGTATGAGAAATAAAAGGAGAACAGGTGAAAGGAAGTATAAGAATGTTGATATTCTCAATTTAAAGAATATATTGCATAGTGCGACAAAATCTAAAGGTGTAAGTAAGTACATTTTAAAGTAACAGTGTGACTTAAGTGATAGAACTCTAGTAAGAATAAGATGGAGATATGAGAATGGTACAAATGAGCTAAATTTTAGAATATTGTTAGTCAGTTCTAACTCATAGGAACCTTGTATTGGTTTTCAAGGAGTGGCTGGTGAGCTTGAGCTGCGAATCTTACTTTTTAAATTGACCTCGCAGTCCAGTGCATTAACCCTCGGTGCCACATCAGGCCATTGAAAATAAGAATGAATCATTAGAAAATCATTAGTGATAGGTAATTGAGCCACCTGCAATTAAGCCTTAGAAATAGGAAGGATGATACAGAGAACCAATTAATTGCTTTTTAATATAATCTCATTAATATTTTTTTTAAACTGTGTACATTACTTGTTTCCAAAAATTGTACTTATTAAAAGAAAACAAAGTACTGAAAACAAAGTCAGCTTTTCCTTTATAGTTTTTAGGTAAGATGACATGCTTTAAAAAAGACCTTTCTCACATTTAAGATAAGATTGTCACCTTTTTTTTCTAGTGTTTTTATAGTTTCACTTTTTTTTTTTTTTTTTTTTAAGGTTTTTATTGTGGATTGAGTGAAAGTTTACAGGGCATATCATCCGTTTTACATTCAACAAAACATATATCTTGTTTCATTACAATGATTATACTCCATTCCGTGTACCATCAGTTAACAGTATTTCTTTCTATCTACTTTAGCTTTTTAAAAAACAAACAAACAAACAAAAAACCACTCAGGCATATATAATAATTTACATTTCCAAAGGGCACATTCTGCAAGTCTGCTCCTGGCCACCAGCTCTTAGTCCCTCTCTTCTTACTTAGTCCATGAATCTATAGAGTCCTCTCCATGCCCCCATCTTCTGTCTCCATCTCTGGCGCTCCTGCTTCTCTGGATAAGGTCCCACATTCTGCTTGTGCTCTTCTTGCTTGATGGTCCTAGGGTCCTCTGTTTCTGGACTGTAAGAATAACCACTCCCCTTTTTGTGTTACAAAACTTCTACCTTTATAATTGTGACAGTCACGATTAGTCATGATAACAGTTATTCACTATTGAGTCTTACAAATCTTATCCCCATCTCTTTTCACCAGATCCATGTAGACAAAATGACAGCTATTCATCTTGTCTTCTGGTTTTTGGGCATATTCAGGGATTATCTGTGGGCTTAATACTTAGATGGGTATATTTTGGTACTTCTTATGCTTTCTGATTGCCTCTAGGTAGATGTGATCAGGAAATGGGCTTCCCTTTTCACTTATCTTAAGAAATTTAAAGATGCCACTGTTAGTTGCTGTGACATAATTTAGGATTTAATTTTAAGCCTATTTCCTTTTTTGTCTGCTTGTCCTGCTCCACAATCCCCGTTCAGGCCTTTTTTCTAGTTGGAAACAGTTCAGGGCCAGCTGTGGCCCTTTGGTTTTAAGTGGAAACTGTTTCTTTAATTTCGAAGAGATCTGTGCGCATTTGTAGTAGAACCCTCCGAGGTTGGGGCTGGGGTGTCCACTAGCTCAGGCACCCCTATAGTCACCAGAATGGAGGTACACAAACAGCAAGGGACCAACGAACAGATACCAAAAGAAAAGAATGTCTGCAGCTCTGTCAGGCATCCATGGCCACTCGATCCTTCCCCTACTTGGCCCCATACAAGATGGCAGCTCCTGGAGCAGCTGAGCGTCCTGAACCAGAAAGCAATGGATTTCTTGCTTCCACCACAAACTCCCCCAGCTGTAAGCATTCCAACCTTCTAAATATTCCTTTATGTGTGGTTCAGAGTTCTGGGACCATTCCCTGAGCCTGCTTGGTCCTTCCTGTATTCTGTGTTGTTGCTGGTGGAGCTCCTCAATGCACTTCCACCCAATCTGCCATCTTGTTTGTTGGCTCTGGTTTCACTTTTAAGTATTGAATTCATCTAGAGTTCATTGTGGTGTCAGAGAATAATCAAATGTCATTTTCATCCACCAAAAATAACAAAGCATAATACTTGTTCCAGCATCATGTGTTAAATATTGAATCCAGCCTTCTCCAATAGTATGAGTTGCAGTCATTACAGTAATTACTTATTAAGCAGGTCAGTTAGGTATATTCTGGACTTACACCACATTGTTGTGATGTTGTAGCTTTTTACATTTAGTTCCATTCTCACATTGCTGTCTTATTTTGACGTTTAGCAAGTTATTTTGTACTTCCAATGCCTGTTTCCCTTTTATGAGTTGGTGAATTTCAATGTTTGCTTCATAGGCTTTGAGATATAAATGAGATAATTGATGTAAATACTTAGCCCAATAAAGGTGTAATATTAGCTCTAATTACTACTAGTTTATAGCTTAGCACTTGGCACAGTGTATATTAAATACATTAATATACTTTTAATAATTTGCTTATGTGATCACACTAAAATAACTTTAAATTCCTATTTTCATAGATCAGGTTATTAAATATGATTGTTTCTTTTCAATATTCTAGAATTCTTGTCCTTGTCTAGGATTTAGTACTAGAGTTTTAAAATTATCCTTTTATATGTGTAGTATATTTTTTATTCAATTTAAATTTTTATTCTTCTTGAGCACTAAAATACTACACAATCAAAAGGACAACATTTACCCAAAGACAAAGTTGAGAAGGGATGGATAGGTGTGTGGAATGGAAATACGAACCCTAGAGAGAAAGCAGGATAATTGTTGTTGCATGGAGGGTCTTGCAGTTACTGAGATGAAACAAAGTATGTGCTTTGTGGAATGTAAAACTGATGATCTTCTCTGTAAACCATCACTCAATTCACAGTTTTAAAAAAAACTATACAGAGGCTGTTGTCGATTACTGTCTCTCTTTACAGACTGAAAGTCAAACTTCTTCCTCTTGTGATGAGAGTGAGATACAAAATAGAGATCAGGAACAATCGGAGAGGAAAACAGTCAGCCACACCAAAACACGGAGAAGGCGCATGACAATTGAAGGAAACCCTAATTCCCAGGTAAACAGAAGTACACAAATGAAAATAGGCCACCACATGAGTCAAACTGGTATGTTCTTAGGAGGTTTTCTTTTTTAATTCTCTTATGATACCAAGTAATAGTAAACAAGATTTGTGTATTAATACAATTGTTCTGAAGGACTACTGTCTCTTTATAAAAGTCTTCATGGCCATCAGTGTAATTCTTCATATAGATCAGTGACTACTTATCTCTGTAGACAGAAGTTTGCAGATGATTTCATGATTCATAAACTTCACTGTAAGAACCTCTGAGGTTGATTCTTTAGAAATAAAAGCAATATACTGTCTTCTTCCCTCCTTCGCTCCCCACTCCCATGAAAAAACAAAAATAAACGTATAGAAAAGAATTCCTAATAATTAGCTAAATGTTTAAAAAATAAGAAAAGTGTCTGTAAAGTTGCTAGTTGCAGTATCAGTAAACTGTGTGTACTGGGTTTGTCAGATACAGTTGGTGTGTGGGGTGAGTCCTGTAGTATGCAGGAGGCCGCACTTCTGACTTAGCTCCTAACCCTAGGTCTGGTGGTGGTAGGCATGGTTCTGGACCTCGTGGTTCTGAGTCCACCAAGGGGTCTGTAGTGTGCAGCTCTCCCTTCTGTCTCCATATTGCAGTGCCCAAGGGAACAGAGCCATATGTCTCCCCGAGATGTGGGGCACTCCATGCACTGTGAGCTCCGCGAAAGCTCAGGTGATGCGTGTCTCTGTTGCTCATCATGGCAACTCCAGGGCCTGACACGTGTGACTCACTCGATAAATATTTGTTGAAAGTTCACTAAGTGTTCACTTACTTGAGGTGCCAAAAATAAAAAGGAAAAAGTTACCAAGGTTAAATGTGATTTTTTTTTTTTTTTTTTAATTTTAACTATGCTAAGTTGCCCCAGGCCTGGTGATCTGGTGATCACTTTGTATTCAGTCTTTCAGTAGAATGGTTATGGAATTAGCCAAGGACTTCCCTCATTTGTTTTGTATAAAATCAACTCTGATTTTATTCTTCTATTGTATCCTTTCATTCAAATGTTGCTTTTACATGGCAAGGTCCTAATTTTTTTCTCTAACTTTATATAGTAGTCACTATAGGCTATCCTGTTGTTTGTTATTTAATGCCATTGTGTGGGGCACCTGGTGGGTTTGAACCACCGATCTTGTGGTTATTAGTCCAGCGTTTACCCTTCATTGCTACACCAAGATTCCCTGTTAAGTGTTTTTGTGTCGATTCTGACTTACAGCAACACTATATAGGGTATCCAAGGAACAGCTGGTAAAGTTTGAACCACTGACCTTTTGGATAACAGTCTAGTGTTTATCCTACAGCACCACACTAGGACTCTCTAGTATCTCCTATTCCCAAATTTCACATTCTCATGACATTTGATGAGGCAGAGAGCAAAATCTAAAAAGTTTCATTTTCCTACTTATATACTTTCAGCCATTTTTCTCTCTGAATTGGTAATTTTGTGTAAATCATTTATTTCCCTTAAATTTTATACAGTGTCATTCAGAGTTGAAGATAAGTGATCCCACTGAATCCCAGAATCGGGAGCAGCAGGTAAACCAGGATTTCAAAGCTGCTGTAGAAGTTCCTTCTCAACCACATGAGAGCCAAGTTGATGAGAATTCTGTTTCCATGGGAAAAAGCAGATTAAATGGTATGTCATATAACTCTAAAAGACCAAGTTCAGCAAATTATACAATGTTAGAATCAAAAACAATAAACTTCAGTTAACTTTGTGCAGAAAACAGACTAATATTGTTAGCTGAAAAGTTTAGGGAAGTTGCTTTCTACTTGGTAAGAGCCAAGCCAACTAATTTTCTCTATCAGCCTATACTGACTGATTCCAGAGGCAATTTTTAAGAGTATAAAGAATTACTGAGGCTAGAAAGTATGAGAACTGCTAATCTAATCCTTAGACAATGGATTTTGTCAATGCCCTTTAAAGCAAAGAAAAATCTTAGATCATTATTTGCATTTCATTGTCTTATCTCTTTAGTCCACTTTAAATACGGAACAAGTTCCTCAGTTTGTCTTTCATCTTTCATGACTTGACATTTTGAAATATATTATTGCTGTCGGGCGCCTTCAGGTCGGTTCCAACCTTTAGTGAACCTGTATAGGGTTTTTGAGGCTATAAATCTTTACAAGAGCAGAACACCTCATCTTTCGCCCTCAGAACAGTTGGTGGATTGGAATTGTTGACCTTGAGGTTAGCAGCCCAAAGCTACCAGCATTCCAATTTGAGCATAGATCAGTTATTTTCTCCTATTGATTGTGTTGTTATTTTGTTGTTGTTATGTTTGTTTCTTCATCAATGAAATATTCAAATTAGATCACAAAAGTATTACTGTGTCCTGGTGCAATAAACCAGGAAACCCAGGTGTTGATTAGTCCCATTACTGGTGACGTTAATTAACTCCATCACTTGGCTGTGGGGCCGTCTGCCAATTCTATCCTCTGATTAGTTACTTTCCATTTGTAATAAATAAGTATCTTGTGAGGAATACTCTGACTTGAAGAGATCTTGCTTCTCAGAAGTGTTCCATCCCTCTTTGGCTTTAGTAAAAATATTGAAGCAAAAATCCCTGTAGTCCCTCAGATCTCTTGGAGCATCTGGTGCCTTGTTTTAGGGGTGCATTGGAGAACCGTACAGTTGACATTTTCTGAAAAAGTGTATTTCAAACTCGAAAAGATGAAGGAATTTAGAAAGTGATTGGGATAAATGGAGGGAAATGCCAAATCTTATGTTCACCAGGATTTCAGCTAGATTTTTTAAAAAGCAAAAGTAAAATACGCTTAAGAGCAAGGAACCAGAGGAAAAAAAGACCAAAAATGCTAATGGTGATTCAGAGGCTGGTGGATTGGTGTGATTTCATCATTTTGGCCTTAACAATGACATGATCCTTTTTTTTTTGAAAAAATTTTTTTCATTTTAATATTAGTGCTATATTTATATAACTTCTCTACAGAAAGCATATTCTTTACACCTGCTTGAAGTATGTGAACTACAATTATAGTGGTACTGTAATGTGCTTTTAGGACCATTTTTACCACCACCTCCATTTAGTCTCACATGAAAATGCCCTGACAGAAATATATCTTAATAAGATAATGTTATTTGAAACTTTTCATTAGTTCTGTGTCTGTGCATTTAGGTAATGAAGATTCAAAGATACCTTCAAAAAGACAGAGGTCTCTTTATACAAATGGTTTTCCAAAAGCTGGAAAAAATAAAAAATCTGGAAGCACTACTCCAAGTAAGTGTTGTACAAAAAGAAACCTAAAGTAATGGGCCTCAAGATTTGGTTTGGGGAATCTTGGCTGTCAGTTTTTAGCTCTGAGGCTACTAATCCTTTCTGAGAATGATTCTACTACCTATTTTATCAGGTTGATATGTGTAGATTAACTGAGGATATTGTTTTCTAACACTAATCATATAGAACTGCAGTTGGGACATAGCAGGGATTCAGTAAATATCTATTGAACGAATGTCTATAAAGTACTTGCCACACTGCTCACCTTGTGCTGAGTTTCTAGAGAATCTACGGGCTAGTGACATAAGATGGACAAGCATTACATGTATGCATGCAGCTGTGTACATGTAATGGTTCTCCATCTTGTGTCACTAGCCCATTGCTTGATGCCAAGATTAGGGGTTGAATGAATGATGTGTAATCTGTAGCTATTAAAATGCTGCTCAGCATATATTAGAAACTCAATGAATGTTTGTATACTAAATAAGAATAGCACAGAGCAAAGGGATGCAAACTACAGTCTTCCTTGGCTTGTTTTGTATAGCCTATTAAGGTATGAATGGGTTTTACTTTTGTAAACAGTTGTGGGGTTTTTTTAGTTTTTATTGTGAATTGAGTGATAGTTTACATGGGAAAACATCAGCTTTATATACATCCTATCATATTTCGTTTCATTGCAGTGATTACCATCCCCTCCATACATCACTATTCAACAGCATTTGGTTCCATTCCCTTTCTGGTTTTTTGAGGGGGGGAATGTACATCAAAGCACTCAGGAATACATAACCAAAGGGTGCACCCTGTAAGCTGCTGCTTACACCCCCCGAGTCATTGACTTTGTCTCCATCTCTGGTGTCACTGCTTCTCTGGATAGGGTTCCACACTCTGCTCTTCTCCCTTGATGGTCCCAGCGTCCTCTGCTCCTGGACTGCAAAGTCAACCACTCCTCTCCTTTTGTTACAAAATGTCTACCTTTACATTTATAAAACTCACAGTCAGTTCTGATAGCAATTATTCACTATTGAACCACAAGCTATGAATGGATTTTACATTTGTAAAGAGTTGTTAAAAAAAAAAAAGAATATGAAACAGAGCCCATATGTGGCTATAAGGCCTGAAAATCTTATCTTGTTCTTTACAGAAAAATTTTGGCAATCCCTGGCATAAATCTTTCTAAGTATTACAAAATAACAAAATTATGATAAACTAGCAAAGACCAGTTTATTTATTGGTGAAGGAGAAGAATAAATCTGCCATTCCTCTTTTTTTACTTTTTATTGTGAATTAAATGAAGGTTTACAGAGCAAATCATCAGTTTTGCGTTCAGCAAGTCATATTCTTCATTTTATCTCAATGATTGCAATCCCCTCCATTTTGTCCTTGGGTAAATGCTTCTCTTTGGGTCTTAAATTATTGACTATTGTATGGTGTGCATGCATCCTTAGTGTTGTTTCCTCCTTACATACCTGTCAGGGGAGCATGGTGGTTCTGTAGAATAAGCACTCGACTGCGAACCACAAAGTCCACAGTTCAAGTGCACTAGCTGCTCCACAGGAGAAAGATGAAGCCTTCTGTTCCCACAAAGATATACAGTTTCGATGATATATGAAAATTGAGCCAAGGGGGCCTGGGGAACTCCAGACTGAAGGTTATCTAAAGACCATAGTCTTAATTTCAACCTGTCTGACCAGTAAACCTGGTCTTTATGATTTTGAGTTTTGATTGCCATTTTTCCCATTCTATTCAGGACCTTCTAGTATGATTCCTTTCAGAGAAGTTGGTTATGGTAACAGGGCACCATCTAGTTCCTCTGGTCTCCGGGTCATAAATACTGACATTCATGTGTTCCATTAGTTCCTTGAAATGAGCAACTTCCAGTTTCATCATTCTTCTTTCCTCCAGACAATGAGAGACCAATAATTGGACCTTAGATGGCCACTTATGAGCTTTTAAGAGCCCAGTCACCGCTCATCAAAGTAGGATATGTAGAACATTGCTTTTGTGAACTATGTTATGTGCCACTCCTTTCTTATCTTTGGATGTAAACCAAGATGTCAGTTCACAGTGAAATGAACAATGGAGAGAGATGGTGGGTGTTTGATCTTCTTTGAGATATATCTAAGTGTTTTGAAATTAAAGTTTTAGTAAAGATGAGGTTGAAGTTGAATGTCAGAGATGCAGAGAAGAAAATAAGTATTAGCAGGGGGTAAAAAAAAGACAAGAAGGTGAGTAAATGGATTCTGACTTGTTATTAATTTGCATATTTTGGGTAATATTCTAGATTTTAAGAAGCTTCATGAGGCTCATTTCAAGGAACTAGAGTCCATCGATCAATATGTTGAGAGAAAAAGGAAACATTTTGAAGAGAACAACAATTCACTTAATGAATTGAAGGTATGTTAGGAGCTATGTTCTTAATGGGACTTAAGGATTCTATTTTAATAATGAATTGCATATACACTATTATTAATGTAATCAACTTGATGTTTTACCTGTGGAATGGATTTGTTTGGGTTTAACATAATCTTGAAATTGCTGTCCTCAACTCTGAGAATTTTTTAAACCGTCTAAATATAACTTAATCCTTAGAATGTAGAAATATTTTCAAAGTAGCGGTAAGTTGTCTGTTTTCCTCATTCAGACCCTTTGCCTACTACTGTTGAGGACAGGTTAATTTATAACTGAAGCCTTCTTAACCCTTGTCTCTCACCTGAAGGAGGAGCGTGTAATTAACACTGGCTAGTTTAAAGGCTTCCTTTGGTAACATCTCATTGAGGGGACTTCAGTCCAAATCCTTCTGAACTCAGCACATCTTCAGTAAGGTAAAGAGAGCAACCAGGAAGTTGTTAGCAGAACAGTGAGTTGATAACATCCTAGAAATTTTATTGTTGTGTCTTATACATTTTATATGGGGTCCAGTTGCTGTAGAGTCAGTTCTGACTCATGACTACCCCATGTCTGTCATAGTAGAGCTATGTTCCATACGGTTTTCTTTTGTAATTTATTTTTGTTGTTGTTGTTGAGAAAATACACAGCAGAACATACATCAATTCAACATTTTCTACATGTACAGTTCCCTACAGTCTTTGAGTAATGCAACCATTCTCACCCTCATTTTGTAGTTGTTCCTTCCCCTTTAACATAAACTCATTGCCCCCTAAGTTTCTTATTGACTTTTTCAAGTTTCTGCTGTCAATTTGATCTCAAAAGAATGCAGTGCTCAAGGCAGACATTCTTTATTAGTTATCCTGATGATTGGTTTTAAGAAGGCTTCAGGGATATTTTTGATTTGAGGCTTAAAAATGATCTCAAGGACAATAGTTTTAGGTGTTCATTCAGCCTCTGTGGTTCTGCATTACCCTCCTTTTGATCAGGATTCTTCTATAGAATCTTGATCAAAATATTCATTAATAGAAGCCAGGTGCCATCCAGTTTTTCTGCTATCTTGGCGTAAGAGGCAGTTATATCACACTTGGTTTTTTTACTCTGTTATACAGCTTTTGTCAATTCAACTTTCTACAGCTATACAACTTATTGACAGCAATTACATTAATCAATTGTATAGTCCTACCCTTATTCAATATATGTTTTCCATCTCTGTAAAGAATAACCTCTCGTCTCCTCACTTTTGCCAGCCCTTGATAACTGCTAATAAACTTTGATCTCTATACATTTGTCTGTTCTGTCTTTTCATTAACTGTGGTCATATAATATTTGTCCTTTTGTGATTGATTGATTTCACTCAGCATAATGTCTTTAAGCTCCATCCATATTGTAACATGCATCAAGTCCTGATTTCTCTTACTGGCTGTGTAGTATCCCATTATCTGTATGTAACATGGTTTCTTTCTCCAGTCATCCATTGTTGATGGGTATTTAAGTTGTTTCCAGTTTTGAAGTATTGTGAATAGTGCTACAAGCAACATTAGTGTACAAATTTCTTTTCGAGGCTCTGCTTTCAAGTCTTTTGGGTATATACCTAAGGAGTGGAATTGCTGAGTCATATGGTAGTTCTATTTTCAGCCTTTTAGGAACTACCACTCTGTTTCCACAACAACTGTACCATTTCACAGTCCCACTAGCAATGGGAAAGGATCCTATTTTCCCACTTTCTCACCAACATTTGTTATTTTCTGCTGTATTTTAAATCTTAGCCATCCTACTGGGAATAAAATGGTACCTTGTTGTAGTTTTGACTTGCATCGCTTTGATGTCTAATGATCTTGAGCATCATTTTCATGTATTCAGTAAATATATGAATGCTCTCTTTGCCCATTTTATGACTGAGTTGTCTTTTTGTTGTTGTCAAAAGTTTTAAATATAAATTGGCTATTAGATTCTTACTGGATATATGTTTTCCAAAGCTATTCTCCCAGTCTGTAGCTTTTTTGGTAAAGTTTTTTTATAAGAAAGCTTTTAATTTTTTATGAGTATCGTTTATTTATTTGTCTTTTTCTGTTTTTATATTAGAAACTATATTGTGGAAAACTAGATGCAACAGGGTTGTTCCCTGCATTTTCTCTCAGGAATTTATGAGTTTAGTTTGTACATTTAGGTCCTTAATCCATTTTGAATTTGTTTTTATGTGTGATATGAAGCATGGGTTTAGTTTCATGTTTTCTGAATGTGAAAACCAAATTTTCTCAACAGCATTTATTTGAAGAGACTCTTTCCCCATCATATGGACTTAGTATACTTGTCAAAAATCAGCTGATCATAAATATGAATTTATTTCTAAACTCTCAGTTCTATTAGTCTATTGTCTGTTTGTCTATTATTATACCACTACCAGGGTGTTTGGATTACTGTAGCTGTATGTTGTTGTTAAGTTCCACTGAGTCAGTTCTGATTCTTAGCTACCCTGTATATGGTTACTGAGGAGCAGATGGTGGTTTTGAACCACTAACATTGTGGTTCGCACTCCAGTGCTTATCCTGTAGCGCCACAACAGGAGTCATATAACATTTTCAATTCAGGAAATGTGAGTGAGAGTCTTCCTATTCTTCTCTTTGAACATAGTTCTGATGTGTCACTGTAGGAGAAAAATTGAACTACTAACTGTGAGGCTGGTGGTTCAACCCACCAGTTGCTCCTTGGAAATCCTGTACAGTGTCGCTATGAGTCAGAACCGACAACAACATGGCCTTTTAGGAGTCCTGCTGTGGTACTGTAGGATAAGCATTGGACTGCTAAGCAAAATGTCAGCGGTTCAAACTCACCAGCCACTCTTTTCCCTGAATTAGTTCTGGTATGTAAATGTAGAATAAGTACTGAACTGATAAGCTCCAAGGTCGGCAATTAAAATCCATTAGCTCTTCCTCATGAGAACTGACTTAATAGCACCTCATAGCAACAACAACAACATGGTCTCTTAGCCATTCCATATGAAATTGAAGATTTATTTTTCAATTTCTGTAAAGAAGACTTTGGAATTTTGATTGGAATTATGTTGAACTTATAGATCACTTTGGGTAGTATTGACTCTTTACAACCATCCCTCCCATATTACGACTTTTCTGTTGGGTTCAATAATTCATTGTAGTAGCCACACAGAACATAAACTCAAATTGTAGAGTTTAGGAGGGAAGTTAACAGGTTACGATTCAGGCTCTGAAATGTTCAGGATATAGTTCTTTGGTAGGATGGCCTCTTCTCAGCCATGCCCACAGGCAGACCTCTCTCTGGCCCTTAACTCCTTGTCCTGGCCTCTGCCCTGCTCTGGTAATATTACAAAGCTCTTTGAATGTTGTCAGTAAGTGCCCACAGGGCACACCATTCCACCATAAGCTTCAGCTCAAAGACACTCAGCTGAAGCTCCCATGGGTGAGCAAACCTAGCTCCCCTAATAAGTGCCTGGAGTTACCCCAATCCACAAGTGAGCGTCCTGCCCCAAAGCTTTTCTTGCTCCATGGGCGAAGCAATTTACTGTTCTACTTCATGCTCTGACTCTTGGTTCTGTTACTGCTTCTCCTCTGTCGCTCTTCTGATGCTCCTGGTGTCACACTCTGTCTTCTGGCTCAGAGAGGCTCAGCACACAGAGATCACAGAGTTCCAAGGATGCACTCCACCCCTGGCTGAGATGGTTCATCTTAAATCCACCAGAAAGTCACAACTAGCCAATCCCCATGTTAGAGTTTCAAGTTTATATTATTATTATATTATAATAATTCTGTTAATGATCACTGACAATTGAATCATATAGTCTTCCCCCACCTTATCTTACACAGACCTATCAGGAAAAGAGGAAATATTCCCAATCTGTGTTGCTCCCATTCAGTGGTTTGATCATGGCTATAAGAGCCCCACCAAGCAATTCACTTCACTGCAGTTGTATTGAACACACTATTTAAAAGTATAAAATTCATTTGAAAGAGACAAAATGAACACTGTTAGTAGGTTCATTGTGTGTTATTATCAACTAGTTTAATTTGTCCTGGTGTGGCACTGTGGGTTAATGCACTGGACTGCAGAGTCAGTTAAACTGCAAGTTTAACGGTTCTAGCTCACCAGCTAGCTGCTCCTTGGAAACACTATACATGGTCGCTGTGGGTCAGAACTGACTTGATGGCATTTAACAACAGTTGAATTTACTTTTTAACTTTTTATTATGAATTGAATAAAAGGTTTGCAGAGTAAATCTATTTTCCATTCAACAATTCACAGACATTTTATTTCTCATCATTGATTGCAGTGCCCTCAACCTCATCTCTTTCTACTCTGGGTTTCCCATTTCCTCCTTTTTTAACCCTTCCTGCCTTCTGAACTTTGTCCTTGGGCAAATGCTGCCCTTTTGATCTTGAGTGGTTGATTGTGCTAAGGTGTACATATCTCTGTCTTAATTATTTAGTGATGCTATAACAGAAATACCAGAAGTGGGTGAGGATTTTTCTTTGTTTTTTCTTTTTTAAGTTTTTATTGTAATTTGAGTGAAAGTTTACAGGGCAAAGCATCAGTTTTGAATTCAACAAATCATACACTTTGTTTCATTACAATGATTATAATCCCCTCCATTTACCATTAGTTACTGGTATTTTTCTCTCTATTGGTTTTAGCTCTTTTTTTGGCTTTGTTTTTTAAAAACTTAGGCATATATAATAATGACATCACCAAAGGGCACATTCTGCAAATCTGCTTCCTGGACTTCAGCTCTCAGTCCCTCTCTTTCCATGAATCTAGAGTCTCAGCTGCTCCCACTCTCCTTGTCCCCATCTCTGCCTCCGTTTCTGGTGTCACTGTTTCTCTGGATAGAGTCCCACATTCTGCTTGTGCTCTTCTCCCTTGATGGTCCTAGGGATGTAAGATTCCTGGAATGTAAGATTGATTGCTCCCCCTTTTTTGTTACTTCTACCTTTACAGGTGTGACTATCTCAATTAGTCATGGTAACAATTACTATTGAATCATAAGTCTTATCTGCATCTCTTTTCACCAGATCTGGCTAGACAAGATGGAAACTATTTAATGGGGACTCTGTGTTGCCCCCCCCCACTCTTAAACTAAACTCCCTCTTGAAAATTTGTAAGCCAATCACTTTGTGCCTTTATTGCCTCCTCATTTTAGGTAGCCATTGTCTAAGTTGCCTGTCCCTATCTACCCTGTATACAGACGGGATACCATTGATACTTTTGATACTTGATGTGAAGACTCTTTCCCTCTAAGTTGGTATTTTGAGCTACTACCTCCAGGTCAAATTCATCAAATTGTAGCATTTTACCCTCATTTCCATTATGTCCCCCCCCCCCAAAAAAAAAATTTATTATTATTATTTTTTAAATTGCCCTGTAGTCGAGTTCTGATTATTAAGCCGTTGAGCTAGGTCAAATGGGTACTATCTGCAAGATTGGGTGTTTTGTGCATCTCCCCTCTCTTCATAGCATCAGGATGCTTCACTCTCAGCTCTAGACCTCTGGCTATGTCGTTGTCCATGGGCTCAGGTGTCCCCAGATCTCACCACACTTTGGATCAACCAGCCCTTCCTCTTCTCTCATCTCCAGGTCAATGGGTGTCTATGGAAGGTGATTGAACTCAGCCCATTTAAAAGTGGGTAGTTTTAGCAAACAGAAGTTTATTCTCCTATACTTTGATAGGCTAGAAATCTGAATCTAGAGTACTGGCTCTGTTAAGAGGTCCTTGTCTCCTTTCGGCATCTGTAGTCCCTGAATGCCTTGGAGATCGCCATGTATCTTGGCATCAGTCTTTCCCTGGATCAATCCTGGTATGTAGCTGTAGGATAAGCACTGAACTGCTAACTGCAAGGTCGGCAATTAAAATCCACCAGCCGCTCCTTAGAAACCCTAACCCTATACACGGTCACCATAAGTTGGAACAGACTCCATAGCACCTAACAATAGGAGCATCACAGTGCATGGTACTATCTGCAAGTATGGGCATTCTTGTATGTCTTTCCTCACTCCATATCAGCTGGGTGCTTCACTCTCAACTCTAGCCCTCTGTGACTGTGTCCTTGTCCATGGGCTCAGGAGTCCCTAGGGCTCAACACACTTTGGACCAACCAGCCCTTCCTTTTCTATCATCTCAGGTCAATGGGAGTCTACGGAAAGTGGTTGAACCCAGCCCATTTCTTCATTGTTGCTTTTCCCTGTCTTCCACTCACCAGTAGATGAACATGGTCACCAGCAAGCTTACATGCCTGCTCATGTATTTCCTTTGAGTTTCAGTCTTGAAGGGGGGTTTGTCCTGAAGGACTTGATTGCTTGCCTTGATGATCTGTGTGCTGTTTTGTTATCAACCCACAACTCTACTGGTCTTCAGTCTTTAGTGACTAATGTATCAAATCTGTTCTTCAGATGATCTCTAAATTTAGGTGGGATATGTTCAAAGTCATATTTTGGCTCTCATAGAATTGTTTTAATTTCCTTCAGCTTCAGCCTGAACTTGTATATGAGCAATTTTGTTCCATAGTTGGCCCCTGGCCTTGTTTTGACTAATGATATGGAGCTTTTCCACTATCTCTTTCCACAGATGTAATCAGTTTGATTTCTGTGTATTCCATTATGTTAGGTATGTATGTCACTTTTTATGTTGTTTATTGTTAAAGTCAGCATTAATAGTATTATCTGACGAAACCATCAGAAAGATTAATGCTGATTGCAAGTAGGATCGTTTACACATTCTAAGTTTCCAAACAAAACTGTAGCATGAATGATGGTCCCGGCACCAAGTGATCCTAATAGAAGACAGTGTAGAAAATAGGAACTTTGGAAGAAGGATGAAGGAAAACACAAAAAGGGTGATTAAAAATAATGGTAGACTTAGTCAACCAAACCAGGCTCTGAACTTATAGTGAAGATATGAATTTGCTGAATATGAGTGTGCTTTTAAAAGTTCATAGAAAAATGGAATTGAAAAAATCATGGAATTTTCCCACAGACTTTTGGAGTAATCCCCCTTGCATTTTGGTATTAAATTTGTCTTATAACTGTTATAATTTCTTCTACTTGTTAAGTGGTCTTAGTTTCTTAAGTGCTACTATAACAGAGCTACCACAAGTGAGTGGCTTTAAAGGGAAACACAGGTCTAAGAGAAGGCTGTCTCCTCTCGGTATCTCTTGGCTTTGTACTGGCAATTGAATAGTACAACCTCTGCTGTCAGTTAATGAAGTTCCATTTCGCCTGTTTGCAATAGACTTTAAACTAATGATAATAAAAGAGTCAATTACTCTTTGTCTATTGACAGCAACTTAAAAAAGATAACTTAAGTGCAACCATTCACAGCAGTTTCAAAGGAGCAATTCCTTCCTGCTTACCTTCTCTCCTGTTGTTTTTTGTTTTGTTTTGTTTAGCTTTTTTGAACAATAATAAAATGTCTTCATTTAGGAACAAGAAGTGGAATTATTTATAGATTTCATATACTAATTATAAGGAGCTCTGGTAGTTTAGTGGTTACGAATCGGGCTGCAAACCGCAAGGTCAGCAGTTCAAAACTACCAGCTGTTCCGTGGGAGAAAGATGAGGCGTTCTGCTCCCGTAAAGATTTACAGCCTCGGAAACCCTGTACAGGGTCGCTATGGGTCGGAACCGACTCAACGGCATTTAACAACAACAACATACTAATTATACAAAGGGATTTCAAAAAGTTCATGGAAAAATGGAACTAAAAGGTAATTTTTCCACGAACTTTTGAAAGCCTCCTTGTATAATAGTTTATATTTAATAGACTGTTTACCATATTCCAAGGCAATCTATTTTCTTTTTCAGGTTTAAAATAGTTTCCCTTCTGGCCTGCGGGGACTGTTCTGCCACATCATTTTTGTAAATAAAAAATGCCTGGGTACCTGGCAGCTAGGAAAGGGTTTCTTGTAACATACTACTCAGCACAAGCAGAACTTACTCTTTACATCAGAATCACCATAGCAATACAGTGGCACTCGCAACTACAGAAGGAAGGGAGGGAGAAACAAGGGGTAAATAGGAGCTCTCTTCTTAACTTTGTCCAGGAAACAATACTGTGTAAGACCCCAAGTTTAAAAATTGTGTTTTCCCCCATCTTCAGAAGCAGCCTGTTCACAGGGGTGTGGTGTTGACTCCAATATCGACTCCAGTTCTGCTCAGAAGGCCCTCTGTGGCTTGCACTCCCGGCAGCCAGCGACGCTCACAATGTCGATCTCAGGGCACCACAAGTCGGAGCATCTTGTATACAAAGCGGTCAGTCAAGTCCTCCACGTTCTCGGCAACAAAAATGAATGTCAGGTAAAGATACTGCTCCAAATGTAGCCAAGGGCAAGATTGCAAAGCTTTAGTGCTCCTAAAGCATTTAGGCAGGCTCTACCAAATAAATATTAATGATGGTAACAAAAGGATCAGAGACACAGATCAGTGAACAATTTTCATTTTTTCTTTTTAAATTTGTGTCTGATTTCTTGTTTTATGTCTTTTTTTTTTTTTTGTAATGTTTTATTGTGAATTATGTGATGGTTTATATGGGAGAACATTAGTTTCACATTCATCCTATCATATATCATTTCATTACCATGGTTACAATCCCCTCCTCCATGCATCATCAACCAACCAAAGGGTATACTCTGCAAGCCTGCCCCGCAGTCATCAGCACACAGTCTGATGTCTAAAGTCCCCAACTGCTACATCTCTCCACGTCATCGTCTTTGCCTTCATCTCTGGTGTCACTGTTTCTCTGGGCAGGGTCCCGCACTCTGCTCTTCTCCCTTGATGGTCCCAGGGACCTCTGCTCCTAGACTGCAAAGTTAATCACTCCTCTCCTTGCTACAAAATGTCTACGTTTACATTTCCAACCCTCAAGGTTCAAACCATCCTTGAGGTCCAGTGCATTATCCTGCAGTGCTATACCAGGACTCTACAAATTGTGTTAACTTTTGTCAAACTACATCCAAATCTGACTACTTCTCACTAGTTCTTTTAATGTAACTACCCTGATCCATGCCACCATCATCTCCCTCTCAAATTTTTGCAGTCACACTAACTTTTATGGGTAAAGCATTATTATTACTTCTGAAGAGCAGCCAGAGTACTTGTTAAAGAGTGATACATAATCTAGTCCTAAATAAAGACAGGAGATAAGATATATGAATTTGGGGTGGTGGTTGTATGCTGTCAAGTCAGTTCAGACTCACAGCAACCCTGTACAGGGTTTCCAAGGAACAGCTGGTGGTTTTGAACCATCAACCTTAAAGTTAGCTGTCCAGTGCTGATTCGGTAGCTCCATACTAGGACGATTCCTTAACTAGTATTAATCACGTCCTAACCAGGAAACTGTAGGCCTGTTGCTGCTGTGCAATCCAGTCAACTTCCACTCAGAGCCACGCTGTATAGGGTTTCTGAGGCTGTAAATCATTATGGGGACAGAAAGCCTCATCTTTCTTCTGTGGAGAAACTGGTAAATTCTAACCTGCTGACCTTGTGGTTACTAGCCCATGTTGTAGCCTACAACGCTATCAGGCTCCTTAAAGCTCTAATTTCTTAATTTTATTGTGTCATAATGACCACGTGCCCTATTGATTTGTTGGCCCCTTCTGCTTTCTTTGCTGTGCTTTTCCTGACATTAGGGTAGCCCTCAACTGTGACTGTCTCCACAGATGAAGATTTTCCGGCTCCTTTCTTCTAATTTCCAAACTTTTTTATTGTGAATCGAGTGAAGGTTTACAGAGCAGATCATCAGTTTTACATTCAACAAATCATACAGTTCATTTCATCTCAATGACTATAATCCCCTCAGTGTAATATTATTTATCCCACTTCCTCTCCGTGTTTATTTCCATTTGTTTCCACACTTTAATTCTCTCCTTTTAAAGGACATTTGAAGCATGTTACAGAGCTTCCTCATCAAGTGTAATCATCTAACAAATAGTTTTAAACTTAAAAATTTCCTTAAAGGTTGGAGTCCTATTTATTGTTAACTTTGAATAGAAGTCAGTGTGAATGGATCCTGTTTCACAACACACTAGTCAAGGGGCTAGTCTTTGTTGCTTCACTGCACTATGCAAGGCAGACTGGCATTTGCAGCACGTCAAACACAGCTAATTTTCTGAACTCTTAGTAGAGTCATTAATAAGAATTTAGCAATATCCATTCAAGGTCACCATCAAATCTTTAGTTGTAAACCCAGAAATTCCTTTCTATTAATCTCTACCATCTGCCTAATATATATATTTACCATAACAGGATTTTCATTGAATATAAGACATTATTGATTCAAGATTCACTGTTATTTTATGAACTACTAAGGGCAACATTGCCAGTTAACTCTGACATGACATGCTACCAACCGCAAACTACATCTCCCCAATTTCAGATATACTAAATTACAGGGAACATGTGTAACAGAGAGTCAGTGAAATAAAAGCATTTATGGCAACTTGCTATCATTAGAGGATGGCCTTGTTCGGCGTTCCATTCTTCTCATCAGCTGACATAGCAGCGTCCCATCCGCTTTGCTTACCAAGGGGAGGAGGAGAAGAAAGGTTGCTGCTTGGAGCATTTACTGAACTGTAACTTGACACAGACAGGCATCTTCAGCCAGCTCTGAACTAACACTGACCAAGTCAGAACAGAAAATACAGTATCATATTTCACTGACACAGAAGTTGATAAATGATTTGTCTTAGCATATGTGTTTTAAGAAGATGTATGTTCTGTAAAAGTGGCTCACTTGTATAACAAATATTTATTGAGACCCTTTCACTGCTTAGCAGTGGTCAGGTGATTTTGTGTATAACCGTGGCACAGATATTCATGTCTTGTACTCTACTGTCCTCTTTAGGTTTTCGGCTGCTACTGAAGATAATGAGCATAAACGCTCACTGACCAAGACTCCAGCCAGAAAGTCTCCACATGTGAATGTATCTGGGAGTACCCCCAAAGGCCTGACTGTGCTTGAGACACAAAAGTTAAAGGCTGCCAAGCCTGATTCTGCTGCTGGTAAAACTCTTCTGGTCCATCTTTAAGCCATGTGTTGTTGTTAAGTGCCATCTAGTCAGTTCCAACCCATAGTAACCCTGTATAGGGTTTCCTAGGAGAAACTGGTGACCCTGAACTGCCAACCTTGAGGTTCAAACCAACTCTGCCGTCTGGTATATTAACCCACAGCACCACACCAGGACTCCTTTAGCTATGTAACTTCTTGAAATGATTAAGAGTATCTATTTCTTTACAACTTCTTCACAAGTACAAAAGCAACATTTTTTTTTTCTCTCTCTCTTTTGCTCTGTAGCATTTTATACTGGTAAGGGATAGGCCAGAGACACAGCAAGAAACTGAAATAAACCTGAGGCATTCAACTTTTCCAAAAGGGGTCCTAGAGTGGTGACCCTTCCTAAAGAGTGCTCAGCCCCGTCTAGGACTCAGGGACTAGATGAAGGATCACAAATACTCACTACAACCTCTGAAAGGGCTGCAGGACTCAGCACAGAGTTTATAAAGTAAATGCTACACTATTTAGGAACAGAGTGTGCAAGCCAGAATGGGGTTGCTCCTACACACACTGTCTGTCATCACGTACAGTGAACATACAGATAATATTGCACTAGCACTGTGAGAGTTTCAAACACCTAAATAACGTCAGGATTCTCCAGAGGAGCCTACTGAATGTGGCAGTTACCTTGAAGGGCTTGCTAGAATCCCTGCACCTGTGGGATAATCCCCTTAGTGGATTTCCTCGTGTCTTAAAGACCTACATTTTACATTTAAGATTTAAGTAGTGTGACTGACAGCTAAACTTCAAGATAGTCCTAGCAGAAGAAATAGGAAATGTATAAGGTTCCTCCTCCAAATGACTTCTGTCATCCTTGTCCTACTCCTTATTGTTGTCTAGTGTCGTTGAGTCAGTTCCAACTCATAGTGACCCTGTATAGGGTTTCGAGGAGCGACTGGTAAGCTTGAACCCCTCCGACCTGACAGTCCAGCACATTAGCTCACAGCACCACACCAGCAAGCAGAAATGCCATGCAATATTCCAAACCAAACTGCAGTATAGGGAAGGTAGAGCTTGGGCAACTAATGGACAGTGCACTTGCCTCAGATATGACCCTGGCATTGCACGGAGGACTGCGAGTCCCTACACCCCTAACAATGAGAAAAAGAGTTCAGGAGTCTAAGATAAAACCATGAGCCAAAGACTAAATGTGGGCCACATCCTGAGCCTTCTCTAAGTGATCCAGGGGTGTGCCCAGTTGTTTTTCCCTCAGTTATTGCATATGAATTTTTTCTAAACCAAACTGGTAAATTTCTTCCTGTGATTTGCTTCATTTGTTCAGCGTAATGTTTTGAGATCTATCTTTGTTGCTAGATAAATTAGAATTCTTTTATTTTCACTCAGTTTTTCAATGGTATGAACATAGGTCACTTTATCCATTTTGCTGCTCATGGAAGTGTAGGTGGTTCCAACTTGTTATTATAAATAGTGCAGCTATGAAGATTCTTGAACATGTTCCCCATGTGTGTGTGATCCCCAGGAGAGCTGCTTTATCAAAGGATATGCATACATTTCACATGCTTCTACTAGCCCTATATGACACCCCTGTTCTTCTCCCTGATGACACTTGATACTGATACAGTGGGATAGCTTCAGTACAGAGCTTTGGTTTGGTTTTGCTTTATTTAATCAGGTATTCCTAGAGCCCGGTTGCCAAGCTGCTTCCTTCCCTATACTGCAGTTTGGTTTGGAATGTTGCATGGCATGTCTGCTTGCTGGTGTGGTGCTGCTGTGAGCTAATGCGCTGGACTGCCTGGTCGGTGGGGTTCAAGCTCACCAGTCGCTCCTCCACAAGTAGAGCTAAGTGGTAATATCAGCAGTCATCTTGGTGCAACTGAGTGGCTTTCCCATTGAAGGAAAAAGATTTGAAAATTTATCAGATGTTTAGTGCTAATTCTAGCAAAAATCTTAGTAGATTATACTATCCTGACATGTTTTTAATTTTCCAGTACAAAAATTGAGAAAAATAATCCAGAAAAATTATCCAATTATTTCTTTCCATGGGATTCTAAATTCCCAGTTGATCCTAGGAAATGGATAACATCCAAAATATTTGGGAAGCTTCTACCAATTTACACAGGGGTTCCATTTACTCACTTTTTGCTCTCTTTACTTTTCTTACACCTTTTTCACCCACATCTGTTTCAGACAGTTCATATAGACTTGAGAAGTGATACTTTGATAAGATCTGTAACTGGTCTTTTGTCCTAATGAAGCCCTTGGGGTTTGTTTTGTTTTTAAGTTATTACCCCCTTCAAACTGACTGCAGAGGCAGTGCAGACTCCTGTGTCCAGTAAGAAACCAGTGTTTGATCTCAAAGCAAGTTTGTCTCGTCCCCTCACCTATGAGCCACACAAAGGTACGCGGGGGTGTTCTGAGGTACACAGCATGCAAAAAAAGTGAAGATTTCACAATTCTGTACTTCAAGATGTGAAAAAATTCTAGCGGTTCAATTCAAGCCATTGGTGACCTAGAATTCCTGTCCCTGCTTCCACACAGACAGACTCCTGCTTGAAAAGTCTGGCTGTTAAGCAACCAAATATCAAGTAATAAATTCTCTTCCATTTTATTAATTAGACTTGATTTCTAATCAACATTACTACAAAAAAAATGAACCCCAGATCAAGAATTTTAAAGTTAGTCTATGCAACTTTTTTTCAGTAAATGAGTGCTTTCCAAGTTAGAAACCACCAGTGTGTCACCCTGGGACATTTATCAGTCAGCTGTCACTCTTGGACATATATGAAAGTAACATTATATCTATCTAAAATATCAGTACCCAATCTGTCTTTCAGTGTTTCTGGAATAACTTCAAAACAAAATTTCCTAAAAGAATCACAGTTAGGCAACAGTGTCTCTTCTTTCCATTTCTATTGTCAATAAAGCATAAATCTGAGTTATTTAGAGGTCTGCTAAACTATAGTTGAAAATGAACTCTCTACTTCCCACCCAGACCCACTAGGTCTTTCCCTTCTGTGACATCTACTTGGTCCAGACAGAAACCTAGGAGTCTTCCTTTCCTCCCCACATTCTCACTTTCTTTCCATCAGCTAAGTCCTCTTAACTCCATCTTGTCACCCTTCTACTGTAACCTTATTTGGTCCAGGTCACAATTCTCGCTTATTTCTAGACTAGCCTCTGTGTTACACTGTAACAATTGAAAACAAATCAGAGAGCCATCACTCCAAAGATTTTTCCACTTCTCTTCCCCAACCTCATTTCATTCATTGCCTTCCTTCTCTTGACTGTGTTCCACCCACAATGGTATTTCACCAAAAATACCCAGTTTATTTCCACCTCTGGGACTTTGAACTTCCTCTTTTACTCTACCTCGAATACTCTTTTTACAGACCTTTATTGAGCATTCACGTAACTCATCACTTCAGAAAGGCCGTCTTCTTCCAGCCTGCCACACTCGCTTTTTACCTCCTTATCAGGTTTTACATTTCTTCATCACACTTAGTACCATCTGACGATATGTTATTCTCTCTCCTGCTGGATATAAGCCCAGCAGGGCAGAGGTTTCTGTCTGCTTGTCTCCCTGCTGTGTCCCATGTTTGTGCTCATCATATTCAATGAATGGCTGTAACCGCCACTTATGTTTCTGCTCATGAGAAACCATCAGTGCTCCTTATTGTTTTCAAGTGCTGTATTTAGTTCTTTTTGTTTTATGGGAATGAAATAAGGAATACTAATTTTAGCGTTTACCTTTCAAATCTTAGGATAATAAAATGGGAAACATATATAAAAGAAATCATTGGTCCTTGGGAACATGTTATAGACTGTATACAAATATTTTTTAAACTTTTTTTTTTTTTAACTTGGAAATTTGGTCCCAGTTCTAAAACCAACAAAATATTACTATTCACTTCAAATACATTTCAGCAAGTTAACAGTAAAGATAAACTCTACCAATAAAATACTCCTTTAATATTAAAACATACTATTCTTTGTAATCTGCGGTTGTAATAACTTACTTTAATGTTCTGTGTAGATGGATGTTTTTGTGAATTTAAAAATTGAACACATGTTTTTGGGGAATCTGAAACTGAAATCAGTAACAGAATGTAGGTAGCAAGCAGGCAGCCACAGAAAGAAAATAAAGTTGGAGCATAAAGAGAAGAATCTTCTTAAATCGTTGTCTCTGTACTAAATTAGGGAAGCTGAAGCCATGGGGGCAATCTAAAGAAAATAATGCCATGAATGAACATGGAAGCAGAGTGAGCTTCTATAAGAAAACGTACAAACAACCTCATCTCCAGACAAGGTGAGTACATGACTGACTGTTTCTCTAATTCTTTTACTTTGGAAAGGCTGTATAAAGGGGCAAAAAAAGTTCATGGAAAATGGAATTTAAAAATAATGGAAAATTTCCATTAACTTTCTGAAGCCCCCTCCTATATAAAAGCAGACCCTCTGAGGGATAGTCTCAGTAATAGTGGTTCTTAACAAGAACTTAGAAATGGAATCACCTGTTGTTGTTGAGCACCATCCAGTCAGTTCTGACTCATACTGACCCTGTATAGGGTTTCTGAGGAGTGGCTGGTGGGTTCAAACTGACAACCTTGTGGTTAGCAGTCCAGTACTTATTCTACAGAGCCCCACATTAGGGCTCTGGAATCACTTATAGGAGTTTCTAAAATTATGAATACCTAAGCCCACTACAACAATGGTCTCTTGATTTAGTAGGTTTAGAGTGGGGTCCATCTCTGCAGAATAGAAAGAAAAAAAAAAGCACTTTAATTTCCTTCCAGAAACCAGTACTAAAGGTAGCATGATACCATCTCACTTCCTGCCCCCGCCCCCACCGGAAAAAAGAACGCAGTTGCCATTGATTCACTTCTGGCTCATGTGATCCCAGGTGTCAGAGTAGAGTTGTAACTCAAGGGTTTCCATCAGGTCTTCAGGCCTTTCTTCCAAAGCACCTCTGGGGAGACCTGAACAGCCAGTCTTTCCACCAGCAGGGACCCCTCCAGGTAGATGTAAATTCTTCATTGTCTGGGTTACCAGGCTGTAAGGCATCACGGTCTTGTTGATTGAGTCGGTTCCATCACACAGCACCCTTAGAGGGTTTCAGAGACTGTAAATCTCTGGGAGCAGAAAGCCTCCTCTTTCTCCCATGGAGTGGCTGATGGGCTAAAAGTGCCAACTTTGTGGCTCACAACCCAGTGCTTAATTCTGCAGAGCCACTGCACTCCCATCAAGGCCTCACATTAGTGCTATGAACTGCTTTGAGCCAGTTTAGTCATGACTGGTGAAAGAGAATCAGAACAGAGTCAATTTTTTAAAATCTGGGTAAAGCAGAACCATAGCTAGAACAAGGAAAATTATAGGTCCAAGCCCTGGGACAGGAGAATCAAAAGAGGCACAGTGAGCCTTTTAGTAAACTTTGTGGGAGGCTGCATTATTGCCAGGACTGTACAGAGTGGCACGTGAAGAGTGTGGCAGGTGGCTGGTATCTTTGAGTTAGGGCATCACCGTTTCCAACTCTTTTGTTCAAGAGGTTTGGGTGCTATGCAACATACGCAGCTGCTCTTCCTCAGAGAGAGATTAATTATGTTTCTAGGAAGGCACTAAACTATAATTTTTCTTATTCCAGTTCACCTATACTTTACAAATTGGGATCTGTTGTGATTAAAATAGTATTATCCTAGACTTTTTTTATTGCCTATACCCTTTTAGAAAACTGAAAAATAGTAGCTTGCCTCAGTAGATCTTGTTCTAGTTCCAAAACTTTCCCTATGATTTCTGAAATTGACCTTTGACTTCTAGTAGAAGAGATTTCTCATTTAAAACAAACAGAAAAATACAAGGGTTGGATTCAACTGCCAAGGTGCCTTTAGGTTACAGTACTGTGCTTCATTTTAAAACACTGAATATGCACAAAATACCAATTGCTAGCCCTTTAACACAACAATCACTGACAGGTGTGGACACCCCCACCCCACATCATCTTCCAGTTCTAGGACCAGTATGATAGAGCATGTTAATGCTCTCAATTTAGTTCAGACTCATAGGGACCCTGTATAGGGTTTACAAGGAGCAGTTGGTGAGCTTGAACCGATGACCTTGCAGTTCAAACGACTTTGCAGTCTGACGCATTAACCCACAGCGCCACACCAGGACTCATGATACAGCATGTTGTTGTTGTCAAGTGCTGTCGAGTCGATTCCAACCCATAGTGACCCTGTATAGGATTTCTAAGGAGCAGCTGATGAGCTTAAACCACCGACCTTGCAGTTCAACTTTGCAGTCTGATGCATTAGCCCACAGTGTCACACCAGGACTCCATGATAGAACATAGTACCCCATAAAGAGAGTTTTACAGGACAGGCTTGAACTGCTGACTTTGTGGTTCACAGTCCAGTGTTTATCCTGGCCAGAACTCCGAGGTTATGTGATGGGCCAGCGGTGCAGTCATCACTGTTCAGAACACACACAGTATCCTCAAACTCAGGCTGTACAGAACCCCTCACCTTTGAGAGGGCACCTCTGAGTTCCCACATCTGAGAAATCCCAGAGTTCAGCAAGAAGCCCTTTGTGAAATAGGTGGTCACCTGAAAGATAACTGAGATCTTGTACTCCCAAAGTTTCCTGGCCTCAGATTTCTCTTGTTTAGCAGCTGAGAATCTTTTCAGAATCCCTCACGTCACTAAACAGTTTACCACAGGTGACTATCAAACCAAACCATAGACTCTATGTAGGGTTTCTAACCTACATAAATCTTTATGGGCGTAGACAGTCTCATCTTTTCCTGTGGAGTGATTGGTGGGTTTGAACTACTGACGTTGCAATTAATTTAGCAACCTAATGCCTAACCCAAGGAGCTCTGGTAGCATAGTGATTACGAATTGGACTGCAAACAACAAGGTCAGCAGTTCAACCGTGTTGCAGTAGCTCAAAAGAGGGAACAAATCTTTACAGCGAGGATCATTCCCACCCTCTCCATACACAGAGTAGACAGGGATGGCCAACTTGGACATTGGCTACCCAAAATGGGGGTGGGGGGATACAAAGAAGTGACTGGCTTACAAGCTTTTTCAAGATGGAGCCTAGATCAAGAGGGTGCGAAGAAAAGTAGAATCTCCACTGAGCAGTATCCAGTCTGTCTGGGCGGGGCTGATGAAAGGAGATAGGGATGGGTCTCTTGTGATACAATAGTGAATAATTGTTATTAGGACTGATTGTGAGGGTTGGAAATGTCAAGGTAGATGTTTTGTAGCAAAAGGAAGGGCGTGATTGACTTTGCAGTCTAGGAGCCTAGGTCCCTCAACAATCAATCAAGGGAGAAGTGCGGAGTGCGGGACCCTACCCAGAGAAGCAGTGAGGCCAGAGGAGGCAGAGATGATGATGTGGCGAGATGGAGCAGCTGGTGACTCTAGACCCAGAGAGGGAGAGGGGCTGTGTGCTGATGACAGGGGGCAGGCTTGAAGGGTATACCCTTTGGTTGGGTGATGATGCATGGAGGGGACTGTAACCATGGCAATGAAATGATATACAAAAGATGAATGTAAAGCTAATGTTCTCCCACGTAAACTATCACATAATTCACAATAAAATATTAAAAAACAAAACAGTATAGTGCTTCCTCTAAAAAATTAGAAAGAGAAATGCCACATGATCCAATAATCCTACTCTTAACGTATATACCCTAGACAAATGGCACATGACAGGAGTGGTTATTTGCAAATCCATGTAAATTGTAAACCCAAGAAGGAAGAGGAGATTACAGTCAAGGTCATTATTAAAAGGTATATGAATTGTTGAATGAAAAGCCAATTTGCTCTATGAAATTTCACTTAGATCACAATAAATTAAAAAATACATATATTGATGCCAAAAAAGTGTACTGGACATCACTCCTAGCCTAACAATAGTTGCCTTAAAGTATATCTGTTCTGATGCTTCACCTGACTAACTTTGTGACCTGTCACTTTTAGGGAAGAGCAGCGGAAGAAACATGAGCAAGGACGAAAGGAGAAGAAAGCAAAGGTTTTGGGAGCCCGGAGAGGCCTCACTATAGCAACAGATTAATGTTTTCTTAATATTCTGTTATTCTAAACCATTTTGTCTTTGCTTCTGTAAATATTTTTATTCTGTCCTCACTTTCATCAAGCCCTCTTTCTTCTCCTGTGTTTATATGTAGTGTCTGTGGCCTCCACCTACTGTATCTCTTTAAAGATTCTGTCACTATAAAGCTGAAGATAACAAGTTAAACATAGGGACGCTTGGATGAAGAGGTGTCACATCTTCAGTGTCTAATATAGAGAATCCAGTAATGAAATGATGGGCCATATGGTTTAGTTATGACATCAATATTTTACCTGTGTGAAAAATGTTTTTGTCTAAGCTTATATAATTACCTTTGTCTAAACTCATATATAAAATCACTTCATGTAACTGCCATGTATCGCTCATTATATTCTTAAGACGCTACCTAATTGTAGTGCACTTATTTTAACAAAAAAGGTACAGGGCCATATGGAAATTTGAAAATGGCTACTTTAAGGATTACTATGTTCTGTAGAGCTAGCATCTTAATCAATTTATAGAAAGGAATAGAGTTGCTTAGCATTATATCCACTTTGTTGCACATTAAGTAGAGCTTTTTGTACTGCTTAAGATTTTCATAAATAAAATTTTTTCTCATTATGTTAGCTTCATTTTTTGTAAACAAGTTTTAGCTGACCAACTAAGATGAACAACAGTTTATATTTACCTTTCATGCCTCTTTTCTTGACCACCACTCCCAATGCAGAAAGAAGGTAAACATATATCCTTCCTTAGAGGGTATATTCCCACAGTACCTTTCAGATTGTATTATGTGTGTATTATGTGATTTGTACTCAGTGATAAATTTAGATTTCCCTATCAAAAGAGATACCATCAATCAAGAAACCGCTAAGTAACTGTCAAATACATTCTGATCAAAAACAGTTCTTGGCATCACCCCTCGACATTAAAATGTGCAATCTTTGAGCAAAGTCACAGGTCAAAGTCTGGTTTCATGCACTGTTTCCTTGATGTGGACCCTCTTAACAACCAGGTTTAATCTTGTCTTAGAGAATACATACCAGGCACTGGGTGGACGGTATTAAAGAATACTTTTTTTTCATCTGTCACTGTGGGTTCTACTATCCTTAGTTTATTAACACAAAACGGCCACATGATCATTATTTAAAAAGTCGTGGGTTAAGGTCTGGAGAATTTTCATATGCAAATTCTTCCTTGTGGGCTGGATCTGTAAAAACTCCAATAAAGTCTATTTCCAAGAAGAATGGGCCATCCACTTTATCAGCAAGAGTGAGTCCTATAGAAGAGATCTAAAGAAAGAATTCATTAAAAGAGAAAAATGTGAAACAAAATTTATAAAATTAAAATAAAAAGACCAGGCTAATTGGAAGAATCTCTTCAGGCCTGGAACTGAATTCACCCCATGGCTCAATTTTTCAGCCAAACAATAGACAAGTCTGTAAGGTGAACAATAACATTAGGGAAGTATGCAACCCTTACAATAATCAACCATGTAGTATCAAAAGGCTAGCACTATCATTTGCTAAAAGAGAAATTTATAAGGCAGGAAGGGTTAGGAAAGAAAAATGAATATAAACAGGAAACCACCAAAGTGATGAGTGATGAATGTTATATTGTGGGGATTACAATTAATAACAAAATAAAGTGTTCAACGGGAAACTCATTTACTCTGTAAACCTTCATCCAATTCACACACACACATACACATACAAAAATTTTACAATAACCCACAAATCATAAAAATACCTAGGATTTAGTGGTGGTGGTGGATATGTGCCGTGGCGTCACAGGTTTCCGAGGCTATAAATCTTTAAGGGAGCAGAAAGCCTCATCTTTCTCTCCTGCGGAACAGCTGGCAGTTTCGAACTGCTGACCTTAAGGTATGCAGCCCGATTGTAACCACTACGTTACCAGAGCTCCTTAGGATTTACAGTACTGTAGGGTAATACACTAGACTACAAGGTAGGCAGTTCCAAGTTCACCAGCCAATCAGGGTCATTATGAGTCAGAACCAAATTGATTGCACTTAACAGCTAAATAAAAAGTTCTGGTGATGCAGTGGTTCAGTGCTCAACTTTTAACACAAAACTGCTGGAAAAGATAAAGGAATCTACTTCCACAAAGACTGTAGCCCTGGAAACCCTACTTAAAACCATCTGTGTAAGACCAAACCATCAACAATTACTCAAAAGCAAAGATAGGGGGGTAGGAAAACTTCACAGAGGTCTGATATAGCAGATTTGCCTAGTGTAATACATCATTTGATTTCTTGATTGCTGCTTCCATGAGTGTTGATCTGAGCAAAATGAAATTTGTGACAACTTCAGTCTTTTAAGTCCTCTTCTCTTTCAGCAAGCAAGGTTATATCTGCATATCACAGGTTGTTAATGGAGTCTTCCTCCAATTCTGATGCCACATTTTTCTTAATATAATCCAGCTTCTTGGAATACTCATTCTCCATAATGTCCATAGCTTGTCATTACCCACACAATCGAAAGCCAATAAGGCACAGGTAAACATCTTTCTGGTATTCTCTGCTTTCAGCCAAGATCCATCTGGCATCAGCAATTATATCCCTTGTTCTGTCCTTTTCTGAATTCAGCTAGACTCTCTAGAAGCCCTCTGTCAATGTATGGTTGCAGCCATTTAAAAATGATTTTTAGCAAAATTTTACTTGCATGTGATATTAATGATATTGTCCAATGATTTCCACATTTTGTTAGGTCATCTCTCTTTGGAATGGGCACAAATAATTGATCTTTTACAATTGGTTGGCTAGGTAGTTATCTTCCAAATGTCTTCGCATCGAATACTGAGCAGCACCTTCAGTGCTGCATCAGTTTGTTGAAAGATTACAATTTATATTCTATCAATCCCATTTGTATACATATATGTTCTTGTTGTTAAGTGCCATTGAGTCAGTTCCACCTCACAGTGACCCTGTATAGATAGGGTTTCCAAGGCTGTAAATCATGATGGAACAGAAATCTTCATCTTTCTCCCATGAAGTAGCTGGTAGGCTCAAACTGCTGACCCTGTAGTTAGCAGGCCAGTACTTAGCCTACAGTGCCACACCAGAACTCAATGACTGCAATCCCCTCAATGTGTTTTTTTGTTTCCATTCCTCCTCTCCCAACCTTTCTGAACTTGGTCCTGGGTAAAAACTGCCCTTTTGATCTTGAATGATTGACCATTCTATGGTGTGCATACATCACTAGTGTTGTTGTTTCCTCTCCCTGCCTCGTACTTAGTATTTATTTCTTGGCTGAAAACTGTGCCCTGTGGCATTGTATGAGAAGCACTGGACTAACTGCAAGGTTGGCAGCTCAAACCCACCAGTGTCTCCATGAGAGTAAGGTAAGACTTTCTATTCTCATAAACACTTTATGGCCTCAGAAACCCCTATAAAGGGTCCCTTTGATTTGGGGTTAACTCGAGGGCAGTGGGTTTGGTTTTTGTTTACATACCTATGTATTGCTTGGCTGAACATTAAGCTATGGGATGAGTTCAGTTGCCAACCTGAAGGGTGGCCAAAAGTCATAGTATCAGGTTCCACCAGTCTGTAGCTGATCAGTAAGCCCAGTCTTTTTTAGGATTATGAGTTTTGTTCCACATATATTGTTGTTAGGTGCCATCCAGTTGGTACTGACTCATAGTGACCTTATGCACAGCAGAAGAAAACACTGCCCGATCCTGGGCCAACCTCTCTGTATTGTTGCCATGCTTGAACCCATTGATACTACTTGGCCAATCCATCTCGCTGGGAGTCTTCCTCTTTTTCCCAGACCTTCCACCTTACCAAACATGATACCCTTCTCCAGCAACTAGTCTCTCCTGACAATATATCCGAAGTATGAGTGACGAAGTTTGGCCATCTTGGCCTCCAAGGAGCACTCTGGCTGCACATCTTCCAAAACAAATCTATTGGTTCTTTTGGCAGCCCATGGCATTTTCAATATTCTCCTCCAACAGCATAACTCAAAGGCATCAATTCTTCCACGGTCTTCCTTATTCACTGTCCTGCTTTCATATGCATATGAGGTTATTGAAAATACCATGGCTTGGGTCAGGCACACCTTAGTCCTCATGCTCACATCTTTGCTCTTCAACACTTTCAAAAAGTCTTGTGCAGCAGATTTGCCTAAGGCAATACGTTGTTTGATTTCTTGACTGCTGCTTCCTTGAGTGTTGATAGTTGATCCAAGAAGAATGAAGTCCTTGACAACTTCAATCTTTTCTCTGTTGATAAGAATGTTGTTTCTTGGTCCAGTGGTGAGACTTTTTGGTTTCTTTACATTGAGATATAATCCATACCGAAGGCTGTGCTCTTTGATCTTCATCAGTAAATATTTTAAGTCCTCTTCACTTTCAGCAAGCAAGGTTGTATCATTTGCATATCGCAGGTTGTTAATGAGTCTTCCTCCAATCCTGATGCCATGTCTTTCTTCATATAACCCAGCTCCTCGAATTATTTGCTCAGCATACAGGTTGAATAAGTATGGTGAAAGAATACAATCTTGTAGCATACTTTTCTTAATTTTAAACTATTCAGTGTTCCCTTGTTCTGCTCAAACAACTGCCTCTTGGTCCATGTACAGAGTCCTCATGAGCACAATTAAATGTTTCAGAATACTCATAATTCACAATGTTGTCCATAGCTTGTCGTCATCCACACAATCGAAAGCTTCTGTGTAGTCAATAAAGCACAGGTAAACATCTTTCTGATATTCTCTGCTTTCAGCCAAGATCCCTTTGAGAGCGTAAAATTTAAGGACTTGACGAGGGACTAAGTCATTGGGCTTGAGGGCTTAGAACAATAGTCTTGGGGAACATCTAATTCACTTGGTGTTAACAACACTCACAAAGCCAATGTTCTACATCTTTGGTGAGGAATGCCTGAAGTCTTTAAAGATTGTGAGTAGCCATGTAGGATGCAACTGTTGGTCTCTCACTGTCCAGAGAAGGTTGGTGTGAAAAAAGTCAATGACTCAAGGAAACAATTAGTCCAAGGACCTAACACACCATGCAAACCACAGTTTCCACTAGCCTGAGAACCAGATGGTATCAGAGTACAAGGGCCTGGACAGACTGGTATTAAAATGTAGAGCAAGACTCCAAAAGACTTAGTGCTCAGATAGACAATAGTGGCACTCTCAAGACGATGGTCCTTACACATCCTTCAAAGCTGGCGCTAAACCCACCCAGGATCATCTTTCAGCTAAGCAACTATAGGGTCAACAATGACATCTGTGAGTGATGTGTTCCTCAGAACACTCAACTATGCAAGACCAGGAGGGCAGCATTTCCCAAGAGCAAAGTTCAGAGGGCAGGACAGGGAAACGGCACCCAGGGAGGAAGTGGGAAGAAGGCTGTTTCACTGGAGGAATTACAACTAATGTCACCAAACAAAATGTGTATAAATTGTTAAATGTGAAACTAAAGTGCTCTGTAACTTTAACCCAAATAAAAATTAAATGCTGGAAACAAACAAAAAACAATGGACAGAACTCATCCTCATAGGACTTTTGTTTCAGTAAAGATTGTAACATTAGTTCTGAGTGAGAAGTCCTGATGTGGCACTATGGGGTTAATGCGCTGAACTGCAAAGTTGGTTTGAACCACAAGGTCAGAGGTTCAAGCTCACCGGCTGCTACTCAGAAACCTTATACAGGGTTGCTATGAGTCAGAACCAACTGAATGATACTTAGTAACAGCAACAACAAAAGATCTTATCATTTAGTTCTGAATGAAAAGCACAAGAAAATGTTACCTTATCTAGCAGCAGCTGGAACTGGGCATCTCGGATTCTTCCTTGATTAGAGAAGAAAAACTTGGAAAAAGGAATCTGAAAAAAAAGAAACCATTTACTTCACAGCTGACATGAAACAACTAAAGCATTTGTATGGATATGGAATGATAAAAAGTAATTTAAATTTCAATCTTAAATCATTTAATAAATGCATATATAACAAGTGGCTAGAAATTTAAATCAAATACACAAAGGTATAAAAATAAGTGCTTGAAGAAAACATAGGAAAGCCTTTGTAGCCAAAAGGAAAAAAAATTATACTATAGTATATCTTTTACTATATACTATAATCCTTCCTATGGCAAAAGAAAAAGAATAAACAAGGGGAAAATATAACATTTTTGAACAAAATAAGTACAAAAAGATTAAACCACACAATAGGGCAAAGGACAGAAAAGGAACTGGAATAGATAATAAGCATTGAAAAATGCTCGTCATACATAATTAAGGAAAGGCCAATTAAAATCATGAAATACCATTTTTCACATAACATTTTTGCCTAATGCAGGTAAAATTAAGGTCCCAAACAAGCTGACCTTAACATTGAGAGAATGTCCTCTGCTGCATGAGCAAAATGGAGCCCTGTCCCCAGGTAAATGTTGATCTTTTAATCTTGAATGGTGAACATAACTCATTAGTGTTGTTGTCTACCCATCCACCAGTTGGTTGAAAATTATAGTACGAGGTAAGTTCCATTTCAGACCTAATGGGTGGCTGAGGGCCAGTCTTGGGTTCATGCAGTCAGTCTCTTTCTGGCCAGTAAACCCAACCTTTTTTTTATAATTCTGAGTTTTGTTCCACATTGTCTCCCACTCTATCTGAGGTCTTCAAATGTGATCCCTTTCAGAGCAGTTGGTAGTAGTCGCCAGGTAGCATCTAGTTCTTCTGATCTCAGAGTTACGAAGACTGATGTTCACATATTCCATCAGTCCACTGGACTAATTGATACCAAGCACCTTCAGTTTTCATCACTCTTCTTTCTTCTGCACAAGAAGAAACCAATAGTTGTATCTTAGATGGCCACTCATGAGCTTTTAAGATCCCAGTTGTTATTCATCAAAGTAGGACTTAGGACATTGTCTCTGTGGACTGTTATGCCAATTGACCCTGGTGTTCTCCAACACTATGGTCCTGAGACCCCAGGCCCAGCAACTCATTCCCTCAAGTTGTTTGGTAACATCCAAGAAGTTTTCATCATTTTGTGAGCTGCTATTACAGAAAGGAAATGTCATTTATAGGAATTTCTTCTCTAGGTCCTCTTCCTTTTATTCTACCAGCTTCCAAAAATTAATAAGAAAAAGAAAACTACAATGTTACCATGATCTCAAAAGACCTTGTTTTCATACACAATAAAGATGTCTGCTATTACCTTGACTTCCTGCCAATAGGGCCCTCCACGAGTGAACATGAAGTAGCTGTACATCTGATTCTTCTTCTGGATTATATCTGTGTCCTCCCGAATATTGACCATCCAAGGACGACCATCCCCACGGACACGAAGATACAAAGTGTTGAACTGCGACCAGTCGTAAGACTTCTTCCTCTCAAATGGGCCCTGTGGTATGGAAAGGAAAGTTAATTTGATGTTATTCTCCATTATTAGAAAAATGTGAGTATTAAGTAAGTCAACATTATCAAATGGATCCATTAACCATTTTTCTACTTTTTGAGGAGGCTTCCTACCACCATAAGAAGACAGATAATTCTGGGGGTTCTTATTGTAACACAAATTAATGACATAGTTGAACAAGAGGGCTTCAAAAAGTTCATGAAAAGATGGAATTGAAAGATAATGGAATTTTTCCAAGAATTTTTTTGAGCCCCTTCATTTCTAAGGTAATGTTACAGCTATGAATGACCTAGGACAGTGTTTACAAGGAACAGGCACCCACTTGAATTCACTAAAGAGAAATGTACTTTCCTCTGCTAGTCCTGTGAATGACTTCTGACTAGCCCATTTTATGACAACCTCCTCATAAGTCAGGAAACTATAAAAGAGCTCAAGCTTCAAAATTGGCATTTAATAACAATAGTTATCATTCATTGAATACTTACGTAGGCATTTTGCGAAATCTCATTTAATCCTCACAACAGCCCTATGAAATAACCCAAACCAAACCTATAGTCATCAAGTCGATTTTAACTCACAGTGACCCTACGGAGGGATTCTAAGAATGCAATCTTTACAGAAGCACACAGTCTCATCTTTCTCCTGAAGCCACTTTACAGATGAAGAACCAGCATTCAGCTTTTAAGTGGTAGATCCAGAGCTGTTTAACTCCAAAATCTGTGTTAATTATATTATCTCTCTTCAAAGGTGAGATTTAGTATTAATTTCTGAAGGAATTTATTTATAGTATTTTCAGAGGTAATCTGATTTCAAGAATATCAGTGCTCAAATGTGAATTAATGGCTCCATACAATGAACACTGGACTGCAAACCACAAGGTCCTTGGTTCAAACCCCCCAGCCGCGTCATAAGAGAAAGATGCTTTCTGCTCCCCTGAAGATTTATAGCCTTGGAAACCTTATACAGGGTTGCTATGAGTCAGAATTGACTCAATGGCACTTAACAACAATAACAACTTGGGATAAATTACTAATTCTCCCATAGGCTTAGTTTCATCATCTGCAAAACTACAAATATGGATCTCTTCCAGTCAGTTGGCCAGGTAGTTGTCCTGCAAAACTGGGTTATCATATCTCACAAGATTGTTGTGAGGAGAAAGCAGGGTAATGTATTTTGTAGCTAGTACAAGGATCAATGGAGTCCTGGTATGGTGTTGTGGGCTAATGTGTCAGACTGCAAAGTTGTTTGAACTGCAAGGTTGGTAGTTCAAGCTCACCAGCTGCTCCTTGGAAACCCTATACAGGGTCGCTATGGGTGGGAATTGACAGCACTTAACAACAACAACAAACAGGATTAATAGGAGTGGATTTAGTCAACATTATCTGATATTTTCATTATTACAAAGGGTTATCTACCATTCTGTAAATTTTCAGGGCCTGAATCATCTTGTATGAATTGTTTGCTGCCTCTGAAAGAGCACATATTTAGCTTTTTCATTATGTGGTGAGAGGGTACCTAATCTTACACTTGATTTGTCTTTCTCCTTAAACACAACATGCAAGCAAACATGCATGGGTTGTGGCCAGGACCAGACACAGGAGCTGATTTGAACCAGCCCTTAAACAATTGGTCAGAAAATTCTCAAATTTATAGACTGATTGGGGAAAAAGGCAACTGACCTAAGTAACTTTGGAAAATGTTGTTTTGACTAGAAACAGTAAGGCTAAAAACAAAAGAAACTATACATAAGCACTAAACTCTATTTTACAAAATTGTTTCTCTTAGCATTACAGTTTTAAAATGCTAAAACTGCTGTTGTTAGGTACCATTAAGTCAGTTGCAACTCTTAGCGACCCTTTATGTACAAAAGAGCAAAACACCGCCCAGTCCTGCACCAACCTCACAATCATTGCTATCTTTGAGCCCAATGCTGCTGCCACTGTGCTAATCCATCTCGTTGGCAGTCTTCCTCTTTTTCTCCAACCCTCCACTGCACCAAACATGATATTCTTTTTCAGGGAACGATACCTTCTAATAATAAGTACAAAGTATAAGCACCTAACAACAATAGAATGGAAGAAAATGTGGAACTAAGATGTTAACAATAAGGGGACACTGAATGAAGGGTACAGGGAAACTCTCAGTACTACATCTGCAACTTTTCTGTAAATGGAAACTATTTTAAAATAAAAACTTTACTTTGAAAAACAGCTGAAGTCTGACCTCTATCCACTCTAAGAAAACCCTGGCCGCTACAGGGGCTGTGGTCTATGCTTAAGGAGATGAAAATCTCCCCAGCTCATCTTTCACGTGTATAATTCTCAGTGGTCTTCAACCATGAAAATGTTCTGGCCTGGCCTGGCCTGGCCTGGCCCAAAGAGATGCCCAGAAACACATTACCCCTCTTGAGAAACCACTTCCCCCTTGTGATTTTACTCCCCCAATCTGCTTGTTCCCAAAGTTATCTATCCCAATACACAGTTGAGATACCCACATTTACAAGAATAAAAGTTGTTTGCGATAATTCACACTACAATGCAGTCTACCCAGTTCACTAGAAAAACGTGGCTGCTGGGTCTCACCTACCCTTGGAATCCTAGATATCATTGCACAGTATCCACTGTGGCCACTCTCCCCATCATGAGGGGCCTCCGAGCTCAGATTACCATACAGCAGTGCACTTTGGTTATTCTTGCCCATTTTCAGGAATACTTCACTCCTGCCTCCAATGGTCTTATCAGAAGTCACTATCCACTTATCCAAATCTTCTTTTCCACGAAACTGCCAGACAACCTTAGCTTGTTCCAGCAAGACTTCATGCAGAGGACGGCCTTCAGGTCCTATCCAACGATTCACAAATTCATCCTTCAAACGCAGAAAATGATCCTTTATTTCATTTCTAATTGCTTTATCAAAACTAACTTCAGGCTTATCTTCAGAAGTTATGTCCAAAGCGACTTCTGTCTGGTGATGTGCTTGTAAATCCCTTTTAGACTTCCCCTGAGGATAATCCACTTTGCCAGGAGCAGTCACAGGTTTCTGAAGACTACTGGAACAGTAGTCTGCAAAGTGAGGACCCAAAAATAGGCATGAGGCAGCACTTGGCATCGGGCATTTTCTGAGAATATAAATGCCATTTAGCAATTTGTGAACCAAAGCCATGATAAGAAAAAGTCAAAATATACAATTTTCCCTGGTCCCCAAGGGAAAGAGGTGTCAGCAGACAGCCCAATGCCACCTACAATAGAAGAGACATTGAAAGAGTTACCAGAGTAGGGATGACTGCATCACAAATTCAAGTTCAACCCAGGTAATATACTGTGAAATTCATGAATTTATTTCCCAAGTCTATAAATATTTACCCAGCACCTACTGTGAGGAGTCCTGGTGTGGCATTGCGGGATAAGCATTGGACTGCTAATCACAAAGTTGGCGGTTCAAATTCACACTCCTAGGAAACCCTATACAGGATCACTATGAGTCAGAACCAACTTGGCGGCACTTAACAACAACTATCACCACCTACTTCTTCTGATTAAATGGAATGATAACTAAAAGGAGTTCTCTTTTTCAACAGATCTGATAAGGGCCCCAAGATCCTGCATGTTGACAAACAGGGCCAACACTTGGAATAACAAGGTTTTGAGAATTAGTCACTATATGTGTTCTTCAAAGACAGACCCTAAACAATAGTAGTAATAACACCATGACCTCAAATTTAAATACCATTCTTAATATTTTCAAATCACCTGGCTATATCTTAAGGACCCACTAGTGGTATAGTAGGTTAAGCATTAGGCTGCTAACTACAAAGTGGGCCAGCTGCTCTGCAAGAGAAAGGTGAGGCTTTCTGCTCCTATAAAGATTTCTAATCTCAGAAACCCTATGAAGCAATTCTACTCTGTTCTACAGGGTTTGTATGAGTCCAAAGTAATTTAATGGCAGTGGGTTTTGACATGCATACTCTCACTTAATCCACATAAAACTCCTGAGACAAGTCTCTGCAAAACAGAAACTAAAAATAAATAACTTGCCTCGGGTCACAATGCAAATCAGTATCAAGGTTGGAATTAGAACCCTAACCTTAAATCCTTCCATTGGATGTTGCTGTCTCTCAATCTCTAAAACATTAGCAATGTAACTTCTATGTTGCTACGTGCCCTCAGTCATGGCAGTCCTATGCACAAAGGAAATCCTGTCTACCAGCACCATCCTCATGATCAGTTGCAGATCTGACCATTGTAATCCATAGTTTTCATTTGATTTTTCAGAAGTCTATCACCAGGCTTTTCTTCCTACTTTGCCTTAGACTGGAAGCACTACTAAAACTTACTCAGCATCATGGCAACACACTAGCCGCCACTGATGAATGGCTGTTGCTGTTAAGTGCCGCCAAGTCGGTTCCGACCCATAGCGACCCTGTATAGGGTTTTCAAGGAGTGACTGATGAGCTTGAACCACCAACCTTGCAGTTCAAATGGCTTTGCAGTCTGGTGCATTAACCCACATGCCACACTGACGGATCGTGGCTGTACATAAAGTAAGCTGACTGGGAACCTAATTTAGGGCTCCAGCATGGAAGATGAGAATTTCACCTCTCATCCACCAATGCCTCATAAAGTCTACATTGTCTACATTGTTGCTGTTGTTAAATGCCTCCAATCAGTTCCCAAGCAAAGAGATTCTGTAGAGGATTTCCAATGCTTTTTCAATCTTTGCAAGAGCAGAAAAGCCTCATCTTTCTCCCAAAGAGAAATTGGTGGGCTCTAACTTACAGTTATAATTCAATTATAGTGAACTATAGTCCAATCTTATAGTTCACAGTCCAATGTTTATCCTATGGAGCCACCACATTTCCCATAACTTCTATGTTGTTACTGTTGTTAAGTGCTGTCTAGTCGGTTCCAACTCATAGCAACCCCATATAGGGTTTCAGAGGAGTGTCTGGTAAGTTTGAACTGTCCACCTTGTAGTTCAAACTAACCTTACCATCCAGAGTTTTATCGCACAGCACCACATGAGGACTTTCATAGTTCTAATAAAATAATAAAACAATTTTGCCTCTAACAGAAACATTACAGTAAATACTGGTAGAAAGTGCTGCCCAAACCAAGAAGACTAAACAGTCCTCTCTCCAATCTTTTCCAGCTACTCCTAGAAGGAAATAAAATATGCAGTGCCAGTTTCTTTTTCTTTCTCTTGCCCTTTCAGCCCTAGGGACCAAGGTGGGGGCGGAGGGCATGAGGGGGAAGTCAGTGTAAACTTACCAATTAGAACATGGTGCTATAAATGAGATACTAAATGGATTACTAAAAACATTCAAAAAATAAAAGCCTCAAAATACCAATAAAGCAACAATCAAGCTCACTTGCCTTAGCTGCCTAAGTTATTGTTAATGTTATGTGCCGTTGAGTCAGTTCCAACTCACTGGGTTTCCAAGAAGTGGCTGGTAAGTTTGAACTGCCATCCTTGAGGTTAGCAATCCTAAGAGTCCACACCAAAATGGCTCCCAGATCACTTAACTGTAACACAGGTCTGGTCCTCTTTCTAAAATGCCCTTCTTCTCTCACTCCTAACATCAGGTAGACAACAACCCTCTCTCTCTTAGATCACTGCCCCAGGTGTGCAACTCCCACCCCATCCTATCCACCACTCAGGATCTGTTGTTTGTTCTTGGATGCAGTCAACTCATTTCTAACACAGATTCTGTTTGACAGTTTAGAACTGTCCCATGGAGTTTTCTAGGCTGTAATATTTATAGGAGCACATCACCTGAGTGGTTAGTGGATTTAAACCACAGACGTTTTGGTTACCAGCTGTGCAGTTAAACATGGTGACACAAAAAGAAAAGAGTCAAATCCATTGACTACCAGCCATTTCTATTCATAGTCATCCTATAGAATAGAAGAAAACTTCCCCATATAGTTTCCAAGGTTAAAACATTTCAGAAACAAGCTGCCACACCGTTCTTCCACAGAGCAGCTGGTGGACTTGAACCATCTTTTGGTTAACAGCAGAGCATTAACCAGGTAGGTCTCCTTTACTCTGCATCTAGAAAAACCTAAAACACAAGACTGATCATTTATCTTTTCTGATTAAAATTCTTCACTGGCTCCTCATGGTCTTTGAAATAAAACCCAAACTCCCACACAGGATCTACAAGGCTCCTTTAGAAATGAGTAATATTTAAATTTCTATTACAGATTGCGCTGAAAATATTTCTAACTCTACATCTATAGGAATTTTGGAAACAAGTGCTGTCTCCAATATGGAATATTGTATGAGGGGGCTTCAAAACTTCCTGGACAAATTCCATTATTTTTAATTCCATTTCTACAAACTTTTTGAATGCCCCTCATAATGACCACAAAAAAAGATTCATGTGAACCCTACACTTAGGCTACAATACTCAGTGGCAAAGTAGCAGGAATAATTCCATATACATTGACATGGGAGTAGGGTGCTTCTGTAGGATAAGTACTGGCTTGCAAACCACAAGGTAGGCAGTTCTGTTCTTGAAGGAAAATTAGACTTTCTGCTCCCAGCAAAGATATAGACTTGGAAGTACTATACAGAGTCCCTCTGAGTCTGGACTGACTTGATGGCACTTAACAACAATACAATGACATTACAAGCATAAAAATGCACAGATAAAGACTTGGGGTTGGGGAATGTAAGAAAGACTTAAAGTCCTATGCAAAATGATGGGATTATGAGCAATATTCCAACCAAAAAAATAAAACCCACTGTCTGATCCCTATGAGTAGAACTCCTCCTTAGGGTTCCTGAGACGGTAAATCTACATGGGAGCATACAGCCTCATCTTTCTCCCGCAGAACAGCTGGTAGGTTTGAATCGCCATGCTTGTGTTAGCAACGCAACACCTAACTCACAGCTCCACCAGGACTGCTTATGAATAATATTATTCGCCTTATTTTCCAAACCCTTAGTAATGGTAGTGGAGGTGGTGCGCTGTGGAGTCATTTCGAACTCATACCGACCCCGCATAGGGTTCCCGAGGCTGTAAATCTTTACGGATCAGAAAACCTCATTTTTCTCCGCAGAACAGCTAGTCGTTTCGCAGCGCTGGATGTGAGGTTAGTAGCCCGATTCGTACCTACTACCGTACCAGAGCTCCTTAAACCCTCAGTAATGTTAATGCTCTAAAAACATAACCTTAATTATAAAAGTTTATTTCATATTTTTATCAATAAACACAGTCATACCGACGACACTGGACCAAGGTTAACAGTGAGTTTTTCCGGCAACATAATCCACGCAGCTAGAAGTCAAGGGTATTAGAAAGATTCTATCTAGGGTTTATTCAAAATCTGTTCTAATTGTAGTTTCACTGACTCATCACGACAACTCTGAGAGCTATTATTATTAATCCGACTGTAAAGAAGAGGAAACGAAGGTTCCAAAATTAAATATCCCGAGGCCATATAGCTAATAAGTAGCAAAACTCTAAAGCCCCGGCGATTAGTTCCCAATGCTAGCTGCGGAAGAGGCCCAGAGTCCTCAGTCCGGCTTCCGGAGACTAAACGTTATTCGCGACGGGGTGGCCCCCTCAACCCTCACCTGCCAGGGTAGTGCCGTGGTCCCACGTCCCGAACGTACCAGCCAAAAGCAGGTGCTACTTCGCCTCCTAGGACAGCAGCTAAAAGGGTATTCCACCCGGGTCCCTCGCTTTACCGGATCAGGTTCTCCACATTTCCCGTCCGGGTCCATCTACTTTTAACGTCCGGCAACAACCCAGGAGAAAGGACACTATAGTTCCGGTCGCGTGCACAGATGCTGGCAGAGGAACACATGACCGGGAACCGCAAGTTGAGGCTTTTGACCCATCAGTTCTCCAAAACACCAGGCCTGGTACCACCCCTCCCTATCTTTACTGTCCCATGTGAGGAAGTGGGAGAGAAGGAGCTCTCGTATCACCTCTTCTTTCTGCATCCCGCTTTCTGGCAGTAACTCCATCCTTACACCATTCAAATCCCCTGAACTAAACCGATCGCTGTCAGGTAGTCGCCGATTTACAGAGTTGTTGTTAGGTGCCATCAAGTCGGTACCGACTCATAGCAACCCTATGTACAACACAACGAAACAGTGCCCGATCTCGGGCTAATCTCACAATTGTTGCAACGCTTGAGCCTATTGATGCTGCCACTGCCAATCCATCTCGCTGGGAGTCTTCCTCTTTTTCTCTGACCCTCCACCTTACCAAACATGATATTCTTCTCCAGCGACTGGTACCTCCTGACAATATGTCGGAAGTATAAAAGACGAAGTTTGGCTATCCTGGTCTCCAAGGAGCACTCTGGTTGCCCTGCTTCCAACACACATCTTTTGGTTCTTTTGGCAGCCCATGGCACTTTTCAATATTCTCCTCCAACATCATAACTCAAAAGCATCAATTATTCCATGGTCTTCCTTATTTACTGTCCAGCTTTCAGCTTTTTAGTTATTGTTGTTAAGTTGTTGTTAAATGCCGTCGAGTCGGTTCCGACCCATAGAGACTCTGAATAGGGTTTCCGAGGCTGTAAATCTTTACGGGAGCAGAAAGCCTTATCTTTCTCCCGCGGAATAGCTGGTAGTTTCGAACTGCTGACCTGAGGGTTCCCAGCCCGATTCGTAACCACTACGCTACCAGAGCTCCTTTTTACAGAGTTGATGTTGTTGTTGTTGTTATTGTTAAATGCTATCGAGTTGATTCCGACCCGTAGCAACGCTGTATAGGGTTTCCAAGGAGAAGCTGGTGAACCACCGACCTTGCAGTTCAAACGACTTTGCAATCTGATGCATTAGCCCACAGTGCCACACCAGGACTCCCAGTACTGCTTAATTAGGAGTCCTGGTGTGGCACTGCAGGTTCAAGCTCACCAGTTGCTCCTCGAAACCCTATATAGGGTGTACCCTATGCCCTATACAGGTAGCTTGGTGTTTATGAGTTGGGCTTCTAACCTCAAGGTCAGCAGTTCGAAACTACCAGCCATCCCATGGGAGAAAGATGAGGCTTTCTACTCCAGTAAAGATTTATAGCCTCAGAAACCCAATACAGGGTCTCTATGAGTCAGAACCAACTCCACAGCACAACACCACCACCGCCACATCCATAAGTATAGGTCAAGATCATCCAATTGTAGCAATTTACGCTTGCTTCCTTAATCAAATTGTGTTATCTTCCTCTAGTCGAGCTCTGGTCATCAGGCCACCGAAGCTAGGTCGAATAGGTACTATCAACAAGTTTGGGCATTCTTCTTTGTCTCCCCTCACTTCATATTAGCTGGATGCTTCACTCTCAGCTCTAGCCCTCTGTGGCTAGGTCAATGACCATGGGCTCAGGAATTCCCAGGTCTTAGCACACTTCAGACCAACTAGTCCTTTCTCTTCTCTCTCATCCCTAGGTGGACAGAAGTCTGTGGAATGTGGTCAAACTCAGCCCATATCTTCATCACAGACTTTCCTCAACTTCCACCCAAATGGAGTCCAACGCAGTCACCAGTGAGCTTACGTGCCTGCTCATATGTTACCCTTGAGTTTCAGTCTTGGAGGGGGGGTTGACCTGATTGCTTGCCTTGATGGTTCCCTGGCAAACAGCTTGTTTGTTCTTGTAGTAGCCAATCACACTACCATTTTTGGTTTTGATTTTGTTTTTCCCTGATTTTTTTTTTTTTTTCAGGAAGTATCTTCTGTTCCTCTAGCCTCTCTGTGCTGCTCTTCATGTCCTTTCAAGTGGGAATGTCCCTCTTTAGTTCTAGATGGGGCTCAGGATTCCACTTAAGGTCCTATACACTGCAAAGGCTCTTCCTCAAGAAGCCTGTTTCACTGAGCAAGTTCTAGAACCTCTTTTAGGTATTCCAGTCAGTTATAGGCTGAAGGTGGGTTTACAAGCTTTCTGTAATCATGTTTCTGAATAATCCTTTCTATTTCACTCAAGTGTCTATTTACAATAGTAGGTAAGGGAAACCAATATTCATAAGTCAAGTATCTTAGTATTATTTCCCCTCTTCAGACTATGCCTCTATCTCTATATCACAGAGCCCTGTTGTTCCAAGGTTGAGCATGCATCACTATTTATCTCTGTCCCATTTAGCCCTTGCATCCCTACCTAAGTATTCCCCTATCTACCTTGTTCTTCCATCCGCCTCCCCCTTTTTGTGACTTGCCCTCCCCAACACCGGATCTGTGATGTGTCTACTGTGTAACCTGTGCTCTATGATTCCCTCCTCTCACCCCTGGTAACCAATATTTTTTTTTCTTTTAGTATGGGTATCTTTTCTTAAGCTTTTACTTGGTCCTATGCAATATTTATCCTTTTGTGATTGAATAATTCCACTCAGCATGATGTCCTTAAGGTTAATTCATGTTATGCAGCTGTTTACAGCTTCCTTGTTATTCTTCAAGGTAGCATAATATTCCATTGTGTGTATGTACCAGTTTGTTTATCCATTCTTCAGTTGATGGGCACTTAGGCTGTCGCCATCTTTTTGCTATTGTGAATAGTGCTGCTATGAACATTGGTTTGCATATATATATATCTACTCATGTTATAGCTCATGTTTCTTGTGAATATATACCAAAGAGAGGAATTGCTGGATCATAAGATATTTCTATTTCCAACTTTCTGAGGAAGTGCCATACTGTTTTCCAGAGTGGTTGGACCATTTTACAGTCCCACTAGCAGTGAAGGAGGGTCCTAGTCTCTCCACATCCTCGCCAGCATTTATTGTCCTTTGCTTTTTTGAACTTCGTTGTTACCAGGCTGGGTTTTTGTTGTTATTGTTGTTACCAGGCTGTTTTGACCACTGTATCCATGTAGTAAATTTTGAAATCAGGGAGTGAGAGGCTTCCAACTTTGTTCTTTTTAAGCAGTGCTTTGTTTCTCCAGGGCCTCTTTCCTTTCCACATAAAGTTTGTAATTGTTTTTTTCATCTCTGTAAAGAATGTCGTTGGAATCTGGATTGGAATTGCGTTATATCTGTAGATTGCTTTGGGTAGTATTGACATTTTCACAATGTTAAGTCTTCCTATCCAGGAGCATGGTATATGCTTCCATTTTTGTAAGTCTCTTTTGGTTTCTTGTAGTAGTGTTTTGTAGTTTTCTTTGTATAGTAGGTCCTTTGTTTCTCTGGTTACATTTATTCCTAGATAGTTCATCTTTTGGGTGGCTGTTGTATTATTTCACATGGTTTCTAAGTGTTTGAGAGCAGCGCAGCTGGATGGCTCTGGTTGAGATCTTTCATGAGATTGTAGTCACCACTTTGGGCCAGGGCTGCAATCATCTGAAGTCTTGATTGGGAATGGACGAGACACTTACAAAAAATTAATTCTTATGGCTATTATCAGGAGTTTATAGTCTAGTGTATCTCTCAATAGGGCTGCTTGAGTGTCCTTACAACATAGCAGCTGATTTCCTGTAAGAGTGAGCCAAAGAGAAAAAGACTCAGAGAAAAAAGAAAGAAACCATAAGACCTTGTATGCCCAGTCTGGAAGTCACATACCATCAAATCTGCTCTATTTTATTTGTCAGAGGCAATAAATCCAGCCCACACTCAGGAGGAAGGGAATTAACCTCTACCTTTTGAAGGCAGTGTCAAATAATTTGCAGACATATTCTAAACCATTTATCACACTACTCAGAAGCTGCCTGTCTGAAAGCGTATTGAAATGACCTGTTGAAGCACCAACGAAGAGGCAATACTTTGTGCGAGTGGGATGCAATTTTCAGGGTGCAGTTGTTGTTGTTAAGTGCCGTTGAGTCGGTTCCAACCCATCGCGACCCTGTACAGGGTTTCCGAGGGTGTAAGTCTTTACAGGAGTAGAAAGCCTCATCTTTCTCCTGCGGATCGGCTGGTAGTTTCGAACTGCTGACCTTAAGGTTCGCAGCCCGATTCATAACCACTATGCTACCAGAGTATACATCTTAAATCAAAGCATCTTTTAATGATGCTTTGTCCCCAATTGTAAGAATACATGGGAATAATGTCTAAAGGATAGAAGTAGGAGTGGCCCTCACATCACTCCCATTGACTCACTTGGAACATTTTTCTTCCTGACCCATAACTTTAGGCTGTGCAAGATTAAAGGAATATTTCCTTCCATAAGGGAACACAGCAAGGACCCTGATAAATTGATGCTTTGGCCCCTCATGGCTACCACTTGACACTTTGGCCTCTTTTCAACACAAGAAAAGGAAATCAGTGTCTTGGCAAGAGAAATTGACCCCAATCGTGAAGAGGATTGTACTGTATTATACAACAGGAGCAGGAAGGAATGTTTTGGGGCACCTGGGAGACCCATTACAAAGAATGGGAATTCTAGAACACTTAATTGTGCTCATGTGGAACTTGAACATAGACCAAGGGGCAGTCATTTGAACAGAAGAAGGGGATACTAAGTGGTTTAAAATCTGAAAAGGTGGGCATCAGGTTTGCATTCTTTCACCATACTTACTCAATCTGTATGCTGAGCAAATAATCTGAGAAGATTGACTATATGGAGAACATGACATCAGGATTGGAGGAAGACTCATTAACAAACTGCAACATGCAGGTGATGCAATCTTGATTGCTGGAAGTGAAGAGGACTTGAAGTACTATTGATGAAGATCAAAGACTGAAGTCTTCAGTATGGATTATACCTCGATGAAAGGAAAATAAAAATCTTCACAACTGGACCAATAAACCTCATCAGAAAAGAAGAGATTGAAATAGTTAAAATTTTAATTTTACTTAGATCCACAATCAATGCTCATGGAAGCAACAGTCAAGAAACCAAACAACAAATTTGCATTGGGCAAATTTGCTACAAAGGACCTCTTTAAAGTATTAAAGAGCAAAGATGTCACTTTGAAAACTAATGTATGCCTGACCAAAGCCATGGTATTTTCAATTGCCTCAGATGCATACAATCTGGACAATAAGGAAGAACAGAGAAGGACTGATGCATTTGAATTATGGTAGGGTCGCTATGGGTCGGAGCCGACTCGACGGCACAGAACAACAACAACATTGAGCATTCCAAGGACTGCCAGAAGAACCAACAAATCTATTTTGGAAGAAATACAGCCAGGTGCTCCTTAGAAGTGAGGCTAGCAAGATTTCATTTCATGTACTTTGTCTATAGGAGGGACTAGTCCCTGAAGAAAGTCATGATGCTTGGTAGAAGGTTAGTGTAAAAGATGAATTATCATAGTTGCTGCAACAATGGGCTCAAACATAGCACCAATTGTGAGGATGGTACAGGACTAGGGGATGTTTGTTTCTGCTGTATGTAGAGTTGCTGTGAGTCAGAATTGGCTTGATGGAACTTAACAATAACAGGTGATCCACATGGACACCTTTAGACACTCTCTTGCCAGATTGTGACAGTAAATGGACAAGCGTAACAACTCTGGCCTGAGAAGAGCAAATCCAGAGGGCAAATCCCTCCAGGATAATTATCTGTCTCACCCCACCAGGTAAGCCATTAAGATAACGGCTTTTTTTTAATTAACAATACTCAATATATATATAATTGAACATGTTTCCTACACAGATGAGACCTCCAAGTCTCCTCCTTTTCTGTGTTCCTTATCTTGACTAAGGGCCCAACAGCCCCAGATTCTTAAACTAGAATATGAGTATTATCCTGGAACTTCTTACCCCTCTCAATTTAGCTCCAAGTCTTGTAGGTTCTGCCTTCCAAATTAGCTAGAATACTTCCACTTGTCTCCATTCCCATTGTTTGTTCTCTAAATTAGGACACCATCATCTTGCCCAAGAGGTCTTCCTGCTCCTAGTCTCATTCTCTTCTAATACATTTTTCATACTGAAGCTACAGTATTGTTTAAAAAACACAAATCTAATCATGCCGTTCTTCAGTTTTAAAACTTTCAATATTAAAGCTCAGATTCCTTAAGTTGTTTATTAGGCTCTGGCCTCAGTCTCATGTCTCGCATTAACCCACACACATACTCTTTTTTAATCCAGCATTCTCTATCACTGGGCCTTTGTCCATGCTGTTCTCTGTGCTTGGAATACTCTTTCCCTTACTTTAGAAAACAAAACAAAACTGCGCCCCAGATCAGCTGTCACTTGCACAGTCTGGGTAGGCTCTATCCTCCTAGCCAGTGTTCTTTGCGTGGTCAACTAGGCAGGCCGCCCTAGAAGCTGTTTTCATTTCATCAGTGTCGGACATTTAAAAGGCTGGAGATACGTGAGCCTCCTTAGAGTGAACTCAAAGCCTTGAGGCTCCAATCCTCGCCCCAAAGGGAGCCCACCGAGCTTCGATCCCGCAGCAAGCGACTCGCCTAAGATTCCACATATAGAAGTTCAGTTCAGTAAAGGACCGCCACCCACCGCCCACTACCAGGCCCCGCGCACGGTCCCGCCTCTTACGCTGCGTTGGGGGTGGGATGGGGCGGGGCGCCGGGCGCCAGCGAACGGCGTGCGACGGCCCCCCCCTTGAGTGGAGCGCGCATGCGCGGTCGCCTTTGTGTGGGTCGAGCGGCGGCGGCAGCGGCAGTGGCGGTCCCACTGGCAGGCGGGGTAGAGGGGAGTCCAGGCGGCGTCCGGCGTGGGTGCCGGGGGACCACCATGGTAAAGAAGCGGAAAGGCCGCGTCGTGATCGACTCGGACACTGAAGACAGCGGCAGTGACGAGAACCTGGATCAGGTGAGGGCAGGCCGCGGAGGCGCGGGGCCGGCGGGGCGGGAGGACTGAATCGGGGCCACGGGAGCCGGGAGTCGGCCGGGCCCGGAGTCGCCCGATCCGAGCGCCGGTCCCTTCCTGTGCCCTGACCACCGCTGCCGTCCCCTCCCCATGTTCCTCGCAGAGCCTGGTGCCTTCGGAGCCCGGCCCGGGCCTGGAGACAGAGCCCCGAGGACTTGGCGCCTTGGGCGGGGAGGTGGGGCACAGACCGGCTGATGGGCCTTGGGCTAGGGAGAACGAAGGGGGCCGTGGACTACTAGGGCCTGTGACCGGGACGGAGGGTTGCAGGCCAGGCAGTCCGAGCCCGGAGAGATAGGAAGTATCGCCCGCCAACCCTGGAGACTGGGAGGTTTTGGGGGAGGTGCAAGGGTGAGCGTGGGGCGGTCAGGGTCGCGGGGAAGGGGCGAGAAGGTGTGGACTCTGTAAGATACAGTTATTCAGAAGTGAGGCTGTAGATGAAGAAGAAGGATACTCGTAAATGTTTCGGGGCATCTCTGCGGTGTTTGGTGAGAAAGACTTAGCTGTGGGCACGGGCCGGTTTAGTGACTAGGGTCGTTTGTGGTTGAGAATGGTTCCCTTTAGGATGTCAGATTGAAAAAAAACTTCAGATTGGAGGAAAGAAGGTAGATACTGGCAGAAATGGAGAACGATGTAGGTTGGGGTTGAGGGACTGTGGCACAGAGGCCTGTTGGTCCTTTTCTTGTAAAGAACCCAGTTTACTTGAATTATAAACATGGTGCAGAAAGCAAGGAAAGTAACTATGCCTTAGAGTGGCGAGGACTGTGTCTATTCTCTAGAAAATACCCATAAGATAGGGAGAGTGCTGTCCTTTGTAGCATGCATATCCGTAATAATAACTGAGAGGTACAACCAGGGGTTTCCCTCGTGTTTTGTTAAATATTGATGTAAAGAAAGAATATGCAAGAGAAGGTAGTTTTATGAATGAGTAGAAAGAGTACTGAACTTAGAGTCTATAAATTTGATTTCTAGGCTGGGCTATGCTGCTTTCTAGAAATATATCTTTGGCTTTAACAGTAAAATCAAGATATAACATCAGCCTTGTTGATCTGATTGGGCCATTGAAAGAATCAAGTAAGTGAATTATTGTTGATTAAAGCAGTGGCAAGGTATAAAGTTTGTATGTAAATGGTTTTGGAAGTTAGATATCTCAGGGCTAAAAGAGGGCTGTTTTGAAAATGGTGGTGGAGATGTTAGGAAGTATTGGGGCCTGTGATCTGTCAAAAGTATGGAAACTTTGGGGCTAGAAACGGAAAGGGTAAATTCAAAGGGTTCTCATTGAAAGGCCCCTTTTATTTATAAAAACACACAAAAATGTATCTTATTGACCATAAACCTTTCGTTGATAGATGATTCTAGACTGGCAGGAGGATTGTTGTTGTTGAGTGTGCTGTTGAGTCAGTTCCAACTCAGGTGACCCTGAATAGGATTACCAAGGAGCAACTGGTGGATTTGAACTGTACAACTTTTGGTCACCAGTCCAGTACTTATCCTACAGAACCACACATTTTTGCTTTTTTCTGATCTAGAATGGTATAACATCAGCTTGCATTTACATTGTGCCTGGGATGAACTAGTCCATCCTAGTGAAGTGCTTTATTACATTAGCAAGTTCTTAAATTACAATGAAGCTTGTATCATTTCCCTCATCTGAAAATTGGGGACTGAAGAAGTTAGTAACTTTCCTAGATTCATAGTTTAGTAAGTGGTAGAGTTGGTATTTGAACTCAGATCTGTACTGCTTCAAGTCCTTTACTTATCTCACTACAAAACCTTAATCTCTTGATCTTTTAATTTTTTTATACTGAAAGTAGAATAATGTTTCATGGACATTTCCAGGTTACAAGAATTCATGTTTGTTAGTGCTCAGAGTTATTTAGAGGAAATTTGTATATAGATTTAAAAGGTTATTGAAAGGTCTTCCTTGGTAAAACACTCTCAAGACATATGTTCTAAGGATAAATGAACTAAGCTTCAAATGGGGATTCTCCACACAATTTTGATGGATGAAATGAATTGAGAACTTCCTTTAGTGGTAGAGAGATTTACCTGATCTGCAAAGAGCTTTTCTAGCAGGAACTGGAGGAGCTTGCAACTCTAAATATTTTACCTATTTGTAAAAATAAACTAGCGTGAAATTTGTAAGTATAAGGAACTCTGGTAGTATAGTCGGGCTTCTAACCTCAAGGTTAGCAGTTCAAAACTACTAGCTGTTCCACAGGAGAAAGATGAGACTTTCTGCTCCTGTAAAGATTTACAGCCTTAGAAAACCTATATAGGGTTGCTATGAGTTCGAACCGACTCTATGGCACATTACCACACCACCACCTAATGCATAATACATTTTAACAGCACTTTCAGTTTTAACAACTTTAACCACTCCTTGGCAATTCTGTTAGCAAATGAGAATCAGATTGAAATTCCCACTGTACATCCTAACAGAGACACCAGTGCTTCTGTTTACCTTTCTGTTGAGCACTGTGCCAGGCCCCAGAGGAATAAAAGATCTCCACCTTCTGGAAGTTTTCACCAGAGACCTTCAGCAGAAGTTCACAGTCAGCAAGTGGTCACTAGGAATTCTCAGAACAAAATTAATACCTTTTGGACCTTTCCTGACCAAGATGCTCCTTTTAGTTCTGGGTCTTTTATCAGAAGTATAGATTTGCTGTTTTGTGCATGACCCTTGTAAGAAAATACAAACCTGAGCACTTAGCATGAGAGAGGTGCACAATTACTAAGAACATAACTTTGTTCCTCAATTTTCCAGATGGGAATCTAAGTCATTATGTCAGAAATAATACCTCCAACATAGTCCTTACTGAAAATGATTCAGGTGAGTCTTCTGGGATGGTTTTTTCCCTTTGGTGGTAGACTGAGGACCCACCTGTGTCAGAAGTGCCTGGGTAGCTTATTTAAGATGCAGGTTCTAGGAGTTTACATCCTACTGAATCTGACCATCTGGGACCTAGAACCTTGACTCTTCATTTTAAACAAGTACAGCCCAGGTAATTATGATGTGTTGATTATTGAGACCCCTGTCCATATACAAGCTAATTTTCTAGTAGGCCATTTAAGTAGTTTGGGAGAGAAATAGCTTCTTGTCCGTGCTATACTATGCTCAAGATAAGAACACAGGGGTAATCAAAGGAAGTTAACAGGGATGTTTTAGTAGCAAAGCTGCTCGTTCTTCTAAATCTTGAAAGTGATTGAATTGTTGGGGACACTGTTAGAGGTCTTTCCCCCACCCCCAATCCAGCTCATAATGACTAGAGCAGAGCAGTTTGAAATTTGTTTTTAATTTCCAAGGTTTTAAAAACTCAGATCTTAGTTTGAGGGCTTAAAGAATTTTCTTTTAACATGTGACCCTATTGTTATGTTGGCCACACCTTTTTCCAACATTTTTAATTGCAAATCATAAAGAAAAAAAAAAAACATTGAGGGAAACCTGTAGACCTTTTATCTCAATATGTAACTGCATTCAGATAATGTATATATGCAGTGATGTTATGGAATAATGTTTATTCCGTGGGCCCTATAGCATAAAAAGCATCTTACACAAGAAATCATAATTCTCTTTTCATATCAGTACAACTTAGAATTAATTTCTAAATTTATTATAAATTTTGCATGGCTTTTCTATACAGTAAAATAAAATGAAGTTGAACCATATGCACACGAAAACCAAAACTCTCTGTCATCAAATCAAGGTTTGACTCATACTAGTGACCCTTCAGGACAGAGTAGAACTGTTCCATAGGGTTTCTGAGACTAAATCTTTACAGCCTGTCTTATCTGGCTTTGCACTGCCTACCTTTCTGTAGCAGCCCATTGCTTAATTCAGAATGCCACTAGGGCTCCTTATGCACTCTAGGATGCTTTGTTGTTTTGTTTGTTTGTTTTTTAAATTCAAAATAGTAGTTATGTCCTGTTTTTGTGTGTTCATCCAACTTGAAGTAGCAGTAATAAATTTGAGAGAGTATACTCCTACATATTTTCTAGGAAGTATCTCTAAACATTATATGTAAAAAGTATCTTTAAACATTACGTGTAAAAAGTATCCTTCCATAAATCTACACAAAGCTTGGGACATTTAGATGTTGTGCTTCTTATTAATATAGTGTACTTCACATTATTTGGAGGCAGATTTAGAAGTCCAGGATGAAGTTGTGGGAAGTGTCAGTGTTAATTTTTCGTGAAGTTTTAAATTTGTGTCTTAATGTCGCATATGGATTTCTGATGTGGCATTGTAGGATCAGCACTGAACTGCGAACCACAAGGTTGGCTAGCTTTGCAAGACTGCATCAAAGGCCCTTAACAACAATAGCAACAATGTTGCATATAGTAGAGGTAATTTTACATCACTTTTGTTTTTCTTAAAGAAATATTGCAGGAAAAGTGAGTCCTTATGAGAGCAAGTTTGTGGAAAAATGGAATGGAAAGATAATGGAATTTTTCCATGAACTTTTTGAAGCTCCCTTGAAGAAGTATTCACCACATTTAGGGGCCTTACTTAGAGTTTTCGCAAGTGAAAAAGCAACCTTGCTGAGAGTCATTTCCCTACAATTGTACTACAGACTGTGAAGAAAGAGCAAGGGTACTGTGAGAGGATGACCAAGGACTGTGTGCTAGTCTGGTGGGAGCAATGTTAAAGTGAAACCCTGGAGTATGTATTGGGGAAAGGAGACTAGGAGATGGCTGAGTGAATGGAGAATGTTGAGTGGTCATTGTTGAGGAAGCAGCATGGACAGAAGCACTGAGACAGGAAGCTCAGTGAGGGGATATAATTGGTTGGAGAGATCGTGGTGCAAATAAAGTTACAGAGGCAGATGCTGTGCCAACACCTAGAGGATGGGAAGTCAGTTTAGTGTATCACAACCAGCATTAAAAATAAAACATTGAATAGAAGACATCAAGTGGGTCAAAGGTAAGTACTGATTTGTTAAAACATGCTTCACACAATATCTTTTATCTTACTGGGTGTCAGGGTTAAAAACAAGTTTTAAAGCCGCTAACAGGTTCACATACTTTGGACACGTTACCAGGAGGGACTGGTTCCTGGAGAGGGTCATTATGCTTGATAAAGTAGAGAATCAGTTGAAAAAAAAAAAAAGGAAGACCTTGTATAATCAAGTAATCAAGGATTGTGGGGTTGGCTCAAGACTAGGAGAAGTTTTGTTCTGTTGCACATAGGATCATTATGAGTTGAAAGCAACTTGATAACATTTAACAACAATAACATCAGGATTATGTTGACAGTGTTACAGTCTCTGGACTTTATCCTGAAGGTAACAAGAAGCTGTGGAAGGATTTTAAGCATCTTTATAACTTGATATTTTTATTTACAATTATAATTACTTATTGTTGTTGTTATGTGCCATAAAGTTGGTTCTGACTCATAGCAATCCTGTATAGATAGGGTTTCTGAGGAGCAGCTGGTAAGTTTGAACCACAGACCTTGCAGTTCAAACTGACTTTGCGGTTGAGTTCTTATCTTATGGCATCACACCAGGTCTCGTAAATATTATTAGAGAAACTCAGTATCATCAGTGAGAACAAGCTCAGGGGCCAACTGTGGCACCAACCATCAATTGCTCATGTGGAAGTTCAAGTTAAAGCTGAAGAAAATTAAAAACAACTCACTCCACAAAAGCCAAAGTATGACCTTGAGTATATCCCATCTGAGTTTATAGACCATCTCAAGAAACCAGGAAGTCATTAGAAAGACAGGAAAAAGAAAACAAAAAACAAAATGGATGTCAGGAGAGACTCTGAAACCTATTCTTGAATATAGTGTAGATAAAGAACATGGAAGAAATGATGAAATAAAGAGTTGAGCAGATTTCCAAGGGTGGCTCCTGAAGAAGTAAAGTATTGTAATGAAGTATGCAAAGACCTAGAATTGGAAAACCAAAGGAAAGGATATTTCAGTTTTCTCAAACTGAAAAAAAATTTTAAGCCTCAAGTTGCAGTATTGAAGGACAATATGAGTGTAGGGTTATGAGTCAGAACTGACTCTGATGGCAGTGAGCTTGTTTTTTTTTATGGGTGAAATACCAAACAAAAGAAGGTGGAAGGAATACAGAGTCACTGTACCAAAAGCAATTGGTCAATGTTCAACCATTTTAAAAGGTAGCATGTACGATCAAGTACCAATGGTATTTAAGGAAGAAGTCTAAACTGCTGAAAGCATTGGAGAGAAAGAAGACTCCAGGAATGGATGAATACCAATTGACTTGTTTCAACAAACTTTTGAAGCAATGGAAGCACTTACTTATCTACGCCAAGAAATTTGGATAGAGCTACTAGGCCAACCAACTGGAAGAGATTCATATTTATGCCCATTCCAAAGAAAGGTGATCCAACAGAATGCAGAAATTATTGAACAATACCATTAATATCACATGCAAGTAAAATTTTGCTGATAGTAATTTTAAAATGGTTGCAGCAGTACATCCACAGGGAACTGCCAGAAATTCAAACCAGATTCAAAAGAGGACATGGAACCAGAATGAGAAATATTATTGCTGATGTTAAATGAGTCTTGACTAATAGCAGAGGTTACTAGAAAGATGTTTACTTGTGTTTTATTGATTATGCAGAGGCATTAGAATGTGTGGATCATAACAAATTATGGACAACAATGGTAAAGAATGGGAATTTCAGGAAATTTAATTTTTCTCATGGGGAATTTATACATAGACCAGAGGCAGTCATTTGAACAGAACAATGGGTGCTGCATGATTTAAAATCAGAAGAGGTGTACATCAGAATCATATCCTTTTGCTGTATTTAGTTGATCTGTATGATGAGCAGATAATCTGAGAAACTGTACTTTATGAAGAATGCTACATTTAGATTGGAGAAAGACTCATTAACAGCCTGTAGTATGTAGATGATACCTGTAGTATGTAGATGATACAACCTTGCTTGTTGAGTGAAGAGGACTTGAAACATTTACTGATAAAGATTAAAGACTACAGACTTCAGTATGGATTATACCTCAACATAAAATAAAATCCTCAAAACTGGACCAATAAGGACATCAGAGAAGATAATGCAGTTGTTACAATTTCCTTTTACTTGGATCCACAATGAATACCTATTTAAATAGCAGTCAAGAAATAAACAACATTTTGCATTGGGCATATCTGTTGCAAAGTGTTACAGTATGTGTTAAAAAACAAAGATACCACTTTAAGAACTGAGCTGTGCCTGACCCAAGCCCCATTATATTTTCAGTCGCCTATTATGAGTCCTGGTGTGGCGCTGTGGGCTAATGCATGAGACTGCAATGTCGTTTGACATGCAAGGTCAGTGGTTCAAGCTCACCAGCTGCCCCTTGGAAACCCTATACAGGGTTGCTATGGGTCAGATTTGACTTGATGGAACAACAAGAGTCCTGGTGTGGCACTGTGCGTTAATGTGCCAGACTGCAAAGTTGTTGGAACTGCAAGGTTGGCGATTCAAACTCACCAGCTGCTCCTCGAAAACCCCATACAGGGTCGCTATGGGTTGGAACCAACACAACAGCACTTAACAACAACAAATAATATGCCAGACTGCAAAGCTGTGTGAACTGCAAGGTCAGTGGTTCAAGCTCACCAGCTGCTCTTTGGAAACCCTATACAGGGTTGCTATGGGTCAGAAATGACTTAACTGCACTTAACACCAGCAACAACATTATGCATGTGAAACCTGGATAATATTTAAGAAAGACCAAAGAATTGATTTGTCTAGCTTTATGTTGGTGAATAATATTGAATATTATGGTGCTGTGGGTTAATGCGTTGGACGCAAAGTCAGTTTGGACTACTAGATTGGTGGTTCAGGCTTACCAATCGCTCCTTGGAAACCCTATACAGGGTTTCTATGGACTGGAACTGACTCGGCGTCACTTAACAACAACAACCAGAAGAATAAAGGATCTCTGGTGGTATAATGAGTTATGTATTGGGTTACTTAACCATAAGAACCATAAGGTCAATAGTTTGAATCTTTCAGCTGACCTTTGGGGAGATTTACTGTTTTAGAAACCCTATACAGGGTCACTATGAGACAGAACCAACTCAACCATCACCAACCACTACAACCACCACCAGAAGAACAAATAAATTTGTCTTGGAAGAAGTACAGATCAGAAGGCTCCTTAGAAGCATTAAAAGATGATAAGACTTCTTCTCATATACTTTGGACTTGGTATCAGGTGGGACTTGATAAACTAGAGGGCCAGCGAAAGAGTTGGATCTACACAGTGGCTACAACAATGAGCTCAAACATAGCAGCAACTATTGTGGGGATGACACAAGATCAGGAATTACTTCATTTATGTATGTAGGGTAGCTTTGAGTCAGGATCAAACTTAGTGGTATGTAGCAGCTTCTAATTACTTGGCCAGAAATTTGAAGATTCTGGAACGTAGCCACATTTGGTGTGCCTATCATGTGAAATTTAAAGCGTTGTTATGTTTTGGAATTATTCCTTTGAAGATCTTTTGTGTGTGTTCATTGATTTGATTTATTTTCGTTTCTAATTATAAAAGTTACACATGCTTATTGAAACTATTCCAACAATATGGCAGTACCTCCCTCTGTCACAAACATACCAACACAGAATGACTCCCTTTCTTACTCCTGAAAAGTAAACAATGTCCACTGCTTGACTTGTGATCTTCTACTTATAATTTTGAAATACAAGGAGAAATAGACTGTTAATTTCGAATTTAAACAGTTGTTGATTACGAGACTCTTCCAAAATATCTCTCACATCCTCATTTCTCTCTATCCCTGTTGCTGCTGATCTGCCCAGTACTCAATCCAATATCACCTACTCTGATGAAGCTCTGCTGCAATTCCTCTCGGTCTCTTCCACATCTATCAATTGGAGTGCTCTTTAAAACTCTGAGTGGATTGCATCACTCCCACACTTAAAATACCATTTTGTTGCTTCTTCCTTTAAGTAAATCTATGCTCTGAATTTTGCTTTACAAACCTGGTTTTTCCTTACCTTTAACCCCATCTCATTCCATTCTCCCCCTTGCCTGCTAATCTCCAGTCGCACTAGTCCTCTTTTACTGCTTTGTCTAAGTGAAAACGTTGCCAGCTAGAGGCCTCTGCCCTGAAAACTGCACTTTTCTCCACACTGTTTCTAGTCTGCCTAAATGCCTCAGAGAAGCCTCCCCTGATCACCCCATTGCAGAGTGGTCTTCCATTCTCTTGAGTCACTTACTTCTTAGCATTTATCGCTGGAGATAATTGTTTCTTTCCTTATTGATTGTCAGTGTCTCTCTTAATTTTAAATTCCATACTGTGTGTGTACCCAGGGCCTGATGATACGTAATAGATGACTGTAGTAGACTGCTGAGCAAAGGTCCTGTTTGCCTGGAACTTCTGAGTTTTTGAGAATGCAGGTCTTTCAATGCTAGTATTAGGACAGTCCTAGGCAAAGCAAAATGGTTGGTCATTTTGGCCAGTAGTAATTTGTTATGTTATTTATATTTGTGCAATGAATAAGTGAAAAAGAACTCAGCATGCTAATTAGCTATAAAATAATTTCTGGTGTTCACTTTTTCTGAGGTATAGAATCTGTATCCCACTTTAATATAATCATAAATATGATTAAAGAACTGAGATTTAATTTCCTTTAAATAAGGAAGAACTAAGTTGTTTTCTTACAGTTTAACCCTGATATAACTAAACAAGAAAGTATATTTATTTGTGATTGGTGGGATGGGAGAATTAAACTTTAAAATCTTTGAGTTAAATTGATGAATTATAATTCTAGTTTAACTAGCATAACTTTATTTTAAAACATCAGGGTATCATTGTCGATGGTCTAATTTAATGGAGTCCTCGTGTGGCATTGTAGGATAAGCACTGGACTACAAAGTCGCTTTGAACCACAAAGTCGTTGTTCAGACTCATAAGCCCCACCTATATAGGGTTGCTCTGGTTTGGAACCAACAAGATGGGCTGTAGTAACAACAAACTGACCCTTAAGCCTTCTTAATGAAACTGCTCTAAAAGCCAGGTGCATAGCCTCTACCCAACCATGGTGGTTGGTGGTTATGTGCCGTGGAGTTGGTTCCGACTCACAGTGACCCTGCACAGGGTTTCCGAGGCTGTAAATCTTTATGGGAGCAGAAAGGCTCATCTTTCTCCCACAGAGCAGCTGGTAGTTTCGAACTGCTAACCTTGAGATTCGCAGCCTGATTCGTAACCACTACTCTACCAGAGCGCCTTAACAACAACTGCAAGTAATAATGTTTTTCGGGAAGCTGATTTGATTGATGTTGTTTTGTGCCTTTGAGTCAGTTCCTACTCATAATGACCCTGTATAGGGTTTCCGAGTATGGCTGGTGGGTTTGAACTGCCGACCTTGTGCTTAGCAGTCCATTGCTTATCCTACAGTGCCAATTTGATTGATAGCCTGCTTATCCTACAGCGGGACCCAATTTGATTGATAGCCTTCAGTGTGTTTGTGATTCTTGAGAGGCCAGGGAAGAGTAAATGACCAGAAATCTTTCTAAACTATAAATGTGTATTTTTGTAGGGTGTAGGGTGGAAGTCCTGGTGTGGTGCTGTGGGTTAATGCTCCAGACTGCAAAGCCATTTGAACTGCAAGGTTGGCAGTTCAAGCTCACCAGCTTCTCCTCATAAATCCTATACAGGGTCGCTATGGGTTGGAATCGACTCAACAGCACTTAACAACAACAAGGGTGGGAATAATAGTAAATAAATAAATTACCATGCCACACAGCAAACTCACTTCTAGCTATTTACCTAAGTGAAATAAAAACCTTGTTTACTATATGTATGTGAATGTATAAACGTCCAAAACTGAAGAAAGTGCACATCTTCTACTGATAAATGAATAATTAAATGGCAGTACATCACACAGTTAGTCTCTCATACTTCGGACATATTGTCTGGAGGGACCAGTTGCTGGAAAAGGATATCATGTTTGGAAAGGTGGAGGGTCAGAGAAAAAGAGGAAGGACCCCCAAGGAGATGGATTGGCCAACAGCATCGATGGACTCAAGCGTGGCAACAATGTTGAGGTTGGCCCAGGATCGGGCAGTGTTTTGTTCTGCTGTGCATAAGGTACCATGAGTTGGTACTGATTCGATGGCACCTAACAACATTACATCATACAATTGAATGTTGTTAAGTGCTGTCAACATACAGCAACCCTGTATAGGGTTTCTAAGGAGCAACTGATGGGTTTGAACCCACTGATCTTGTAGTTAGCAGTCCAGTGCTTATTCCACCAGACTCCTATATACAGTTAAATTTTAGATAGCAATAAAAAGATAAATTGCTGATCCATGAATGAATTATGTTTAGTGACAGAAGCCAGACTCTATAAAGGCTACATGCTGTATGATTTCATGTATATGACATTCTACTATAGGCAAAACTATAAGGACAGAAAAGAGATGTCTGATTACCAGATGAAGGAAGGGATATGAGGAACATAAGGGAATTTGAAATGTGTGTGTGATACAAGTGTTCTAGATCATGATGTTGTTATTGTTGTTGTTCTGTGACCCTGTACAGAGTTTCCGAGGCTGTAAATCTACGGGAGCAGAAAGCCTCATCTTTCTCCTGTGAAACAGCTGGTAGTTTTGAACTGCTTACCTTGTGGTTCACAGCCCGATTCGTAACCACTACGCTACCAGAACTCCTTTAGATCATGATGTTGTTGTTGTTGTTGTTAGATGCCATCAAGTCGGTACTGACCCATAGCGACCTTATGCACAGCAGAATGACACACTGCCCGATTCTGGGCCAACCTCACTACTGTTGCCATGCTTGAGTCCATTGATGCTGCTACTTGGCCAATCCATTTCGTTGGGGGTCGTCCTCTTTTTCTCTGACCCTCCACCTTACCAAACATGATATCCTTCTCCAGCGACTGGTCCCTTCTGACAGTATGTCCAAAGTATAAGAGACGAAGTTTGGCCATCTTGGCCTCTAAGGAGCACTCTGGCTGCACGTCTTCCAAAAACGGATCTATTGGTTCTTTTGGCAGCCCATGGAACTTTAAATATTCTTCTCCTACACCATAACTCAAAGGCATCAATTCTTTTACAGTCTTCCTTATTCACTGTCCAGCTTTCACATGCATATGAAGTTTTTGAAAATACCATAGCTTGGGTCAGGCACACCTTAGTCCTCAAGCTGACGTCTTTGCTCTTCAACACTTTAGAAAGGTCTTGTGCAGCACATTTGCCTAATGCAGTAGTACGTTGTGTGATCTCTTGACTGCTGCTTCTGTGAGTGTTGATAGTTGATCCAAGAAGAATGAAGTCCTTGACAACTTTAGTCTTTTCATTGTTGATGAGAATGTTGTTTATTGGTCCATTGGTGAGGATTTTTGTTTTCTTGACATTGAGATGTAATCCATACCATAATGTAGTAATGGTTAAATAACTTTTTTTTTTTTTGGTCAAGTTTACAGAATTGTACATTGTAAGGGTAATTTTTACTATATATAAATTATGTACATTATATTTTAAATGATCATGACATTCCAGGTTTTTTTTACCTCCAATTTGTGTTTGATCTGTAGGAGTTTCCATTTTGGTTTGAAAGAGTTGAATGTTCTTGTGATTTTTAGCCTTTCCAGGAAGTTGGTGTGCTAAGCTCTCTCTAATGAAATGAGTAACCTTTCATGACTGTTTATGAAGAAGAGAGAGTCAGCTGTTAATCTGAGAAGGTCATTTTCTTATTCTGGCCAAAGAGAGAAAACTCCTAAAATAGAAAGAGACTAGAAGAAAACAGATACTTTGTAGCAGTCTGTTATTCTGGACTCTATCTTGACCTATAACTGCGTAGCCATGATCAAGGAAAACTACAACTAGTAATTGTTAGTTGTAGTTTCTCTTTGTTTCTCTCTTTTTTTGACAGATGATGTGTGGTGTTGAGTAGGTTCTGACTCAGTGACCCTGTATAGGGTTTCCAAGGAGCAGCTGGTGGGTTTGAACCACTAGTATTGTAGTTAACAGTCCATTACGTATCCTATAGCACCATACCAGTACTTCTCAAAAGTTGGACAGATAGGCATGATATTTTAGACGACTAAACCATGACAGAATTAGGAGTCAAGGATTCTAGTAGTCAATTTGGAAACTGGCTGTATCCTATACTAGCTACAGAGGGGCTTTAAAAAGTCTGTGGAAAAATTACTGGACTTCGCTGTGCCCAGTTTCGATATCTTTAAATAGAGATGGTAACAGTACCTGCCCTTTTAAGGTTGTGGAGATTCAGGGTCAGCTATTTAGTGAAGCACCTGGCATTTATTAAGTACAGTCTAACAGTGCACCGGAACTAGTATAGGGAGTCCTGGTGTGACACTGTAGGATAAGCACTGGACTACTAACTGAAAGGTCAGCGGTTCAAGCTCATGGCTCTTTAGAAGCCCTGTACAGGATTGGAACCAACTCAACAGAACTAACAGCAAGAACAATTAGTATTAGCAGAGGGCAAGAACAGAGCAAGTGTCCTTTTTGATTGACTTGTGGAGTTTGAGAAAAGTACAGTGGGGAGAAAACTGACAGACCAAATCTTGGTTGGTCATGACTCTTAATGGAGCCCCCATACCACCACTGTCACCCCTCCCTTCCCCACTCCATCTAGCTCACTTAAGTCACCAGGGTAAGGCAGAGGTGGGAGTACTGAAATTGTCAAATTAGGCTAGCACACATACTGCTTGTTGTCATCCCCTGGATTAAACACTGAAGCCACCCAAGTCTTTTTTCCTAGTTTAAGCATTCAAAATATAAAGTGACTTTGGAAACTTGCAATTTGCCAGTGAAATCAACTCAATCAAAACAGCCTGCAAATGCTAATTTTACCATGAATTAAATAAGAAGGATGTTTAGAGTATTAGTAGCTATACCCCTGAGAATTGATAGTCTTATAATTTAGAGAAAAAGTGGAGACAAATTGGGGACAAACCTCCAGTTCTGTTTGCTAGTCACTTTTCCATTTCAGACATACATTTCCCATTAAGAGAGGGGACACAAATTTAGAAAACATTTATTTAACAATTAATACACTAACAGCCTGTCCATGTGATAAAAGTCCCCTTTATGATGCCCTTTGATTGAGAGTACATAGTTATCCAAGAGTTCTTGGAGAATAGGTATTCTGTTATTCTTGGATATTCTCTGTTGAACAAAGCTCATGTCACTTTCTCCCGTTAGGAGCTCTTGTCCCTGGCAAAACGGAAGCGCAGTGACTCTGAGGAGAAGGAGCCGCCTGTGAGTCAGCCTGCAGCCTCCTCGGACTCTGAGACTTCGGACAGTGATGATGAGGTGGGTATGGTGGGTGGTGACTTCTGAAGATCTCCTACTGCAAACTGAGACCTATATGTAGCTCAGAACTTGTTAGAGAGAGAAAACTTCATGGAAAGCTCTTGAATTGTTATGTTCCTTTTACATTGTTTCTGCAGTTACTTAGTAATGACCTAAGATGGAAAATCTAATAGTTCAGTGTCTAAACTAAGTTGATGTTCTTAATTAAACCTCTCAGCAACAAAGTAAGGCCTTAAAAGATCCAGAACCTTAACCAAAGAAAGGGATAAGGTGAAAGATGTTTGCATGTTTCTCATTTGATTCAGAGTACTTTTTTACTCTTTCTACTTTCTTGTTGTTGTTTGTTGTTAAGTGCCTTCGAGTCGGTTCCGACCCATAGCGACCCCGTACAGGGTTTCCGAGGGTGTAAATCCTTACGGGAGTAGAAAGCCTCATCTTTCTCCCACGGAGCGGCTGATAGTTTCGAACCGCTGATCTTAAGGTTCGCAGCCCGATTCGTAACCACTACGCTACCAGAGGTAGAGACTACTTATTCTGTAGTCTAAGAAAATAATTTCTTAAGTGTGTACTTGTGTGTGTGTGGGAGTTCTGCTAAGTACAAAATGTTTATTATAGTAAAATTTAATTAACAGCTACAGTAGTATTTGAGGAGCTCTGGTAGTGGTTGCAAGTCAGGCTGCTAATTTCAAAGTCAGTAGTTCGAAACTACCAGCTGTTCCACGGAAGAAAGATGAAACTTTCTGCTCCCTAAAGATTTGTAGTCTCAGAAACACCTTACAGAATTGCTATGAGTTAGAACTGACTCCACGGCACACAACAACAACAATAGTATTACCAGTGCCCCCCTGTACATGTAATATGGAACAGTTGCATTTTAACTGGCTAATGTAGTTTTCTCTTAATCTTTGATCACTTTGTTGTTGTTGTTAAGTGCCGTCGAGTCGGTTCTGACCCATAGCGACCCTGTACAGGGTTTCCAAGGGTGTAAATCCTTACGGGAGTAGAAAGCCTCATCTTTCTCCCGCGGAGTGGCTGGTAGTTTCGAACCGCTGATCTTAAGGTTCGCAGCCCGATTCGTAACCACTACGCTACCAGAGCTCTTAATCTTTGATCACTTAATAGACCTAAAATTGGTATCCACAGTAAGAGGTAGTGAATGTGTTGGTTTTATCCTATTGTTTTGTTGGTAATGGAGGAATCTTATTTTCTTTCAAATTGGTAAAACAACATAGTTTGTTAGAAGAGCACTGAGGTAAATAAAATAATTTGTTTTGTTTTTCTGTTAGTGTGTATGTGTGTGCTTTTTAAAAATTGCATAGACAGTAAAAGAAAATCTGGAAATGACTCCCTCTTCCACTACTCCTACATCAGCTAATTTAATTTTTTTTTTTTTTTTTTTTAAGTCAGTTACTATTGGTTTTTCCTTAGTACTCTACTAAGTTTGAATTGTGTTCTCTGGAATGTGCTATAAAATGTTTATGATCTTAGCAGTTTCTTAAGTACTAACTGTCCTTTGAAGTATTCCACTCGCTACTTTCTTTTCACTAGATCAGAGGTCCTAAGTATGCAGTTAGCCTAAGGAATTCCCTTCATCTTTGTTAGCTGCTTCTACCAGATGGGTAAAGTTAGCTCCATAGCATAAGAGGAGCCTGAAACTTGTGCAAGACTGGATCTAGCATCTATAAAACCTTTATAGCTTAGCGTTTCCTTTGCCACGTTTTAGGCATCTACTTTACCAAATCAAAAAGTCCCCACCTTGGAAGACTACCCAACTATCTGTGCACGTAATGGAAAAAAAGCTGGCAGACAAGTTGTATCCCATCTAGTGGAGAATGAGCTTTTGAATGAATTCTCTCTACAAGTTATTCCTACTTTCAGGAACCTAGAGTTACCCCTTTCCCCCCCATCTATAGGCTTGCAACTCTACTTCAGTTTTACCACATTGCTCACCTCTAGGAATGAAAATGAGACTAGTTATCACTGAGTTGGTTCCAACTCATAGTCATCCCATGTGTGTCAGAGTAGAACTATGTACCATAAAGTTTTCAATGGTAGATTATTTCTAAGTATATTATCGGATGTTTCTTTTGTGGTAACTTCTGTGTAGACTTGAACCTCCAACCTTTTGACTTGCAGCTGAGTTCATTAACCAGGAACTGCACTATGACAGCACCAGCCTCTGCATCATAGCCATTCTGAAAGGTGCCTGTTCTTTGGTCAGCATCATAACCCTCTGGCCCAGGTTACTAGCTTAATGCTGAGCACTCAAAATTAGAGCAGAAACCTCAGTTTTTGGACAATTAAGAAAATGACTTAAAATACTTATTAAAAAATCCCACCAACTACTAGAATAGTCAGTGATGTTACTATGAACTCAGATTTATGGCTGCTATAGGGACATTTTTATGGACTTATGGTTTGGTGCTGTAGGATAAGCACTGGACTGTGAACCACAAGGTTGGCAGTTCAAACTTACCTGCTGCTCCTCAGAAACCCTATACAGAGTCTCTATGAGTCAGAACTAACTTGATGGAACTGAATAACAATGTAGAGACATTTTAGGATGGATAAGGGACTTTAGAGAGACCTTTACTGATTACCTATTGCTGTCGAGTCCAGTACTACTCAGTGACCCTATAGGACAGAGTAGAACTGCCCTATAAGATTTCCAAGAATGTAATATTTACAGAAGTAAACTGCCACTTTTTTTTGCACAAAGCAGCTGGTATGTGTGAACCACCAACCTTTCTACTAGCCACTGAGTGCTTAACCATCCACTGTACCACCATAGCTCCATGAGAGATCCTTGGTGGTGGTTCTAGTCGTGGTGTAACGTCAAGCATAGCAGCCATGTGTAGGATTTCCAAGGTGATAAATCTTTATGGGAGCAGAAAGCCTCCTCTTTCTGTCAAGGAGAGATTGGTAGATTCAAACTGCTGGCCTTGCAGTTAGCAACCCAACACATAACCATTACGCTACTACCGTCATTCCTTGTTGTTGTTGTTAAGTGCTGTTGAGTTGGTTCTGACTCATAGCAAACCTGTATAGGGTTTCCAGGAAACAGCTGGTAGGTTTGAACCGCTGACCTTGTGGTTCATAGTTCTGTGCTGATCCTACAGTGCCACACTAGGGCTTCTTAGGATATAAAATTTCAGACACAGGCGCATACATTTTTCTTTTACCCCCATTCTCATAGTGAATATTTTGATATCTCTCCATATGTAAAAACTACTTATTGAATTAATTTGCTGTGTCTTCTCATTTCTGCTATGACTTTTGTGTCTTTGTTGTCTACAAATCAGCCTTCTAGTGGTTTGGTTGTTAAAGTGATGACTTTCAGTCAAGGAATCTGCTTGTACCAGAAACTATACTGGAGTTTTTCAGATATGCCTCTCAAATCTTCTTGCCTTCCTCCTCTGAGGTTTATTGTCTTTAGTGAGCCATCAGTACAGAGAGAAAGAAGTATGTTAACCCCTGAGATTTGCTAGAACAGAAAACTGGTCAACAGCAATGGAGTTAAAAGATTAATTGTTAGCTTGTTATAAGGAGAGACATATACATTGATTTTAGAGCAACAAAATACCTAGCTGATTAATATCTTGGGGAAGTTACCCAAATTTCCTATCCCCCAAAAAAGTAGATTCAGTGTACAGTAACAATAAGATCCTGTTTGGGAAAAAATGATAGGTGTTTCATGCATACAGTATCTTTGCAGGGAGAAAAATCAAGTTTAATAAAAGTATATCGTGTATTTTTGGTGAGTTATTCTCAATGATATCTTGGGACACATGAAAAACTAAGCAGGGAAATCTGGAGGCACAACTTAGTGGTAGATCCTAATGCTGTGGAATAGCACTTTGGTGCTGTCACTTCCTGTCCCTGAAAGCATTTGATAGCAGTGGAAACACCAAGGATGAAGGCCAGTTTTCGAGTCAGTTATTCTAGTTAAATCATGGCCAACAAAGCAAAACTGTGGGTGCACTGGAATGATAACAGACTGGAAAAATTAAGTGTTGACACCCTGCTAAGAACTGAATCTCCCTCCTAGAAAACAATGGCAGTGTGTACGTTGGATAGAAACCATATCTCTTGAACTGCAGAGTTGGAAATGGTGCCTTGCTCAAAGATGGCAGCCTACCACATATCTTTGAATGTTTTTTTTCTCCCTAGTCCTGGCAATAATTGAATCTCCTATATCAGGCTTCTTTCTGAAGGGGCTTCTTGTGAGTTTCCCATTGCAGCGCTTTGACCTGTAATTTTCCCCATTCCAATAAATAACTGTATTTTCATATTTTACAAATTTGTATCTGTTACAGTTTCACTGCATCAACCATTACTGAACAAGTTTGAAGCCCTGGTGCAAACAAAAGAGACAAAAAGGAAAAATAAAGTTGGGCACAGGAGAGCTAGCAGCTAGTCATTTATAAGAGAAGATTTTAAAAACAGCCAAAACCAAAAGTTCATTTGTTACAAGGAACAGAGGGTTGAACCCATAAAATCATACACCCAACCATCAAACCCACTGCCGTTTAGTCATGTCCACTCATAGCAGCTGTATAGGACAAAGTATGAGGATATCTGAGGCTACAAATTTTTATAGGAGCATTTTTCATGGAGAAGCTGGTAGGGTTGAGTTGACCTTAAGAGTTTGTAATCCTTTAACTCCTAACCCATTGCACCATCCATGCTCCTATAAAATCATATTGTTAAGTGCCATCAAGTCAGTTCTGACTCATAGAGCAAATCCGAGGCATAGGTAGTGGATTTTAACCATGAATCTTTTGATCTTTTGGTTGGCAGTCCAGTGCTTGTCCTATAATGGAGTCCATAAAAACATAGCTGCCAGATATTTAAGAAGGAAGCCTAGATTTTCACTAGATGCCGGTAAACATCTAAATGGATGTGAAAGAAACCCTTTTTTGGATGGTGGTTGAAAATTGAGTATAATTGTATTTTCCAAGGAGTGTAATGCTTCGGGTTAATACCCTGGACTGCAAAGTCGGTTTGAACTGCAAGGTTGACGGTTCAAGCTCATCAGCCGCTCTTCGAAAACCCTATACAGTGTCGCTATGGGTTAGCACCAACTTGGCACTTAACAACAACAATATTTTCCAAAGTGAAGAAATAACAAGTAGTTCTAATATTCCCTCCTTAAGTGAGAATTATTATTGTTAAAAAGCTTCAGATATAGTCTTGTTTTCAAGCATTTTGGTCCAGCCTTGTAGCTCAGCACTTGTCACAGCTATTTCCTCTTCCCTGGAATTTTCTTTAGTCTTCCTCATTTGTGGTTATGATCCTACCTGCTGCTGCTCATTTCCCCCATTCCATTATTTTCTACTGGATTTCTTCCTGGAGCTGCTTTTCTTTCTCCTAATCTACCTGATCATTTGGATTCTCCCATTTTGATCTAGTTGCACTACTATTCACACTCTATTATCTCTGTCTGGCACTAATATTTTATTAATAGAAAAACATTAATAGAATATTTTGAAAAAGAGGCAGCCTTTCACTTTTAAATTCATTTGGTAACAGCTTTTCCAGGGAAGTTCGTTAGATGTCCAAAAGAACTTTATAAATTGCCAGAACATATAGCATATACTTCCAATAAAGACCCTCACCTCACAGCTAGTATTTTCTGTGTGTTTATTAGTGTATGTTGTTGATTCCTGTCCAATTGGTTGTGACTGATAGTGACCCTGTAAAGGGTTTCCGAGGGTGGCTGATGGGTTTGAATTGCTGACTTTGCTGTTAGCAATTCAGTGCTTATCCTATAGCACCTTGTTTTTTGTACACATACTACTTTGTATGTGTGATATTTGATGAGTTTACTTTCAGCTTGTCGTTAAGTGCCCTCAAGTTGCTTCTGACTCACAGCGACCTTTTATAGGATTTCCAAGGAGCAGCGCTGGTGGGTTTGTACTGCCAACCTTGAGGCTGGAAGTCCAGTGTGTATCCTACAATGTCACACGGACTCATTATTCCTCATGGTACAAAATATTTGTTCAAGTAAAGAGAGAGAAGGAAAGAAAGAACATTTGCCAAAGTTTTGCTGTAAAAATGTTATAAACACAATTACCAGTATCACTTTGTTTTATAAATTACATGGCAACAAGTTATTAATTTAATTAGGATAAGTTTTGATTTCTGAGTAACAATTTTGTATCAATTCAGGATTTCTTTTTTTTTAATGATTTATTGTGAATTATGTGATAGTTTACATGGGAGAACATTAGTTTTACATTCATTCTATCGTATATCGTCTCATTGCCATGGTTACAATCCCCTCCATGCAATCCTTCCCCCTAG